>NC_058523.1:555472831-556674529 GCF_904849725.1 Hordeum vulgare subsp. vulgare
GCTGTCTAAAATTTAGGAGGGGTCTATTTATAACAAATGGGGGGGGGGCTAGGTTTAGCAGTTTTTCGCTCCGGTTTCAACCGCGCGGTCGGAATTAAACAATTCCGAACGCGGGACGTGCTAAGTGGCCATGTAGAGGGGATATCCGGAGACGAGAGGGAGAACGGGCGGCGCGGCAATGATTTAAAAACATCGACACACGTCCGACGAATAACCGAAGACGGTGCCGCTACGGTCGACCGTTCGGGTACCAGACGGACTCCGATCGCGATGAAATTCGACAGGTGGCCTAGCTATATTAAAATAAGACCGCACGTCAAATCTGAAACCGATCAGAGAAATTTTTACGCACACCTTTAAAACAGGGTTTCGAGAGTGCCGCGGGCGCGTGCGAGTGCGGTCGGTCTTGGAACGGACAACGACGAGAACCAGCAACTACTAAGGAATGCAAGTTTTGAAAACTGGCGGCAATGGAGACGCCGATGCAATGCAGATGATACGCATGATGCGATGATGATGCAACAAATAAAAAATGGACACACGACGAAAACGGAAAGAGAGGGGAATCTTTTGGAACGTCGGCATCGGGCTGTCACACGCCCGATACCTAGGCGCCACACTACACTGTGTGACGCCTAGCCGTTCGGCGCCACACCCCCCGACCACCTGGCAGAGAGGACCCACCCCCGAGGCCGTGTGACGCCTAAGCCTCAGGCGTCACACATTGTAATGTGTGGCGCCGAGCGCTTAGGCGCCACACAATGACTTAACAGGCTACGGGCCAGCCCCCCTCCCCACCCCCTCCCCATTCCCCTCCCCCAGCCCCCTCTCCCAGCCACTGGCCCCTCTTCAAATCCTTCTCTAAATCACCAAATCTGAAGGTTTGGACCGGGCATTTGTTGTCCAATCACTCCCCTAAGGTAATCCCCACCTCTCCCCTCATTCTCATCCAAAGAAAAGCTCGTGCCCATTTGGCCCGAAGTTCAATGTGCCTGTTCAGAAACTCAAGCCCACCTGCATCAAGTTTTTTGTTTACAAGCAAAGCATTGTACAATCTTGCAAATCGTTTGTCCGAAAATGCTTGACAACAATCTTGAAGATCATCCGCCAACTCCTTGCTACCACATGCCCGGTAGAAGTTTGCACAGAAATGCCTCATGCACCATCGATTCCAGGCACATTGAACTTCGGGCCAAGTGGGCACGAGCTTTTCTTTGGATGAGAATGAGGGGAGAGGTGGGGATTACCTTAGGGGAGTGATTGGACAACAAATGCCCGGTCCAAATCTTTAGATTTGGTGATTTAGAGAAGGATTTGAAGAGGGGACAGTGGCTGGGAGAGGGGGCTGGGGGAGGGGAATGAGGAGGGGGTGGGGAGGGGGGCTGGCCCGTGGCCTGTTAAGTCATTGTGTGGCGCCTAAGCGCTCGGCGCCACACATTATAATGTGTGACGCCTGAGGCTTAGGCATCACACGGCCTGGGGGATGGGCCCTCTCTACCAGGTGGTCGGGGGGTGTGGCGCCGAACGGCTAGGCGTCACACAGTGTAGTGTGGCGCCTAGGTGTCGGACGCCACACAAAAGGGTCAGCCGGGTGACATATTTTTCCTGAGGGGTCACTTCGTGAGTTCTTTCCCCCAGGGGTCATTTTTGTCAATTTTGCCCACGGACGCACTTGCGCAAAAGCTATGTCTCGCTTATCGCGTAATGTATGATCCTCTCGCCTCGTACGCTTCTACATGTGGGCCGGCCTAATAATGTGCCTTCTTGTGGTTTTCTGTAGTGGTTTCCGGAAGCTTATATCCACCGGTACAAAGCTTTAGAAGCTTCCACGTGGTGTTTCTTCTTTTTATTCTACTCCCTTCGTCCGAAAATACTTGTCCTAAAAATGTATAGAATGTATACTTGTCCTAAAAATGTATAGAATGGATGTATTTTTAACTAAAATAAGTCTAGATACATCCATTTCTAGGACAAGTATTTTCGGATGGAGGGAGTATTTGTTTTACCAATTTTGTTTTGGCTTTCTCTCTTGTAAGCGGGTTCAACACTTTGTGTTTCTCTCATTATCATGACTTTATTTATTTAACGTGGGGCGCTCTTCTTTCTAAAAAATAAAAGATTGAGGTGGCGCTGGCACAAGAAGCTGCTATGCATGCGTACCAAGCTGCAGGTGAAAACATTGATTAAGCCCCTGTTTGAAATCTCTTCACTCCACGGAGCTGTGGAGCTAGGTGTGAGCCGCTCCGTTAAAATGACTATGCCCTGCTCCGCTCTAGGAGCGGAGTCGACGGAGCAGAGAGGAACCGAGCAGTCTCTAATTAAGGTGCTCCAGAATGACATGAGTTAGTTATTTTTACCAAAACAGTTACCTGATACTCCCTTCGTCCCAAAATAAGTGTTTCAAGCTTAGTACAACTTTATACTAAAGCTAAATTAATTTGTACAGATTTACATCAGCTCATTGTCCTCTCTTGACTTCGTCCCATAAACAAAACTACCTGGTATGATTAAATTTTCTGCGCTTCTTGCTAGGCGGGACCGCATGTTCAGAAACATTCATCTGACCAGAGAATTTAGCAATGTTAACATACTTTTTGTACGGCGGTATCCGTGACTCCCATGCTACTAACTCAAACTCCTCCTTCGGTGGAACAACCGAGCCGGCGATCAGGTCCCCAAAGCTCACCTTGGGTAAATCCCTCGTAGAATCGTCATCTTCGCAGTGCGGCGGCATGAGGCGAAGCGGGGCAGAGGTCGACGACACAAGTTTTGCTATATCCACCTGCCGATCTCTCTCCATGAGAAGCTTTGGATGTTCATGGAACACTGAGAGGTTGTTTGCTACCACGTTTCTGTACTTGTTGAGTATATGTTGCCAGAACTGAACATTTTGGTTCTTTCTGAAGATATCGGCGCACACATTTGCTACCACGAGTGAACCTCCCATCAATACAGCTAGCTCACTCGCTGTTGATGATAGCTGGGGGTGGTCGTATGGATTCGTGCTTCCGAATGCAAGGGCCTTGAAGAGGTAACTGTACTCCTCAAGCGACAAGCTGTTTACGTGCATGGGCCTTATGGTTCCAAGCCTCGATACACTCTCGATCCTACTTATGATGATGATCTTGCTTCCTTTTCCCATACGTTTGGCTGTGGAATAAAACATCTGCCAACTAACATCATCTATGTCTGAACTAATTTCAACCACAACCAAAGTCCTCCCGGTTGGAATGAAAGCTCCATGCTCTGTTTTCTGAATGTTCTCTCCTTTCAGATGCAAGATTGAAGAGAAGTGTGCTTTAACTCTATCGTTGTTACAAACATGTGCGACTAGAGTTTTCTTGCCCACTCTATTGGTGTTGATGATCGGAAGAACAGTTGGAGCAGAAGGAGGAATATTTTCTTGTAGCAAAACACTCATGATTTGCTGTTTTTCTACTTGACGGCCAAACATGAAGTTGTCTGTGTAGAGGTACGTGTCATAAGGGCTGCGGTGCATCCGCTCACATCCTCCAACAAGCAGGACAAACTCTGTCATGTTAGAAATCATTGTTTCTAAGTTCTCCAATACACTATCAAGGTCATCACACATTTTACTAGTGCTTCTTGTGGTACGAAAGCAGTTGATAGAACTCGTGATTGACAAGGTATCGGGGCTGCTGCTAACCTCTTTTTCGGCCCTTGAGCTGCAAAGGGTCCTGTATTTGATGGTGTCCAGGACATGATAACCTTGGTACATGGCCTCCACAAGCCTCTTGAGCTCAAGCAACATTATGGAGTTGGTGATGTATCGCCCCTCGGACTCCTCGACGACCATGTGAACCCGAAGAAGCAGCTGTTGTAGCCTTTCCACCTTCTTCTCTACATTTGCATGGCCCTCGTGCTTCTTTATTAAGAAGGATATGAGCCGATTTACTAGGTCGCCTGCAATGGCTGAGACAATCATCTCCATCTTCAATCCTTTCTTCGTATTTCTTGTGTGTGTATGAGTGAGAGAGAGAGAGGGGGGGGGGGGGGGGGGGAGGCTAGGAAAGAGAGACTAAAATTAAATCTTACAATTCCGCATGAATGCTCCTGCCGAAAAGGGTTGGTTGAGAGAGAAAGAGAGACTAAAAATCTTGCAATTCCGTGTGAACAACATAGCATGCTATTGCTAGTGGTGAAAGGGATTGGTTGAAAGTTGTGGCAAATACTGCGCCTGTGCGTGAACAACACGTCAAGACTAAAAGTCTTGCAATTTTACCCTAGAAAAAATAAGTCTTGCAATTCCGCTTGAACCACAGCCATGTATTGCTCCCGGTGAAAGGGATTGGTTGAAAGTTGAAATTAACCTCTATCACACAAACCACGGTGCTTTGTTGGCCGGTGCAACAAATTGACATCCGACCTCTTTCTTTCTAGCATAAGAAATAAACACATATGTCCGTGCATATGGATCAGTAATTCAATATATTTCAAAATATTAACATCTCCCCTTTTATTGACAGCGGTAAGTATGCTCCAAGAAATTCGTCTTAGAGCACAGGCTCCATTTGGCCGGCTTTTTAGGAAAAACAAACAAAATCAAAATCCCAAGCTTCAAAAGTTCTGAGAAAAAAGTCCGCATGAATGTATGAATGAATTCTACATTTCCTCACACACACAAAAAAGAATGAATTCTACATTTGTACAGAATTCCTTTTGAGATATTATAACATTTGACCTGCAAAAAGAAATCGTTGATTTTTAGCACTTGCACTATTCACTGTTCAAACCCGTAAATTAGTTTTCTGCGTGGATAAATAAATTCGTGGATTCTTGCAAAACAAAATCGTGGATTTTAGCACATGCACTGTCCCCTTTAAAACCCGCTTTTGTTCTTTGTGTAGCTCGCATGTAAACTTAGAGAAGCAAGGAAGAATAAAAACATGTGGTCACTTCCCTCGACAGCCACCCCCCAATCCACAAAGAAAGGAAGCAAAAAACCTACTTCATTATGCAGTCGAGTCGATTGATTAGTTGGTGAGTTGAATCTGAGTCTCAATCACACTAGTAGATGAGAACATTTCTCTGAATTGAATTGTGATAGATGAGAACTTTGACACGGAGAGTGAAGAAAGGCAACAGCTCCGTAGAAGCAAAGCGAAGCGTCTAGTCTACTTGTCATGCTGTGCATAAAGCTAAAGGCATCTCTAATCTGAACTCTCAAATTTTCTTCAACTCTTCAAAAAAGTATTCTTTTTCGAGGGAGTTAAGGTCGTCTGCACTAACCCTCAAACTAGACATTATATTTGTTTGCGGATTGATGGGACTGGACCAGTCCATAAATACTTATGCCGAAAGCGGCCATCCAAAGCTATCCGTTAAGGGCATGAGCAATGGTGGCAGCAGGCAACTTCAACCGGGCCACACATTACGTCTGTTTATGTCCGTTTGGGTCGCCGTTTGGATTGCCGCACATATAAAAATCGATCCAATGCGTCCATCCAAACTGACACGCGTCCGTTTTTCGTCCATCCGCGATCCATTACAGACCCAAACTTGGACAACATTTGCGTCGCCGCGGACACAAAGCGGGCATGCACGTCACCCGTCCTTCTCTTCCCATGGCCCGACAGTTGGTGGCACGTACGCCGGTCTCCTCTTCCTTCTTCGCCTCTAAATCACCCGAGCGCCCCTGCCCGTCTCGTGCCTCCCACCCCGCCACCCGCTTCCACCATCGCCGCCAGCCATCCGCCCCACGGACTCACCTTCCGAAAGCCTCGTCTCCCGCGGCCGCCGCCCAGCTCCGCCACTTTCTCTCGGCAGGAGGCTCCTCTCCGGCCGGAGTCTTCCACAACGCCCGCAAGGTGTTTGACTCTTTACCCAAGGTACAACTGAATTCCGATATTTTTTCTACAACGTTCTGTTGGACTCGGATGATTCTTCATCTGGTGAGGAGGAGATGGTGGTGGCTGCATTGGTCGTCCATGACCACGCAAGTATGGAGCGACCACAGTTTAAGGGCTCCATGCTGGGGCACACACCGACACTGAATCGCAACCGGGAGACTGGCCATTTCCTACTCTCGAAAGACTACTTCGAGACCCCAAATCCGCTCTTCAAACATCACTTGTTCTGTCACCGTTTTCCGATGGCTAGACATGTTTTCAACCGTATTTGAGAGGGGGTGGTTGAGTATGATAGCTATTTAGAGTACAAGACGGATGCCCTTGCAAAGATTGGCTTCTCCTCTTATCAGAAATGCACTGCTGCCATTCGGATGCTTGCATATGGAGTCCTGGGCGATCTCATTGTTGAGTATGTTCGGATGAGTGAGTCCACCTACCTTGAGTCCATGTATAGATTCTGCAGGGCTGTCGTAACTGTGTTTGGGTCGGAGTACTTGAGAGAGCCAAAAACTGTCGATACAACACGGTTATGGTCGATGAATGCTAGTAGGAGGGTTCAGGGGATGTTTGGTAGCATAGGTTATATGCAATGGAAGTGAAAGAACCGTCCTTCTGCTTAGCAAGGACAGTATAAGGACCATGTCCGAGCTTGTGCATACCTGAGGCCATGGCTTCCCAAGATATCTAGATTTGGCGCGTTTTCTTTGGCATGGCCGGATGTCACAACGATATCAATGTGCTCTAGTGTTTGCTAGGATGGCAGAAGGCAATTGCCCGGAGGTCAATGTTCAGATCAATGTCCACCAATACACCAATGGATACTATCTAGCTGACGGTATCTATCCACAGTTGTCTACTCTTGTGAAGACAATCTCCAATCCTGTAGGAGAGAAGAGAAAAAGATTTGCCCAAGAGCATGGGAGTGTTAGAAAAGATCTAGAGCGTGCCTTTGGCGTTCTTCAATTTTGACGGGGCATCATTCGATATCCTGCTAGAAAATGGAGCAAGAAAAATTGTGAGAGGTGATGACAGCTTGTGTGATCATGCACAACATGATCATAAAGGATGAGCGTCCAGAACATCTCTGTGATCGAGGGTTTGAGTTTTCTTGTGGCAATGTTGAGCCTGAGCATGGAGGAGAGGCAACATTTGCATAGTTCGTCAAGTTTCATCATAAGATGCGCGATTGAGATACTCACATGCAACTGCAAAACAATTTGGTTAGGTATATGTGGACTCGTCTCGGCAACCAGTAGATGTATCGGCAACCTTTTCTTTTAAATGTATCAACTATGAGATATTTTTGTAATTCTTGAACTATGAAATGTTTTGTATTGAACATTTATTAATCTAAAATAAATTTTATTTTATGTAATACTATTTATCAAAGCGATTAAAAATGACCGCAAGCCTACTACGCGAATGAAAAATGGGTCGGCATGTTGGACGCACGACCGACCCATTTACAAAAGAAGGCGGACGAGCCGATCCAAACGAACAAAAACAAACAAAACGCGCATCTGTTTGGGTCGCATGGTTGGATTTGCTCTTAGTGTGGCCCCAACCCATCCACGCTAGCCCACGAATTTTATGTTATATGCATCCAATGCACTAGTGGTTTCGGGATGCTCTAGAAGTCAAGCTCAGATCCAAGGTTTCCGTGACGCGGTCGATGTATGCGAACTTTTGGACCTCGGGTTCAAGGGGACGAGATGGAGCTTTGAGAAGAAAGTGGCAGGTGGAACTTTCACTCGTGTTCGTCTGGATTGAGCCCTTAGCACCCCTGAATGGTGTGCTCGTTTCCCATCAGCTATAGTTGAGCATCTCATACTGGCAACCTCACACCACTCAGCTCTTCGAATACAACTTGATGAATCACTAGATGGAAGAAAGAAGGGGAAGTTGTTCAGGTATGAGTTAACGTGGGACACACACCGAGCTCAAACTGATAGTTCTTAGATGTTGGTGAACTTAAGGCCATGACCTGTTAGTGAACGGTGTTCGGGCCAAACTGAAGGACCTAGCTAACAACTTGGGCGCGTGGGCAAAGTCTACCTTCGGCAGCATCAGAGGAGAGATTCGCAGCCTCAAGAAGGAGTTGGAACGCCTCCGCAGCGATGTGACACGCGTGAGTCCTTCCCATGCTGAAATAAAAATCGATGACCGTTTAATCGAGCTTTATCTACGTAAAGAGATGATGTGGAGACAACGGTCCTGTGTGCAATGGTTGGCTGAAGGCGATCACAATTCTTGTTTCTTCCACATGAGGGCGTCCGTGAGACATCGTAAGAATATGATCAAGGCCCTTCAACAGACTGATGGGAAGTTAACAGATGATTTGAGGTGCAACAATTAGCAATTGAGTATTATAAGAATCTGTACACGTCCAAAGGGGCCCAAGGGGTAGCAGAAGTACTAGAACATGTCCCCGTCAAAGTAACCCATGCAATGAACGACACTTTGATGGCCCCATATGATCCAAAAGAGGTCAAAACTTCCCTATTTCAAAACAAAAAACAACTAAAGCTCCTGGACCAGATGGGTTCCCAGCTCACTTCTTTCAGAAACATTGATACATTTATGGCGAGGAGGTCACGAAGAGAGCCCTGAGGGGCTTAATGATACACTACTCGTATTGATTCCTAAGGTCAAAACCCCACGCCGATGTCTCAATTTCGACCTATCAGTTTATGTAACGTTTTTTACAAGATTGCCTCTAAGGTTCGATCAAACTGTCTCAAGCTAATTCTTCCGAAGATCATCTCTGAGGAACAATCAGCTTTCGTCCTTCAGAGGCAAATCACCGACAACATTATATCTCCTTATGAATGTCTGCATTTTATAAAGTGCAACAGAGCCAAGAGCAATAGTTTCGCTGAACTGAAACTTGACATGATGAAAGCATATGATCGGGTGGAATGGTCCTATCTAAAGGCAATTATGGAGAAGTTGGGGTTTGCAGCACCATGGGTGTCAGTAATTATGAACATCGTAAGCTCAATATCATTTTCAGTGATGTTCAATGGCAACAAGTCTAAAGAGTTTAAACCAACACGAGGTATTCGTCATGGAGATCATATCTTTCCATACTTGTTCGTATTAGCAGCAAAGGGCCTCTCAGACCTTTTGAAATCCCAGAATCAGTCGTCCCAACTCAGCGGCATTAAGGTTGCACCAATGTCCCCGGCAGTGAACCATCTTTTATTCGCGGACGACACCCTGCTGCTTTTCAAGGCAAGTGTCAATGGAGCGGAGGAGGTATCAAACCTTTTGGATTCCTATTGCATGGCCTCGGGGCAAAGGATCGACAAAGAAAAAGTTCTCAATCTTCTTTCGTAAGGGTTGCCTAGAAATTGCCAGAAAGTGGTCAAGGTCTTTCTACACGTCCCTAATGAACCCTTGGGCGACCGATACTTGGGGATACCAACAGATGTCGGGCACTCCAAGAAGGGAACTTTTAAGTACCTAAGTGACACGGTTTGGAATAAGGTGAAAGGTTGGATGAGCAAATGTCTCTCGGCTAGCGGTAAAGATGTTTTAACTAAATATGTGGCTCAAGCTATCCGAGTTTACTCGATGTCGTGTTTCAAGCTCCCACGAGGTTTACGTGACCACATTAAATCTACCATCCGGAAGTTTTGGTGGGGCTGCAAACAAGGAGAGCGCAAACCGACGTGGGTCTCCTGGGACATCATGACGAGGCCAAAGTACATGGGGGACTCAGGTTTAAAGATCTAGAGATTTTTTTACTTGGCTCTTTTGGCAAGACAGACATGGAGATTATTACACGAGCGAGAAACTTCGAGTGCAAGAATTTTGAAGGCCTCTTACTTCCCCAATGGTACTATCCTAGAAGTGGAGCTTGGGTTGAAACCATACCAGATATGGAGGGCCATCACTAAGGGGAGGGACTTGCTCAAAGCAAGGACTGATAACGTGGATCTGCAATGGTCATAGCACCAACATCTGGGTAGACAACTGGATTACAAAAGAAACAACACCAGGTCCGATCACTTCCCTGGTCGCAAACACCCCTACTATGGTTTCAGAGCTGCTATCTTCAGCAACAGCGGCATGGAATGAAGCCTTAGTGTGCTTGGCGTTTCTGCCGATGGACGTGAATGCTATCTTGAGGATCCCTGCATGCACTAATAATATTGTAGACTCTTGGACGTGGTTACGTGACAAGAAGGGCAAATTCTCCCTTTCGTGAGCCTACAAGTTTCTGCTAAGTACAAAACTGCAACAAGTGGAGTGGATTGAAGGGCGCAGTGGCTGGTCTCACGTCCAAAGAGATGAGAAATCTCGGTGCTCCCTGTGGAAGCTAAAACTTATGTCGAAAATCAGAATCTTCATGTGGAGACTCGCGCACCACTCACTTCCTACCACCGATGTGCTGAAGAAACGGAATATGGTTGACCGAGACATCTGCCCACTTTGTGGCAGCCTAGACTCATGGCGTCATGCCCTGGTATCTTGTACCATGGTAAGGTGTGTATGGGCAGTGTCGCACGAGGGGATAGTCTCTCACATGTCGGTCAATACTAAACCTAATGCAAGGTTTGGCCCTTCAAACTCAGCGATACACATGACCAAAAAAGCTTCACTCGCATGGCGGTCACCATGTGGTCTATCTGGTATGCCCGACCCAAGGCCGTTTATGAGGCCATCTTCCAAAGCAGTGAGCAAATAATGTTCTTGATTGATAACTTTGTATCTGAGCTTGGACAAGTTGCAAGCGACGATGGGAACCGAAGCCCTACTGCTGTAGCCCAAGCATCGGCGGAGTCATGGTGTCCTCCTCCACCTGGAACGGTCAAGATCAATGTTAGCGAAGTTGCCTCACGGTTATATCATGGAGGCATCGTGGTGGCTATATGCCAAGACCATACGAGGCTATACTTGGGGTCTTTGGTGGTGGTATTTAAGGGGCCAATGATCCATTGATCTTGGAGACCTATGCGTGCCGGGAAGCACTATCTCTCGCAGAGGACTTGGATGCGCATAACATTTGTGTTGCCTCGGCTCGTCTGGACGTGGTGAATGACATCATTAGGGGGACAAGAGGCCCTAATGCAGCGAGAGTTCACGAGATTAAACATCGTTGTAATAGATTTCTTTCTAGTTCTTTTTACTCCTCAGTCTCGGACTTTTAATGTAGAGGCCAATAATCTCGTCAAGTTTACTTGTAATTGAAGTATCGGTAGGCATGTGCGGTTGGATAGCCCCCACGACACAAACATTATACCTATAACACTTGTTTTGAATGAATAAAGCACACGAGATTTCCCAAAAAAAACTAGTGGCTTCATGATGATGAGCCATTCCTCGGAAAGCCCTATTCGCCGCACTCTGCGGCAAATAGTTGGTGTTTTGCACACGGACAACGATACTTGGGCCGACCCACTTACAATGCGGCCGACGCCGGGTTTTCCCTTGTTTCCACTCGGTATTTCTTGATTTTCTTTCATTTTTTGTATTTTTATTTTTTATTTCTAGTTTTATACTTTTTTATTTTTTGTTTTTTGTTTTACTTTTTTGTCTTACCTTTTAAATTTTTCTTTCTTTTTCAAAATATGTTCAGAAATTTCAAAAGAAAAACACATTTTCTAAAAAGTTGTTCCAAATCTCACACAATTTCCTATATTCAGTTTTTGTTCAGAAACAGAAAAAAGTTCAAAATTCAAAAAGTTTAGAATTTCAAAAGTCGTTCAATTATTTTAGCAAAATTTCGATTTTCTTAATAATTTCATAATTTTTTCAAAATTTGAGAAAAACATTTCATTTAAAATTTTTGTTCATATTTACAAAAACAATTCCGTTTTTTTCATAAACTCAACAAATGCTCAGGCTTTTAACTTTTGTTCAGAAATTAAGAACAATTTGGGAATTTCATTAATTGTTCTCTGCTTCGAAGTGTGTTCATTTTTAAAAATTTTGTTCACAATTTCACAATATGTTTGTGGTATTTAAACGAATTTTGCATTGTATGTTAAAATATTCATAATTTCATGAAATGCTCGTGTATTCAAATTTGGTTCATATTTTTTTCATAAAAATGTACGTGCTTTCAACATTTTGTTCGCAATTTAAAAAAATGTTAACATTTATCAAATTTTGTTCACTTTTCCAAAAATGCATACCTATACATATTTTGTTTGCATTTTCAATATTTGTTCAGAATTGTTTATGAAATGTTCGTTATTAAAAAACTAGTCTCATTCTCAAAATTTGTTCAGGATTTCCATAAAAATGTTTTTGTTTTAAAAAGTGTCCAAGAATTTCAAAAAATATTATTTTTAAATACCTAAAAGAACCGCTTTCAAAAAGTGTCTAGGAATTTCAAATTTTGTTCCTGTAATTGAAAAAATCCCAAACAAAATTTGTAATGATGAACAATTTTTTAAACTCACAAACAAAGTTTGAAACAAGAATATTTTTCTAAAAATTTGTTCGCAAAGAAAAAAATGTTGATGTTTCAAATTTGTACAGGAATTTAGAAAAAAAGTTTGTACTTTTAATATTTAGTAAGAATATAAAAAAAATCAGGAACTCGAAAAATGTTCGTTTTGGAAAATTTATTCTCAAATTGGAAAACTGTTAAAGGTTTGAAAAATGTTCAGCAATCTCAAAAAATGTTTGCGGTTTAAAATTTGGTCATAAGTTCAAGCAATGATCAAGAATTTCAAAAAAATGTTTGTGTTTGAAATTTTCGTTCGCAATTTCAAGGAATATACCATTTTGAAAAATGTTCACGGTTTCAGTTTTTTTCGTAATATCATGAAATGATCCCTTTTTCAAATATCTGTTGAGAAGTTTAAAATATGTTCATGTTTAAAAAAAATAGAAATTTATAGTTGGTTCACAAATTCCAAAAATTGCCTCACGTTCTCGAAAACAATTTATTCATTTTTTTTAAATACGTTTTTTTAAGAAATGTTCATGTTTTTAATATTTAGTAAGAATTCAAAAAATATGTTCAGGGACTCCAGAAAATGTTCTTTTGGGAAAACGTGTTCTCAGACTGAATAAGTCTTGAAGGTTCAAAAAATGTTCCGAAATTTGAAAAAATATTCGCGGTTTGAAAACTTGATCATAAATTCAGGAAATGATCAATATGTCAAAAAAGTTTGCACTTTTAAAAAAATTGTGTTTTTATTTTTGTTCTTGTTCCTAAAAAATGTCAAGAAATTTTCAAAACTTGTTTTTAATGCTGAATTATTTTTTGTACTTTAAAACTATTTCAGTATCTGAAATTTTGCAAAAAAATATTCGTGCTTTCTAAAATGTGCTCAAACAATTGAAAAAAAATACACTAGAATAAATATGAAAGGTCACTGTTCTGTTGGCCCAGTCAATCGGGGCTGCACTTCTACTTTTCTTCAGATTTTTTTTGCTGTACATGGAGCGGCTCAGTCGGGGAACTCATGGGCAGGAGGCCAACTGTTTCCCGCAGCAGGCGACATATAGGACCTCCTTTCGCATGCATCCATCAAGTGGCCGCTGTCTTCCTGTTTACTCTCTTTCTCCTGAGAGCGGCGTTTCTGCCCCCTAGCTCAAATTAGCACGGGTAAAATCGAAAAATGGATAAAATAGAAAAAAAATCAAAAAATATTGATTTTTTTACAAGCAAGATGTTCATGTGTGTGATGTTTGTAATAAAATTGGTGGAGTTTGGACATTCGAGAAGCATGCTTTAAAAAACACAAAATTCGGCTTTGTGAGTAAGGTTACTATCCATGCACTGTTTTGGATCAATTTTCTCTTTTTTGTCACACGCTCCTCAGATGTCCAAATGGGATGAAAGTTTGCACGGATATCAGCCCACGAACATCTTTCGTATAAATAAAAATTGATAATGTTTTGATTTTGTTTAGTATTTTCTTGAATGTTCTGTTGCCCGGGAGCAGATGAGCCCGTGTACAGACTTGGATTTTTGAAACTCTAAAACATTATTAAACTATCACGGACATATTTTTAAGTGGAAAAATACTTTTCTAGAAATATGCAAACTTTTTTTTACAATTACAAACATTATTAGAATTGACATTAAACATTTTCAAGAAATATGTGACCATGTTTTACATGTCACAAACAATTCTTATGAATGGTACTAACATTTTCCCAAAGTTTCGCGAACAGATCTTTACACTGAAGTAACATTTTTATGAAATTTTAATTAATTAAAATTTATAGTTAGATGTATTTAAAATGTTTTCAAATATAATAAAATAAAAATGAATAAAAACCATCCGAGGGTACAAATGAAATAAGCAAACTTGGCCGGCCAGATAGAGAGGTTCCTTGAGGCTAGTGGGTTTTCTGTGTTGCGACCTTTTCTAAAACAAGTGTTAGGCTAAATGGGGAAATATTGCAGATTTTTTTTGTTTCATGCACATAGTTAAAATGTTGCTTCGCACACCATGAAGAAGTATTAGAATTATTTCACACACATAAAATAGTTGCATGCGGGACTTTTTTGTTGCATTTATGAGATGCTCTAGAATAGTCGTCTAAGTCGAATGCCATGGGGTTCGCCCATACGTGGCCAAACGGGTCGGTCCAGCACGACACGACATGGTCCGGCTGTAAACAGGCCGGCACGGCACGGCCCGTCCATGCATGAATATTAGCCGGGTCATGCCATGCCGGCCCGTGTGCGCAGCCTCTCGACCCAGGCACGGCACGGAAGTTAAACGGACTGGTCCGTCGGCACGCTAAGTATGATTTCCTCTTTTAGATAGTTTTTGGGCTGATTTTGGCCTATTCGGCTATTCTATACGTTATATATATATATAAATACGTAAATAAAAAATAAAAATGGGTCGTGCCGTATCGGCCCGCGTGCCCAGCCTTCAGGCCCAGACACGGCCCGAGACGGGCTGTGTGCCTGGCATGGGCCCGTTTAAGTCATGTCATGGCCGGCCCATGACGTGCCGTGTTGGCGGGCTCGTGGACCGGCCTATTTAGCCTGGCCCGTTTGATCAGCTATAGGTTCGACAAATGTTTTCCCATGCTCCGTGACCGGCATAAGGTCTTAGGGTGCCGAGGTTTCCAAATTCCACTAAAAATGGTCCATGTGTTTTCTAGACATTGTTCATGTAACTTGAAAGGATGTGGATGTCGTTTAAAGGGGATGAATAAGAGTTTTAAAATAATTATGATTTAGTCTTGAACAAATGCGAAATAAACTAGCATTTAATTAGTAAAGCACAAAACATAGACAACTAGACTCACCTATATGCACCAACAATTTATGCTAAAGAAGATAAGTGATAGCAAGATATATAACATGAAAGAATATAGCTATCACGAAGTAAAATGCATAACTAAAGGGTTTTGGTAAGAGATAAGCGAGGCAAATGGAGACGATGATGTATCCCGAAGTTCACACCCTTGTGGATGCTAACCTCCGTTTGGACTGATGTGGAGGCACAATGCTCCCCAAAAAGCCACTAGGGTCATCGTAATCTCCTCACGTCCTCACATAATGCAAGATACCGTGATTTCACTAAGGGACCCTTGACGGAGGTCACCGAACCCGTATAAATGGCAACCCTTGGGGGCGGTCCGAACCCTTACACTTTGACAATCCTTGAGGACGGTCACCGGACCCCATACAAATTGCTCGGGGCAATCTCTACAACCTAACTGAAGACCCCTGATGCTTGCGCGGAGCTTTACACTAGAATGATTGAGCTTCGGGGAACAAACAACCGTCCAGGGCGACAAAGCACCAATCAGAACAAGCTCTAGGGTCCCAATCACCCAAGAGTAATAAGCTTCTCAAACTTCGCTTCCAAGTATCATCCTGGGAACTCAAACCGGTGCAACTAATGCAATGGCAAGAACACCCGAAGTGGTCAAGTCCCTCACACTCAAATCCAACCACAACAACAAAAGCTATGGAGAAATCTAAGAGGAAGAACAAGGAGCTCACAAAGAATTCCAAGATGTAGATCCAAGGGTTTTCCCTCACACAGAGGAGAAAGTGATTGGTGGAAACGTAGATGTAGATCTCTCTCTCTTTTCCCTCAAGAGCTAGCAAGAATCATTGTAGGGATTCAGAGTTGGCAAGCTCGAAGAAGGTCAACAATGGGGGCAAAAAACGATCTCAAGAGATAAGATCCATTGGGGAAGAAGACCCCGTTTTATAGGTGGGGAGAAATCCAACCATTACCCCCTCAGCCCGCACACAAGCAGTACTACCGCTCCGGAGAGCGGTACTACCTCTCGAGGCGGTAGTGCTTTGCTCACGATTCCGAGTCCAGAAGATTAGGGGTAGTTGAGCGATAGTGGCGGGTGGTACTACTGCGTCGTACTATCGTCCAACAACTGCCTAGTCCGACACGAAAAGTCGAGACTTCACATGCAGTGGTATAACGCACGATACTGGGCAGTGCTACTACCGCCCAGGGATGGTACTAATGGATACCCAAAGTAGTACTACCGATTACACTGTAGGCGGTACTACCGCTGGCGAGCGCGGTACAACCGCTTGTTTCCTTCATGAATAAAACACGAAACAAATGAATGCAGGAACACCAGAACTGCCATAACTTCTATAAATGAGCTTCGAATTGAGCAAACTCAATCTTGTTGGATTAACGACGACAAGAGCTATCCAACAGTGACCTCTATAAATGCATTATAAAATTACCAATGATATAGAGACGTGAAACCTCTATGAATGAAGAACGGACAAAAACTCCAACATCGGAAATATAATATAAGATGCATATGGAGTCAGTCTTTTATGAACTCGAACTTGTCATGAAAAAAATCATAAGCTCGAGAACCCACGTAGCGAAAAGCCAACTAAGAACCAAAAAATATGATGATGCAAAGAATGCAATGGTTTGAGCTTTCAACGAACGATACGATCAAGCTACTCACTTAAGAGCCCCCCTTGATAGCACGACAATCGATCATATAACCTGGTCTCCCAACTTACAACCTCAGACCGGTAAAATAGAAAACCTATCAAGGAAAAACATTTGCCTTGCGCATAGTCCACTTGAGCTAGATGATGACGGTCTTGTCCTCCTCACGATGGACCACATTTCTTTATTGCACCGACTCGAAGAAGTTAGTAAATTGCTCCCCCATACTCCACTATAGGTGAGCCACTTTTCAGACACATCTTCACAAGTTCATTGTCACCACAATGGATGGCAAACTTCAAGCATAATCTCTTAGTGATGTGATACGTCCATTTTCCATCATGTTTTGTCACTTTTATTTTTAGTGTTTTTATGCAATTCTCCTTCTTCATAGTCATCTTACCGACTCGGCTATAGTGGAAAACAATTTTGCTGATCATATGACTAATTCTCCTGACCCTGCTTCTTAGCCTCCCAATGATGCAGATTGTGCAGTAAGAATTTTTGCTGAAGAAATCGGCTCAAAAGATGCTCAAAACGGAGTAAATCCGCTGTTATTTCATGTTGCGGAAGAGGACAACAGCGCGAGACACGAGGCTGATTCGCCCCAGTCTGCAGCCTCGGGATCGGCAGGTGCGGGATCCCATGCAGATTCGCCGCCGCCTGCACCTGGTTCCGGCTCGGGGCGCGGCGCTCTCTCTGAACCGCGTGGGGCTGAGGAGGCCCACTCCTCGCGAGCCACAGGCGCGCGGCACCCGCAACGCCCGTCTACCCGCATCTCGGATGTGGGTCCCTCCTCGCATGATGATGCTGGTGTGGCGGTGCCCACGACAGGTGGTGATGGTGATGCTGCGATAGATGCTGCCGGGGCCGATCCCACCTCGGGATCCAGCGACGCGCAGGTGGTTTCGTCCGCTTCTTCTTGCGTGAGATCTTCCTCGGGATCGCCGACACAGACGGTCGTGGGATCTTCTGCGACCAGGCCTGCGACCACCTCTACACATGCCGGCTCCACACAGGGAAAATTAAACCAGTAAACTATCAAAAATATTTTGAAGTTTGGACTAACCTATACTACAGGAGAGCCCCGATCTGTTGAAGAAGCTTTGGCAGATCTGAACTGGAAGAGAGCCATGGAAGAAAAATACATGGCCTTAAAAAGGAATGAGACAAGGCACTTGGTTCCACAAGGTCGAGGTAAAAATTTAATTGACTCTAAGTGGTTATACAAAATTAAGCGGAAATCAGATGGCAACATTGATAGGTATAAATCTAGACTGGTAGCTAAAGGTTTCAAACAAAGATATGGCATTGATTATGAGGACACTTTTAGCCCAGTTGTTAAAGTTGCTACCATCAGATTGGTCTTGTCTATTGTTGTGTCTAGGAAATGGAGCTTAAGGCAGTTCGACGTACCGAATGCGTTTTTACATGGTGTTCTGGAAGAGAGGGTATATATGAAACAACCACCCGGGTTTGAGAGCAAGAATGCACATTCCATGTATGCAAACTTGATAAGGCTCTTTATGGCTTGAAACAGGCCCCTTGAGCTTGGTACTCTCGTTTGATCATGAAGTTGCAAAGCATTGTTTTTGTTCCTTCCAAGTCTGATATTTCATTGTTTATTTTTCATAAGTCCAATATAACAATGTACATGCTCATATATGTTGATGATATTATTGTCACAAGTTCATCAGATGAGGCAGTGACAACACTCTTGAAGTATCTGGGCTCAGAGTTTGCCTTAAAGGACCTTGGAGACCTAAGTTTCTTTCAGGGTATTGAAGTCAAGAAACACACAGATGGTATAGTTCTATCTCAAGAAAAATATGCAACTGATTTGTTGAAGAGAGTTGGTATGCAGGGTTGCAAGCATTCACCAACTCCTTTGTCTAGCTCGGAGAAGCTGTCTTTATATGAAGGTGAGCCTCTTAGTGAAGAGGATCCTACTCACTATAGAAGCATGATTGGTGTTCTTCAATATTTGACTCGTACTAGACCGGATATATCCTTTGTTGTGAACAAAGTCTAACAATTTTTGCATGCTCCGACCACTTTACATTGGCTGCTGCTAAGCATATCCCGAGATATGTGAAACATATGGTTGGTGTTGGACTAACATTCAACAGGTCACAATCCAATCTCATCATTGCATTCACTAATGCTGACTGGGCAGGCAGTGTTGATGACAGGAGGTCCACAAGTGGTTTTGCCATATTTTTTGGTCATAATCTTGTTTTCTGGTGTGCCAAGAAGCAAGCAACAGTTTCCAAGTCTAGTACAGAGGCTGAGTACAAAGCACTAGCCAATGCTACTGTAGAAATTATCTGGCTTCAGTCCATGTTGAAAGAACTCAGAATTCCACAAGTACAACCCCCTTGCTTGTGGTGTGATAACCTTGGTGCTACCTACCTTTCTGCTAATCCATTTTTTCATGCTAGAACCAAACATATTGAGATAGACTTTCATTTTGTCAGAGAGTGAGTTGCCAACAAGCAATTGGATGCTTGTTTTGTGCATTCAGGTGGTCAGATTGCAGATGGCTTCACCAAGGCGCTACCCACAGGGAGCTTTGAGAAATTCAGGCGTAATCTCAACTTGGCCAAGTTGTGGTTAATGGGGCGTGTTGAAGATATTATTGTTAGGCTGTTAGGACGATCCTAGTGCATCTAGCAAATTTGTTAGGTAGTTTAAGGCTATGTTTGGTAGCAAAGTATTAAAAAACGCAGTATTGAAAACCATATTTTAGTCAGTAGGTACAAGATACCGCAGTTTTGACATAGCAAAGTATCTTGAAGTTTTGAAAATACCGCGACCCGTTTGGCAATTGCTTGTATATATGCACCAACGTAAATTATTAGCTAGCATATGAAGCAGTTGCACTGTGCACAGTGCTAGCTAGCTAGTCGGAGGCATTTAACGGCCATGCATAATAATCAGCCACATGCACTGAACTACCATGCACAAAGATAGCTTACAAGAAAAGAAGACAGTTCAACTCGACACAAGAAGGGGAAGAAAGCAGCCGCGCAGAGGCAGGTGCCAGCACCGAGAGGCGGGAGGATAAAGATCTGTTGGGGAACGTTGCATGGGAAACAAAAATTTTCCTACGCGCACGAAGACCTATCATGCTGATGTCCATCTACGAGAGGGGATGAGTGATCTACGTACCCTTGTAGACCGTACAGCAGAAGCGTTAGAGAACGCGGTTGATGTAGTGGAACTTCCTCACGTCCCTCGATCCGCCCCGCGAACAATCCCGCGATCAGTCCCACGATCTAGTACCGAACGGACGGCACCTCCGCGTTCAGCACACGTACAGCTCGACGATGATCTCGGCCTTCTTGATCCAGCAAGAGAGACGGAGAGGTAGAAGAGTTCTCCGGCAGCGTGACGGCGCTCCGGAGGTTGGTGATGACCTTGTCTCAGCAGGGCTCCGCCCGAGCTCCGCAGAAACGCGATCTAGAGGAAAAACCGTGGAGGTATGTGGTCGGGCTGCCGTGGAAAAGTCGTCTCAAATCAGCCCTAAAACCTCCGTATATATAGGTGGGAGGGAGGGGGCCTTGCCTTGGGGCTCAAGGAGCCCCAAGGGGGTCGGCCGAGTCCAAGGGGGAGGACTCTCCCCCCCCCCCCAAACCGAGTTGGACTAGGTTTGGTGGGAGGGAGTCCCCTTTCCTTCCCACCTCCTCCTTTTTTTTCTTTCTCTCTTGATTTTCTTCTCCTTGGCGCATAGGGCACTTGTGGGCTGTCCCACCAGCCCACTAAGGGCTGATGTGTCTCCCCCAAGGCCTATGGGCTTCCCCGGGGTGGGTTCCCCCCCCCCCCGGTGAACTCCGGAACCCATTCGTCATTCCCGGTACATTCCCGGCAACTCCGAAAACCTTCCGGTAATCAAATGAGGTCATCCTATATATCAATCTTCGTTTCCGGACCATTCCGGAAACCCTCGTGACGTCCGTGATCTCATCCGGGACTCCGAACAACATTCGGTAACCAGTCATATAACTCATATACGCATAAAACAACGTCGAACCTTAAGTGTGCAGACCCTGCGGGTTCGAGAACCATGTAGACATGACCTGAGAGACTCCTCGGTCAATATCCAATAGCGGGACCTGGATGCCCATATTGGATCCTACATATTCTATGAAGATCTTATCGTTTGAACCTCAGTGCCAAGGATTCGTATAATCCCGTATGTCATTCCCTTTGTCCTTCGGTATGTTACTTGCCCGAGATTCGATCGTCAGTATCCGCATACCTATTTCAATCTCGTTTACCGGCAAGTCTCTTTACTCGTTCCGTAATACAAGATCCCGCAACTTACACTAAGTTACATTGCTTGCAAGGCTTGTGTGTGATGTTGTATTACCGAGTGGGCCCCGAGATACCTCTCCGTTCACACGGAGTGACAAATCCCAGTCTTGATCCATACTAACTCAACGAACACCTTCGGAAATACCTGTAGAGCATCTTTATAGTCACCCAGTTACGTTGCGACGTTTGATACACACAAAGCATTCCTCCGGTGTCCGTGAGTTATATGATCTCATGGTCATAGGAACAAATACTTGACACGCAGAAAACAGTAGCAACAAAATGACACGATCAACATGCTACGTCTATTAGTTTGAGTCTAGTCCATCACATGATTCTCCTAATGATGTGATCCCGTTATCGAGTGACAATACTTGCCTATGGCCAGGAAACCTTGACCATCTTTGATCAACGAGCTAGTCAACTAGAGGCTTACTAGGGACAGTGTTTTGTCTATGTATCCACACAAGTATTGTGTTTCCAATCAATACAATTATAGCATGGATAATAAACGATTATCATGAACTAAGAAATATAATAATAACTAATTTATTATTGCCTCTAGGGCATATTTCCAACAAGATCAGCATAGTCACGCTCCTCTCTCCTTTGCCATCTCTTGGTTTGTCTCCGATGGAGACGATATCCAGAAACGACATGGTGGTTGCAGCTTAGAAGGAGGAAGAAGATAGCGAGGACGCCATTTCTTTCGCGTGCTCTCTTTTTAAAAAAGAGGTTGAGGGTTCTTTTTTTAAAACACATAAAATAATGTGGTTTTGCAAATACTGTAGTTTTAATACTACAGTTTTCACTCATAGCCAAACAGCTCAAAGTAATTAAAATATGATATTTAAAAAAACTGTAGTATTCTTGGAATACTTCAAAAATATTTTGTTATCAAACAGGGCCTAAATCTTGTTATCTCTACCTTTCTTCTTGTACTCCAAGTTATGTATGTGCACAAGGGATAAGCCCCTTCATATCAATATATATTGCGCGGCCTCTCACGATAGGGTAGAATGCTTCCACCACAATTTCTACACCAACAACAACAATGACAACAAATTCATTGGTTAAGAGCTTATAAAAAATCATGGTACATGGTGTGCTCATACATCTATAAGAAATTAATTTATTTTGCATGGCTAACAAATCCAGGCCTACCATTGGTCATCAAAGCTTGGCGATTTTGTCATGCCAATATAGGCTACACTCTTGGATTGATCTGTACAAGATTACAACAACTCATTGCCATATCAACTTCATCTAATGAACATAACTACATTCCCTATTGAAATCGTACGCGCTTCTTGCAAGGTGAAACCACATGTTCCGAAACATTCACCTCACCAGAAAGTTTAGCAACATTGACATACTTCTTATATGGTGGTATTCGTGACTCCCATCCTACTAGCTCAAACTCCTCCTTCGGTGGAACAACAAAGCCAGCGATCAGGTCCCCAAACCCGACCTTGGGCAAATCCCTCGTAGAATCATCGTCTTCAGAGTGTGGTGGCATGAGGCGAAGCGGAGCAGAGGTTGATGACACGAGTTTTGCTATATCCACCGGGCGATCTCTCTCGATGAGAAGCTTTGGATGTTCAAGAAACAACGAGAGGTTGTTTGACAAATAGTTTCTATACTTGTTGAGGATATGTTGCCAGAACTGAACATTCTGGTTCTTTCTGAAGATATCGGCGCACACATTTGCTACCACGAGCGAACCTCCCATCAACACAGCAAGCTCACTCGCTACCAATGATAGCCGGGGGTGATAGTCTGGATTCGTGCTTCCAAATGCAAGGACCTTGAAGAGGTAACTGTACTCCTCTAGCGACAAGCCGTTTAAGTGCATCGGCCTTATGGTTCCAAGCCTCGATACACTCTCAATCCTACTTATGATGATGATCTTGCTTCCTTTTCCCATATGTTTGGTTGTGGAGTAGAACTTTTGCCAACTAGCATCATCTATGTCGGAAGTAAATTCAATCACAACCAAAGTCCTCGCAGTTGGAACAAAAGCTCTATTATCTGTTTTGTGAATGTGTTCTCCTTTCAAACGCAAGATCGAAGAGAAGTGTGATTTAACTCTATCGATGTTACAAACATGCGCGACTAGAGTCTTCTTGCCCACTCTGTTGGTGCTGATGATCGGAAGAACAGTTGGAGCAAAAGGAGGAATATTTTCTTGCATCAAAACACTCATGATTTGCTGTTTTTCTACTTGACGACCAAACATGAAGTTGTCGATGTAGAGGTACGTGTCATAAGGGCTACGAGGCATGCGCTCACATCCTCCAACAAGCAAGACAAATTCTGTCATGTTAGAGACCATGGTTTCTAACTTCTTCAATACACTATCCAGGTCATCACAAGTTGTAGCAGTGCTCCTTGTGGTACGGAAGCATTTGGTAGAATTGGAATGAATGCAATTGATAGAATTCGTGAGCGACAAGGTATTGGAGCTGCTGCTAACCTGCGTTTCGTCCCTTGAGCTGCAAAGGGCCCTGTATTTCATGGTGTCCAGGACATGGTAACCTTGGTACATGGCCTCTGCAAGCCTCTTGAGCTCAAGCAACATTCTAGAGTTGGTGATATATCGCCTCTCGGCCTCCTCGATGACCATGTGAACTCGAAGAAGCAGTTGTTGTAGCCTTTCCACCTTCTTCTCTAGATTTGCATGGCTCTTGTGCTTCTTTATCAAGAAGGATATGAACCGGTTAACTAGGTCGCCTGCAATCGCAGAGACAACCGTGTCCATCTTGAATGGTTTCTTTGTGTTTCGTGTGTGTGTGCGAGGAGGGAGGGGGGGGGGGTTAAAATAGATATTACATGAGCGGTCATGCTATTGCTCCAGGTGAAAAGGGTTGGTTGAGAAAAAGAGACACAGAGAGAGAGAGATAACGACATGGCGTGCTATTGCTACTGGTGGAAGACTCAAAGTGATTGGTTCAATGTTGGGAAAAATCTTGCAATTCCACTTGAGCTGCAGCCATGTGTTGCTCCCATGAAAGTGATTGGTTGAAAGTTGAAATTAACATCTATAACAGAAACCATGCTGATTGGTTTGCCGGTGCAAGAAATTGATCAATATCTCTGAATTCTTTACCGGCTCCTCTTTTATTGACAGCAATAAGTACACTCTAAGAAATTCATTTTAGAGCTTGGGCTCCACTCGGTAGTCTGTGAAAAAAAGTGCAAGCTTCAAAAAATCGTAAAAAAAAACTCCGCATGAACGTATGAACGAATTCTATGTGCGCATAAAATTTCTCTATTAGAGATATTATAACATTTGAGCTACACAAAAAACAAATTTGTTGATTTGTAGCGCTTGCATTGTTCACCATTAAAACCCATAAATTTGGTTTTTGTGTAGATCAACAAATTCATAAATTTATTCTTTGTGTAGCTCACATGTTAAACGTAGCAGAGAAGCAAGGAAGCATAAAATGGCGACGTGGTCCATCACGCCACAATCGAGAAAGCAAGGAAGGAAAAAAATTACCCACTTGGAGAAATTATAATAAGATGATGTAAGCAAGTTATATGAGTTTATATATTATACTTTTGCTAAGTTTCAGGAAAGAGAAGAAAACCAGGATGTAGATTAAGGTCGCGTACATCACAACTCCAATTTTTTTTTTAAGAGTGTAAGGTTGATCATGCATTAATAAAGTATTTCCTCTGTTCCAAAATAACTGTCACAGTTTTAGTTTACATTTAAACTAAAACTATGACACTTAATTTGAAACAGGGAGTAGTACATCTATATAGCTAACTTTTGGCTATATATCTTGGCTATTAGATTGACTCTGTTGTTATCCTTGCTCTTACCCAGTCGAGTGGGTTGATTAAAGAAACTGGACTTGGTTATTTATTATGCAGTGTTGTTGGAAAAGTAAGGCCCTGAGTGGGTTGGTGTAGAGTGCTCTCAAAGAAATCAGAGTCCCAATCACAGTGGCTGAGAACTTTGACACGAAGGACAAGAGTGAACGTCTTGACATGGCGACTGATAGTTTTGACTATATCACCGCTGACATTTTCCTGGGTATTAATGCCATTATTTTTATCAGGAGTGTTGTGAGAACAAAATACATGCATGAGACATGGATGGATGGCAAACCTGGTCAAACGCTTCAGGATCAACCAGTAATATGTACAAACTTAAAATAGATAGCACGGGGTAATGTGATAATAACAGAGTGTTGTGCTTCATTAATGTAATTTCTTGACCCAACACATTTAAAAAAATCAGTACTTACTTTGACTGTGCACATGTGTTGTGCTTGTGATCCATCAAAATTACAATGAAAAGATTTTCTGAACTCATCGATCCTTACTAGATTTGTCAAACATACAATGCTATGGACGGTACATGTTGTTTGCTTAGTGAGTTATAATCAATGATGACATTGTAGGAGTACACTAGTACAAATCGTCTTGTGAATGCACAATTTGTAATGTAATTTCTATACAATTGTATGGGTATAATTAGGGGCACACGTTTGCCTGTTGATTTTTTTAGCTCAACACATCCATAGGAGCTGGTCACTAGGAGTGAAGGCTTCAGATAGAAGAGAGGGAGGGAACGAGGGTGACGTCCAGAAAGTCATTGCATGAACATAATACATGAGCAGAGTAAAAAAAAGGCTCGGCCCTGAATTGTCTAGGTTTATTCATCGTTTTTCTTCTTTTTCATTTTTCGCTATTTCTCAAGACATGTCCCATTTTTTCATACACGGTGTACATTATTTGTATACAAGTGAAATACCTTTTTCATATGCGTTGAACATTTTCAAATGCATGATGTATATTTCTAAAAACAAATGCTTTGAACAAATTTTAGGCATACGGGTTAGATATTTTCTAATACACAGTAAATATTTTACTGATGCGTGAAACATTTCTTTATACTACGCGAACTTTTTTTCCATTGTATAAACATTTTGAAAAATGTTACAAATATTTTGTAGAAGCTCTCAAACATTTTTACACTATTACGGACTTATTTTCAGTGCAACAATAATTTTTAAAATTATGCAAACTTATTTTATATGTATAAACATCATTTAAATTGACATTAAACATTTTCTTGAAATGTGTGACCATGCTCTAAATGTCACAAACAATTTGTATGAATAGTATTACATTTTTCAAAAGTTACGCGGACAAATCTTTACACTGAACTAAAAATGATATTTAAATTAATTAATTATAGAGTTATATGTATTTAAAATGGACCGGCTGAAAAACGGGCGGCAGATATGGCAGCGAGGGCGGGAGGGTGTCGAGCGTGGAGGGGATGGGGGAATCGTGTACATGTCACCAACGGACGGGCTAGGGGAACAAGCAGAGCATCCACGTGCGTTCGTTTTGTGTCCGCGCCAGACCCTGTTCAAATTTGGGCGGAAAAATGGGCCACACGTGGACAAAAACGAACGTCCGATTATTTGGGTCAACACGTTGGGTGGCTCGGGTGGGTGTACCATGTTGGCATTGGCGATGCCCCGATCCAGAACTGGGATCTGTCCTCACCGGGCTTGTCTTGGTGACCCCGTAGTGGCATGGGTGAGCTGTCGAACGAAAGTTCAGCGCTACGATGCCGCCGCCGCTGACGCTTGCGGATGCCACTATCTTTTTGAAGACGTCCTCGTGGTTCTATCCTCTGTGCGAGAGCTTCGGGTAAAAACCTTTGTTCGTTGCGGGCTGGACGGCAACGACGCTTTGCGTCGTTCTCTCTCCTGAAGGCGTTGTCATGGAGCTTACATGTGCTAGGGCGGAGTATGGTGTTGTTGTCGAATCATCTTATATTCTCTTTTGGTTGCATAGTTTTGCGTATGCCACTTATCCTAGGATCGGCTTTATAATAGAGTCATCTCACCACCTTGTATCTTTTAGCCGTGTATCTTGTTCAGTTGTTGATTTATATATATAACAGAATGAAATCCTATTTTGATGAGAAGGAGGAGTGACGTCCTTTACCGTATTTTTGTGGTCGAGAAAGTCGTTGCATGAACAGAATACATAAGCATGGAAAACCACGATTTGGCCCGTACTTTTCTATATTAAGTCAACGTTTCTCTTTTTCTTTTCCTTTTTGTTTTTCAACATATGTGTTAATTTTTCAATATACATTGTACGTTTTTCGTATACAAGTGAAACATACATACAGGTTAAACATTTTTAAATACACGATGTACATCTTGTCAAATACAAACTTTGAACAATTTTTAGTATACAAATTAGGTATTTATTAAGTACATTTTGACCATTTTTAAAATTCATGAGTATTTTTAAACTACTTAACATTACTTTTCATTGAATAAACATTTTAAAAAATGTAACAGATATTTTTCTAAACTCCCAAATATTTTTCTAAATACCACGAACATAATTTTAGATGGCATGATACTTGTTGTTCAATTATGCAAATATTATTTTACAGTTATAAATATTATTTAAATTGACATGAAACATTTCTCTTTTAAATGTATGACGAATTTTAAAATGTCACAAACATTTTTTGTGAATAGCATTAGAAAAATCCAAAAGTTGTGTGAACAATTTTTACACTGCATAACATTTTCTTAAATATTCGATGAACACTTGGTAAAAAAAACCTCTATTTCCAATGTTTTCAAATAAAAAAAATAAAAAAAGCACAAGAAACCAACCAGCAAAAGAAACAAAAGAAGGAAAGCAAACTTGGCCGGCACAAATAGAGAAGGAAAGGGAGCACCCAGGAACCAATGACACGTTTCCTCGAAGTTGTGTAGCCTTGTAAGAGCAACTCTAGCAGAACCCGCATTCGTCCGGTCCGCAAAACATGTTTGCAGTTCGCGTAAAACAACTTTTGCGGGTTGGTCCGAGCTGACACAGATGCAGACCCCCAAACGGACCCGTAAAAGAGCATATTCGCAGAATATGCTTTGGTGGGGGAAAGCGCGGGCTGAAATGTCCCCCCACCAACCGCTTTCGCTCATATGCGGGGCACCACAACGGCGAGGTGGAAACCCGCGAATACGCGGGTTGGGGCCGAGATTTTGTTGTGCCCCGCAAAAATATTTACGGGCCGGGGCGGGATGCGGGGTCTGATCGGGCAGGTTTTTTCACCCAATCTGCATTTTGACGGTTATTTTCTGGATCGACACAGGATGCGGGGTCTGGTAGAGTTGCTCTAAGCCACTAAATAGCAGTCGGATTTGTGGTGAAATAGTAGGGCACGAACAACTTTAGGGGAAAGAAGCAGTGAAACAAGTTTTTCTGTGAGCTACTAAATAGTAGCTCTTGAAGCCACTAAATAACAGTTTTAAGGCTTTCTTTTTGTTTTTTCTATGTTTTCTCTTGTTTCTTCGTTTCTCTCTATTGTTTCACTGATTCTTTTTTCCTTTCTTTATTTTACATTTTTTTTCCTTTATTTATTTCACGCTTTTCACCCGGGTATTTTCCATTTTTCTTTGGCTTTGGTTTTTTCTCTCGTTTTTCAATAACTTTTTTTTTTTCAGTTCTCAGTTTTCACTGTTTTATATACACATTGTTTATATATAATATACATTTTCCTAATATGCATTTACATTTTATAAATACAATATTAACAGTTTTTAATACATGCTCAACAGTTTTTTATGCGCATTTAACATTTTCAAATGAATGATTAACATTTTCAAATATAAAATTAACATTTTCTAATACAGTTTCAACATTTCTTTTTATGCATATAACATTTTAAAATGCTTGATTAATATTTCTAAAATACTAATTTAACATTTTTTCATATATGGTTGACATTTTTCGAAACACATTTAGCATTTTCAAACGTTTGATTATTATTTTTTAATTACTTGTTTAACATTTTTTCCAAAAAATTGTGGGGGGCATTTTAATGAAATGCTTGAATTTTAACGAGGTTGTGGTCTCCCACGAGTCTAGGCCGGCCCTTTGAGCGCTCGGATTTTCACAAGCTTTCCCTACATCTCCCTATAAGGGGGACATAAGAGCTCCCCATGATCCCGCCATATTTTAGTTACTGGCCTAGTGAACTGGGCCTCCCTTCTTTTCTCATCACGCTTAGTTATTCGGCAAATCCAATTTGGTGCCACTAGCGCCCGTTGCACTGCCCATGCGCAGGCCCATGTAGATCCCCCCCCCCCCACATGTTTTGATTTGGCAAATCGAACGCGTTGAACAAGAATCGAACCTTGGAGCCCCAAGGTAAGATATGCTTACGCTATCACCCACCACGAAGCAGCTTCTGACCAATGAAAACATTTTACCATTTTATTCTTTCATTCTCCTTTTTTCCTTTTTTTAACCTCGTTTAATGAAAAAAAAACTTTGTCCTGGTTCAACAATTTGAAAAGAGTTCATCAATTTTTTCTTTTTAAAAAAATGATGAACTGTTTTCAAATTTGATGAACATTTTTTCAAATCCGATGAACTTTTTTTCCAAAATTGGTGAGCTTTTTTTAGAATTTGATGAACTCTTTTTCAAAATTGATGAACTTTTTCCTAAAACCGGTGAACTTTTTTCAAAATTGTTGGAATTTCTTCAAAATTTTATGACCTCTTTTCAAATTCCATGATTTTTTTTCAAAATTGGTGAAGTTTTTTTCGAATTTGATGAACTTTTCCCAAAATCGGTGAACTTTTTTGCAAATTTGGTGGACTTTTTTTCAAAATTCGATGATTTTTTCAAAATCAATAAACCTTTTCAAACTCATTTTGTTTTTCAAATTTAACGAACTTTTCTAAAATTTAAATGATCTTTTGCAAAATTCATGAACTGTTTTGGACTCTCAATTTTTTTTTTTGATTCTTTTCAATACATTTTTTCCTGTTTCTTTTAAGTTAACAATTGAAATTGGTCAACTGTGACCGAAACAACGCTCGCGCGAGCGACCGCGCAGAGCGAGTCGAGCACTTGGAGCCCGCTCGTGTAACTGGGCCAGTCCAAAACCAAGCTACTGCCGGTGTCAGTTCCTGATCGGACGCTTGCAGCGCTGATTAGGGCTCCCCAGTTATTCCTATTCGCCGCTCATTGCTGCAGATTATCGGGACGATGCACAGGCAAATGACCTGATTAAGAAGAGATGGGCTGCCCCATTTTGAGCCTTCACACAGTGTGACCCAACCGGTTTCGGAACCTTCTAAAAGTTTCATGAGCCATTTTTTTATTGGTTTTCTGTTTTGTTTTTTAATTTTATTTTGTTTTTTGGTGCTTTTTCTAAATTTACAATTTTTTTTAAACATTATGTTTTGAAAACCATGTTTGCATTTCAAAAAAGTCCCCTATATTTAGTATGTATACACATGCAATGCATGTCAACATAAGTGTTTTGATAAAAGGAGAAAAACATTAGGCTACGCCGCAGAAAGAAATGCAAAATAATATGGTCTATGTTTGAATGCAAAAAAGAATATTATTGTTGTCAAAAAGAGAAAAAATGTAATCACTACTGATTGGCAACAAAAGATGTAAAAAAGCAAGGGATGATAACCAATTTGATCCACGTTCATTAATCATTTACTTTAGTTTTCTTATCTCTCGTTCTCTTTCTAGACCCATCTCCAATCCACCCAACGCGTCTTCGGCTAGCTGCATAATGGCCCGGGAGGCATGCACTTTTTGTTTGTAAGGATGACGTGATGGTTCTAGAACATACTTGGATGGCATTTGTTTATGCGAATCCCGCTACTCTCAACCGTTAGTTTTAGGATACCAATGATCGAGATTAAAGCTCTAGATCCAAAACCGATACACTACATATATGTTGAGTAAATAGGCAATTTTCCGAGTAGATTAATCCATGAAATAATTACTAACATGGCATTGACTAGGTTCATGACATCTGATCACGGAGTATACTAGCAAGTACTACGCATATAGCAGAAACATCTACGCATATAGGCAGTATTACTAGTGCAGACAGAAACATGAGAGAGATTAACATATCATACCCTCCGATCGGCCAATTGGCCGTAGCAGCAGCGGTGGCGGCGGCAGCATCCTCTGTCGCCTTCTTCTCGGCTTCGGCCTTCTCGCGGACGAGACGGTCAGCTTCGCTTAGTGAAGACATGGCGATGACGAGGGCGACGCGGACGTAGACGAAGCAGACGGACGGAGGCGAGCAGTCGCGTGATCGCTCCCCAAAAACCTAATCGCCTCTCTCCCGTACAGGAATCGGAGAGGCGAGGTTTCGGAGGCCTGCTCTCCCGTCGACCGTGTACGCGGTAAATGGGACGGAGTCGCCGGCGGCGGCAGCAGCAAAAGGAACGAACATGTGAGGCAGATGCGATCTGATTCTCGTGACGGCTAGGATAGGCGATAGCCTGCTTATAAAGGCGGCTCGGTGGAGAGACGTGGGCCGAACCCACGTCCGAGTCGGTAACAGCCCACGATCCGACGTCTCGGATCATGCCGTGTCCGTTACGTATTCTCCGTTCCTGACCGGCAAAAATAAGTGCGTAGGTATGAGCTCGGCTCGGCTCATTCCTGCAACCCGCGGCGCGGCGGGCGGCGGAGGAGGAGTGCGCGAGGGCACCTTCTCTTCTCACTCTCCAATAGCATGTGGAAGAGAGACCCTTATAAAGGGGTCCAACTTCTCCTCCACTAGCGGGGTGGGACTAAACTGCCCACCACCTTGTCATTCCACCACCTACATGGGCCCTTGGAGATTTTTCTGAAATTCTCTAATGGGCCTAAAGCCCACTACCAATTTCAACAATCCCACACCAGATCTCAAGGGCACATCGTGTTCCCTCGTTCCAATCACTGTTTTAATATACCAACATTTCAGTGAAGACGTGTTAAGGTTGAGCTTCACCTAGAGCAAGTAGCTACACCCCTTTACAACTGAACAATGGACTATGCCTTGAATTGTCAGTTTGGCGTAAAGGAGCTTCACCACAAGTCTTACTAGTACTAGACTGCCGAAGGTGACCCCTCGGGTGGAGCATATTAGTCACACTCCTTACCTATTCATGAGTTTACTAGAGATTACCCAAATCTCATAGACTGTGACCAGCAGTCAAGCTCATATAGGTGTGTTCCTACAAAGATCGCTCTGTAGGACAGCATCTTGCTTACATATAAGCCTTAGAACACATTAAGACAGTAGTCATCCTGCCATACAGTATCCGAGAGTACTGCATCTCCAACGGAGTGGGTCAGTAAGATTACTCTCCTCAATTCACCACTGGCTTGTTTTCCCAGGTCCTACCTCACGGGATCTCCGATCATATAGGTTGGGTTACTACCATGGCAACTCATGTGGGTCTCATACCCATCTTCCTCGATGCACTATCTATCACAACACGTGATAGCCCTTTAGTAAAGGGATCTGCCAGATTCTTAGTCGTTTGGATGTAATCCAACACTATCACTCCGGAGTTTCTCAAACGTCTGACAGACTTCAAACTCATTCTTATATGTTTGTTGGACTTCATATTGTCCTTTGAACTCTTCACTTTAACAATAACTGTTTGATTATCGCAGTTCATAAGGATAGCCGAAACCGGCTTCTCAACCATAGGTAAGTCCATCAAAAGATCTCGAAGAAATTCTGCTTCGACACCAGATGTGTCTAATGCTGTTAATTCTGCTTTCATTGTCTATCTCGTTAGATCGTTTGCTTGCAAGATTTCCAGGAAACAACACCACCCCCAAGAGTAAACATATACCCAGTAGTGGCCTTCATCTCATCAGCATCAGATATCCAATCCGCATCACTATACCCTTCAAGTATCGATGGGTATCCCGTATAGTGAAGCCCATGTTGGAAATATGCCCTAGAGGCAATAATAAAATAGTTATTATTATATTTCTTTCTTCATAATAATCGTTTATTATCCATGCTATAATTGTATTGATTGGAAACACAATACTTGTGTGGATACATAGACAAAACACTGTCCCTAGTAGGCCTCTAGTTGGCTAGCCAGTTGATCAAAGATAGTTAGTGTCTTCTGATTATAAACAAGGTGTTGTTGCTTGATAACTGGATCACGTCATTAGGAGAATCACGTGATGGACTAGACCCAAACTAATAGAGGTAGCATGTTGATCGTGTCATTTTGTTGCTACTATTTTCTGCGTGTCAAGTATTTGTTCCTATGACCATGAGATCATATAACTCACGGACACCGGAGGAATGCTTTGTGTGTATCAAACGTCGCAACGTAACTGGGTGACTATAAAGATGCTCTACAGGTATCTCCGAAGGTGTTCGTTGAGTTAGTATGGATCAAGACTGGGATTTGTCACTCCGTGTGACGGAGAGGTATCTCGGGGCCCACTCGGTAATGCAACATCACACACAAGCCTTGCAAGCAAAGTAACTTAGTGTAAGTTGCGGGATCTTGTATTACGGAACGAGTAAAGAGACTTGCCGGTAAACGAGATTGAAATAGGTATGCGGATACTGACAATCGAATCTCGGGCAAGTAACATACCGAAGGACAAAGGGAATGACAAAAGGGATTATATGAATCCTTGGCACTGAGGTTCAAACGATAAGATCTTCGTAGAATATGTAGGATCCAATATGGGCATCCAGGTCCCGCTATTGGATATTGACCGAGGAGTCTCTCGGGTCATGTCTACATAGTTCTCGAACCCGCAGGGTCTGCACACTTAAGGTTCGACGTTGTTTTATGTGTATTTGAGTTATATGGTTGGTTACCGAATGTTGTTCGGAGTACCGGATGAGATCACAGACGTCACGAGGGTTTCCGGAATGGTCCGGAAACAAAGATTGATATATAGGATGACCTCATTTGATTACCGGAAGGTTTTCGGAGTTACCGGGAATGTACCGGGAATGACGAATAGGTTCCGGGTGTTCACCGGGGGGGGGGGGGCAACCCACCCCGGGGAAGCCCAGAGGCCTTGGGGGTGGCGCACCAGCCCTTAGTGGGCTGGTGGGACAGCCCAAAAGAGCCCTATGCGCATTGGAAGAAAAATCAAAGAGAAAAAAAAAGAGGGAGGTGGGAAAGGGAAGAAGGACTCCACCTTCCAAACCAAGTAGATTTCGGTTTGGGAGGGGGAGACCTTCCCCCTTAGGCTCGGCCGACCCCTTGGGAGTCCTTGGACCCCAAGGCAAGGCTCCCCCCTCCTCCTCCTATATATAGTGGGATTTTAGGGCTGATTTGAGACAACTTTGCCACGGCAGCCAGACCACATATCTCCATGGTTTTACCTCTAGATCCCGTTTCTGCGGAGCTCGGGCAGAGCCCTGCTGAGACAAGATCATCACCAACCTCCGGAGCGCCGTCACGCTGCCGGAGAACTCTTCTACCTCTCCGTCTCTCTTGCTAGATCAAGAAGGCCGAGATCATCGTCGAGCTGTACGTGTGCTGAACGCGGAGGTGCCGTCCGTTCGGCACTAGATCGTGGGACTGATCGCGGGACGGTTCGCGGGGCGGATCGAGGGACGTGAGGACGTTCCACTACATCAACCGCGTTCACTAACGCTTCTGCTGTACGGTCTACAAGGGTACGTAGATCACACATCCCCTCTCGTAGATGGACATCACCATGATAGGTCTTCGTGCGCGTAGGAATTTTTTTGTTTCCCATGCGACGTTCCCCAACAGTGGTATCAGAGCTAGGTTCATGCGTAGATGTCTTCTCGAGTAGAACACAAAAGTTTTTGTGGGCGGTGATGTGCGTTTTGCTGCCCTCCTTAGTCTTTTCTTGATTCCGCGGTATTGTTGGATTAAAGCGGCTTGGACCGACATTACTCGTACGCTTACGAGAGACTGGTTTCACCGCTACGAGTAACCCCCTTGCTCAAAGATGACTGGCAAGTGTCGGTTTCTCCAACTTTAGTTGAATCGGATTTGACCGAGGAGGTCCTTGGATGAGGTTAAATAGCAACTCATATATCTCCGTTGTGGTGTTTGCGTAAGTAAGATGCGATCCTACTAGATACCCATGGTCACCACGTAAAACATGCAACAACAAAATTAGAGGACGTCTAACTTGTTTTTGCAGGGTATGCTTGTGATGTGATATGGCCAACGATGTGATGTGATATATTGGATGTATGAGATGATCATGTTGTAATAGATAATATCGACTTGCACGTCGATGGTACGGCAACCCGCAGGAGCCATAGGGTTGTCTTTATAACTAAACGTTTGTGCTTGCAGATGCGTTTACTATTTTGCTAGGATGTAGCTTTAGTAGTAATAGCATGAGTAGCACGACAACCCCGATGGCGACATGTTGATGGAGATCATGGTGTGGCGCCGGTGACAAGAAGATCGTGCCGGTGCTTTGGTGATGGAGATCAAGAAGCACGTGATGATGGCCATATCATGTCACTTATGAATTGCATGTGATGTTAATCCTTTTATGCACCTTATTTTGCTTAGAACGACGGTAGCATTATGAGGTGATCTCTCACTAAAATTTCAAGACGAAATTGTGTTCTCCCCGACTGTGCACCGTTGCTACAGTTCATCGTTTCGAGACACCACGTGATGATCGGGTGTGATAGACTCAACGTTCACATACAACGGGTGCAAAACAGTTGCACACGCAGAACACTCGGGTTAAGCTTGACGAGCCTAGCATGTGCAGACATGGCCTCAGAACAAATGAGACCGAAAGGTCGAGCATGAATCGTATAGTTGATATGATTATCATAGAGATGCTTACCACTGAAACTATTCTCGACTCACGTGATGATCGGACTTGAGATAGTGGATTTGGATCATGTACCACTCAAATGACTAGAGAGATGTACTTTTTGAGTGGGAGTTCTTAAGTAATATGATTAATTGAACTAATTGTCATGAACATAGTCTAATGGTCTTTGCGAATTATGATGTAGCTTGCGCTATAGCTCTACTGTTTTTATACATGATGTTGATGTGTACTTTACTAGTACTCCTAGTAGCACGAGGGTATTGGATACCGGTTCGGTTGCTAAGTGATTAGTAACGCGAAATGAAAGCTACGGCATAAACGGAGACTAGCTAAAGGCGAGGTGACGATACGTGTTGGAAGTGTTTCCAAGGTTGATATGATCAAACGTCGCACGCTCCCTCTACCATCAGGATTGGTGTTAAACCTAAATAATTGATATTTGGTGCTTGCGTTAAGCATGAACATGATTGGATCGTGTTTATTGCAAAACGATTATTCATTTAAAGAGAATAATGGTTACTCTATTTTTGAATAATCACCTTCAATGGTTTATTGAATCTCGATCGTAGTGTTACACATGTTCATGATATTGGTGCCAAAAGATACGAGTTAATGATGATAGTACCACTTACTTGTGGCACTGCCGCTTGAGTCATGTTGGTATAAATTGCATGAAGAGGCTCCATGCTGATGGATCTTTGTACTCACCTGATTAATCACTAGTGACATGCAAATCATACCACATGAGCAAGGCCTTGTTTTCATTGAGATGAAATAAGATAGTAACTTGTTGGAAGTGATACATTTTGATGTATGCAGTCCAATGGGTGCTGAGGCACGCAGTGGATATCATTATGTTCTTACTTCACTGACGACTTAAGTAGATACAAGAGTATTTACTTAATGAATCACAAGTCTGAAATATTGAAAAGTTCAATTCCGTTTCAGAGTGATGTTCGTCGTAACAAGAGGATAAACTGTCTACGATATGATCATAGAAATGAATATCTGAGTTACGAGTTTTGGTACGCAGTTCAGACAATGTGAAAATTGTTTCGCAGTTCATGCCACCTGGAACATCATAGTGTGATGATGTGTCTCAACGTCATAGCCACACACTATTTGGTATGGTGCATGCTATGATGTCTCTTATCGAAATACCACTATCGTTTATGGGTTAAGCATTAGAGACAGCCGCATTCACTTTAAATAGGGCACCACGTATTTCCGATTGAGATGACACAGTATAGACTGAGGTTTAAAGAAATCTAAACTGTCGTTTCTTGAAAGTTTGGGGCTTCGACACTTATGTGAAAAATTTCAGTCTGATAAGCTCGAACCCAAAGCGGATAAATGCATCTTCATAGGATATCCAAAACAGTTGGGTACATCTCCTATCTCAGATCCGAAAGCAAAGTGTTTGTTTCTAGAAACGGATCCTTTCTCGAGGAAAGGTTTCTCTCGAAAGAATTGAGTGGTTATTGAACCATCACTTCAATAAGTTATTGAACCATCACTTCAACCAGTGTGTAGCAGGGCGCAGGAAGTTGTTCCTGTGGCGCCTACACCAATTGAAGTGGAAGCTGATGATGGTGATCATCAAGCATCGGATCAAGTTACTACAAGCCTCGTAGGTTGACAAGGTCGCGTACTACTACGGAGTGGTACGGTAACCCTGTCTTGGAGGTCATGTTGTTGAGCAAGAGTGAACCTACGAGTTATGGAGAAAGCGATGGTGGGCCCAGATTCCGACAAATGGCTGGAAGCCATGAAATCCGAGAGAGGATCCATGTATGAAAACAAAGTGTAGACTTTGGAAGAATTACTTGATGGTCATAGGACTATTGAGTAAAATGGATCTTTAAAAGGAAGACAGACGATGATGGTGATAAGTCACTATTAAGGAAAGCTCGACTTGTCGCAAAGATGTTTTCGACAAGATCAAACAGTTGACTATGATGAGACTTTCTCACTCGTAGCGATGCTAAAGGTCTGTTGGAATTATGTTAGTTGTTGATGCATTATTTATGAAATATTGCACGTAGGATGTCAAAACATTGTTTCCTCGACGGTTTCCTTGAGCAAACATTGTATGTGATACAACCAGAAGGTTTTGTCGATCCTAAAGATACTAGCAAGTATGCAAGCTCCAGTGATCCTTCAATGGACTGGTGCAAGCATCTCGGAGTTGGAATATACACTTTGATGAGATGATCAAAGATTTTGGGTTTGTACAAGGTTTATGAGAAACTTGTATTTCCAAAGAAGTGAGTGGGAGCACTATAGAATTTCTGATAAGTATATGTGGTTTACATATTGTGGATCAGAAGTAATGTAGAATTTCTGTAAAGCATACAAGGTTGTTTGAAAGGAGTTTTCAAAGGAATACCTGAATTGAGCTACTTGAACGTTGAGCATCAAAGATCTATGAAGATAGATCGAAAGCGCTTAATGGAAGTTTCAACAAGATGCATGCCTTGACAAGTTTTTGAAGGAGTTCAAAATAGATCAGCAAAGAAGGAGTTCTTGGCTGCGTTGTGAGGTGTGAATTTGAGTAAGACTCAAAACCCGACCCCGGCAGAATAAAGAGAATAGACGAAGGTCGTCTTCTATGCCTTGGCCGTAGAATCTGAAGTATGCCATGCTGGGTACAGCACCTCATGAGTGCCTTGACTCAAATTTTGTTGAGAGGTACAGAGAGTGATCCATGATTGAATCACTAGCAGCGGTCAAAATTTATCCTTAGTAACTGATGGACTAAGGAATTTTTCTCGATTATGGAGGTGGTTAAAGAGTTCGTCGTAAAGGGTTACGTCGATGCAAGCTTTGACACTAATCCGAATAACTATGAGTAGTGAAACGGATTCTATAGTAGAGTAGATATTTGGAGTATTTCCGAATATCACATAGTAGCAGCATCTATAAGATGACATAAAGATTTGTAAAGAACACACGGATCTAAAAGTTTCAGAACCGTTGACTCAAACCTCTCTCACGAGCAAGACGTGATCAGACCCCAGAACTATATGGGTGTTGGATTCGTTGGAATCACATGGTGATGTGAACTAGATTATTGACTCTAGTGCAAGTGGGATACTGTTGGAAATATGCCCTAGAGGCAATAATAAAATAGTTATTATTATATTTCTTTGTTCATGATAATCGTTTATTATCCATGCTATAATTGTATTGATTGGAAACACAATACTTGTGGATACATAGACAAAACACTGTCCCTAGTAAGCCTCTAGTTGGCTAGCCAGTTGATCAAAGATAGTTAGTGTCTTCTGATTATAAACAAGGTGTTGTTGCTTGATAACTGGATCACGTCATTAGGAGAATCACGTGATGGACTAGACCCAAACTAATAGACGTAGCATGTTGATCGTGTCATTTTGTTGCTACTATTTTCTACGTGTCAAGTATTTGTTCCTATGACCATGAGATCATATAACTCACTGACACCGGAGGAATGCTTTGTGTGTATCAAACATCGCAACGTAACTGGGTGACTATAAAGATGCTCTACAGGTATCTCCGAAGGTGTTCGTTGAGTTAGTATGGATCAAGACTGGGATTTGTCACTCCGTGTGACGGAGAGGTATCTCGGGGCCCACTCGGTAATGCAACATCACACACAAGCCTTGCAAGCAAAGTAACTTAGTGTAAGTTGCGGGATCTTGTATTACGGAACGAGTAAAGAGACTTGCCGGTAAACGAGATTGAAATAGGTATGCGGATACTGACGATCGAATCTCGGGCAAGTAACATACCGAAGGACAAAGGGAATGACAAAAGGGATTATATGAATCCTTGGCACTGAGGTTCAAACGATAAGATCTTCGTAGAATATGTAGGATCCAATATGGGCATCCAGGTCCCGCTATTGGATATTGACCGAGGAGTCTCTCGGGTCATGTCTACATAGTTCTCGAACCCGCAGGGTCTGCACACTTAAGGTTCGACGTTGTTTTATGCGTATTTGAGTTATATGGTTGGTTACTGAATGTTGTTCGGAGTCCCGGATGAGATCACGGACGTCACGAGGGTTTCCAGAATGGTCCGGAAACGAAGATTGATATATAGGATGACCTCATTTGATTACCGGAAGGTTTTCGGAGTTACCGGGAATGACGAATGGGTTCCGGGTGTTCACCGGGGGGGGGGGGGCAACCCACCCCGGGGAAGCCCATAGGCCTTGGGGGTGGCGCACCAGCCCTTAGTGGGCTGGTGGGACAGCCCAAAAGAGCCCTATGCGCATTGGAAGAAAAATCAAAGAGAAAAAAAAGAGGGAGGTGGGAAAGGGAAGAAGGACTCCACCTTCCAAACCAAGTAGATTTCGGTTTGGGAGGGGGATACCTTCCCCCTTAGGCTCGGCCGACCCCTTGGGAGTCCTTGGACCCCAAGGCAAGGCTCCCCCCTACTCCTCCTATATATAGTGGGATTTTAGGGCTGATTTGAGACAACTTTGCCACGGCAGCCCGACCACATATCTCCACGGTTTTACCTCTAGATCGCGTTTCTGCGGAGCTCGGGCGGAGCCGTGCTGAGACAAGATCATCACCAACCTCCGGAGCGTCGTCACGCTGCCGAAGAACTCTTCTACCTCTCCGTCTCTCTTGCTGGATCTAGAAGGCCGAGATCATAGTCGAGCTGTACGTGTGCTGAACGCGGAGGTGCCGTCCGTTTGGCACTAGATCGTGGGACTGATCGCGGGACGGTTCGCGGGGCGGATCGAGGGACGTGAGGACGTTCCACTACATCAACCGCGTTCACTAACGCTTCTGCTGTACGGTCTACAAGGGTACGTAGATCACACATCCCCTCTCGTAGATGGACATCACCATGATAGGTCTTCGTGCGCGTAGGAAATTTTTTGTTTCCCATGCGACGTTCCCCAACAGCCCGTGGTTGACAGCACCTTTCGAGTAGCGCATAATTCTTTCAACAGCACGCCAATGAACATCGCCCGGGTTTGCAACAAACCGGCTAAGTTTGCTCACAGCAAACGCGATGTCAGGCCTCGTTGCGCTAGCTAGGTACATAAGTGAACCGATAATTTGAGAGAATCTCAATTGATCTATAGTTGTGCCTTTAAACTTTCTAATAAGCACACTAGGATCATATGGTGTTTGAGAAATTTTGCAGTCTGAATATCCAAAGCGACTCAAAATCTTCTCAACATAGTGGGATTGCAGAAGTGTAATCCCACCCTCATCATCAATAGCTTGATGTTAGAGATAACATCAGCCACCCCAAGGTCCTTCATCTCAAAGTTTTGAGACAGAAAACACTTGACCTCCTCAATTACTTTGAGGTTGGTTCCAAATATCAGTATGTCATCAACATACAAGCACAATATAACTCCTTCGCCCCCACCATGGCGATAGTATACACATTTGTCAGCTTCATTAACAACGAAGCCAACAAATGTCAGAGTTGTATTAAACTTCTCATGCCATTGCTTAGGTGCTTGTCTCAGACCATATAAATATTTCAGCAACTTACACACCTTTCCTTCCTGACCTTCTATCACAAAGCCATCTGGCTGTTGCATGTAGATTTCCTCATTTAGCTCTCCATTCAGGAAAGCCGTCTTAACGTCCATTTGATGAACGAGAAGACCATGAGAGGCCGCCAATGAGAGTAGTACTCGAATGGTGGTCAGTCTAGCCACGGGTGAATAAGTATCGAAGAAATCTTCTTCTTCTTTCTGGGCATACCCTTGGCCACAAGCCTAGCCTTGTACTTTTCAATCGTACCATCGGGCCTAAGCTTCTTTTTGAACACCCACTTGCATCCCAATGGTTTGCAACCATAGGGACGATCAGTGATTTTCCATGTCCCGTTAGCCATGATGGAATCCATCTCGCTACGGACCGCAGCTTTCCATTAATCAGCATTTGGAGAAGCATACGCTTCTGAAATAGAAGTGGGATTATCATTCACGAGGTATACGAAGAAATCATCACCAAAGGTCTTTGCAGTCCTTTGTCTCTTGCCCCTACCACGGGCTTCCTCGTCATCCTCCTGAGGATTTTCATCATGTGTTTGTTCATAGTATTCCATAGGAATGGCAGGCTCAGGGGTTATCTCAGATTCCTGTCTAGAAGTGCTTTGCATATCTCTCATGGGAAATATATCCCCAAAGAATGTAGCATCCCTCGACTCCATTATTGTACCGACCTTCACGTCGGGTACCTCAGATTTCACTACTAGAAATCTATAGCCTACGCTATTCTTAGCGTATCCCAAATTAACGCAGTCCACAGTCTTTGGTCCAAGCTTACGCTTCTTGGGGATCGGTACATTGACTTTCGCCAAGCAACCCCAAGTACGTAAGTACGAGAGCGTCGTCCTTCTCTTCGACCACTCCTCGTAGGGAGTGACCTCATTATATTTTGTAGGAACTTTATTCAGGACATGACACGCGGTCAATATAGCCTCCCCCCACCATGCCTTGGATAAACCCGATGTATCTAACATGGCATTAACCAAATCAGTTAGAGTACAGTTTTTCCGCTCGGCAACCCCGTTTGACTGGGGTGAATAGGGAGGCGTCCTCTCATGAATAATGTCGTGTTCCGCACAAAATGAACCAAATTCGTTTGAGAAGTACTCTCCACGACGATCAGACCGGACTCGTTTAATTTTCTTTTCAAGTTGATTCTCAACTTCTGCCTTATAGATTTTAAAGTAGTATAGAGCCTCATCTTTAGTATTTAACAGATACACATAGCAAAATCTAGTGGAATCATCTATCAATGTCATGAAGTATTTCTTTCCACCTTTAGCCAACACACCATTCATCTCACAAAGATCAGAATGTATGAGTTCTAATGGTGCCAAGTGTCTCTCCTCTGCAGTCTTGTGAGGCTTGCGAGGTTGCTTTGCTTGCACACACGAATGACACTTAGAACCTTTGGCTAAAGTGAAAGTTGGGATTAAATTCAGTTTTGCTAGCCGCGACATAACACCGAAACTTATGTGACAAAGACGTGAATGCCAAACTTCAGATTCATTAACACTCGAATGAATATTGTTCACGACTTTATTACAAAAATCTGCAAGAGAAAGGCAGAACAGACCTCCGCATTCATAACCTTTTCCAACGAAAAGTCCATATTTCGTAACTACTACTTTATTAGACTCGAATACCAACTTAAACCCTTCTCTGCACAAAAGGGAACCACTAACGAGGTTCTTCTTGATGGCGGGGACATGCTGCACGTTCTTCAGCTGCACGATCCTTCCCGAAGTAAACTTCAGATCGACCGTGCCAACACCAAGAACAAAAGCACTCGCGCCATTACCCATCAATACGGACCCGCGACCGGTGGCCTGATAAGAAGAGAACAATGATAAGTCAGCACACACATGAATATTTGCACCCGTGTCCACCCACCAATCGGTGGACTGACAAACTGTAAATACAGTAAGTAAATTACCGTACCCAGATGCACCACTTTCATTGTTGCCCACAATCATATTGGCAGACTTGGAGTCCTGCGCCGGCTTCTTGTACTTGTTTGGGCACTTGTTCGCCCAATGTTCCTCTGAACCACAAGTATAGCAGCCATCTCCCTTCTTATTCTTCTTGAAGGGCTTCTTTCCCTTTTATTGAAGTCGGTATTCTGTTGGACATAATTCTTTCCCTTGGGCTTGTGGGAATTGAGGTTCCTCTGATGTACCATATTGGCAGCAGAAGAGCTTTCCATCGCTTTTTCCATTGGAGTCCTTTGCTCTCGAGTTGCTCAACACTCACATGTCCGATGATGTCCTCTACTGAGAACTCACGCCTCTGATGTTTCAGAGTAGTAGCAAAGTTCCTCCAGGAATTAGGGAGCTTAGCAATTATACAGCCCGCGACAAACTTGCCCGGCAAATTGCACTTAAGAACCTCAAGTTCTTTAGCTATGCATATTATCTCATGAGCCTGTTCCAATACAGAACGGTTGTCAACCATCTTGTAATCGTGGAACTGCTCGATAACATACATCTCACTCCCAGCATCGGTGGCCCCGAATTTAGATTCGAGCGCCTCCCACAAGTCCTTGGCAACATGCATATGTAAATATGCATCAACCAGCTTATCTCCGATCACGCTAATGACTGCTCCAAGGAATAGGACGGTGGCCTCCTTAAACATCTTCTTCTGTTCAGGAGTGATAGTTTCTGTAGGAGTGACACCGGCTACCCAGAACACGTTCATAGCCGTGAGCCATAAGGTGGTTCTCGTTTTCCAACGCTTGAAAAAAGTACCGGTAAACTTATCCGGTTTCAGTGCAGCAGCAAAACCATTACTCGAAAAATTCCTACACAAATTTAGGTTTTTGGATTGTTGAGTAAATAGGCAATTTTCCGAGTAGATTAATCCATGAAATAATTACTAACATGGCATTGACTAGGTTCATGACATACTGATCACAGAGTATACTAGCAAGTACTACGCATATAGCAGAAACATCTACGCATATAGGCAGTACTACTAGTGCAGACCGAAACAGGAGAGAGATAAACGTATCTTACCCTCCGATCGGCCAATTGGCCGTAGCAGCAGCGGTGGCGGCGGCAGCATCCTCTGCCGCCTTCTTCTCGGCTTCGGCCTTCTCGCGGACGAGACGGTCAGCTTCGCTTGGTGAAGACATGGCGATGACGAGGGCGACGCGGACGTAGACGAAGCAGACGGACGGAGGCGAGCAGTCGCGTGATCGCTCCCCAAAAACCTAATCGCCCCTCTCTCGTACAGGAACCGGAGAGGTGGGGTTTCGGAGGCCTGCTCTCCCGTCGACCGTGTACGCGGTAAACGGGACGGAGTCGCCGACGGCAGCAACAGCAAAAGGAACGAACGCGTGAGGCAGATGCGATCTGATTCTCATGACGGCTAGGGTAGGCGATAGCCTGCTTATAAAGGCGGCTGGGTGGAGAGACGTGGGCCGAACCCACGTCCGAGTCGGTAACAGCCCACGATCCGACGTCTCGGATCGTGTCGTGTCCGTTACGTATTCTCCGGATAGTTGGATTAACTGTCCAACTTCTCACTTTTTTTTCTTTGGAGGTAAGTCCAACTTCTCACCTTGCATTCCAAATCTGGAGCGTGGCCTGGCTTGTACTGAAGAGCCTCGCACGCAGGGAAATGGCGTCACGGCACGGGAGCCAATGACAGCAAGCCGCGCGCGCCCAGATCACACGCCTGCCCAACCCAACCCAACCCAACCAACCTCGTTGTCGATCTCCATTTCCTTTCCGTTGGCAGCGCACACGTGGGCTCCGTTCCGTTCCGTTGCGGGGTCGGGGATAACTCCAACGGGTTCCCAGCTAGCAGCTACACGGCCGAACAAGCTTCCAAGAGATGCACTTGCACTTGCACGTCACCTGCCACTCGAAGAGCGACGCAGCTTTCCGTTTCCCGCTTCTCCTCCGGCCGGATGAGGCCAGCAGCGGCGGCGGCTTCGCCACGCACGCACCAGCGATGTTGCTGCTTATCTTGCCTCGGGTATATACGTGCTCGCCGTCGGAAGCTTCCCGGGATTTCTTGTCACGCTCGACGGCAGTCGTTTGGTTACGCGTAAAATCATCATACCCCTCTCTACACTTCAAACGTCCGCGGACCACCCTGGTTGGTCACGCCTCATATTTCTCTTCTTACGGTGGTACATCACAATTAGCATATCTCAAATCCTTCAAACTCATGCAACTATGTAAGTGTTGCATACCCATCGTTCGGCTACTACATCTGACATATTTGGCTATGGCGAAGAAGATTGTCATCGGCTGCCCTTGCCCTTCTCGGCGTCATTGTCGTCCTTCTTCTGAAAGTATCTATCGAAAACACAGTACAGATCGAGTCGGATCTGCTCATCACCGTAGTTGTCCTCCTTCTCCTCCTTTGGTGGCGGTCCAGCCATTTCATGGACCATCCGATTTTGCTCTCTCGCACGAGGGCGTGCGTGATCCTCTGTTGTCGCTTCTCCACAATGCGGAAGCGGACAACTTCTTCCTCTACGACCGTCCGCGTTGCCACATCAATCGCCTTTGTCGTTGTCATGTCGCCAGCGAGTCAGGCCTCAACGACCCTTATCCTTTCCTTCCCACGATGGCACACCGTCTCGGTGGGACTCATACTCCGCCCGACAGGTGATCGGAAGGGAGAGATTTGAAGGCTGTCGGGACCGATGATCCAGCCCCGAAGGATCCGAGCGCCCGTTGAGCCGACTCTACGGCGTCGCACCGGGTAGATCCCGACGTTGGTCGGGAACTGTCCTCCCGGGAGCGGCGGAGTGCAATGCGGAGGGCATTGCTTCCTCCAACCCGTACGGGATGACAACCCCAATCGAAGGATTCATAATGGTCGGAGTCAGATCCGATACCCGCCAAATGCCGCTAATACCGAGAGGTTGTTGGCGATCAATGTCGAGAGGAGCTTTTTTCGGACATGCTTGGTAGTATCGATTGTATACGCTGAAAGTGAAAGAACTGTCCATTTGCTTGGTAGGTGTAGTACAAGGGGCATGTAAAAGGTGCCATTGTCATACTTGAAGCGGTGGCTTCACAATATCTGTGGATATGACATTCTTTCTTCGACATGGCTGGTTCTCATAATAATATCAGTGTTCTTCAGCGTTCTCCGGTGTTTGCAATGCTTGCACAAGGCGACTCCTCGGAGGTCAACTTTGAGGTCTATGGCCACCAATACAACAATGTATATTACTTAGCTGGTGGTATCTATCCTTAGTGGTCCACTCAGGTGAAGATCATACCCGATCCGCAAGGAGAGAAGAGACACATGTTTTACCAAATGCAGGAGAGTGCTGGGAAGGATGTATAGCATGCTTTCGTGTACTTCAATCTCAATGGATTTATCGTTCGAAAACCCTGCATTGACATGAAGCATGTAGAAGCTTCGGGAAGTGATGACTGCTTGTGTGACCATGCACAAGACGATCATGGAGGATGATCGTGATGATAGCATCTACGATCAAGTGTTTGATTTTCAAGGCGAAAATGTTGATCGTGAGCAGGCACCTCCCGCAACCTTCAAACACTTTGCCCATTTTCATCGTAAACTGCGTGATTCGCATGTACTCATGTCCAGCTTCACAATGACTTGGTTGAGCACATGTGCACTCACATTAGCAACCAGTGAATCTACCGGTTTAACTTTTTTTTTCATTTAAACAAATTTTGATTGGTTTGTAAGAGTATTTGATATTATGTTTATGGAAAAATCTAATTAGCGGTGCTCACGCTGTCTTTCTCGTGCAACGGGATGAAAAAACTCACGCACACGTCGCTATCATGCTATAGCACCACAACTGCGGGCATGCTTGCGCTGCTAGTGACTTTGTACGCTCATATTTGTGCTTCGCTACAGTATAATTGCACCTGCAACAGGTGGAGCTAAACTCCTACTTCGTTTTTTTATCAAGCTTCATGCTAGCTTAACACAATTAACCAAGTAGTCAAGCACAATAAAATTGGTCACTTGCACAATTAAAATTGATAATCAAGTGTAATTTTTTTGACAAGCTATATAGAATAAAACGACCAAGTCGACACAATTTAATTAATAATTAGTGTCCATTTTTTGGCAAGCTGTATGAAATAAAAATGACAACTTAGGTACAATTAGAAACTAATAACTAAGATATAGTTTTTTGACAACTAAGTTAATTAAATGTGGCTACTGAATGACTCATAATCTGACAACTAAATAATAGTAATCTGACAACTATCGATGAAAAAATATGGCAACATGTTAACATGGGATCTAGTTTCAAAGATCTCAATGTGAGAAAGGTAACGATAAAAGCGGATCGTTAATTGAATTTATAGTTTAAGAGATAAAACATTTTTAAAATTTAACATTAGAGAAATCTTTGTTGATGTCACCCTCGCGTATTAGTTTGCATGCATGAAATAAAACCGCCGCACCGAAAGGCACGGGTGCAATGCCGCTATGTACTAGCGTTTTATATGGCCATGGGCCGGCCGGGGCTTGGGCCAGGCCCTAAAAAGCTCACGACAGAAAACTGAGGCCCAGGCCCTACCATCGGGCCTACTTTGAAGCCCAAGCCCGACCCATATGTTAAAAAGCCCGTCAGGTTTGGGGCCGTGGGCCGGACATCTTCCTTAAAATCCTAATATATCAAAGCCCAAGCCCGGCTCGACCTTGCTGGTGGGCTCAAAACTTAGGCCCAAGCCCGACCCATGGGCAAGCCCATAGGGCCTGGATTTTGGGGCCGGGCCTGGGCGGGCCGATCGGGCGGGGCCGGAGATGCCCAGGTATAAGTGGCGTCCTATGTTTATTTTGATTGGGTTGTAATAAATCGCTCAACATAACACTATCCGTCTCCCAAGTCCCAATTAAGTCGAGACAACGGCTGACCTTTCCCGGTGGCGAAGGTCGGACGGACCAAGCCACCGCACACCGCAGGCAGAGCCCCTTGGCCCCTGACGCCAGTCACCCTCACCCACCCCGTGTGGCGGCCACGGGCCACGGCCCCCAAAACCCAACCGCGGTTAACCCCTGACCCGAGCCCAACCCCAGCACCCAAGGGTGGGTCACGTCTCACGGCGCGCCCGCATCTCGCACCAACCCCGGCGAATCGCACCGGCTCCCCCCGACCCCGTATATGTATGAAGCTGCTGCCTCCTCCGCCCGCCTACTCCTGCTCCTCCTCCGCCCCAGATCCCTCCGCCCGCCACCGCCTCCGCCTCCCACCGCCGCCCCAGCTTCCCCGCGCCTCCTTCCCTCCGCCCGCCTCGCGCCCGTTCGCCGGACCCCGCCGCGCCGCCCGACTGCGGTGCTCGCCGTCGTCCGCCGCGGTCAGGGGCAGGGGCAGCGTCGCGCCTGCCGCCCAGCGGTCCCAGCAGCGCAGGATGGCCGCCTCAGGTGCGTGCGTGCGTGTTCGCGTCGCTCCCGCCGATGCCGCCCACCGGCGTCCCACTTGTTTGAAATCGGAATTCCGGACGCCTGTATAGTGCATAGGCGCCTTCCGCCCCGCACGGAGAATCGAGATTCCGGGACGTAGAGTGATGCGCTGTTGTTTTTTTTGTTTCGCGTCGATCTGGCGCTGTTGATGACTAGATTTACTAGTAGTTCAGTCTCTGTGGCGTGCTGTCGAGTGGATTCGCTCCACTGCCGTACGGTAGCATCAGCCATGCCGGCAGATTCGAGTGGATTCGGTCCAGGCAGTTGACCTCGTGCTGCTGGGCTTGAGTAGGCGCGATTCTCTCTTCTCCCCAGTGGAGAAGACGTGGGGTGCTCTATGGATTCGGCCGGAGCCGCTCGGGCTATGTACCTATTAGTGGGCATCGATAGATGGATTCGGGTGCTTTATTCGAGACACATGTGTCCTGCCCTTTTCCTTGCCCATGTGTGCTTTCTGTGGTTTGAACTTTGAAGTAGCCAAGTGCACCTACTGTTGGGTGTGGATAGTCGTGCCAGTGCTAAACTATTGGTGCCACCATTTTACCCTGGAAGACGTCTGCCAGAGCAGGGGCACTTGGGTGCTGTAGAAACGCTAAGAGAGCGACTGGAGAGGAAGCTGGCGGATCCTCACTGAAGTTGATTGTCTTTCGAAGCTGCCAAAGGCGAGCTCGGCACGATGCCGTCAGAGGACGCCCAGACGCCTTAAAAACAATGGTGTTTTGTGTGTATGTGCATATTTCTACTACACAAGTATCTGTACTGGTCTTCTAGGGACATGTTAGACAAGCCTCCAACTCAAGGACCTACTCAATTGACTTGGAAGTCATTTGTTCATACCACATCCCCCATTTCTAAGCGGCTTCACAAGGAAAATAGATACGCACCTTTAGCAATTTATGACGTGTCTCGTACGACCATGGAACTAATGGGAGTACTGTTTTGTTAATGCGCTACACTTCATTTATGCTAATTACTCATCTTGTTGCTTGTCTTTCTGTGCAGGTACTGAGCATGCCTACAGCAATATTTTGACCAGCCTCCCTAAGCCCGGGGGTGGTGAATATGGGAAATTCTACAGCCTTCCTGCACTAAATGATCCAAGGATCGGTAATTCTTCTGCTTGCTTTCACAACTTTCTGTGTTTTCACTTTCTCCTTTGCGATTTACACTCTTATTTGGGTTGCATCTGTTCTGTTGAGTCTAATTCTTGCATCATTATAGACTTAGGAAAACTGTAACATGTGTAAGTCAACTCTGCATTCGGTCTCACTTCCCTTTGACTAGTTAGTGTTGCTGTTTGAAAATGATTTGCTTCAAATCATACTCTTCTTTAGAAAGCTATAATTGACTTGGACACAATAATATATTTTGCATCATAATATGTTAATTGCGACGTGCCCCCCTAATCCTACATCTATTGTGTGCAGTTTAAGCAGTTGCAAATCTATAGTTGGAACATAACTCATGCATATTAAAATTTGTCAGTGTTGTTATCAGACTGACATACTTTTTTTCCCGTTGTATATCAGATAAGCTGCCCTACTCTATCCGTATTCTTCTGGAGTCAGCTATCCGTAACTGTGATGGCTTCCAAGTTACCAAGAATGATGTCGAGAAAATTGTTGACTGGGAGAACACATCTCCGAAGTTGGCTGAGATACCTTTCAAGCCAGCACGAGTTCTGCTCCAGGTTTTGAACTGAAACATTCACAGTAAATCTCGCGGTTTCGATGTGCCTTTTGCTTATGATTGGTTTTATTTTACTCTCTAGGACTTCACTGGAGTCCCAGCAGTTGTTGATCTTGCAGCTATGCGTGATGCGTTGGCCAAGTTGGGCAGTGATGCGAACAAGATCAATCCATTGGTACACCTTATCTTCTTTGTCAACTGAAAAACTTGATCGGCTTGTGATCTTTGTTTTTCCATAGAAAAATATTTTGAGTAACAACCCATCTAGATTTATTTTTTCTGATATACATATTTCCATTTGGAGTGCAGGTTCCGGTGGATCTTGTTATTGACCACTCGGTGCAGGTGGATGTAGCAAGGTCGACCAATGCATTGCAGTCGAACATGGAGCTGGAATTTACCCGCAACAGAGAAAGATTTGGTTTTCTTAAATGGGGCTCAACTGCTTTCCACAACATGCTGGTTGTTCCCCCGGGTTCTGGTATTGTTCACCAGGTAGGTAAACACGCTGGATCAAAGGATATTTTCCATCGCCAACATGTCCGGTACCTGAACAACTCTTTATCTTTTTTTTTTTTCATATTTGTGTCCGTATTCCAGGTCAATCTCGAGTATCTTGGCAGAGTTGTTTTCAACACAGATGGCATCATGTACCCTGACAGCGTTGTTGGCACTGATTCACACACCACTATGATTGATGGTTTGGGTGTTGCTGGCTGGGGAGTTGGTGGTATTGAAGCAGAGGCTACAATGCTTGGGCAGGTAAATCTGCAGGGGAGCTCTGCCAACCTCAATAATAGTTATTAAGATCTTGTGATGAGAGGAAAAAAATGCACTAATGACGATCTCTTTGCAACACAACTATGTCCTAACATCCTTTTCTCGTACCTATATCACAGTGCCCTGTTTTTTTTCCTTAAAACAGTCTACTTCACTATCTTATGGTAATTTGATCGTGCAACTTGTCTTCACTTAGAATTTATTGGGTGTTTGGCTTGTGGAATCGGATGGTAACGGTCAATGTACAAAACGCATCTAGCCCACTTGTTCTTTTTGCACGTTTAAGGAATGAACTGGTTGGTTCGTCATGACCTCACCCCTCATAAGCATAAGATTAGTGGAAAGTGAGCGATTGAGGTTCAGCAGCATAATCTGATAAATGCTCACTTTTTTTTATCACCTTTTGATGTACCTCAAGTTAACCAATATATGATTTCCTTCTACAGCCCATGAGCATGGTTTTGCCTGGTGTGGTCGGGTTCAAGTTGACTGGAAAGCTAAGGAATGGTGTCACTGCCACCGACCTTGTTCTTACTGTTACCCAAATGCTAAGGAAGCATGGTGTTGTTGGCAAATTTGTCGAATTCCATGGTAAGTATTCGTTTTACACGATAGGATGCATGATGTCTTCATATAATTTGTTTGTTTGTTTGTTTCTTAATTGTTTTTTCTCCTTCTGTTCGTTTTTATTCAGGTGAAGGTATGGGCAAATTGTCTTTGGCTGATAGGGCCACAATTGCTAACATGTCACCAGAATATGGAGCTACCATGGGCTTCTTTCCTGTAGACCATGTGACATTAGATTATCTCAGATTGACTGGCCGAAGCGACGAAACTGTAGGTTCCACTATTGACAAACTCTTTTACCCATTCCAAACTTTGATATTTTCATAACGAGTACTCTTTGATAACCAAAACAAGCATAAAATATGTGTTACATTAAAACAGTAAGCAAATCATGACAGTTCTTCATCGCATTGGTATATATTTTGCGGTGGCATAAAATTCCCTGTGTTTTCCCAAATGGGGTGTTGATGGTTTTCTTTATTCCCCACCATACCACCACTCTATAGAAGCTGTGTGTGGGTGATATGAATTCAGTGTGCCCCGTGTGTAATTCTTTTGTTTAAACATGAAATTTTAGCTATATACTAAGAACTCTGTAGTCTTAAAGAGCTATAATTTGAGAACACCTATACCTAGAAGCTTTATTTGTTACTCTCAACTATTGTAATAAGCAGTCAAGCATATTACAACTGCCTTTCTATGCCCCACAAGGATAGGGATGAGGCATATTGCTCATGCTAGGGATATTTAGGTGGAATATTGCTCATGCAGTAGCTCCCAAGTTTCTGAAAGTTATAGTGCTATTGCTATCCTAGCCATTACTTTTTTATTGCCATCATTGGCGTTGTTGTGATATTGATTGAACTGGATGACATAATCTAATGAGCATGATTACTTATCTTCATTTGCATAATGTGGTATACCTGAGTTACTACCTGTATCATTCTGGAAACTGAATCTTACATTTGATTTAGGTTTCAATGATCGAAGCATATCTACGAGCTAATAATATGTTTGTTGACTATAATGAGGTATGCCTTTTTTTATGTTACGGACACTTGGATTTTAGTTTTTGTTTATCACGATATTGACATATCTGCATTCATGATGACAGCCTCAAGCAGAAAGAGTTTACTCTTCGAATCTTGCGCTGGACCTTGATGACGTAGAGCCTTGCATTTCTGGCCCAAAGAGGTATGACTATTAGTTTCATACTTGGATAGGTGTTCTGCTGATTGGGATGTGCATTACGATTTATGAAGTACTATCTGATTTACAACTGTAGGCCGCACGACCGTGTCACTTTGAAGGAAATGAAGTCAGATTGGCATGCTTGCCTCGACAACAAAGTCGGTTTCAAGGTAAGCTGTCGTCTATGTATCTTATGCCTTTTGCATTGGAATTTGCAATGTTGTATCTGACATTGTTCATGATACACGCAAAAAATGTCAGGGCTTTGCGGTGGCGAAGGAACAACAGGATAAGGTTGTGAAATTTGACTTTCATGGACAACCTGCTGAACTCAAGCATGGCAGTGTTGTTATAGCAGCAATTACTAGTTGCACAAACACATCAAATCCCAGCGTTATGCTTGGTGCTGCCCTTGTCGCAAAGAAAGCTTGCGAATTGGGTCTTGAGGTTTATTTCCTTCCCTAATATGCTCAGATTTTGTAGTACTTCACGCGTTTCTCTGCTTTCTGCTCACTGGAGTAATACTAATCTTCAGGTCAAACCATGGGTAAAGACAAGCCTTGCCCCTGGATCTGGGGTTGTCACTAAATACTTGCTAAAGAGGTATCTTTTTGTCCTCCACTAATTTCAATGTCACATCCAGCGTCATGTTTGAACAAAATTTGGTGATTTTTGATCACGCAGTGGCCTTCAAGAATACTTCAACAAGCAAGGATTCCATCTTGTTGGATATGGGTGTACCACGTGCATTGGCAATTCTGGTGATCTCGATGAATCTGTATCAGCTGTCATTACAGAAAATGGTATGTCTAGGATGCATCACATTGGATATTTTTAGCTAGCTGCAAGGAATTTGTGTTGTTAATTTACCGTTTGCTTTTTTGCTTCGTAGATGTTGTTGCTGCTGCTGTGTTGTCGGGCAACCGTAACTTTGAGGGGCGTGTGCACCCTTTAACTCGGGCTAATTACCTTGCTTCACCACCTCTGGTTGTTGCATATGCACTTGCTGGCACTGTAAGTCCATGACATAAATTTGGTCAAAGGGCTGGGCTTGGTTGAATATTTCTGTTGTTTTTGTGCTTTGGTTGCACGCTAAAATTTGTACTTTTCAGGTTGACATTGATTTTGAGAAGGAACCCATTGGTGTTGGAAAGGATGGCAAGGAAGTTTACTTCAGGGATATATGGCCCACAACTGAGGAAATTGCAGAGGTATATACTCCCTCCGTCCGCGAATAAGTGTGCATATAGAAATTTTAAGACAGATTATAAAGTGAAGTAAAAAACTGCATGGGAAAGATGCAAGCTATCATCTCTCTCATCTTTAATTACTCCACACCCAATGAGCTAAGCGCATGTAGAAAGTAAGGAGACCATGTGTTAAATGTTATTGGTCTTGATTACCGTGTGATGAGAGAGAAGCATTATTTCTCTACTTTATAGTGCATTGAGAAGATAGATGTACACTTTTTTATGGACAAATTTTAAAGCTAAATGTACACTTATTCATGGACGGAGGGAGTATATACTTGAGTAGCTTTCATCCCTCTGTATGTAAAATTTATGAGTTGTTCGAAAAAAAAATTATGAGTTGTTGCTATCATGCTGCCTGCCGCATTACATTGGATGTTTCTACCTACACTTCTATTCGTACTAAATGAATTTAAATGGTACCCCTCAACAGGTTGTTCAATCCAGTGTGCTGCCTGACATGTTCAGGAGCACATATGAGGCCATCACAAAAGGCAACCCAATGTGGAACCAGCTTCCTGTCCCAGAAGCATCGCTCTACTCATGGGATTCAAACTCCACTTACATCCATGAGCCCCCCTACTTCAAGGACATGACCATGTCCCCGCCTGGCCCACATGCGGTGAAGAATGCCTACTGCCTACTCAACTTTGGAGACAGCATTACCACGGATCATATTTCACCCGCAGGCAGCATCCACAGAGACAGTCCTGCTGCAAAGTATCTGCTTGAGCGTGGCGTCGACCGAAAAGACTTCAATTCGTATGGTAGCCGGCGTGGTAATGATGAGGTGATGGCAAGAGGAACATTTGCAAACATCAGGATTGTGAACAAGTTTTTGGGTGGAGAGGTTGGACCCAAGACTATTCATGTCCCCACAGGCGAGAAGCTCTCTGTCTTCGATGCAGCCCTGGTATGTTGCTAGTTAGTTGTATGTGATATATGTCTCCTCCTCATTGCTATTACTCCAGGTGGAGTAATTAATATTGCACATCTATATATGTATGTTGCCTTACTGCAGAAATACAAGTCTGAAGGTCATGATACGATCATTCTTGCTGGCGCCGAGTATGGGAGTGGCAGTTCTCGTGATTGGGCTGCCAAGGGACCAATGCTTCTCGTAAGTTGCAGATCTAGTGACTTATATTTCAGTCCTTGTACATATTTGGGAAACAACATCAAAAGTAAGTGTGTTTGTGCTATTATTTTCAGGGTGTGAAAGCGGTGATTGCCAAGAGCTTTGAGCGGATCCACCGAAGCAACTTGGTCGGGATGGGTATCATCCCGATGTGCTTCAAAGCCGGCGAGGATGCCGACTCACTCGGCCTTACTGGACATGAGCGCTACACCATTAACCTTCCCACCGACGTCGGCCAGATCCGTCCTGGCCAGGATGTGACCATCACCACGGAAGACGGGAAATCCTTCACTTGCATACTTCGCTTTGACACGGAGGTATATATATATATATATAAAGCTTGTTGGATCTTACTATCAGTCCTACAATTTTGTATGAACTGTGTCAGTTAGGAACTTCTCGGTTGGGTTGACACATTCTTTGTGCTTGCAGGTGGAGTTGGCCTACTACAACCATGGAGGCATCCTGCCCTATGTAATCCGCAACATGGCAGGAGCTCAGAACTAGGCGAACGCGGCCACATACCCTTTTCGACCTAGATGGCGGCATGGCAGTCTTGTTAGTGCCACCGTGGACATCAAGAGTTTGCTCATTATGTTGTGGCCTTATGAATAAACTGAAAATAAAGCTGGCATTTCCATGCCTGGCGTGGGCGCAGGTCGACTTGGGGGAGTTTGGTTGTGGTTATGAAACATGTGTTCATTTTGAACAAATCTTCAGTTGTGGTGGATTAAATTGGTAGAGCCTGGTGTACATTGCTTTGTGCTAAAAACATATTTAAACTGGTAGTAGTCTCGTGTATTTTTTTTAATCTTTTGCTCGACCAATCGACTGCCTGGTTTTGCATACCTGTAGTGACCTTTATTTACTAAAGTAAGTTACAAAAGTTAGGGTTCTCTTCGTTCCTTTATATAAAAGTGTATTTGTTTTTAATAAAATTTTACTTCCTCTGCTAGTTCTCCTCAATTATAATTATTTTGGTACGGAGGGAGTACAATGTAAGGTGCGTTTCTTGTAAATCCTTGTAATTCTTTTATTAGCCCTAAAAAAAGAAAGTATCCTTTCCATGATTGCCTTACTTTCTTAGATTCATTGATTTACTTGCCAATAATCAATAAATATGTCAAAAGTAATTTTGTTTTTTACATATCTATAATTATGTGTCTTGATCACTGTGTCAAAAATTATACAGCTTTACATAAAGGAATGGAAGGAGCATGTGCTTTTGTTTTTATTTCATTTTATCCTTGTTTTTCTCTTTTTCTGTCCCTGATGTTGCGCAAGAGAATGTATAGATTTAACCCAGCAATTATAAAATAACATATCCTGATAGCCACTATGATTATCATCCGCAAATCACACATGTTGCAAAGATGTATGCGTGAAATTATATTTCAAACTTTTTGACATTTTAAAATGTGTTTTAAATACATTTTTCAGAAAGTGGGTTCATATATATGCCCATGGTTCAAAACGCCCACACTCGATTTGATATTGCTACCGTTTCACCCAACATGCATTGCTAGTATTTAACAGAGTACAAATACAAGCGTTTGTTTATACGCGCATACATTCATCTCTACAAATCTTAATTCTATGAATATCTTTGAGAGACTGAACCGGCATATCATTTTGAGATTTATGAAGTCATCGTAGACACCTCTTCATCGACAAAAAACGTCTACTCCTACTAAATGCATATCAACGAATATCCAGAAATAAATTTAAAAATAATGCAAACAAGACTTAAACTTGATGGTCTGAAATATCACTGCCTCCTTGATCCAAGGTTGGTTTGCCTCCTTGATCCAAGGTTGGTTTGCTGCATTGCATGCGATCTTTATGGGAAATGTTTCTACCCGACGCGTCAGACGCACGTGGGCCGCGGGATCCATCGCCATCCATCACGCATCCCTCCCCTCCCTCCTCCACTCGCAGCCTCCCCGTCGCACGCCATGGCGTAGTCGCAGCTCCGACCACCCGCCCACATCGGCGGCATCGCAGCTCCTCCACCCAACCCGCACCACTGGTCGCCGCCACAACCGACTCTCTTGCCCCCCATAGATCTCCCTCTCTCTGTACATGTCGAAGGCGTAATTTGCTACATGCTTCAACCGGCATCGAAATTTGCTACAACCGGCCCGCATTTTGCTACCATCGGTGCACATTTTTCTACATCACATATGGCGTCACGATTTTTGCTCCATGACGAGTGTGGCTGCAACGGGCATGGCCGGTGAAGTTGCGTCCATGGCCGAAGGCGTAAATTGCTACATGCTTCAACCGGCATCGGAATTTGCTACAACCGGCACCACATTTTGCTACCACTGGTGTCGCATTTTGCTACATCACACATGGCATCGCGATTTTTTGCTACAACCAGTGTTTCATTTTGCTACGACCGACAACATGGCGAGCCACATCCCCTCTCTCAACTGCTCCATGGCGAGCGGAGGTGAGCTTTGTTGAACCGGTATGGGCCTAGCCCATCCACTTATCTCTTAGGGTCCAAGCCTATGTAAAGGGACTGACCTAGAAGGAGGCTCCAAGCCATCTGGTTCCTAGCCAGAGACGCCACACACACTGTAGACCAGCTCACGTGAGGTTCTGCTCTCCCTCTCGATCTCAACATGGTATCAGATTAGGCGAAGACAGCAGGGCGTGACGGGAGTGTGGCGGTGCCCGCAGACCTAGGAGCCAGAGGGGGCTCACCTCGGCGATTACTCCTCCCCCTCTTCCCCTTATCCCTTCTCTCTCCCTCTCGTGGTTGTGCGGTGGCTGGCCTCTCGCAGCTACAGGGGAGCTGCGCCAGTGGCTGCATGCGAGTGAGGCACACAAGGAGGCGGCGCGAGCTGCGTGGGTCTGCATGCGGGAGAGGCCGTAGAGGTGACTGGAGGGGGCAATTGCCTGGCAAAGACGAGCTGCTGGAGGGAAGCACGCGGCTACAAGCTGCGCATGAGCTGCGTGATAGGGGGAGCAGGCAGAGGAGCTGCAGCTACTTCTTGTTGATGCGTGTGTTGTGGTGCTGCTGGAGAAGAAGCGGATGCAGAGGAGGCGGTAGCTGCTGATTCTGCTGGTTAGGTCTCTGCTTCTCCCGATTCTGATATGAAGGTGTTATTGTTGCTGTCGTCGGAGGTTGTTGTGGCTAGAGAATAGTGTGTTGTGCTGCTGTTGCTGCTGTAGGTGGACAAGGTGATGTGTGGTGGAGTTTCTGCTCAACGGTGAAGGAGGGTTGGTGTTGCAGGCACTGCTTGCTGATGTGCAACTGCTATTTGAGGAAGAAGGGAGGTGTGGCTGCTACCTGCAGTTGTTGTTGCTGATTGTTGAGGAGAAGGATTTGAGGAGGAGAGCCTGATGCTCACGGAGAAGCCCTTCCTGATGGAGCAGGAGTCCGACAAGGGGTGTCGTTTTGTGGCCATCAAAGAACACTTTGGGGGGGCGATGTTGTTGCTAGCAGTCCCAAGAATATTGTTGTTCTAGAGGAGATGGGTGATACCATAGCTGCGGCTGGTGCTCACCATGCAGTCAAGGAGTCTCTAGGGAATGATGACAAGAGAAGGGGTGATGTGGAACCAGAGAAGAGTGGTGAGGACATTGCAGAGGGGGCCAGTGCAGGGTCAGAGAAGGAATACAACATGAGTGTAGCAGAGGCTGAGAGGCTCAGGGAGGAATTGGAAAGCCTCAAGAGGAAGGTGGAGGAAATCTAGGCCGGCAAGGAAACAACAGAGGGGGCGACACGTGAGAAGGATGCTCAAATCGTTAAGTTGAGGGCTGAGTTGGAGGAACTTCATGCTTTCATATCACGGCTCCAAACTGCAAGCTTGAATCGCTATGGAGATTATGCTCACTAGACCTCGAGTGATGAAGATAGTCCAGAAAAGTCGTCTCTTGGTGCTAATGAGAATGGTCTAGAATGGGTTCTAGACTCTCGAGCATCTAGGCATGTTGCGGGAAAATCCTGCATGTTCAAATCTTACAATAAGCATCCACCTTCTCATGCGAGCACTATACAAACTGTGGATGGCACAAAACAACATGTCATTGGAGTTGGTACAATAAAGTGCACTCTCATCATCTCCCTATCCTTAGTTTTACATGTGCCAGCTTTTCCTGTCAATCTGGTGTCTTTGAGTGCTCTCATTGATCAAATAGACTGTCGTGTTATCCTTGACAAATTCGGTTGCGAGATTAAGGATCGACAGACGAGGCAGACGGTTGGGACTGGCACCAGACGTAGGGGGCTCTGGTATGTGGACCACGGGGTGAAACTAGGCTTGATTTGTGTTGCGACCATGAAGGACAAGGAGAAGCAGGAGATGATCCATTACTGTAGGATGGGACATGTCTTGTTTGATAAAATGAGTAGAATATTTCCGGATGTTATGTGTGGAATAGGCAGGGCAAGCTGACATGTGATGCTTGTGAATATGCAAAACACACAAGAGCTACATATGTGAGTAAGGGGCTTAGGAGCATATCTCCTTTTATGCTCATTCATTTGGAGGTATGGAAGAGCCCAGTTGTGTCAGTGAATGGAATGAAGTACTTTGTTACCTTTATTGACTGCTATATTCGTATGACTTGGATTTATTTGATGCGTAATAAGGATGAGGTGTTCGACTGTTTTCAGGATTTCTATGCCTTGGTAAAGAACTAGTTTAAGGTGAGGTGCAGGTGATCACAAATCACAATGGCACAGAGCATGTGAACAACACCTTTGGTGCCTTCTTTTTTTTACCAAGGGATTCTTCATCAAACTTCTTGTCCGTACATCCCCCTCAAAATGGAGTGGCAGAAAGGAAGAATCGACATATTCTTGAGGTTGCTCGGTCGTTGATGTTTACCATGAATGTGACCAAGTTTTTGTGGAGTGAAGCAGTTATGACAACCACATACCTGATCAACCGGACACCTTCAAGAATAGTCGACATGAAATCGCTGTGTGAATTGCTGTTTGGAGAAAATAAGTTTGTTGTTCCCCCAAAGTTGTTTGGCACTACCTGCTTTGTTCGTGACCAGTGACGTTCTGTTGGTAAGCTAGATCCGCGGGCAGTGAAGTGTGTTTTTGGGGCTATGTTTCAAGTCAGCAGGGGTACAAATGTTCGTGTCCCTCTAAGAAGCGTCGATTTATTAGTATGGATGTCACTTTCAGGGAGTCTGAGCCATTCTATGGTGGGTCGACAGACCTAAGTCTGTTGTTTGCAGAGCTTGACCACTTACACTGTGTGCAGGACGCTCAAGAGGGGGAGAAGGCTATTTCTCATTCTCAGGATGATTCTGTGGGCACTAACACTCATGAGGATGTACATGTTCAAGTCCAGCCAATTGTTGGTACAATTCCGGTTGGTACTCTCACAGATGGTGATGTGCATGTCCACGTTCATCCAACAATGGGTTCCATTCATGGTAATCTCGAGGTTCCTGTTCGGGATCGATGGCACACGAACACCTTGGTGTACTCTCGACGACAACCACACGTGCAAGGGGAGCAGCAAGGAAGTGAGGCAAGAGTGCAGGGGGCAGCAAGGCAGTGAAGGAAGAGTGCAGGAGGAGCAGCAAGACAGCGAGACAAGCTCATCTGACACAGTGGAGCTGCCCATTGCATTGTGAAAGGCTACACGTGAAGCAGCAAGAAAGGGTGAAATAGCAAGGAAGGCTCTACCGAAGGATGATGCTTGCGATGATCTTGATATTGGCAATTTTGTGTCTTATAAGGCCTTGTCACCCTCATACAAGGCATTTGTTGCCTCCCTTCAAACTGTGTCAATTCCAAAGGATTGGAAGGCTGCAAAGCAAGATTCGAAGTTGCATGAAGCGGTGATAGAAGAGTTGGAAGCACTAAGGAAAAAACAAGACATGTGTGCCAACCACATTGCGGGTAGAAAAGAAAGGAGTGAGTTGTAAGTGGATCTATACAGTGAAGCAGAATCCTAAAGGGAAGGTGGAACAGTATAATGCCAGATTGGTCGCTAGCGGATATAGTCAAACTTATGGAATTGACTATGATGAGACGTTTGCTCCCGTGGCAAAGATGAACACAGTAAGGATATTTGTTTGGTGTGCTGCAAACTTTGGGTGGAAGTTGCATCAATTAGATGTCAAGAATGCCTTCTTGCATGGTGAGTTGCAAGAAGTGTACATGGAGATACCACCAGGTTTTGGTACTTGAGAGACTACGGGGAAGGTATGCAGGCTGAAAATTCCTTGTATGGACTGAAGCAATCACCAAGGGCATGGTTTGATAGGTTCAGACGTGTTGTCCGTGGTATGGGGTATGGTCAGTGTAATGGTGACCATACTATGTTCTACAAACACTCTGATCGGAAGGTCGCCATTCTTGTTGTTTATGTGGATGGCATTATCATCACTAGAGATGATAAGGGGGAAATAGAGAGACTGAAGGGTTGTTTGAGCAAGGAGTTTGAGGTAAAGGATTTGGGTAATCTAAAATACTTTCTTGGCATTGAAGTGGCTCAGACAGATAAGGGAATCTCTTTGTGCCAACGAAAACACACCTTGGATCTCTTGAGTGACGTGGGCATGATGGGATGTAGTACTGCACCTACTCCGATTGAATAAAATCACCAAGTGACGGCACAGTCAGGAGACCTAGTGAATAAGGAAGATTATCAGAAATTGGTTGGGATGTTGTTATACTTGTGTCATACCGGACGTGACATTACATATGCTGTGGGGGTGGTTGTTGGGGAACGTCGCATGGGAAACAAAAAATTTCCTACGCGCACGAAGACCTATCATGATGATGTCCATCTACGAGGGGGATTTCAGATCTACGTACCCTTGTAGATCGCACAGCAGGAAGCATTAATAAACGCGGTTGATGTAGTGGAACGTCCTCACGTCCCTCGATCCGCCCCGCGAATCGTCCCACGATCCGTCCAGCGATCCGTCCCACGATCCGCTCCGATCTAGTGCCGAACGGACGGCACCTCCGCGTTCAGCACACGTATAGCTCGACGAAGATCTCGGCCTTCTTGATCCAGCAAGAGAGACAGAGAGGTAGATGAGTTCTCTGGCAGCGTGACGGCACTCCGGAGGTTGGTGGTGATCATATCTCAGCAGGGCTCCGCCCGAGCTCCGCAGAAACGCGATATAGAGGAAAAACCGTGGAGGTATGTGGTCGGGCTGCCGTGGCAAAAGTTGTCTCAAATCAGCCCTAATACCTCAGTATATATAGGAGGGAGGGGAGGGGCCTTGCCTTGAGGCTCAAGGAGCCCCAAGGGGTTCAGCCGAAGGGGGGGGGGGAGGAATTCTCCTCCAATCCTAGTCCAACTAGGATTGGAAGGTGGAGTCCTTCCCTTCCTTCCCACTTCCCCTTTTTTTTTCTTTCTCTTTGATTTTTCTTATCTCCTGTGCATGGGCCTTCTTGGGCTTGCCCACCAGCCCACTAAGGGCTGGTGCGACACCCCTAAGGCCTATGGGCTTCCCCGGGGTGGGCTGCCCCCCCCCCCCCCGGTGAACATCCGGAACCCATTCGTCACTCCCGCTACATTCCGGGTAATGCTGAAAACTTTCCGGTAATCAAATGAGGTCATCCTATATATCAATCTTCGTCTCCGGACCATTCTGGAAACCCTCGTGACGTCCGTGATATCATCTGGGACTCCGAACAACATTCGTTAACCAACCATATAACTCAAATACGCATAAAACAACGCCGAACCTTAAGTGTGCACACTCTGCGGGTTCGAGAACTATGTAGACATGACCCGAGGGACTCCTCGGTCAATATCCAATAGCGGGACCTGGATGCCCATATTAGATCCTACATATTCTACGAATATCTTATCGTTTGAACCTCAGTGCCAAGGATTCATATAATCCCGTATGTCATTCCCTTTGTCCTTCGGTATGTTACTTGTCCGGATTCGATCGTCGGTATCCGCATACCTATTTCAATCTCGTTTACCGGCAAGTCTCTTTACTCGTTCCGTAATACAAGATCCCATGACTTACAATAAGTCACATTGCTTGCAAGGCTTATGTGTGATGTTGTATTACCGAGTGGGCCCCGAGATACCTCTCCGTCACACGGAGTGACAAATCCCAGTCTTGATCCATACTAACTCAACAGGCACCTTCGAAGATACATGTAGAGCATCTTTATAGTCACCCAGTTACGTTGTGACGTTTGATACACACAAGGTATTCCTCTGGTGCCAGTGAGTTATATGATCTCATGGTCATAGGAATAAATACTTGACACGCAGAAAATAGTAGCAACAAAATGACACGATCAACATGCTACGTCTATTAGTTTGGGTCTAGTCCATCACATGATTCACCCAATGATGTGATCCAGTTATCAAGCAACAACACCTTGTACATAGCCAGAAGACCCTCACTATCCTTGATCAACTAGCTAGCCAATTAGAGGCTTGCTAGGGACAGTGTTTTGTCTATGTATCCACACATGTATCTAAGTCTTCATTCAATACAATTATAGCATGGATAATAAACGATTATCTTGATACAAGAATTATAATAATAACTTATTTATCAATGCTTCTAGGGCATAATTCCAACAGTCTCCCACTTGCACTAGAGTCAATAATCTAGCCCTCACATCACCATGCGAATTACATTGTAATAAATCTAACACCCATGCCGTTCTGGTGTTGATCATGCTTTGCCTGTGGAAGAGGTTTAGTTAGCGGGTCTGCCAAATTCAGATCCGTGTGCACTTTGCATATATTCACGTCCTCCTCCTCAACGTAGTCGCGGATGAAGTTGAAGCGTCGTTTGATGTGTCTGGTCTTCTTGTGAAACTGTGGTTCCTTTGGTAAGGCAATGGCACCCGTGTTGTCACAAAACAAGGTTATTGGATTCAGTGTGCTCGGCACCACTCCAAGATCCGTCATGAACTGCTTCATCTAGACACCCTCCTTAGCCGCCTGCGAGGCAGCCATGTACTCCGCTTCACATGTAGAATCATCTATGACGCTTTGCTTGGAACTGCACCAGCTTACCGCACCCACATTAAGAATAAATACGTATCTGATCTGCGACTTAGAGTCGTCCGGATCTGTGTCAAAGCTTGCATCGACGTAACCTTTTACGGCGAGCACTTCGTCACCTCCATACACGAGAAACATCTCCTTAGTCCTTTTCAGGTACTTCAGGATATTCTTGACCGCCGTCCAGTGATCCACTCCTGGATTACTCTGGAACCTGCCTGCCATACTTATGGCCAGGCTAACGTCCGGTCTAGTGCACATCATTGCATACATGATAGAACCTATGGTTGAAGCATAGGGGACGGCTCTCATATGCTCGCTATCTTTATCAGTTGCTGGGCACTGAGTCTTACTCAATCTCGTACTTTGTAAAACTGGCAAGAACCCCTTCTTGGACTGTTCCATTTTGAACCTCTTCAAAACTTTATCAAGGTACGTGCTTTGTGAAAGTCCTATCAGGCGTTTTGATCTATCACTATAGATCTTAATGCCTAGAATGTAAGCAGCTTCTCCTAGGTCCTTCATAGAGAAACTTTTATTCAAGTAATCGTTTATGCTCTCCAAAAACTCCACATTGTTTCCAATCAGCAATATTAGAAACGCCACAGAGCTCCCACTCACTTTCTTGTAAATACAAGATTCTCCAACCACCTGTATAAACCCAAATGCTTTGATCACCTCATCAAAGTGTTTATTCCAACTCCGAGATGCTTGCACCAGTCCATAAATGGATCGCTGGAGCTTGCACACTTTGTTAGCATTTTTAGGATCGACAAAACCTTTGGGTTGCATCATATACAACTCTTCCTTAAGGAAACCGTTAAGGAACGCTGTTTTGACATCCATCTGCCAGATTTCATAATCGAAAAATGCAGCTATTGCTAACATGATTCGAACGGACTTAAGCATCACTACGAGTGAGAAAGTCTCATCGTAGTCAATTCCTTGAACTTGTGAAAAACCCTTTGCCACAAGTCGAGCTTTATAAATGGTCACATTACCGTCAGCGTCCGTCTTCTTCTTAAAGATCCATTTGTTCTGAATAGCCTTGCGGCCTTCAGGTAATACTTCCAAAGTCCACACTTTGTTTTCATACATAGATCCTATCTCGGACTTCATGGCCTCCAGCCATTTGTTGGAATCCGGGCCCACCATTGCTTCTTCATAATTCGCACGCTCATTGTTGTCTAACAACATAATTGATAAGACTGGATTACCGTACCACTTTGGAGCAGTACGCGATCTCGTCGACCTGCGAGGTACGATAGAAACTTGATCCGGAGTTTCATGATCATCATCATTAACTTCCTCCTCAACCGGCGTCGCAACGACAGGGGTTTCCCCTTGCCCTGCGCCACCATCCATAGGGATGAGAGGTTCGACAACCTCATCAAGTTCTATCTTCCTCCCACTCAATTCTCTCGAGAGAAACTCCTTCTCGAGAAAAGCTCCGTTCTTAGCAACAGACACTTTGCCCTCGGATTTGAGATAGAAGGTATACCCAACTGTCTCTTTCGGGTAACATATGAAGACGCACTTTTCCGCTTTGGGTTCCAGCTTTTCAGGCTGAAGCTTTTTGACATAAGCATCACATCCCCAAACTTTAAGAAACGACAACTTTGGTCTTTTGCCATACCACAGTTCGTATGGTGTCGTCTCAACGGATTTTGATGGTGCCCTATTTAAAGTGAATGCAGTTGTTTCTAATGCATAACCCCAAAACGATAACGGCAAATCGGTAAGAGACATCATAGATCGCACAATCTCTAATAAAGTACGATTACGACGTTCGGACACACCATTACGCTGTGGTGTTCCAGGCGGTGTCAAACGTGAAACAATTCCACATTGTCTTAAGTGAGCACCAAACTCGAAACTCACATATTCACCCCCACGATCAGACCGTAGGAACTTGATCTTCTTGTTACGATGATTTTTAACTTCACTCTGAAATTGCTTGAACTTTTCAAATGTTTCGAACTTGTGCTTAATCAAGTAGAAATAACCATATCTACTCAAATCGTCAGTGAAGGTGAGAAAATAACGATATCCGCCGTGTGCCTCCACACTCATCGGACCACACACATCGGTATGTATGATTTCCAACAAGTCACTTGCACGCTTCATTGTTCCGGAGAATGGAGTTTTAGTCATCTTGCCCATGAGGCATGGTTCGCACGTGTCAAGTGAATCAAAGTCAAGTGACTCCAAAAGTCCATCGGTATGGAGTTTCTTCATGCGGTTTACACCAATATGACCTAAGCGGCAGTGCCATAAAAATATGGCGCTATCATTGTTAACTCTAACTCTTTTGGTCTCAATGTTATGTATATGTGTATTATCACTATCAAGATTCAATATGAACAATCCTCTCACATTGGGTGCATGACCATAAAAGATATTACTCATAGAAATAGAACAACCATTATTCTCTGACTTAAACGAGTAACCGTCTCGCAATAAACAAGATCCAGATATAATATTCATGCTTAATGCAGGCACTAAATAACAATTATTTAAGTTCATAACTAATTCTGATGGTAACTGAAGTGAAACTGTGCCGACGGCGATTGCATCAACTTGGAAGCATTTCCCACGCGCATCGTCACTTCATCCTTTGCCAGCCTTAGCTTATTCCGCAGTTCCTGTTTCGAGTTGCAAATATGAGCAACAGAACCGGTTTCGAATACCCAGGCACTACTACGAGAGCTGGTTAAGTACACATCAATAACATGTATATTGAATATACCTGATTTTTCTTTGGCCGCCTTCTTATCAGCCAGATACTTGGGGCAGTTGCGCTTCCAGTGACCCATACCCTTGCAATAATAGCACTTCGTTTCAGGCTTAGGTCCAGCTTTGGGTTTCTTCGTCGGATTGGCAACAGGCTTGCCGCTCTTCTTCGAATTACCCTTCTTTCCTTTGTCGTTTCTCTTGAAACTAGTGGTCTTATTCACCATCAACACTTGATGCTCTTTACGGAGTTCTGACTCTGCGACTTTCAGCATCGCGAATAACTCGCCGGGTGACTTGTTCATCCCTTGCATGTTATAGTTCAACACGAAGCCCTTATAGCTTGGTGGCAGTGACTGAAGAATTCTATCAGTGATAGCCTCTTGCGGGAGTTCAATCCCCAGCTCAGCTAGACGGTTTGAGTACCCAGACATTTTGAGCACATGTTCACTGACAGACGAATTCTCCTCCATCTTGCAAGCATAGAATTTATCGGAGGTCTCATACCTCTCGATCCGGACGTTCTTCTGAAAGATAAACTTCAACTCTTGTAACATCTCATATGCTCCATGACGCTCAAAGCGACGTTGAAGTCCCGACTCTAAGCCATACAAGACTGCACATTGAACTACTAAGTAGTCCTCCTTACGTGTTAACCAAGCGTTCTTAACATCTTGGTCAGCCGTAGCGGGTGGTTCATCTCCTAGCGCAACATTAAGGACATAATCCTTCTTCCCATCTTACAGGAGCAACTTAAGATTACGAGCCCAGTCTACAAAGTTGCTTCCATCATCTTTCAACTTAGCTTTCTCTAGGAACGTATTAAAATTCAGGGTGACTGTCGCGTGAGCCATTGATCTACAACACAAATATATTCAAAGTGGACTTAGACTATGTTCAAGATAATTAGAGTTTAACTTAATCAAATTACTTGCTAAACTCTCACTCAAAAAGTACATCTCTCTAGTCATTTGAGTGGTTCATGATCCAATTCCTCTAGCTCAAGTCCGGTCATCACGTGTGTGACATCCTCGACTTTTGCTACAGTAATTATTGTAATTAAGCTACAGTGATCACCCGCTAATGATGCCACGTCATCGAATTCCCATCTCAGACCCGCGTTGATTCGAGTCTGTCCGGATCCAAAATTTGAAAACAAGGGAAAAATACTTTATAAGTTCATTACAAATATTAAGAAGGATATATATAAAAAAGGAAAGTATTAAAAATAATAATGATAAAATAAAGTATAATAAAAGAAAGTGTTTAAAAAGAAAAAAATGAAATAGTAAAATAAATAATAAAAGAAAGAAAATAAATTAGAAAGAAGAAAATAATAATAAAAAAAGAAGCAACCCCCACCCCGAGGCCGAGCAGGGCCAAAGGGCCCAGCTGGCCAGCCCACCCGCGCCCCTGATCCAAACCCTAGTCCCCCCTGGCGAGCAGCCCCTCCCCTCGCTACTCCCTCCCCCCCTGAGCGCCGCCGCCAGCCTCCCCCTCGTGGGGGGCCCCACCCTCACCCCTACGAGAGCCCCCCTCTCTCGGTCCTCTCCCCCACCCCCACCGACACTCCCTCCCGCAGCCCCCATCTCCCTCCCACGACAGAGCCCCTCACCCCCACGACCCTCTCTGCTCCCGTCGCCTTCCCCCCTCCCAGATCCTCCCGCCGGCGGCCTTCCTCCCCCCCCCCCCCCCCGCCGGCGAGCAGCCCTCCCACCGGCGAGCCACCCCGGGGCCCCTCCCTCCATCCTCTCCACCGGCCTCCCTCGGCCCCTTCACCACGCCGGCGAGCCCCTCCCCCACCGGGCCTCCCCTACGCCTCTTCCTCGCCGGATCCGGCCGGTTCCCCCTCGCCGGCGCGTCACCACCATCACGCCCGTCTTCACCGGAGCCGCGTCACCGTCGTCACCTTCACCTTCGTGCGAACTCCGGCTTCATCGGGCCGTCTCGTCACCGTCGGTGAGCCCCTCTTCGGGCTCCTCCCACCATGTCGATCTCCTCGCCGTCCCGGTTCCGTTCCGGCAAACGGGACTTCGATCCGTCGACGGTAGACTCCGGTACGGAGATTTGAACTTTTGGTTCTTCTAGGTGGAGTTAGCAGAGAGTTGTTCTGTGTGTGTTAACAAAGAGAGAGAGATGAGAGTTTTGAGAGAAAATGAATAAAAAATAAATGATGTATTAGACGCGTATGTATGTATGTATGTATGAGATGCGATGTATGTATTTGCGTATATGGATATTTAGAGGAATACGACATTTGAATGATTATGTATTTGTGATTAATAGAATGAGTAAATGGCCTTAGGCCACTTACCGGTGGGGCCAACGCACCCGATGTCTATGACAGGGAGGCCCCACGCGATAATTAAAAATAATAATTAAAAATAATGTTTTTATTAAATGAATAAATAAATAGATATATTAGTTAAATTAATTAATTAGAATAATTAGAGTATGACACGTGGGTCCCCCACTAAATTAATCTGATTAATTAATAATTAATCTTAAATAAAACTTGTGCCTATGACGTTCGGGACCCGCTGGTCAGTTGACCAGTCAAACGTTGATGTGAGCATGACATCGCGATGATGTCATAATGGGATTTTATTAAAATATTTAAATCTGTTTTTAATTCTTAAATAATTAATAAAACTTTAAAAATTAATATTAAATAATCCGTAAGTCAGATCAAAATATTTTCAACATGAAAGTTGATCAGCAAAACGAGACGAACCCGGATACACGCCCCGTTCGTCTGTCACGCGTCCCTAGCATAACAAACTTGGAACTTTTCCTCCGTTTCCAGTGTAACCGGTAGTAGCCCGAGACCCGGAAAATATCGTCAGATATTCTTCCGACCCGTCTATGACGGATGTTGCTCCGTTAGTTCATGTCTAGCCTGCATCTTGTCATGTGAGGCTTTGTGTTGCATCGGTGCTATTATTTATTGTTTCTTCCCCCTCTTCTTACCGGTAGACCCCGAGACTGACGCTGCTGCCGGGTACATCTACGACCCTGCCGATCAGTCCTTTGCCGCAGAGCAGCAAGGCAAGCAAACTCCCCTTGATCATTCCTATATCGCCTATGTCTTTCTTCCTACTGCTTGCATTAGTATTTTTGCTACTGTTGTAGTTAGCTCCTATATCTGATGCATAGCCTGTTTTTGATGAACTGCTAATTTCAGTCCTGTACCTTTAATCTGCTTAGTATAGGTGGAGCAGTCATCCCCTCTGACCCCGTAGTTCAGTTGCCCCGCTTGTTTTCAAATCTCGATCTCTGATCGACGAGCCAGACCCGACACAACACATTCACCCCCCTTTGTTGTACGACACTACAGAGATACTATCGGGTACCGAGGGTGACACCTCACTAAGTACTCCTGATGATATCTCTGTAGTATAGCTAGTCGGTCGTGGTTATCGAGGGTGATTCCTCTTTCACCATTCCTGATGACGTCTCTCTCGTGCCACCCCGCGAGTGTGGGACCCCCGAGGGTGATTCCTCTAAGCCCACCTTGACGGGTACATCGTTCGGAATCCAACGAGGGTGATACCTCGGATTCCCACCGATGTTACAACCACACAGTTACTCGACCATGTTACTGGGATCATTGGTGATTAGTTGTAAGACGGGTGGATTCCCGTGAGATTGTGTTGGTGGCCTAATTAAAATGCTAATGGATTTGGGTATTTGATCTGGGTTGGTCGGAGACCTTTTCGCACTAATCGGCTATGCGGGAAGAATTATGGGTACTCGGCGTCGCGGTATCAGCCGAAGCTTTTCAGATGCCAGCAGTGTAGCGGCGCGCGCCCGAGTGGTCCTGAGATGCATCGCGCTTGTGATTAAGGGAAGCTAGGACTGACGTCGGCCGCCCACGCCACGTGCAGGAGCGTGAAGGGGAACTGGGCCCATGAACCCTTTGTGCTTAGGATTTAGACCGGCGGGCTGGCCTCTCTGATTAGTCTTAGGTGGGGCTGCGACGTGTCGATATTCCGAGGCCGGGCAGGACCCAGAAAAGTATGTCCGGCCAGAGTGTTATCGAGCATGACGGGAAATGTGGTGCACCCCTGCAGGGATGATAATTAACTATTCGGATAGCCGTGTCCACGGTTACAGGACGACTTCGAGTTGTGCCCCGATCTTTTACAACTACAATTGTTACTTAACTGGAATTAGTTTGCCTCGGGATTGCTTCCTTGCAGGGAGTCGAGGGAGGATCTTTAGGCGTGACCTCACTTTAATATTGTTGTAACAATATGACTATTATTGTGTTACCCCTGTTCTACTCTCGTCTATTGCTGCAAGACCCTGAAGATGCTAGTCTTCGATAGGACTAGGCCTTCTCTCTCTATTCTCGCATTGCTGCAGTCAGTCCACATATAACCCCCCTTCTTTGATACTGATGCATAATTAGAATAGTTCTGATGTAAGACTTGCGAGTACTTTGGATGAGTACTCACCGCTGCTTTGCCCCCCCCTTGTCCCCTTGATCCGTTTGCTGCGACCAGATGATGGAGCCCAGGAGATGGAGGTCTCCGCTGCCGACGACTGCTACCCCGACGGTGCCTACTACTATGTGGAGGCCGCTGATGATCAAGAGTAGTTAGGAGGTTCCCAGGCAGGAGGCCTCGCCTCGTTCGATCGTTGTATCTTTTGTGCTAGCCTTCTCTAAGGCACCCCATGTTTTATGTCTGTACTCAGATATTTGTTGCTTCCGCTGACTCGTGTGTTTATCGAGCTTTCGTAATCTAGCCCTCGAGGCCCCTGGCTTGTAATATGAAGCTGATGTTATTTTATTTGTGTCTAGAGTTGTGTTGTGATATCTTCCCGTGAGTCCTTGGGTTTGGTCGTACGCATTTGCGTGTATGATTAGCGTACGATTAAGCCGAGGGCGTCACAACGTGAGTTGAGGATAGTTTCAGTGGTAAGCATCCCTATGCTAATCATATCAACTATATGATTCATGATCGATCTTTCGATCTCATGTGTTCCGAGGCCATATCTGCACATGCTAGGCTCGTCAAGCTTAACCCGAGTGTTCCGCGTGTGCAACTATTTTGCACCGGTTGTATGTGAACGTTGAGTCTATCATACCCGATCATCACGTGGTGTCTCGAAACGACGAATTGTAGCAACGGTGCACAGTCGGGGAGAACACAATTTCGTCTTGAAATTTTAGTGAGAGATCACCTCATAATGCTACCGTCGTTCTAAGCAAAATAAGGTGCATAAAAGGATTAACATCACATGCAATTCATAAGTGACATGATATGGCCATCATCACGTGCTTCTTGATCTCCATCACCAAAGCACCCGCACGATCTTCTTGTCACCGGCGCCACACCATGATCTCCATCAACGTGTCGCCATCGGGGTTGTCGTGCTACTCATACTATTACTACTAAAGCTACATGCTAGCAATATAGTAAACACATATGCAAGCACAAATATTAGTTTAAAGACAACCCTATGGCTCCTGCCGGTTGCCGTACCATCGACGTGCAAGTCGATATTAACTATTACAACATGATCATCTCATACATCCAATATATCACATCACATCGTCGGCCATATCACATCACAAGCATACCCTGCAAAAACAAGTTACACGTCCTCTAATTGTTGTTGCATGTTTTACGTGGTGACCATGGATATCTATTAGGATCGCATCTTACTTACGGAAACACCACAACGGAGATGTATGAATTGCTATTTAACCTCATCCAAGGAGCTCCTCAGTCAAATCCGATTCAACTAAAGTTGGAGAAACCGACACTCGCCAGTCATCTTTGAGCAACGGGGTTGCTCGTAGCGATGAAACCAGTCTCTCGTAAGCGTACGAGTAATGTCGGTCCGAGCCGCTTAGATCCAACAATACCGCGGAATCAAGAAAAGACTAAGGAGGGCAGCAAATCGCACATCACCGCCCACAAAAACTTTTGTGTTCTACTCGAGATGACATCTACGCATGAACCTAGCTCATGATGCCATTGTTGGGGAACGTCGCATGGAAAACAAAAAAATTCCTACGCGCACGAAGACCTATCATGGTGATGTCCATCTACGAGGGGGATTTCAGATCTACGTACCCTTGTAGATCACACAGCAGGAAGCGTTAATAAACGCGGTTGATGTAGTGGAACGTCCTCATGTCCCTCAATCCGCCCCGCGAACCGTACCACGAACCGTCCCGCGATCCGTCCCACGATCCGCTCCGATCTAGTGCCGAACGGACGGCACCTCCGCGTTCAGCACACATACAGCTCGACGATGATCTCGGCCTTCTTGATCCAGCAAGAGAGACAGAGAGGTAGATGAGTTCTCCGGCAGCGTGACGGCGCTCCGGAGGTTGGTGGTGATCATATCTCAGCAGGGCTCCGCCTGAGCTCCGCAGAAACGCGATCTAGAGGAAACACCATGGAGGTATGTGGTCGGGCTGCCGTGGCAAAAGTTGTCTCAAATCTGCCCTAATACCTCAGTATATATAGGAGGGAGGGGGAGGGGCCTTGACTTGAAGCTCAAGGAGCCCCGAGGGGTTTGGCCGAAGGGGGGAGGAGGAATCCTCCTCCAATCCTAGTCCAACTAGGATTGGAAGGTGGAGTCCTTCCCTTCCTTCCCACTTCCCCCTTTTTTCTCTCTTTGATTTTTCTTATCTCCTGCGCACGGGCCTTCTTGGGCTTGCCCACCAGCCCACTTAGGGTTGGTGCGGAACCCCTAAGTCCTATGGGCTTTCCCGGGGTGGGCTGCCCCCCTCCCCCCCCCCCCCCCCCCCCGAGTGAACATCCGGAACCCATTCGCCATTCCCGGTACATTCCTGGTAATGCCGAAAACTTTCCAGTAATCAAATGAGGTCATCCTATATATAAATCTTCGTCTCCGGATCATTCCGGAAACCCTCGTGACGTCCGTGATCTCATCCGAGACTCCGAATAACATTTGGTAACCCACCATATAACTCAAATACGCGTAAAACAACGCCGAACCTTAAGTGTGCAGACCCTGCGGGTTCGAGAACTATGTAGACATGATCCGAGGGACTCGTCGGTCAATATCCAATAGCGGGACCTGGATGCCCATATTGGATTCTACATATTCTATGAAGATCTTATCGTTTGAACCTCAGTGCCAAGGATTCATATAATCCCGTATGTCATTCCCTTTGTCCTTCGGTATGTTACTTGCCTGAGATTCGATCGTGAGTATCCGCATACCTATCTCAATCTCGTTTACCGGGAAGTCTCTTTACTCGTTCCGTAATACAAGATCCCGTGACTTACAATAAGTCACATTGCTTGCAAGGCTTATGTGTGATGTTGTATTACCGAGTGGGCCCCAAGATACCTCTCCGTTACACAGAGTGACAAATCCCAGTCTTGATCCATACTAACTCAACAGGCACCTTCGGAGATACCTGTCGAGCATCTTTATAGTCACCCGGTTACGTTGCGACGTTTGATACTCACAAGGCATTCCTCTGGTGCCAGTGAGTTATATGATCTCATGGTCATAGGAATAAATACTTGACACGCAGAAAACAGTAGCAACAAAATGACACGATCAACATGCTACGTCTATTAGTTTGGGTCTAGTCCATCACGTGATTCACCCAATGATGTGATCCAGTTATCAAGCAACAACACCTTGTACATAGCCAGAAGACCCTGACTATCCTTGATCAACTGGCTAGCCAACTAGAGGCTTGCTAGGGACGGTGTTTTGTCTATGTATCCACACATGTATCTAAGTCTTCATTCAATACAATTATAGCATGGATAATAAACGATTATCTTGATACAGGAATTGTAATAATAACTTATTTATCATTGCCTCTAGGTCATAATTCCAACAGTGGTGAGCAGATACATGCATGAATCAAGGAGTGAGCATCTTGACATTGTGCGCAGAATCCTGAGATAATTGAAGGGGGCTTCGGGTATAGGGTTGTGGTTTGGGAAGAGTGGATATCTTGAGGTGGATGGCTATAGTGACTCTGACTGGGCGAGCTGTCAAGATGATAGAAGATAAACTTCTAGCTACTGCGTGTTTATGGGAGGAAATATGATGTCATGAAGAAGCAAGAACAACCGGTTGTGTCTAGATGAACAACAGAAGATGAGTACAGAGCATTATCACAAGGGTTGTGTGAGATGCTCTGGGTGAAGTACCTACTGAGGAAGTTGAAACTTGTGACGAAGGGACCCTTGAAGGTGTGGTGTGACAATCAGTCAGCTATATTCATCGCTAATAACCCAGTTCAACATGATAGGACAAATCATGTGAAAATTGATCGCTTCTTCATTAAAGAGAATCTTGATGCCGGGATCATTAAATTTACTCATGTCAGCTCTGGATAGCAGTTTGCAGAATGTTTGACATATGGATTGGGAACAAAGGACGGTAACTTAGCATGTAACAAGATGAGAATGATAGATATCTATCACTCATCTTGAGGGGGAGTGTTGAACCGGTATGAACCTAGCCCATCCACTTATCTCTTAGGGTCCAGACATATGTAAAGGGACTGATGTAGAAGAAGGGTTTAAACCATCTCGTTCCCAACAATAACCGTCACACGCACTATAGACCAACTCACACGAGGTACTGCTCTCCCTCTCGATCTCAACAAGCTCGCTTCAAGGCCCGCGGAGAGCTCATCGCGGAGGAGGGGCGGGATCAGCGGGGTCCCGTGGTCATGCAGCATGATGCGGTGCTGGTGAGCGGCCGCCAATCTTTGTGGTCGAGGAACGATTGCATGGAATCTTTATGGTCGAGGACAGAGACGGCCGGCGATCTGACCACTGACATGACGCATGCCTGCTCACAACGCTCTGGTCGGTTCGTCCCTTCCGACCGACAGCCTCCTGCGCCGGGACCCACCAGCTGCGCCGCATGCGTCGCGTACGACGAGCTCCCGCGTTCTCGCCATCGCCAGTTCCCGCCATCCCCGATCACCGTCGACCACTGTGCTCTGCATCGACCGCAACCAAAATCCCATTTCGATACCTCACCTCCTCACCTACCTCGATCGATCGCCCGTATATATGTCGAGAGAGAGGCCTGGGCAATGGCGGCCACACCGATCGATCTCCTACTACGCCTCGACCCGACAAGTAGCTGAGCTGAGGTGACGGCCGGTGAGCTAGCTAGCAGCTCACGCTCACGGCTCATCTCAGTTCAGTCGTCGTCGTCGGAGTCGGAGTCGAGCGGAGCAGAATCGGTCGGTCGGCCATGGTCCTCATGGAGGCGCCGCTGCTGGTGAAGAGGCCGGAGGAGGACGCGGCAGCGCCGAGGAGCTACGCGGAGGCGCGGGAGGCGTTGGTGCGGGAGGCGGAGCGGCTGTGGGCCATCGCGGCGCCCATCACCTTCAACATCCTCTGCCTCTACGGCGTCAACTCCGCCACGCAGCTCTTCGCCGGCCGCCTCGGCAACCTGCAGCTCTCCGCCGCCGCCGTCGGCCTCTCCGTCGTCTCCAACTTCTCCTTCGGCTTCCTCCTCGGCATGGGCAGCGCGCTCGAGACGCTCTGCGGGCAGGCGTACGGGGCCGGCCAGCTCGGCGCGCTCGGCGTGTACATGCAGCGGTCCTGGATCATCCTCGCCGTCTCGGCCGCCCTGCTCTCCCCGCTCTACGTCTTCGCCACGCCCATCCTGCGCGCGCTCGGCCAGGACGACGCCATCGCCGGCGCCGCGGGGGACTTCACGCTCCGCATCCTCCCGCAGATGTTCTCGCTCGCGCTCACCTTCCCCACGCAGAAGTTCCTGCAGGCGCAGAGCAAGGTCATGGTGCTGGCCTGGATCAGCCTCGCCGCGCTCGCCGCGCACGTCGCCATGCTGTACCTCTTCGTGTCGCGACTCGGGTGGGGGCTCGCCGGAGCCGCCGCGGCCTACGACGTCACCTCGTGGGGCATCGCCGTGGCGCAGGTGGTGTACGTGGTGCGGTGGTGCGGGGACGGCGGCGGGTGGGACGGCCTGTCGTGGAAGGCGTTCGAGGGGCTGTGGGCCTTCGCCAAGCTCTCGCTGGCCTCCGCCGTGATGCTCTGCCTGGAGGTGTGGTACATGATGGTGCTCGTCGTCCTCACGGGCCACCTCGACGACGCGGAGATCGCCGTCGGCTCCGTGTCCATCTGCATGAACCTCAACGGGTGGGAGGCGATGCTCTTCATCGGGCTGAACGCGGCCATCAGCGTGCGCGTGTCCAACGAGCTGGGCTCCGGCCGGCCGCGCGCGGCGAAGCACGCCGTGGCGTCGGTCATCGTCCAGTCCCTCCTCATCGGCCTGGTCGCCATGGCGCTCATCCTGGCATACCGCAACAGCTTCGCGGCGCTCTTCACGGGCGACCGGGGCATGCAGGCCGCCGTGGGGAAGGTGGCCTACCTGCTGGCGGTCACCATGGTGCTCAACAGCGTGCAGCCGGTGATCTCCGGCGTGGCCATCGGCGGAGGGTGGCAGGCGCTGGTGGCGTACATCAACCTGGGCTGCTACTACGCGTTCGGGCTCCCTCTAGGGTTCTGCCTCGGCTACCTCCTCCGGCTCGGCCCCCAGGGCATCTGGGCGGGGATGCTGTGCGGGACGGCGCTGCAGACGGCGGTCCTGCTCGCCGTCATCTGGAACACGGACTGGGAGGACGAGGCGGCGCAGGCCAGCGAACGGATCAGCGCCTGGGCCGGCGAGGGCAAGCAGGTTCATGGGGACGCCGGCGTTGGCGACGACGGCGACCTTAAGGAAGCCTTCCGAGTGTGATCCGACGGTGTGCGCATGCAGATCGTCCAAGGAATGGCAGCCATTGATTGATTGCACGACGCGGAATTCATCAGACGCGCACGACGAACTCTGTTGATCCCCTGATGGAATAGAGTGTGGCGCTATGAACAAAACTACATGGATTTTGTGTTTAATTCAACCCCTCTGAGTGTAGAATTGTTACAGAAAAGGATTAACAGAGGAAATAAGGTGACTCATGGCTCTGTTTAAATAAGGGTCCCATCATTCATCATATGTGTGGACATCTATGTGGTGTATATGCAGAAGGCAGTCCACACGGTCCGGTGTGATGAACATTAGAACTTACACACGTATGGATGCAGCTACTTTATGTCACACGTTCAACAAATACTATTCATACATATCCCGTGTGTGGCACGAAGCAAATTTGTATACACATGACGCAACTACGTTAATTACTCGCGGTATGACACTTTAGTTACCGGTGAATGACAATTTTAATAATTCAAGATAGCAAATGTAGTTAGAGAAACATGGCAGCTCTCTCTATTTTGATTAACTATAGTTATTCGCGGGATGTCACTTTAGTTACCTAGGGGTAGTTGTTCCGTGTGTTTACATAGTTATCACATGTGATCCAATTATAGTTGCCACGTATGGTTAATTATAGTTGCCTCGTACGTTTGTTTAGTTGTCACGTACGCGCAACTGCAGTTGTCATCTAGCAATGAATCATAATTGTCATGTGAGTTTACCTAGTTGCCACGTACGCGCAACTGCAGTTGTCATCTAGCAATGAATCATAATTGTCATGTGAGTTTACCTAGTTGCCACGTACGCGCAAATGCAGTTGTCATCTAGCAATGTAGGAGTGTCATGTGGACAAAGAGCAACTCGCCCACACACGCGTGGACTAGATGATGACTTTGTGGACAGGAACTCGTTCGCCCACATGACGCAACTGTCTATCGTGTGCTACGGGTCATGTGGACAAACTCTCCAACATCCATACACACTGATGCCTATGTGACACTGAAATTCTAAACATTCCTTTAAGATTTATGCAAAATAGAATCTACATTGATTGATGCGCATGGGTAAAGTGCAAACATGCACACATATGGGCGTTATCATTTCAATTGAATAAGGTATCTAATTGGAAATCACATACTCCAGCCGTTTATTTTATTTTTTAAAATATCCATTAAAGACTACACGCGAAGCAAAATAAGTAATTTTACACTTTAAAACATGTATATATATATAACCGTATGTAGTTTATACTGATTTTTTTAAAAACTTATTAACGGAGAAAGTAACATGCATGCATGGATTAAGTCTTGCACTTTGCAACTCAATCTTTTTACGCAAATTGTTGCACATGACAAACCAACATTTTTACGTCAATTTTAGTTGATCCAAGGATGGCGATTTTGTTTTCAAGCATAGCAATTTTCTGAGAGAAAAACAAACTAAAGCGGATTTGTCATGCTTGCTATCAAACTTGCCATTCTCAACAAATATAGTTTGCCATTAATTTTTTTTGTTTTGCCATGATCATCTTCCTGGCGTACTAGTTATCAGTGTCTATTTTTGGCGTACTAAAACATGGTGCAAGTTCTCTTTGAAAGCGATCCTTTAGAGGACATGGAGTATGTGATCCCGAGATCCAGTGATCCTAGATGAACAGTAAAATCCTAAAAAAAGTAAATAATTTTGAAAACACGTATGTGAAAATAATTTTGCCGTGGCAGTTAAGTTAAATTTGCCATGAAAATATATAAGTGAATTTTTCATTAGTAATAAAAGTGACTCTGCCCTGTATGTGAAAGTAAGTTTGCCGTGGCAGTTAAGTTCAATGTTTGCCGTGGCAGTTAAATTCAATTTGCAATGGAAAAAGTAAATGTATATTTTCCATGTCCTAGAGAAAACGATAATCCATACAAATTGCCATGTGATTTTTCCATTCATTTTCACCAAAAAAGTTTGCTATGGCAAAATATTAAAGTAAATATACCATGTCCTAGAAGAAATAAAAAACCGTACAAATTGCCATGTAATTTGTCCATTCATGTTCACAAAAAAAGTTGCCATATTGTGTAGATGAAATTTCATGAAATTGCCATGAAAAAATAAAATGTGAATTTGCATTGACAAATGAAAAGCAAAATTGCCATTCATAATAAAAGTGAAATTTCCATGTATGTGAAGTAAGTTTGCATGGTAATTAGTTAGCCATGAACTATAGAACATTTTCCTGACATTTTTGCCCATGAACAAGAATTCATCTGTAAGAAGTTTTTCTTCCATGGCACTTATGCATACATCATGTGAACTTGATGGAAAAAAATTGGTTGTGTTTCATGGTGAAAAATCTGCACTACTTGCCATGCTATAATCTTATTTTATTTTAGGTACAATAGTGACATGCTTCATTGCACGCGCTAGTTTGTATGAATTTCCCATACTCAAAACAGTGATTTGCAGTGTTGTAGTAATTAGTAAATTATTACTCTCTCAGTACCTAAATAATTGTAGTTAAAGAAGACTAGCTTAGTTCTTTTTAACTATAATTATTTAGGTATAGAGGGAGTGATTGACATGCTCTAAAAAACATGATAGGCGGCAAAAAGAATCTGGTTGATGGCAAATTAATCAAATTGGTGGAGGTGTTGCATAGTGTTTTCCTTTTGCACTGTACGATACAAAATGCCATGGTAGGTGTATTTTGAAAATTGTCATGTTATTTTAATGAAAATTGATATGTTACTAAGCATGACCAAAAGTTGTCATGGCAAACGCATGTTTAAATTTGCCATGATATTTAATTATTTTTTGTACGTTAATACATATCTCATTTCTATTATATGAATAATAGTACAAGCCACAAACATACGACCTGCCAAAGCTGAAAAAAATAGTAGAACACTAACACTAACCTTTGCACAAAAGAACACTAACCAAAAAGTAAAATTATCAAAAAATCTTTAAGCTTGACACCAACGCCCCCCACCTATCTTTGGCACCACAATAGCAGCCACCAAACGAAAAAATGACGGATTACCTTCACACATGAGCTTGAGACGACTCCACTGCTGATGTGCAGCTTTCTGGGCCTTCAAGGTGGCTTACCGAAGGCGAAACCAAAAACCATTGAACAAATCAGATTGGGACAACACCCCGGACACGCCTTCGAACTTCATATATGGCATACCAACATGATTAAGGCGTCAGATAAGGAAACCATACATGTCATCCACGTATCACAAACCCATCACACGATCCATCATCTACTAGATACCGCCATGCAGGCCACGATGTGCATCTGTTCTTAGACCACCTCTCAAGCTCCGCGATTAAAATTGCCATGCTTGTATAATAAATTTGTCATCTATCTTGTACACGTACATTTTTCCCTTATATGATTGTAGCAGTTCTCCTATGCGAAATAAAAACTACTCAAAGTTTACAAAGGAGATTCCAAAAAGTTGTACCAGTAAGGGTGCAAATTTGAAAAACGATGACATGGCAATTTTAGTACAAAATGCTAAAATGATCATGGCAAAAAATGAAATAATTTGTACTAGACGCATGGTAAATCTACTAATTTGTTGTATGAATGGAGGAGATGTTTGAGGTTTTACACCGAACAAAAAATAAATCTACATGGCTGCTTTAAGATTCAATATTACAATCAACGGACAATATTATTTTCACTGGTGTGGTTAGGTCTTAGTCGACTGAGATTTAATTCAATCCCATTCAAGTAATATAATATATAAAAACAGAAAGAAAAAATTTAAAAGACTTTTTTTATGAATCTCAATGCAAGATCAAAGGAAAATAGCGTTGACTGAGATATAAGTAAGTCCCAGTCGACAAAGGCTTAGCAAAACTAGTTTTTCATCATCTGAAGAGTTACACTGCCGGTGTCACACGTTGGCATGAATGTTCACTCTGGTTCTACTCCCTCCGTACCAAAATATAAGTCTTTTAAGATATTTCACTAGGTGTCTACATACGAAACAAAATAAATGAATCTATACTCTAAAAATGTCTATATGCATCTGTATGTAGTTCATTAGTTGAATATCTAGAAAGACTTATATTTAGGAACGGAGGGAGTACAAGTTATGGAGTATATCAAAGTGATGAAAAAACTTGGCTTGATTGTGCATGTACCGTGCTTTTCTTAGTTTGATACGAACCAGGCGCTGACTAAGCAAGCCAGCATGGCATGAACTTTTACTGAAATCACCTTCAGTTAACAAGCGTCGAAGTCTTGAGTTAGCAAGTGTCGAAAAAATCAGTTAGCAAGTGTCGAAAAATACAGTTAACAACTGTCCAAAATTCAGATGAGAAACATCACTGAACATTACATATATATGCATAGTTGCTAAATAAAGTAAGTGATACATTTGATCATTTCATCACGTACAGTTAAAATTGTTGCATCTTGAATCAGTTTGTGTGTGATACTCCACAACAAGGTTTGTATCAGAAAGTGCACAGCGAGAGTTCAATACTAAATGAAGTAAAATTTCAGAAAAAATCAGTTTCAGAGAAACCATATAGAGCACATTCAAAGATACAAACTCTCCTCATCTTCAAAAGCATATAAAAATGCATACATGCTCATTTAAACATCCAAGCAAAACATATGTTCAGCTCATGACATGCTTCATCTTAAGCAAATGGCTAATTTAGTTCTAACAATGCAGATTACAAAAGTTCATACATGAACTTGATTGCATTTCACTTCATTCATGAACTAATTAGATATGCAGCTTGGTCTACAAGGTCTGTAAATCATGAGGCCACTCCTCTTGAGGTGCATTTTGTATAACTGGGAAATCCTCAAACCGCACATATGATCTTGGTTCATCTGGTGGAAACATGATGTTCCACAACCGAGCTCCTGGTCCCGTCCTTCCTCCAGTGTTACCTCTCCCGGTCCCTCTGCCACTACCTGTCCCAGTCCCTCACACATTTCTTCTCCATACTCCTCTCCCAGGTACTTTGCCTGCTACTGCAACATTCCCCCTTCTTGTTTCAGTTGGCCTCCTCTTTCCCCTCTTGCATTTTCAGTTTCCTGGTAGCTTGCTTTCGAAACATCTTCAGGAATGTATTTTTGTAACTCCTCTTCTTTTAACCCTTCCTATTGTCATAGCAGTTGTAACCCTGGGAGGGGGGGTATGGTATCTCTAGCATTTGCAACAAAAGCAGATTCTGGAAGAGGTCCAAGATCCATAACTCGCACATATGCTCTCCTCTCCTATATGAAACAATGTAGCAATTTTCAGATATAGTTTTGATGTTAATTCAGAATATCCAGTTTTGAACAGAAACAAAATTCTTACCATTTGTTGCATGAGAAACACCATGGACTGTGGTGTTTGAGTAGGATCCATGTGTGTGTGCGTTGTGTGTGGCATTATGTTCTGAAAAGAGTGCAAACAAAGTGTCAAGTCTACTAGACAGGGAGTAAAATTCTGAAAACATTGCAGTAATATTATTTGCTTTCAACTTACTGAAATGATTGAAGGATCATCATAATATTGTTCATCATCATCCTCTCCATCACCTTCTACACGCTTAGGTGCATCTCTATTGTTCTCCTCCCACTTGTTGTGCCCTTTCTGGTTGTGATCTGCTCTTCCACATAAAGAGCAGTGCATGGATACACCATGCTTTGTTAGTCTCTTCTCTCCATCTTTCATTTGCTTCTCTTGTGGATCTTTCTTTTTGTTCCTCCTTGGCCTACCCATGACCTTTGTGTACACAGGTGGATGTACATCAACTCCATCCATCTTTCTCCAATGTTCTTTGTCTCTCAATGGCTTTATGTTCATTCTATAAGCTTTTTTGTAAGTATCTACAGAATAGCACTCGTGCACTAGAGTTGCGGGATCAATTCTTTCCTCTCTAGCACAAGCTATTGCATGGTGACAAGGAATTCCTGTCAAGTCCCACCTTTTGCAGTCACAAGTTTCCATGTTCAAGTCCACAATGTAGGAATGATTCATTGATACCACTTTGAAAACCTTCTGACCAACTCCAAATACCATGTAGTTAGCAGCCCAATCAATAAATTTGTCAATTTTTTCTTAATTTTTGGGCACAATCTACCACTCCATTTCCTGTATAGGGCCACGTCCTTCTGCATGCTATACATCATTGATGTTATCTTGTTGTTTATGTTGTCCACCATGGATAGAATTGGTAGTTCTCTTGCTAGCAATATCCAACTAACATACGAATAAACATACATGTTAGTTCATTGATAGAACAATACAAATTGAAATAGGCATATTACAATTGAAGCACATTAGCATATTACAAGCTAACCTGTTAAATACTTCACACGTATTATTTAAGAGGATGTCACATTTTGGAAACATATTAAAAAAGGCTTTAATCTAAGTCCTTGGAGGCCATTTCTCAACCCATTGTATGCACCCACACCGTCTGCCTTCATCTTTTCAATGGCTTTGATATACGTAGGATTGTTTGTGGCTCTTGCAGTTGCCCAAAGATTGTTCTTTAATTGTCCCCCCTTGCGTAACTTGTGGAAATTCTGGTACATATGCCTAACACAAAACCTTTGTTCAACATCTGGCCAACTCTTTGCAACTGTTGCAATGAGACCCTGCAAATCATATATTGATATACAAGAGTGACTCTGAGCTCAATATATGATTTACACAATTAAAAGTTAATAAAGCACATGTAATATGAATGAACTCAGGAGCATACCTTCTGCTTGTCACTCACTATTATGTATGGATAGGTGTTACAGATGTTTAGATCATCCTTCAGACTTGCCAAAAACCACTCCTAACTGCTAGTAGACTCAACTTCCACAATCCCAAATGCTAGGGGATAGATGCAATCATTAGGGTCAATACTCACTGTTGTCACCAGATTTACTTTGTACCTGGTCTTAATTTGACATCCATCTACAAATATGATGGGCCTGCATCCCAATAGCCAAGCTCTGTTGCATGCATCCAATGATAGTATAGTGTTGAAAAGTGTTCCTTTGTCTGCTTAGTCTTTTCATAAAAAAAATCCTTTGTGCATAGGTAAAACTTGCTGCCATGGTTTGTGGTCCTCAACTCCTCTCCATAATCCCACCAGTTCTACCAAGTTTGGTCCTACTTGGTATGAGATTGTATTCTCGTTGAACCTTCTCCTCAAATTTCTTCAAAGGCATCTTCTCATTGTCCTTGAACTCATCTCTATTTTTTTGGTTAAAAATGGAGCAGTTAGACCTTTAAGGTTCCATGCCTTAGGGCAAGTATGCTGATCACAATACTTCTTTATAATGAAATTGTTTTTCCTGTTGTCCTTAACTGCTTTCAGGTACTATGGTCAATCATCAATGCATATTGCTTCAACTGTGGTGCTTGTGTTTCTTGTCTTTTTTATTGTAACTCTGTTTCTTATGCTATAAGAAGTTATAGCATGTCTGAGCTCCTGCACACTACCAAACACCATTCCTAACTTGAAAACTGGTGCATTCAAATCTGTCTCAGGATTGAAACCTTTGAAATGGTACTTCAACTTGTCCCTCTCTTCTTTTGATAACATGATGTGGGGGTCATCTAGAGCATTTTCTGCTAGCTCTGTTTTATAGTCACATGTTGTAACTCTTTTTCCGTGATCATCCACTTCTTTGTCTACATGATCCTCAAATAAATCATCATCCTCATCCTCTATATCAAAGTCACTGTCAAAAACTCCTCATCGGTCTCTGAATTTGCAGCTTCTGCATCTTGTTCCTCAAAATCATCATCAGCACATCCTGAAGATGATCCTTCAGAAAACAATCCCCTCACCCTCCTTGGAGTTATGGCCTTTGTCAATTCAGGTACCCCTTGAACTACAACATCATCTCTTACTAGATTGTTTAGTGTATCTCCATGGTCTATGATCAACAACATGTTCTTATGTTGTGTACTTGCTGCTATCATTGCAAGGCTGTCAGCATCACATTTCAGTTATTTCATTCCTTCACTAAGTGTCCTTCCAGGCTAACACCAAAACACATAATGTTGTCCACTATATGTGTAACTATCAAAACTATCAAACCAATCAATTTCATAGTCCATGTACGTCATGTTGCTACCAGCTCCATAGAAAAATCCATTGTGATGAATCTCAACAGTGAGCAGTCTATCAAAATCACCTACAATGCATGTAGCGCCAAAATATTTCAGATAAACATGTACAAACATATCCAGTTAACAATGAGCACTCCATTACAATTAATATTCAGTTCAAAAACATAGTGCAAAGAGCTAGTTTCCAGTCATGTTAAATCTGAAAAAAGAGCACAGCCTACATAGTGTGTTCACCCATATTCAGTTAACTTGTTTAAATATTCACTTCAAAAATGGCCAAATCTTCAGTTAACAAGTGTTGAAAAAATTCACTTAACAAGTGTCGAAAAAATTAAGTCTACCACCCTAAAGTCCATCGCCCGCCGCACACCGAACACGTCGACAATGGCAAAGAACGCAATGACCACCACCGACCCCGGCGACGAGGTCGTAAACGACTTATCTCTGCTCCTCCTGGTCCACATGAGCGGTAGGCGGGGCTCCATTGTGAACGACGCAAGTTAACAAGTGTCAAGAAAATTAATTAACTAGTGTAAAAAAAAATCAGTTAACAAGTGTCGAAAAATTCAGCTAACTGGTGTCAAAAAAATTCAGTTAACTAGTGTCTATATCTTCAGTTAACAACTGTCCAAAAATTCGGATAAGTGAAACTGTGAAATCATGTAGATTGTGCGCACTACATATGATTGCGTAGGGGGATATCATTGCAAGATTTTGAACAACACGCCATCTAATGTTAATCGCCATAGAATCATATACAGGTCCGTATACATATAACATGGCTGCCTACGAGAGACAAGGGGTTGTGGATGAAGAAAGTGGAGGCCGGGCTCACCGTATACAAGAGCTCCATCATCGATGCCGTCAGTCAACGACGCCCTCTAGATCACCGCCGTCGCCGTCTTCACACGATCGAGAGGAGAGAAACAAGATGAGAGATTGAGGCGAGAGAAACAGGTCATAACCGCAAAAAGAAACGCCACCCTGTAAGCCAAACCGAGCTTATTTGTAAAAGCTCATACCACTCTGGCCATGCTGGGTTGCATAGTCAGCGTCTGGTTCGTATGAAACTGAAAAACCATCGTACATGCACAATCGAGCCAAGTTAATTCATCATTTTCATGTACCCCACAACTTGTAGCGTTAAAATAAACATTCATGCCAACTTGTAGCAGTTCTCATATGCGAACTAAAAACTACTCAAAGTTCACAAAGGAGATTTCAAAAAGTAGTATCAGTAAGGGTGCAAAATTGAAAAATGATGACATGGCAATTCTAGTACAAAATGCTATAATGATCATGGGCAAAAAATGAAATAATTTGTACATGGTAAATTTACTAATTTGTTGTACGGAATGGAGGAGGCATTTGAGGCGATGTTTTTTTTAAATCAAACAAAAAATAAATCTACACGGCTGCTTTAAGATTTAGTATTATAATCAACGGACAATATTATTTCTACTCGTGTTGGTTAGGTCTCAGTCGAGTGTAATTTAATTAAATTCCATTCAAGTAGTATTATACATTAAAAAAGACTTTTTTATGAATCTCAATGCAAGATCAAAGAAAAATAGGGTCGACTGAGATGTAAGTAAGTCTCAGTCAACAAAGACTTTGGATTATCTGAATCATAGTAGTATATCACAGCGATAAAACAGGCATTTAATAATAAATAAAAGAATAAAATAGACGAAGGGATATAGGAGCAACGGAATCGCAACAAAGACGAGAGCCTGCTCAACCATCCGCCCTAAATAGGGTAGAGGAGCTCACCACCGGCCGCCACCATCGTCTACACCACCGGCCGCTGCCTGCCATGGCATACACGGAGCCTCTCCTTTTCACCACGCCACACAACACCCACAGCCCGCGCGCCCTCCACCGGGTCGGCGCCTTCGGCCCCCCCACCCCCGCCCCCACGCCGAGGAAGGCCGGCCAAGACAACGACGACGACGACGCCCTTGCCGGCGGCAGCATGGTAGTGTCGGTGCGCGACGACGAGACCGGCGCGCTCGTGGCCGTCGTTGGCGGCGAAGGCGACGAGCCGGATGACGACCCGTGGGACGCGCCGCCCGTGCGTACGGCGCGCGCCGGGCTGGCGGTTTTCGCGGAGGAGTCGCGGCGGCTGTGGGCCATCGGCGCGCCCATCGCGTTCAACATCCTCTGCCTCTACGGCACCAACTCCACCACGCAGATCTTCGTCGGCCACGTCGGCAACCGCGAGCTCTCCGCCGTCGCCATCGGCCTCTCCGTCGTCTCCAACTTCTCCTTCGGCTTCCTCGTGAGTCCCCATCCTCATTTGATGATTGCTGTTCCTCCTCCCATCCACCGATCATGGCGATCAAGATCGAATTGACAATCGATGCATGGAACATGCATGCATGCAGCTGGGCATGGGGAGCGCGCTGGAGACGCTGTGCGGGCAGGCGTTCGGCGCGGGCCAGGTGGCCATGCTGGGCGTGTACATGCAGCGGTCGTGGATCATCCTCACGACCTCGGCGCTCCTCCTCTCGCCGCTCTACATCTTCGCCGGGTCGATCCTGCGGCTGCTCGGCCAGGAGGAATCAATCGCGGCCGCCGCCGGCGAGTTCACGCTCCGCATCATCCCGCAGATGTTCGCGCTCGCCATCAACTTCCCCACGCAGAAATTCCTGCAGGCGCAGAGCAAGGTGGCGGCGCTGGCGTGGATCGGCTTCGCCGCCCTGATCGTCCACGTCGGCCTGCTGGCCCTCTTCGTGTCCGCGCTCGGCTGGGGCGTCGCCGGCGCCGCTGCCGCCTACGACATCTCCTCCTGGCTAACCGCGCTCGCGCAGGTGGCGTACGTGGTCGGGTGGTGCCGGGACGGGTGGACGGGCCTGTCCCGCGCGGCCTTCACCGAGCTCTGGGCCTTCGTCAAGCTCTCGCTCGCCTCCGCCGTGATGCTCTGCCTCGAGATCTGGTACATGATGGTGCTCGTGGTGCTCACGGGCCACCTCGACGACGCCGAGATCGCCGTCGACTCCATCTCCATCTGCATGAACATCAACGGGTGGGAGGGGATGCTCTTCATCGGGCTCAGCGCGGCCATCAGCGTGCGCGTGTCCAATGAGCTGGGCTCCGGCCGGCCGCGCGCCACGGTGCACGCCGTGGCGGTGGTGCTGGCGCAGTCGCTGGCGCTGGGGCTGGCGGCCATGGTGCTGATCCTGGCGACGCGGAACCAGTTCTCCGTCATCTTCACGGGCGACCGGCACCTGCAGAAGGCCGTGGCCAACATCGCCGGCCTGCTCGCGGTCACCATGGTGCTCAACAGCATCCAGCCCGTCATCTCGGGCATCGCCGTCGGCGGCGGCTGGCAGGCCATCGTCGCCTACATCAACCTCGGCTGCTACTACGCCTTCGGCCTCCCCCTCGGGTTCATCTTCGGCTACCTCTTCCGATGGGGCGTCACGGTAAGCTAAGCATACAACAAGCCACCACCGCCGATCAGTCGTTCCATGCAGCATCCGCCATGATCACACTGCTTGCGATGCAATGCTGATTGATCGATCTTGATCTGATTTCACAGGGGATTTGGGCGGGGATGCTGTGTGGGACGGCGTTGCAGACGGGGATCCTCATGTACATGGTCTTCAAGACCGACTGGAAGGCCGAGGTAATTTGATGATTTTTAGTCGAAATTTGTTCTAATCAATGGAAGCTTTGTAAAAATGCGTGTCCTGATTTGATTTCAGGCATCGAGGGCGCTGGAGAGGGTGAGATTATGGGGAGGGCAGCACGAGAAGCTTCCCACAACAGACACGGAAGACACTAGCCAGCTAGCTAGCTGATTAAATTCAGAAACTGTATAGTAGTAGAGCTTAGTTTCAGCTTTCTTTTACAGATAGTGTGTAACATCAGTTCATTAATCAGATAGGGAATTAGTTATGTCAAGATGGGTTAGATACTTCAATCAACCCTAGCCACCACACAACCTATCCTATTCAACAAAGCTGCCAATATGCTGCCGGTTGCCCTTATTGCAGATGGCTAAATAGAATGGTCATGTCGGTGGACTCGTCCTCACCTCGGGCGCGTTTGGTTGTTCCGAGTGAGCCGTACCACATTTGAAGCACAACTCAAGCCAGCCAACAGGCAACAAACCAACATTTACATGTTTGTTTGTCTGCATTGCACCGAGGGCCATTTTAGGACCGGCTGTTTGGTTATCCGTATTTGTGCTTAAAGGATGAGCGGATGCAAATTAGAGCTGTTTGGCTCCATATACGTTTGTGTTCTGCTCATTTCATTCAAATGTGATGGCTTTACTCCCCATATTATACACAACAGCAAGCAGAGCACTAACAATAGCTAAACAAGCAGCTTAACAACAACAAACAACACAGAAACAAGCAAATAAACCCATACTGCTAAGTAGCTAGCATCCATACTGCTAACAAAAGTAACTTTAACAGTTTCACACCAAGTCTACCATCACCATAGCTAACTAACCACAATTTCATAATAACATAGTTTAGAGGGCGAAAGCTACATCACCGACGCAAAATGTGCCTGCTGCAGCGCATGCTGCACCCGACGGAGTTGTCATGGTTGTAGATTTGAACCTTGAGGCCGAGGCTGGAGATGCGCGGCACGACGAGGTCGCCGGGGACGATCCTGTGGTCGCGACAGAAGTAGTGCCAGCCTCGGACAAGCACGATCTACCCCTCGAAGCTACATCGCTCCGTGCCGCGCCAGAGGAAGACCAAGGAGGCTCACAACGCCGCCTCTAGAGGCCGGGCCGGGATGGCCGAGGGGCTTCGAAGGAGCCACGTCGACGGGGCTCCTCCACCGGAGATAGACAGGACGGGCTCCTCCGAGGTCTAGGGGTCGTCATGGTCATCGGATAGGGGAAGGGGGTAAATCCACGAGCTCGAATTTAGGAGGAGGCCGTCGAGGGCTATGACGGTATTGTTGGCCGGGAAGGGGCTCCGGGACTGGGGGAGGAGGTTGTGGGTTGCGAGAGAGCTCGTGGATGGGCCATATATAGTTTGGGCGAGCTCGAAGGTGAAAGATTCACACATCCATGGAGTTGAGGTCGACAGGGAGAGCACGGAGCAACCACCATGGCGGGCCAGGCAAGAAAGAGGAGGGGAAGAGAGTTCCAGAGTGAGCGCGTGGCCTTGGCGAAGCTGCTGGACAATGTGTCGTGGCGAGAGCTCGATGAATGCGTGCGGTATAAGGCCCCAACTGCCAGAGCGCGATATTTGGCATGTCGGCCACGTGGTCACCATGTGGCCGTGGAGTTGCCATGCGCTCTGGGTGGCCTAAGTATGTCTGTCGAGTAGGGCATTCCCCCAGTAGCTTCTAGGTACAAGGAGACAACAACAATGGCCCAAGATGACACTTGGCCAAGATCAAACCTGAAGCAACAACAAGGTGTTTGTGGTGAAGTAAAGGAGGCTCACCTGGGGATAGATGTTGATCTTTTGCTAAGTGTGATCACACACTAAGGTGATCATCTATGCAATGAAGTTAGCTAGCACTTGCTTTGCAATGTGTCAATCTGGTCAGGAAAAAAGAATTGGAAATTGTGCTCACATAGAATGTTGGATGGATCTGAAATTAAGCATAGGGTGATGATTTAGGCATACTGAGGGGCTGGTAAAATTTTAACCCATCTGGATACCCTTGGTTGGTACTTCATTCACAAAATTTCCCACTCGACATAAACTTGGGATTTTTTTTTGAGAAAGATTAACTCGGAAATGGAACTAAATTTTGTCACATGTAATGATTTGGATATGAAATAGTGATCAATTTTTTTGAGGGCAATCAAGAAAAGAGAAATGGCACTACCATCACAATGTGCCCCACTAGACAGAAACATGAAAGTTGCAGCTATGCTCAAATGGGTGAATGTATTGGGATGGGATTTGGTGGAGCATGATTATTTGGGAATATGAAGGCAGTGGAAAAATTTCATACCATTTGGATAAATAAAAATGCTACTTCCTTCACAGTGCTCTTCTCTAAACATAATCTTGGGAAAATGTTGGAAGAAATTGGCTAAATTAAACGAGCCCGAATTTTGTGAAGGGAAGTTATATTGGTAGTAGAAGGTCATGGTAAAAATTCAGAAATTATGGAGCAATATGAAATATAGTTCCTTCATAAACTGAAATTATGATCGGAAACAAATACTGGATGGTGTGCTCGCCATGAGCATAGAATATTGAATGTTTTCACATATCCAAGGTCCATATGTGTCAAATGAATTTTGAGGCTTTTTGGAAGTTTTGGGAATGACAGAAATATAGGTTGCTTCACAACTTAGAGCAAACAGGGTTATTCCTTTAATAAAATAAGGAGTATTCCCAAGAAATATATATTGGGGTTGGGTCAAGATGGAAATTGCATGACCTTGGTAAGAATTTGAGAGTGACGGTCCACTTGGGAGATGAAATAGAGATGATCTTCCCAGGTTTCAAGACCATAGAGCCACAAAAAAGGAATTCCAAATAAAATTTCAAAGAAATCCAAAAGAAAAAAGGGCCAAAATTTGGGGTCTCACTCTATTCACGAGCTTGCTAAAGATCACCCCAATCTCAGAGACCGTGACGAGCAGTCAGGCTCATATATATGTGCTCCTCCAAAGATCGATTTGTAGGATATCATCTTGCTTATATATAAGTTTTGGAACACAATAAGATAGTAGTCATTCTGCCATACAATGTCTGAGAGTATTGCATCTTCAACGGTGTGGGTTTGCAAAGTTACTCTCGTGAGTTCACCACTCGCTTGTTTTTCCTAGGTCCTACTTTACGGGATCTCCGATCACATAGGTTGGGTTAGCACCATAGGCAACTCATGTGGGTCTCATACCCATCTCCCCCGATGCCAGATTCTTAGTTGTTTGGATATAGTCGAACGTTATCACTTCAGAGTTTCTTAAAACGTCTCACATATTTCAATCTCATTCTTATATGTTTGTTGGACTTCATGTTGTCCTTTAAACTCTTTACTTTGACAATAACTGTCTGATTGTCACAGTTCATAAGATAGGAGGAACCGACTTCTAAAGCACCAGCAAGTTCGTCAAATATCTCGAAGTCATTCTGCTTCAACACCAGACGTGTCTAAAGTTGTTAATTCTGCTCCCATTATCGATCTTGTTAAGATCGTTTGCTTGCAAGACTTCGAGGAAATATCACCACCTTCAAGATTAAACATATATCCAGTTGTGGCCTTCATCTCAGCAGCATCAGAGGTTCAATTCGCATCACTATACCTTTCAAGTACCGACCGATATCCGATATAGTGAAGTCCACGTTTCATAGTACCTTTCACATACAGCATAATTCTTTTAACAATATGCCAATGTACATCATCCGGACCGGCAACAAACTCGCTCAGTTTGCTCACAACAAATGTGATGTGAGGCCTCATTGGCCTCGCTAAATACACACGTGAACCAATAATCAAAGAGTATGTCAATTGATTTCCAGACGTGGCTTCGAACTTTCGAATGAGCACATTAGAATCATATGGTGTTTGCGAAAATTTGCAGTCTAAATATCCAATACGACTCAAAATCATCTCAACATAGTGAGATTGCAGAAGTGTAATCCCACCCTCATCATCTCTCAATAGCTAGATGTTCAAGATAACATCAACCCCCAAGGTCTTTCATCTCAAAGTTTTGAGATAAAAACGACTTAACCTCCTATATCACTTTAAGATTGGTTTCAAATATCACTATGCCATCAACATACAAGCATAATATAACTCCTTCGTCCTCATCATGATGATAGTTTACACATTTGTCAGCTTCATTAACAACAAAGCCAACATATATGAGAGCTGTATTAAACTTCTCATGCCATTGCTTACCAAGAGTTCTTTTTTCCTATCCGCCACCGCTACACCACTCCTACCGATAAGCGCGAGTAACCCTTTCCTTCTTCGTCTACCAATTCAATCAATAATTTGGGGGTCTAGTTGTGTTGAAAAGGTGTGCCTACATTGAATTTAAAATCTTAAAATACAAATAACAAATAGATAAAAATATAAGAAGAGAGGGAAAAAAATGTTATTGTGAGGAGTGGTCTAGTTGTGTCGAAAAGGTGTGCGTACGTCAGATAATAAATATAAAAATATAAATAACAAGTAGATAAAAAATAAAAAGAGAGGGAAAAATGTTATTGCCAGGAGTGGTCTAGTTGTGTCGAAAAGGTGTGCGTACATCAGATAATAAATATAAAAATACTAGTAATAAATAGATAAAAAATAAAGAACACATGAAATAAAAATACTAATAATAAATAGATAAAAAATAAAGAACAGACGCCCTCATGCGTGGACCTGAACTTGAATCAGGCGCCTTAGACCAGTCGGCCATCCTGACTAATTTTTTATTAATTCCCGGGTTAACCTCAAAATCAATTTTCCAAGTCCATAATAACGCCGCGCGATCCAGCCGTCCGTCCACCATTCCACAAACCAACGGCGCAGATGGAGCCCCAACCCTAATTCTCCCTCTATAAGTCCTCCCCGAAACCCCGTCTCAAACCCTCACCCCTCACCCCTCTCCAAAACCCTAAACCCTCCCCCGGCGGCGGCGGCGGCGGCTACCAGCACCACACGACCCACACACCATGAGGGCTCCCATGAGAGGAGGAGGAGGGCGCGGCGGTGGCAGGGGCTTCGGCGACAGCGGTGGCCGCGGGCGCGGGCGCGGCTTCGGTGGAAGGAGCGACGGTGGCGGCCGCAGCGGTGGTAGGGGTTTCGGAGGCCGCAGCGGCGGCAGGGGCCGTGGCGGCGGCAGGGGTGGGGGAAGGGGTGGCCCCGGCATGAAGGGCGGTGCCAAGGTGGTCGTCGTGCCCCACAAGCACGACGGCGTCTTCATCGCCAAGGCCAAGGAGGACGCGCTCTGCACCAAGAACATGGTCGCCGGCGAGTCCGTCTACGGCGAGAAGAGGGTCTCCGTCCAGGTCCGTGCTCGCTTGCCTCTCATTCTTATTTACAGTTCCAGGCTTCTTATAAGTTTTACTGCTACTGTGGGTATTGGCATCGAGATGCTCTTTCACTGTGGGTAAACCAGCTTTGATTTAGCGGGGTCATCAGCTTAGATTCGGCTGTTCTTAGTTCTTAGACGAGCAAATGGCGCACTTGGTGCCCTTAGTTTTTAGATGTTCACTTGCTTCATATTCTGTTCGTAAATTTTTATACTCTGTTATGCTTATGGAGCACGTGAATGGCGTTCATTGCTGTTTGAAAGATGCACTTTTTTTATTCCTATATGTAAATGATGACATTACTGGCTGAGAGATGCAATTTTTTGGTGCTGATGTGAAATGACTTTCATTAGTGTTCTACCGATATGCACATGTAGGCTGATGTTCATTGTTGCTTTGGTATTATGCAGAATGAGGATTCATCCAAGGTCGAGTACAGGGTGTGGAACCCCTTCAGGTCCAAGCTGGCTGCTGCCGTGCTAGGTGGTGTGGACAACATCTGGATTGTAAGTCCTGTTTTGTTCCTTGGCTCTAATTCTGAATTGTTCGAATCCTTGCAAGTCCAGATTAGAATCATTGTTGTAGTAACTGACTCCGTGGATGTGTTCCAGGCTCCTGGAACTCGTGTGCTGTATCTTGGAGCCGCTTCTGGAACTACCGTGTCTCATGTGTCTGACATTGTTGGACCGGTGAGTTCTCATCGCTCCTTTGTTTACATTCGGAAAATTTCGCTTCATTTGAATTGTGTCTTAATGAAGTTCATCATACTGCAGACTGGGTTGGTGTATGCTGTTGAGTTCTCTCACCGGAGTGGCAGGGATCTTGTCAACATGGCCAAGAAGAGGACCAATGTCATCCCCATCATCGAGGATGCTAGGCACCCGGCCAAATACCGGATGCTGGTTGGCATGGTTGATGTTATCTTTTCTGATGTTGCACAGCCTGACCAGGTATGCCTTTTATGAAGAATTTCTAGACCTCTGTTTCTACAAGTTTGCTTGCTGTCAACATAAGTTGTTATAGTTTACACTTACGGTTATTGTTTGTCTGTGTGTGACTCCTTTGTGAGTTACTGACGGCTTAGCAAAAGATGAGCTTTACTCGGATTCCCCTTCAGGACATCAAATGGATGATGCAAAATCGAGTCTCTGATGCGTTCATGCCTCTCTACTTATTTGGTTTGCAGCAGTTTCTGAATTTTGATTACAGCCATACTAAAATCCATGACCATCACATTTGATTATATATGAACTGATCCCATATCAGTGTTTTTAGTAGCTTTTTGTAATAAATTGCTGTTATTGGTGTACTATGTTTACCTGACCTTCTGAGGATTTATTGGGGCTTAGCAAATGATGAGCTAACTCGGATTCCCCTTCAGGACATCACAATGGATGATGCAAAATCGAGTTTCTGATGCACTTATGCCCATTGCCAGATCTTTGCTTTTGCGTGTTGCTGCGTTTCTATGATTTTCTCCACAATATTGCATTTCACTGGTTGTGTTTATTTGCTTTTTTATCTATCTTGTTTTGCATAGCATTAAGTTTGGATGGTTGTGTTACAAGTAGCATTGCACCCTATCCACTGTGATAAAATAGTGTATATGATTAGTTAGTCCTGTTTTTATTTTTGTTGGAAGTTCCTTACATCGGGGCCTGTTTTTTACCTGAAGACTCTTCTTTGGCAAGTTCTCACATCATTCATCAATCCTGAGTTCGCCACTCTTGTGCCATTACATAAATTGATGTCTTATTCTACCTTTTCCCTCTTTTTATATTTTTATTAGTTTGACAACTGTGATGAGCCAATTTTACAGTTACAGACCTGTAATGACTCCTGCGGAAATGATCGCATGGTCAAAGAACATCTAAGGGACTGAGTTGTCTTAGAAGATTAGATTTGTATCTTTAGCAGATTTGATTGTTTTGTGTTTTTATCTGCTTCTCTTAACAGTATTCGTGCCTGTGAATTAACCTGTATGGTTCCCGGGCAATGATGAGGTGGGAAGCAAAGAGGAACGTTCCTCTCGCTATCCAGTGCGGAATTTCTAGTGTTGCTATTGGACGTCGAGGAACTACACTTTCTTTCTGAATATGAATTCGCTGGTTCTATAGCTATTCCAGTTGAAGTTTGGTAACTCATTGATATTGTTGCTTTGCATTCTTTCTTTGCACACAATATTAAACCCACATTGATACTTGATTTTGATTTTGTTCTCACATGAGGTGATTTTGTTTCTGTGAGCACCGTTTCAGTACAAAAGAACCTCAGTGTGAATATTGCAGCATGATGTGGGTGACTTGTTAATATTGTGGTTGCGCATTTCTAAACCTTGCCATTGCATCTTCTTTCCCACAGGCTAGAATCTTAGCCCTTAACGCATCATACTTCTTGAAGAATGGCGGCCACTTTGTCATTTCCATCAAGGTAACACTCAGTTTCATACTTAGGGCATTACTTGGAAAATCTTAAGTTTCCATTTGAGCTGACATTGCTCTTTCCTGTGGCCAGGCAAACTGTATCGACTCCACCCAGGCTGCTGAGGCCGTGTTTGCGAGCGAAGTGGAGAAGCTCAAGGCCGACCAGTTCAAGCCATCGGAGCAGGTGACCCTGGAGCCCTTCGAGCGCGACCACGCCTGCGTCGTCGGTGGTTACAGGATGCCCAAGAAGCAAAAGTGAAGTTGAGGAGAAGAAGAATAGAAGTGGCCTTGTTGTTTCTGCAATCTGCTTTTGCTCAGATGTACTATTAGCAGTAGTGGTAATGTGACCCAAGTGTATGGGGTTTTGTGGAAACTCTCTGAGACGATTCCTGCTGTTTTACAGCAATTATGTTAAACTTGATTTGAGCAGAAAATGTTACTTCCTCTGTTCAATATTATTAGATGTTTTTGATAGATTTTAATGTGGAATAATTAGTGAAATGAGTGAACACACTAAAAAATCTGAAAGCATCTTCTATTTGTTAACATCTTATTATTTTCAAAAAGAAACCTTTGTTCACACTGAGATCTTTACAGAAACTATATAACTGATGTTAAAAAAATTTATTTTGCTAATTTGTCGTAATAGGAGTCATCTAACATAAGCTATATATCATTTTTTTCTTGTGGCCAATAAAACCGGCTGGGACACCCCCAAACCCCCCCTTTTTTTTTCTAAGCTTAGGGATTGAAATCGAATGAAATTTATTGAATTTAGGTCTTTGATTTCCAATCCTCGATCAACAATTTGAGGAAGACGAGACGGAAGCCTTTGGATGAAACCAATGAATCTTCTGATCCGAAAGACTAAGGGGCTAGGCGCTCACTCCACACATTTCCTCTTTGGCGTTGGCTCCACCAGTTTTGACTGCTTTAGTTATCTCAAATCTTTGGCAGGAAGGGGCCAAGCCAAATAGTGCTCTTTAGAAGCGCAATCCGTGCTTGAAACTCCTTCGCTAGGATCCAAAAACCTGGAGATCATCCTCAACAAGGCCTTGAGGTTGTGGGCTTCTGTTATGTTTGTTGACGAACTCACAGTCTCCAAATCATCATCAAATGAAAAAAAGAGTCATATATAGATGCATATTAGAAGAGTTATTTGAACATTTGATTAGATAATAGCACACGGGTATCACTACAGATTAGGAGTAAGATTAGTGATCTGTACTACCTACAATTATGTTAATTTGTGATCCGCTCTGCTTGTGCTTATGTCTTCATGGCTGAGAGATCATATCTGCAACTCGGTACTAATTAACTTGGATGATGAGATGGTGGAATGCTGGGGTTTTGTGTGCTGCCTGTAAGACAATTATTTGGTTTATCATGTCAAACTTAATTTGAGCAGAAAATTGTCATCTTTGACAAGTTTTAACCATGCATAGTAAATCTGTTTGAGCTGTATCTATGCTCTGGGCAAAATTAACTTACACGACGTCCTATCTTTCCTAGTTTCTGCCACTTACGTGCAATCTATCCATTCATCGAAAGTGTCTCATTTTTGTAGAAAGCTATAGGTACAGGTAGTACTGAACCCAGTGTTTATATTTTTCCATCCCTGCAACTGGTCCATCCCTAATAGTTCATGTCTGTAATTATTTGGATCGATCTAACCCAGAATCAAACCAAATTTAGCTGCCCATTGCTGGTAGTACAAAAACCCGTTGGTTTAGACACGACTTTCCAAATCCAAGCTCTTCAACACTTGCATGATATGTGCAACCAAGATATGCATGTTACAACCATCTACAATCTACAAAACTTAAGTCTCATCCATGAAAGATGCCCCTATTTATATTTTAAATTTATGTTAGCATGCACCAAGACATTTCGTATTATCTTAATTTGTGTAGCATCAGAAACAGCGGACAGATAATTCAGACCGATCCAGCCTGAATCCATTCCCAAATGTACTAACCCAACAAACCTTTGGTTTACATACATGACTGTTTGTTGCGGTCATCGGATTTGGCTTTTCGGGCCACGGCTCCGCAAAACCATGGATTGATTGGGGAGCACCCCACACAACCCCGACAAAGCACCCGCGTCACATGCAAGTACTGGTTCATCCTCTAGTCGCCGTCGTCGGTTTGCCGGCAGAGACTCTTCCGGCCGTCGTCCGGGCTCGGTGGTCGTGCAGCGGCTCGCCGGCTTGCCGATGCCGCTCATACAGTGTGACGACTGCACAGAGACAGTGCCGCGGCTCACATCTAGCACGCTGCAACACCTCGGATGAGTATTCTTCAAATGCAATAACGACGGGGTATGTTCTTCTTTCTGATTGGATTTGTCAACTTATTTGGTTAAATTTCAATAGCTTATTAAGGTGTTCATGTGTGTAGGAAGGTGGATGCTTATTTTGGTATTGGAAAAAACAATACATCAATTTATTGATAGAAAGAAACTTAATAGATGTTCGTGCACTCCTTAATGGATGACTCTGGAGCCCTTTGAGTGCGACCATGCCTGCATCTTTGGTGGTTACAGGATGGCCAGAAGGTAAAAGTGGAATTAAGAAGAAAATAAGTGTATGTTTTATGTCTATAGACTGTTTCATTTCAGAAAAATCAGAATTTTTTGCAGGAACTGAAGCCAGTACAGAATAACAAGTGTATGTAGTATAAAATCCACTGGTGTGCATGATGGACATTTAGAACAAAGAAACAAATTATGAGCAGACACAAACCGCATCGTATCCCATAGTCAACACTAACGTCTGTAATCTTCAGCTATTAAACTTGTTTCCAGGGGAAAATCTTCAGTTGTTGATATCGAAAGCACTATTTAAACTTTGCTTCCAGGGGAAAATAGGATGAACTGCAGCAGAGACTTTGGTCTCGGTTTCATACAAAAACATCCGAAGATACACTAATCTTGCAAATGAAAACAAACTAAAAAAAATGTGAGGGCAGCATATCATATGGAAGTAAAACACAATGCTGAAGTAGGCCTGTTTGGCAGACGGACAAGCAGAAGCAGATACAAGGTAAGGTCTCTGTTTCATCAAACCACTGACCAACAGACTGCTCGAGACTTAGTCATTCTGGTGGTGTTGGCATTGACATGGCACATGGACATGAATCAGGAACCACCACGCGATCCCAAAGTGTACAGATCGAACGAACACTAACGCCTCAAATCAGCTCCTCGGGCCTCAGTCTCGAATCAGCAGCTTGACTGAGAGATGCTCTGATTTCACTAGTCATGCAAAAAGTGGATTATGCATCGGCATCGGCACAGTTACATACTCCCTCCGTTCTAAAATAAATGTCTCAACTTTGTACTAGCTCTAGTATAAAGTTGTACTAATCTTGAGACAGTTATTTTGGGACGGAGGGAGTAGTATTAATAAGCCTGATTACAGAAGAAAGAAATCGCTTACTTTGCAAGATCAAAGGGTGGAGGAACTTAGCTTCTGGTATCACTATCACACATCCAGAATACCTATTGCGGGTACAAAAAAACATTTGTTGTATACATGACTTTCCAAATTGATTCTCTAAAACACTAGAGCACATTCAGTACAGTCACAAACACGCACGGAGCATACGAAGAATACATACCATATACATGCTTTAAAGGGGTAACAGCGTTTGGAGGTTCCACAAGGACCATCTGCTATCCTCGGTTCCGGCAACGCTGCCTTTATTACGCACACGGCTCCAACTGTCCCTTCATCCTCTTCACCACAGGGGCTGATTTGTTTTGGGTAAAGTATGGCGTCCCTTCTTTTCCCCTACAGCCTATAACATGTGAACAGACACACTTGTTTGTAAGATCTCTCAAGAGGCAAGAGGCAGAAAGCTTTGTTCACCATGCACTGATTCATATCGAAGCTATCAGGGTTGGGCAAGGAATTTGGCGCGAATGTGGCGATTCCTAACTCTTTGTGCGCGCAACCCCAATCTCACTCACACAAATTGCAGGGGATCCGAGCTGGCTGGCCCACCGTGTCCAGGCCTAGAAATTGCCACTTCTTTTACCCCAACTGGTATACAGCCTCAATAACGATCACATCATATTATTCCATGTCCCCACATTTATTCTTAGGACAGTATAACCCAACCTAAAACCAGCTCTCTCAACGATTTACATTCCTAACCGTCCGTTTTCATGATCTAAGCATTGTTGGCCGTAGATATGGTGTCTACAGCCATCTCCAGCGCTCCTTCTAATTGTTGGCCCAGCTGTCCTAATGGCCAGCTACTCTAGAGGCCGAAACTATGGCTTCTAATAAACTGGTCCGCTTCCCAGCCCACTTAGGGCTTCTTTGGTTAATCCCTCCCACAAAAGGATAGGAGTGGATTGGAGAGGATTAAGGTGAATTTTGACTTGCAGAGGATTTAATCTTTTAATCCCCTTCAAACCCCTTTAAATTTCGACAAACCAAACAAGGCCTTAGCTAACCGGCGACGGTCCAGAGCGGTCCGACGTTGTGCTTTCCTCCCCGTCTCTGAAAAAGAGAGTGCTCCATAGAAAAGGAGCGGATCTGTCAGCATTGGATACAAAAGCGGAGCGGACCGGTCATCGGTGATAGAGGGATCGAGGCTCGCGTGATGCGGGCGACGTGATCGATCGGTCCTGCCGACACACGCGTGCTGCGGCCATCACATGTGAGGGGATCCAGCTGACGCAAGAAAGGGGATCCAATCGACGCACGTGTTGTGGGTGATTCAGGGGGCCATTCGATCCAGCCGACGAACGCGTTGTGGGTGATTTAGGGACCGTTCGAGCCAGCCGACGCATGCGTGCTGCGGTCGACGCTCGCCATCACCTTTGAGGGGATCCAGCTCATGTAAGAAAGGGGATCCAGTCGACGCACGTGTTGTGGGTGATTCAAGGGGTTGTTCGATCCAGCCGACACACGCGTTGTGGGTGATTCAGGGGCCGTTCAAGCCAGCCGACACAAGCGTTGTGGGTGATTCAAGGCCGTTCGATCCAGCCGACCCACGTGTTGAGGGTGATTTAGGGGCCGTTCGATCCAGCCGACGCACGTGTTGTGGGTGATTCAGGGTCCGTTCGATCCAGCCAACGCACGCGTTGTGGGTGATTCACGGGCCGTTCGATCCAGCTGACGCATGCGTTGTGGGTGATGTTGGGGAACGTCGCATGGGAAACAAAAATTTTCCTACGCGCACGAAGACCTATCATGGTGATGTCCATCTACGAGAGGGGATGAGTGATCTACGTACCCTTGTAGATCGTACAGCAGAAGCGTTAGTGAACGCGGTTGATGTAGTGGAACGTCCTCACGTCCCTCGATCCGCCCCGCGAACAATCCCGCGATCAGTCCCACGATCTAGTACCGAACGGACGGCACCTCCGCGTTCAGCACACGTACAGCTCGACGATGATCTCGGCCTTCTTGATCCAGCAAGAGAGACGGAGAGGTAGAAGAGTTCTCCGGCAGCGTGACGGCGCTCCGGAGGTTGGTGATGACCTTGTCTCAGCAGGGCTCCGCCCGAGCTCCGCAGAAACGCGATCTAGAGGAAAAACCGTGGAGGTATGTGGTCGGGCTGCCGTGGAAAAGTCGTCTCAAATCAGCCCTAATACCTCAGTATATATAGGAGGGAGGGGGAGGGAAGAGGCAGCCTCAAACCCTCAAGGTTTGGCCGAAATTGGAGGTGGAGGAGTCCTGCTCCAATCCTACTTGGAGTAGGATTCCACCTTCCCACTTGGAAACTCTTTCCACCTTGTGTTTTTTCCTTCTCAAACCTTATGGGCCTTAGTGGGAACTTATTCCAGCCCACTAGGGGCTGGTTTATCTCTTCCCATAGCCCATGAGACCCCTTGGGGCGTGACACCCCTCCCGATGGTCCCCGGCACCCCTCCCGGCACTCCCGGTATACTACCGATGAGCCCGAAACTTTTCCGGTGACCAAAACAGGACTTCCTATATATCAATCTTTACCTCCGGACCATTCCGGAGCTCCTCATGACGTCCTAGATCTCATCCGGGACTCCGAACAACATTCGGTAACCAACCATATAACTCAAATACGCATAAAACAACGTCGAACCTTAAGTGTGCAGACCCTGCGGGTTCGAGAACTATGTAGACATGACCCGAGTGACTCCTCGGTCAATATCCAATAGCGGGACCTGGATGCCCATATTGGATCCTACATATTCTACGAAGATCTTATCGTTTGAACCTCAGTGCCAAGGATTCATATAATCCCGTATGTCATTCCCTTTGTCCTTCGGTATGTTACTTACCCGAGATTCGATCGTCAGTATCCGCATACCTATTTCAATCTCGTTTACCGGCAAGTCTCTTTACTCGTTCCGTAATACAAGATCCCGCAACTTACACTAAGTCACTTTGCTTGCAAGGCTTGTGTGTGATGTTGTATTACCGAGTGGGCCCCGAGATACCTCTCCGTCACACGGAGTGACAAATCCCAGTCTTGATCCATACTAACTCAACGAACACCTTCGGAGATACCTGTAGAGCATCTTTATAGTCACCCAGTTACGTTGCGACGTTTGATACACACAAAGCATTCCTCCGGTGTCCGTGAGTTATATGATCTCATGGTCATAGGAACAAATACTTGACACGCAGAAAACAGTAGCAACAAAATGACACGATCAACATGCTATGTCTATTAGTTTGGGTCTAGTCCATCACATGATTCTCCTAATGATGTGATCCCGTTATCAAGTGACAACACTTGCCTATGGCCAGGAAACCTTGACCATCTTTGATCAACGAGCTAGTCAACTAGAGGCTTACTAGGGACATTGTTTTGTCTATGTATCCACACAAGTATTGTGTTTCCAATCAATACAATTATAGCATGGATAATAAACGATTATCATGAACTAAGAAATATAATAATAACTAATTTATTATTGCCTCTAGGGCATATTTCCAACAGTCTCCCACTTGCACTAGAGTCAATAATCTAGTTCACATCACCATGTGATTTCAACGAATCCAACACCCATATAGTTCTGGGGTCTGGTCACGTCTTGCTCGTGAGAGAGGTTTTAGTCAACGGTTCTGAAACTTTCAGACCCGTGCGTTCTTTACAAATCTTTATGTCATCTTATAGATGCTGCTACTACGTGCTATTCAGAAATGCTCCAAATATCTACTCTACTATACGAATCCGTTTCACTACTCATAGTTATTCGGATTAGTGCCAAAGCTTGCATCGACGTAACCCTTTACGACGAACTCTTTAACCACCTCCATAATCGAGAAAAATTCCTTAGTCCATTTGTTACTAAGGATAAATTTTGACCGCTGCTAGTGATTCAATCATGGATCACTCTCTGTACAGACTTGCTGCAAGGCACACATCAAGTGCGGTACTCAGCATGACATACTTTAGAGTCTACGGCTAAGGCATAGAAGACGACCTTCGTCTATTCTCTTTATTCTGCCGTGGTCGGGTTTTGAGTCTTACTCAAATTCACACCTTACAACGCAACCAAGAACTCCTTCTTTGCTGATCTATTTTGAACTCTTTCAAAAACTTGTCAAGGCATGCATCTTGTTGAAACTTCTATTAAGCGCTTTTGATCTATCTCCATAGATCTTTGATGCTCAATGTTCAAGTAGCGTAATCCAGGTACTCCTTTGAAAACTTCTTTCAAACAACCTTGTATGCTTTACAGAAAATCTACATTACTTCTGATCCACAATATGTCAACCACATATACCTATCAGAAATTCTATAGTGCTCCCACTCACTTCTTTGGAAATACAAGTTTCTCATAAACCTTGTGCAAACCCAAAATCTTTGATCATCTCATCAAAGTGTATATTCCAACTCCGAGATGCTTGCACCAGTCCATTGAAGGATCACTGGAGCTTGCATACTTGCTAGTATCTTTAGGATCGACAAAACCTTCTGGTTGTATCACATACAATGTTTGCTCAAGGAAACCGTCGAGGAAACAATGTTTTGACATCCTACATGCAATATTTCATAAATAATGCATCAACAACTAACATAATTCTAACAGACCTTTAGCATCGCTACGAGTGAGAAAGTCTCATCATAGTCAACTGTTTGATCTTGTCGAAAACATCTTTGCGACAAGTCGAGCTTTTCTTAATAGTGACTTGTCACCATCATTGTCTGTCTTCCTTTCAAAGATCCATCTTTACTCAATAGTTTTATGACCATCAAGCAGTTCTTCCAAAGTCTACACTTTGTTTTCATACATGGATCCCCTCTCGGATTTCATGGCTTCCAGCCATTTGTCGGAATCTGGGCCCACCATCGCTTTCTCCATAACTCGTAGGTTCACTGTTGCTCAACAACATGACCTCCAAGACAGGGTTACCGTACTACTCTGCAGTAGTACGCGACCTTGTCAACCTACGAGGCTTGTAGTAACTTGATCTGATGCTCGATGATCACCATCATCAGCTTCCACTTCAATTGGTGTAGGCGCCACAGGAACAACTTCCTGCGCCCTGCTACACACTGGTTGAAGTGATGGTTCAATAACCTCATCAAGTTCTACCACTCTCCCACTCAATTCTTTCGAGAGAAACCTTTCCTCGAGAAAGGATCCGTTTCTAGAAACAAACACTTTGCTTTCGGATCTGAGATAGGAGATGTACCTAACTGTTTTGGATATCCTATGAAGATGCATTTATCCGCTTTGGGTTCGAGCTTATCAGACTGAAACTTTTTCACATAAGTGTCGAAGCCCCAAACTTTTAAGAAACGACAGTTTAGATTTCTCTAAACCTCAGTCTATACTGTGTCATCTCAACGGAAATACGCGGTACCCTATTTAAAGTGAGTGCGGTTGTCTCTAATGCATAACCCATAAACGATAGTGGTAATTCGATAAGTGACATCATAGTATGCACCATACCAAATAGTGCGTGGCTATGACGTTCAGACACATCATCACACTATGATGTTCCAGGTGGCATGAACTGCGAAACAATTTCCACATTGTCTTAACTGCGTACCAAAACTCGTAACTCAGATATTCATTTCCATGATCATATCGTAGACAGTTTATCCTCTTGTTACGACGAACTTCACTCTGAAACAGAATTGAACTTTTCAACATTTCAGACTTGTGATTCATTAAGTAAATACTCCAGTATCTACTCAAATCGTCAGTGATGTAAGAACATAATGATATCCACTGCGTGCCTCAGCACCCATTGGACTGCATACATCAAAATGTATCACTTCCAACAAGTTACTTTCTTATTTCATCTCAATGAAAACAAGGCCTTGCTCATGTGGTATGATTTGCATGTCACTAGTGATTCGAAATCAGGTGAGTACAAAGATCCATCAGCATGGAGCCTCTTCATGCAGTTTATACTAACATGACTCAAGCGGCAGTGCCACAAGTAAGTGGTACTATCATCATTAACTCGTATCTTTTGGCACCAATATCATGAACATGTGTAACACTACGATCGAGATTCAATAAACCATTGAAGGTGATTATTCAAGCAAATAGAGTAAGCATTATTCTCTTTGAATGAATAATCGTATTGCAATAAACACGATCCAATCATGTTCATGCTTAACGCAAGCACCAAATAACGATTATTTAGGTTTAACACCAATCCCGATGGTAGAGGGAGCGTGTGACGTTTGATCATATCAACCTTTGGAAACACTTCCAACACGTATCGTCACCTCGCCTTTAGCTAGTCTCCGTTTATGCCGTAGCTTACATTTCGTGTTACTAATCACTTAGCAACCGAACCGGTATCCAATACCCTCATGCTACTAGGAGTACTAGTAAAGTACACATCAACATCATGTATATCAAATACACTTCTTTCGACTTTTGCCAGCCTTCTTATCTACCAAGTATCTAGAGTTGCTCCGCCTCAGTGACTGTTCCCCTCATTACAGAAGCACTTAGTCTCGGGTTCGGGTTTAATCTTGGGTCTCTTCATTAGCGCAGCAACTGTTTTGCCGTTTCACGAAGTATCCCTTCTAGCCCTCGCCTTTCTTGAAACTTAGTGGTTTTACCAACCATCAACTATTGATGCTCCTTCTTGATTTCTACTTTCGCAGTGTCAAACATCGCGAATCGCTCAAGGATCATTGTATCTATCCTTGATATGTTATAGTTCATCACGAAGCTCTCACAGCTTGGTGGCAGTGACTTTGGAGAACCATCACTATCTCATCTGGAAGATTAACTCCCACTTGATTCAAGTGATTGTCGTACTCAGATAATCTGAGCACACGCTCAACGATTGAGCCTTTCTCCTTTACTTTGTGGACAAAGAATCTTGTTGGAGGTCTTGTACCTCTTAACAAGGGCACAAGCATGAAATCACAATTTCATCTCTTTAGAACATCACTTATGTTCCCCGACGTTTCAAAACGTTTTCGGTGCCTTGGTTCTAAGCCATTAAGTATTTTGCACTGAACTATCGTGTAGTCATCAGAAACGTATATGTCGGATGTTCACAGCATCCACAGATGACGCTCGAGGTGCAGCACACCGAGTGGTGCATTAAGGACATAAGCCTTCTGCGCAGCAACGAGGACAATCCTCGGTTTTACAGACTTAGTCTGCAAAGTTTGCTACTATCAATTTTCAACTAAATTTTCTCTAGGAACATATAAAAACAATAGAGCTATAGTGCAAGCTACATCGTAATTCGCAAAGACCATTAGACTATGTTCATAACAATTAGTTCAATTAATCATATTACTTAAGAACTCCCACTCAAAAAGTACATCTCTCTAGTCATTTGAGTGGTACATGATCCAAATCCACTATCTCAAGTCCGATCATCACGTGAGTCGAGAATAGTTTCAGTGGTAAGCATCTCTATGCTAATCATATCAACTATACGATTCATGCTCGACCTTTCGGCCTCATGTGTTCCGAGGCCATGTCTGCACATGCTAGGCTCGTCAAGCTTAACCCGAGTGTTCCGCGTGCGCAACTGTTTTGCACCCGTTGTATGTGAACGTTGAGTCTATCACACCCGATCATCACGTGGTGTCTCGAAACGACGAACTGTAGCAACGGTGCACAGTCGGGGAGAACACAATTTCGTCTTGAAATTTTAGTGAGAGATCACCTCATAATGCTACCGTCGTTCTAAGCAAAATAAGGTGCATAAAAGGATTAACATCACATGCAATTCATAAGTGACATGATATGGCCATCATCACGCGCTTCTTGATCTCCATCACCAAAGCACCGGCACGATCTTCTTGTCACCGGCGTCACACCATGATCTCCATCATCATGATCTCCATAAACGTGTCGCCATCGGGGTTGTCGTGCTACTCATGCTATTACTACTAAAGATACATCCTAGCAAAATAGTAAACGCATCTGCAAGCACAAACGTTAGTTTAAAGACAACCCTATGGCTCCTGCCGGTTGCCGTACCATCGACGTGCAAGTCGATATTAACTATTACAACATGATCATCTCATACATCCAATATATCACATCACATCGTTGGCCATATCACATCACAAGCATACCCTGCAAAAACAAGTTAGACGTCCTCTAATTTTGTTGTTGCATGTTTTACGTGGTGACCATGGGTATCTAGTAGGATCGCATCTTACTTACGCAAACACCACAACGGAGATATATGAGTTGCTATTTAACCTCATCCAAGGACCTCCTCGGTCAATTCCGATTCAACTAAAGTTGGAGAAACTAACACTTGCGAGTCATCTTTGAGCAACGGGGTTACTCGTAGCGATGAAACCAGTCTCTCGTAAGCGTACGAGTAATGTCGGTCCAAGCCGCTTCAATCCAACAATACCGCGGAATCAAGAAAAGACTAAGGAGGGCAGCAAAACGCACATCACCGCCCACAAAAACTTTTGTGTTCTACTCGAGATTACATCTACGCATGAACCTAGCTCATGATGCCACTGTTGGGGAACGTCGCATGGGAAACAAAAATTTTCCTACGCGCACGAAGACCTATCATGGTGATGTCCATCTACGAGAGGGGATGAGTGATCTACGTACCCTTGTAGATCGTACAGCAGAAGCGTTAGTGAACACGGTTGATGTAGTGGAACGTCCTCACGTCCCTCGATCCGCCCCGCGAACCGTCCCGCGATCAGTCCCACGATCTAGTACCGAACGGACGGCACCTCCGCGTTCAGCACACGTACAGCTCGACGATGATCTCGGCCTTCTTGATCCAGCAAGAGAGACGGAGAGGTAGAAGAGTTCTCCGGCAGCGTGACGGCGCTCCGGAGGTTGGTGATGACCTTGTCTCAGTAGGGCTCCGCCCGAGCTCCGCAGAAACGCGATCTAGAGGAAAAACCGTGGAGGTATGTGGTCGGGCTGCCGTGGAAAAGTCGTCTCAAATCAGCCCTAATACCTCAGTATATATAGGAGGGAGGGGGAGGGAAGAGGCAGCCTCAAACCCTCAAGGTTTGGCCGAAATTGGAGGTGGAGGAGTCCTGCTCCAATCCTACTTGGAGTAGGATTCCACCTTCCCACTTGGAAACTCTTTCCACCTTGTGTTTTTTCCTTCTCAAACCTTATGGGCCTTAGTGGGAACTTATTCCAGCCCACTAGGGGCTGGTTTATCTCTTCCCATAGCCCATGAGACCCCTTGGGGCGTGACACCCCTCCCGATGGTCCCCGGCACCCCTCCCGGCACTCCCGGTATACTACCGATGAGCCCGAAACTTTTCCGGTGACCAAAACAGGACTTACTATATATCAATCTTTACCTCCGGACCATTCTGGAGCTCCTCATGACGTCCTAGATCTCATCCGGGACTCCGAACAACATTCGGTAACCAACCATATAACTCAAATACGCATAAAACAACGTCGAACCTTAAGTGTGCAGACCCTGCGGGTTCGAGAACTATGTAGACATGACCCGAGTGACTCCTCGGTCAATATCCAATAGCGGGACCTGGATGCCCATATTGGATCCTACATATTCTACGAAGATCTTATCGTTTGAACCTCAGTGCCAAGGATTCATATAATCCCGTATGTCATTCCCTTTGTCCTTCGGTATGTTACTTACCCGAGATTCGATCGTCAGTATCCGCATACCTATTTCAATCTCGTTTACCGGCAAGTCTCCTTACTCGTTCCGTAATACAAGATCCCGCAACTTACACTAAGTCACTTTGCTTGCAAGGCTTGTGTGTGATGTTGTATTACCGAGTGGGCCCCGAGATACCTCTCCGTCACACGGAGTGACAAATCCCAGTCTTGATCCATACTAACTCAACGAACACCTTCGGAGATACCTGTAGAGCATCTTTATAGTCACCCAGTTACGTTGCGATGTTTGATACACACAAAGCATTCCTCCGGTGTCCGTGAGTTATATGATCTCATGGTCATAGGAACAAATACTTGACACGCAGAAAACAGTAGCAACAAAATGACACGATCAACATGCTATGTCTATTAGTTTGGGTCTAGTCCATCACATGATTCTCCTAATGATGTGATCCCGTTATCAAGTGACAACACTTGCCTATGGCCAGGAAACCTTGACCATCTTTGATCAACGAGCTAGTCAACTAGAGGCTTACTAGGGACAGTGTTTTGTCTATGTATCCACACAAGTATTGTGTTTCCAATCAATACAATTATAGCATGGATAATAAACGATTATCATGAACTAAGAAATATAATAATAACTAATTTATTATTGCCTCTAGGGCATATTTCCAACAGGTGATTCATGGGTCGTTCGAACCAGCCGACGCACGCGTTGTGTTTGATTTAGGGGTCGTTCGATCCAGCCGACACACATGTTGTGGGTGATTCAGGGGCCGTTCGATCCAGCCGACGCATGTGTTGTGGGTGATTCACGGGCCGTTCGATCCAGCCAACGCACACGTTGTGGGTGATACAGGGGCCGTCCGATCCAGCCGACTCACAAGTTGTGGGTGATTCAGGGGCCGTTCGATCCAGCCGACACACACGTTGTGGGTGATTCAGGGGGTCGTTCGATCCAGCCGACGCACGTGTTGTGGGTGATTTAGGGGGGCGTTCGATCTAGCCGACACACACATTGTGGGTGGTTTAGGGGTCGTTCGATCCACCCAACGCACGCGTTGTCGGTGACTCATGGGCCGTTCGATCCAGCCGACGCACGCGTTGTGGGTGATTCAGGGGGTCGTTTGATCCATCCGACGCACGCGTTGTGGGTGATTCAGGGGGTCATTCGATCCAACCGACGTACGCGTTGCGGGTGATTCAGGGGCTGTTCGATCGAGCCGACGCACGCGTTACGGGTGATTCACAGGCCGTTCGATCCACCCGACGCATGCGTTATGGATGATATAGGGCCCGTTCGATCCAGCCGATGCACGCGTTGTGGGTTTTAGGGGGCCGTTCGATCCAGTTGACGCACGCGTTGTGGGTGATTTAGGGGGCCATTCGATCCAGCCGACGCACGCATTGTGGGTGATTCAGGGGCCATTCAATCGAGCCGACGCACGCGTTGTGGGTGATTCACGAACCGTTCGAACCAGCCGACGCACGCGTTGTGGGTGATTCAGGGGCCGTTCGATCCACCCGACGCACGCGTTGTGGGTGATTCACGGGCCGTTCGATCCAGCCGACGCACGCGTTGTGGGTGATTCAGGGGGACGTTCAATCTAGCCGACGCACGCGTTGTTTGTGATTCATGGGCTGTTCGATCCCGCCGACGCATGCGTTGTGGGTGATTCACGGGCCGTTCGATCCAGCCGATGCACGCGTTGTGTGTGATTCACGGGCCGTTCGATCCACCCGACGCACACATTGTGGGTGATTCAGGGGGACGTTCGATCGAGCCGACGCACGCGTTGTGGGTGATTCAGGGGACGTTCGATCGAGGCGACGCACGCGTTGTGGGTGATTCAGGGGTCGTTCGATCCAACCGACGCATGCATTATGGGTGATTCAGGTGGCCATTCGATCCATCCGACACACGTGTTGTGGTTGATTCAGGGGGCGTTCAATCCATCCGACGCACACGTTGTGGGTGATTCAGGGGCCGTTCGATCCAGCCGACCCAAGCGTTGTGGGTGATTCACCGGCCGTTCGATCCAGGCGACGCACGCGTTGTGGGTGATTCAGGAGCCGTTCGATCGAGCCGACACGTGTTGTGGGTGATTTAAGGGCCGTTCGATCTAGCCGACAAACACGTTGGGGGTGATTCAGGGGTCGTTCAATCCAGCCGACGCACGCGTTGGGGTGATTCAGGGGTCGTTCTCTCCAGCCGACACACGGGTTGCGGGTGATTCACAGGTCCGTTTGATCCAGCCGAGGCACGCGTTGTTGGTGATTCCGGGGCTGTTCGATCCATCCAACGCATGCATTGTGGGTGATTCAGGGCCGTTCGATCCAGCCGACGCACGCGTTGTGGGTGATTCACGGGCCGTTTGATCCAGCCGACACACGCGTTGTGGGAGATTCACGGGGCCGTCCGATCCAGCCGCCGCATCCATTGTGGGTGATTCAGGGGTCGTTCGATCCAGCCAACACACGCGTTGTGGGTGATTCACGGGCCATTCGTTCCAGCCGATCGACGCACGCGTTGTGGGTGATTCACGGGCCGTTCAATCCAGCGGACGCACGCGTTGTGGGTGATTCACGGGACGTTCGATCCAGCCGATGCACGCATTTTGGTGATTCCGGGGGTCGTTCGATCTACCCGATGCACGCATTGTGGGTGATTCAGGGGACCGTTCGATCCAGCCGATGCACGCGTTGTGGGTGATTCAGGACCGTTCGATCCAGCCGACGCACGCGTTGTGGGTGATTCACGGGCCGTTCGAATCAGCCGACGCACGCGTTGTGGGCGATTCAGGGGCCGTTTGATCCAGCCGACCCACACGTTGTGGGTGATTCATGGGGGCCGTTCGATCCAGCCGACGCACACGTCATGGGTGATTCAAGGGCCGTTCGATCCAGCCGACGCACACGTTGTGGGTGATTCAGGGGCCGTTCGATCCAGCCGACGCATGCGTTGTGGGTGATTCAGGGGTCGTTTGACCAGCCAACTCACGCGTTGTGGGTGATTCAGGGGGTCGTTCGATCTAGCCGACGCACGCGTTGTCGGTGTTTTAGGGGCCGTTCGATCCACCCGACGCACGCGTTGTGGGTGATTCACGGGGCCGTTCGATCCAGCCGACACATGCGTTGTTGGTGATTCAGGGGCTTATCCATCCAGCCGACGCACGTGTTGTGGGTGATTCAGGGGTCGTTCGATCCAGCCGACGCATGCGTTGTGGGTGATACACGGGCCGTTCGATCCAGCCGACGCACGCGTTGTGGGTGATACACGGGCCGTTCGATCCAGCCGATGCACACATTGTGGGTGATACACGGGCCGTTCGATCCAGCCGACACACGCGTTGTGGGTGATTCACGGGGCCGTTCGATCCAGCCGACGCATGCGTTGTAGGTGATTTAGGGGCTGTTTGATCCAGCCGACGCATGCGTTGTGGGTGATTCAGGGGCCATTCGATCCAGTTGACGCACACGTTGTGGGTGATTCAGGGGGTCGTTCGATCCAACCGACGCGTTGTCGGTGTTTTAGGGGTCGTTCGATCCAGCCGACGCACGCGTTGTGGGTGATTCACGGGGCCGTTCGATCCAGCCGACACATGCGTTGTTGGTGATTCAGGGGCTTATCCATCCAGCCGACGCACGTGTTGTCGGTGATTCATGGGCTGTTCAATCCAGCCGACACACGCGTTGTGGGTGATTCAGGGGTCATTCGATCCATACGACGAACGCGTTGTGGGTGATTCAAGGGCCGTTCGATCCAGCCGATGCATGCGTTATGGGTGATTTAGGTGGCCGTTCGATCCATCCGACGCACGTGTTGTGGGTGATTCAGGGGGCCATTCGATCCATCCGACGCACACATTGTGGTTGATTCAGGGCCCGTTCGATACAGCCGATCGACGCGCGCATTGTGGGTGATTCCCGGGCCGTTCGATCCAGTCGACACACGTGTTGTGGATAATTTAGGGGCCGTTCGATCCAGCCGAAGTACGCATTGTGGGAGATTCAGTGGCCGTTCGATCCAGCAGACGCACACGTTGTGGGTGATTCAGGGACCGTTCGATCCAGCCGACGCACGCGTTGTGGGTAATTCATGGGCCGTTCGATCCAACCGACCCACGCGTTATGGGTGATTCACGGGCCGTTCGTTCCAGCCGACGCATGCGTTGTGGATCAATCAGGGTCCGTTGGATCCAACCGACGCACGTATTGTGGTTAATTCAATGGCCGTTCGATCCAGCTGACGCACGTGTTGTGGGTGATTCAAGGGCCGTTCGATCCAGCTGTCGCACCCGTTGTGGGTGATTTCGGGGTCGTTCGATCCAGCCGACCCACGCGTTGGGGGTGATTCATGGGCCGGTCGTTCCAGCCGACGCACACGTTGGGGGTGATTCAGGGGCCGTTCGCTCCAGCCGATCCACGCGTTGTGTGTGATTCAGGGGGCCTTTCGATCCAGCTGATGCACGCGTTGTGGGTGATTCACTGGCTGTTCGATCCAGACGACCCACGCGTTGTAGGTGATTCACGGGACGTTTGATCCAGCCGACGCACGCGTTGTGCGTGATTCAGGGGCCGTTGAATCGAGCCGACAGTCACATTGTGGGAGGTTCACGCGGCCGTTCGATCTAGCCGACGCACGGGTTGTGGGTGATTCAGGGGCCGTTCAATCCAGCCGACACACCCATTGTGGGAGATTCACAGGGCCGTTCGATCCAGCCACCGCACGCGTTGTGGGTGATTCAGGGGCCGTTCGATATAGCCAACACACGCGTTGTGGGTGATTCACGGGCCATTCGATCTAGCCGATCGACGCACGCGTTGTGGGTGATTCACGGGCCGTTCGATCCAGCGGACGCACGCATTGTGGGTGATTCACGGGCCGTTCTATCCAGCCGATGCACGCGTTGTGGGTGTTTCTCGGGGTCGTTCAATCGACCCGACGCACGCGTTGTGGGTGATTCAGGGGACCGTTCGATCCAGCCGATGCACGCGTTGTGGGTGATTCAGGACCGTTTGATCCAGCCGACGCACGCGTTGTGGGTGATTCACGGGTTGTTCGAATCAGCCGACGCACGCGTTGTGGGTGATTCAGGGGCCGTTCGATCCAGCCGACCCACACGTTGTGGGTGATTCATGGGGGCTGTTCGATCCAGCCGACGCACACGTCGTGGGTGATTCAAGGGCCGTTCGATCCAGCCGACGCACGCGTTGTGGGTGATTCAGGGGCCGTTCGATCCAGCCGACGCATGCGTTGTGGGTGATTCAGGGGTCCTTCGACCAGCCGACTCACGCGTTGTGGGTGATTTAGGGGCCGTTCGATCTAGCCGACACCCGCGTTGTGGGTGATTCAAGGGCCGTTCGATCTAGCAGACGCACGCGTTGTGGGTGATTCAGGGGCCGTTCGATCGAGCCGACGCACGTGTTGTGGGTGATTCAGGGGCCTTAAAATCCAGCTGACTCACGCATTGTGGGAGATTCAGGGGTCGTTCGATCCAGCCGACGCATGCGTTGTGGGTGATACACGGGCCGTTCGATCGAGCCAACGCACACGTTGTGGGTGATACACGGGCCGTTCGATTCAGCCGACGCACACATTGTGGGTGATACACGGGCCGTTCGATCCAGTCGACGCACGCGTTGTGGGTGATTCACGGGGCCGTTCGATCCAGCCGACGCATGCGTTGTAGGTGATTTAGGGGCTATTTGATCTAGCCGACGCATGCGTTGTGGGTGATTCAGGGGCCATTCGATCCAGCTGACGCACACGTTGTGGGTGATTCAGGGGGTCGTTCGATTCAGCCGACGCACGCGTTGTCGGTGTTTCAGGGGCCGTTCGATCCAGCCGACGCACGCGGTGTGGGTGATTCACGGGGCCGTTCGATCCAGCCGACACATGCGTTGTTGGTGATTCAGGGGCTTATCCATCCAGCCGACGCACGTGTTGTCGGTGATTCATGGGCTGTTCAATCCAGCCGACACACGCGTTGTGGGTGATTCAGGGGTCATTCGATCCATACGACGAACGCGTTGTGGGTGATTCAAGGGCCGTTCGATCCAGCCGATGCATGCGTTATGGGTGATTTAGGTGGCCGTTCGATCCATCCGACACACGTGTTGTGGGTGATTCAGGGGGCCATTCGATCCATCCGACGCACACATTGTGGTTGATTCAGGGCCCGTTCGATACAGCCGATCGACGCGCGCATTGTGGGTGATTCCCGGGCCGTTCGATCCAGTCGACACACGTGTTGTGGATAATTTAGGGGCCGTTCGATCCAGCCGAAGTACGCATTGTGGGAGATTCAGTGGCCGTTCGATCCAGCAGACGCACACGTTGTGGGTGATTCAGGGACCGTTCGATCCAGCCGACGCACGCGTTGTGGGTAATTCATGGGCCGTTCGATCCAACCGACCCACGCGTTATGGGTGATTCACGGGCCGTTCGTTCCAGCCGACGCATGCGTTGTGGATCAATCAGGGTCCGTTGGATCCAACCGACGCACGTATTGTGGTTAATTCAATGGCCGTTCGATCCAGCTGACGCACGTGTTGTGGGTGATTCAAGGGCCGTTCGATCCAGCTGTCGCACCCGTTGTGGGTGATTTCTGGGCCGTTCGATCCAGCCGACCCACGCGTTGGGGGTGATTTAGGGGCCGTTCGATCCAGCCGACCCACGCGTTGGGGGTGATTCATGGGCCGTTCGATCCAACCGACGCACACGTTGGGGGTGATTCAGGGGCCGTTCGCTCCAGCCGACCCACGCGTTGTGTGTGATTCAGGGGGCCTTTCGATCCAGCTGATGCACGTGTTCTGGGTGATTCACTGGCTGTTCGATCCAGACGACCCACGCGTTGTGGGTGATTCACGGGCCGTTTGATCCAGCCGACGCACGCGTTGTGCGTGATTCAGGGGCCGTTCAATCGAGCCGACAGTCACATTGTGGGAGATTCAGGCGGCCGTTCGATCTAGCCGACGCACGCGTTGTGGGTGATTCAGGGGCCGTTCAATCCAGCCGACACACCCATTGTGGGAGATTCACGGGGCCGTTCGATCCAGCCACCGCACGCGTTGTGGGTGATTCAGGGGCCGTTCGATACAGCCAACACACGCGTTGTGGGTGATTCACGGGCCATTTGATGCAGCCGATCGACGCACGCGTTGTGGGTGATTCACGGGCCGTTCGATCCAGCGGACACACGCATTGTGGGTGATTCACGGGCCATTTTATCCAGCCGATGCACGCGTTGTGGGTGATTCTGGGGGCCGTTCAATCGACCCGACGCACGCGTTGTGGGTGATTCAGGGGACCGTTCGATCCAGCCGATGCACGCGTTGTGGGTGATTCAGGGCCGTTTGATCCAGTCGACGCACGCGTTGTGGGTGATTCACGGGTCGTTCGAATCAGCCGACAAACGCGTTGTGGGTGATTCAGGGGCCGTTCGATCCAGCCGACCCACATGTTGTGGGTGATTCATGGGGGCCGTTCGATCCAGCCGACGCACCCATTGTGGGTGATTCAAGGGCCGTTCGATCCAGCCGACGCACACGTTGTGGGTGATTCAGGGGCCGTTCGATCCAGCCGACGCATGCGTTGTGGGTGATTCAGGGGTCGTTCGACCAGCCGAGGCACGCGTTGTGGGTGATTCACGGGCCGTTCGATCCAGCCGACCCACACGTTGTGGGTGATTCATGGCGGCCGTTCGATCTAGCCGACGCACACGTTGTGGGTGATTCAAGGGCCGTTCGTTCCAACCTACTCAAGCGTTGTGGGTGATTCAAGGGCCGTTCGTTCCAGCCGACGCATGCGTTGTGGGGGATTCAGGGGTCGTTCGACCAGCCGACGCACGCGTTGTGGGTGATTTAGGGGCCGTTCGATCTAGCCGACACCCGCGTTGTGTGTGATTCAAGGGCCGTTCGATCCAGCCGACGCACGCGTCGTGGGTGATTCAGGGGCCGTTCGATCGAGCCGACGCACGGGTTGTGGGTGATTCAGGGGCCTTAAAATACAGCCGACGCACGCATTGTGGGTGATTCAGGGGCCGTTCGATCCAGCCAACACACGCGTTGTGGGTGATTCAGGGGCCGTTCGATCCAGCGGACGCACGCGTTGTGGGTGATTGAAGGGCCATCCGATCCAGCGGACGGACGCGTTGTGGGTGATTCACGGGCCGTTGGATCCAACCGACGCACTCATTGTGGGTGATTCTGGGGGTCGTTCGATCCACCCGACGCACGCGTTGTGGGTGATTCAGGGGACTGTTCGATCCAGCCGATGCACGCGTTGTGGGTGATTCATGGCTGTTCGATCCAGCTGACGCACGTGTCGTGGGTTATTCACGGGCCGTTCGAATCAGCCAACACACGCGTTGTGGGTGATTCAGGGGCCGTTCGATCCAGCCGAGCCACACGTTGTGGGTGATTCATGGGGGCCATTCGATCCAGCCGACGCACACGTTGTGGGTGATTCAAGGGCCGTTCGATCCAGCCGACGCATGTGTTGTGGGTGATTCAGGGGCCGTTCGATCCAGCTGACGTATGCGTTGTGGTTGATTCAGGGGTCGTTCGACCAAGCGACACACGCGCTGTGGGTGATTCAAGGGCCGTTCGATCCAACCGACCCACACGTTGTGGGTGATTCCTGGGGGCCGTTCGATCCAGCCGACGCACACGTTGTGGGTGATTCAAGGGCCGTTCCATCTAGCCGACGCACGTGTTGTGGGTGATTCATGGGCCGTTCGATCCATCCGAAGCATGCGTTGTAGGTGATTCAGGGGTCGTTCAACCAGCCGACGCACGCGTTGTGGGTAATTCATGGGCCGTTCGATCCAACCGACCCACGCGTTATGGGTGATTCACGGGCCGTTCGTTCCAGCCGACGCATGCGTTGTGGATCAATCAGGGTCCGTTGGATCCAACCGACGCACGGGTTGTGGGTGATTCACGGGACTTAAAATCCAGCCGACGCACACATTGTGGGTGATTCACGGGACTTAAAATCCAGCCGACGCACACATTGTGGGTGATTCAGGGGCCGTTCGATCCAGCCGACGCACGCGTTGTGGGTGATACATGGGTCGTTCGATCCAGCCGACACACGCGTTGTGGGTGATTCAGGGGCCGTTCGATCGAGCCGACGCACGCGTTGTGGGTGATACATGTTGGACTTATGCCCTAGAGGCAATAATAAATATGGTTATTATTATAATTCCTGTATCAAGATAATAGTTTATTATCCATGCTATAATTGTATTGAATGAAGACTCATTTACATGTGTGGATACATAGACAAAACACCGTCCCTAGCATGCCTCTAGTTGGCTAGCCAGTTGATCAATGATAGTCAGTGTCTTCTGATTATGAACAAGGTGTTGTTGCTTGATAACTGGATCACGTCATTGGGAGAATCACGTGATGGACTAGACCCAAACTAATAGACATAGCATGTTGATCGTGTCATTTTGTTGCTATTGTTTTCTGCGTGTCAAGTATTTATTCCTATGACCATGAGATCATATAACTCACTGACACCGGAGGAATACTTTTTGTGTATCAAACGTCGCAACGTAACTGGGTGACTATAAAGATGCTCTACAGGTATCTCCGAAGGTGTTAGTTGAGTTAGTATGGATCAAGACTGGGATTTGTCACTCCGTGTGACGGAGAGGTATCTCGGGGCCCACTCGGTAATACAACATCACACACAAGCCTTGCAAGCAATGTAACTTAGTGTAAGTTGCGGGATCTTGTATTACGGAACGAGTAAAGAGACTTGCCGGTAAACGAGATTGAAATAGGTATGCGGATACTGACGATCGAATCTCGGGCAAGTAACATACCGAAGGACAAAGGGAATGACATACGGGATTATACGAATCCTTGGCACTGAGGTTCAAACGATAAGATCTTCGTAGAATATGTAGGATCCAATATGGGCATCTAGGTCCCGCTATTGGATATTGACCGAGGAGTCTCTCGGGTCATGTCTACATAGTTCTCGAACCCGCAGGGTCTGCACACTTAAGGTTCGACGTTGTTTTAATGCGTATTTGAGTTATATGGTTGGTTACCGAATGTTGTTCGGAGTCCCGGATGAGATCACGGACGTCACGAGGGTTTCCGTAATGGTCCGGAAACGAAGATTGATATATAGGATGACCTCATTTGATTACCGGAAGGTTTTCGGAGTTACCGGGAATGTACCGGGAATGACGAATGGGTTCCGGGAGTTCACCGGGGGGGGGGGGGCAACCCACCCCGGGGAAGCCCATAGGCTATGAGGGTGGCGCACCAGCCCTTAGTGGGCTGGTGGGACAGCCCAAGAGGGGCCTATGCGCCAAGGATAAGAAATCAAAGGAAAAGAAAAAAAGAGGGAGGAGGTGGGAAGGGAGGGGGACTCCCTCCCACCAAACCTAGTCCTTAATGCTGCGCTAGGAGATGAACCACCCGCTACGGCTGATCAGGATGTTAAGAACGCTTGGTTAGCACGTAAGGAGGACTACTCAATAGTTCAATGTGCAGTCTTGTATGGCTTAGAACCGGGACTTCAACGTCGCTTTGAGCGTCATGGAGCATTTGAGATGTTCCAGGAGTTGGAGTTTATCTTTCAGAAGAACGCCCGGATTGAGAGGTATGAGACCTCCGATAAATTCTATGCTTGCAAGATGGAGGAAAACTCGTCTGTCAGTGAACATGTGCTCAAAATGTCTGGGTACTCAAACCGTCTAGCTGAACTGGGGATTGAACTCCCGCAAGAAGCTATCACTGACAGAATCCTTCAATCACTGCCGCCAAGCTATAAAGGCTTTGTGTTGAACTACAACATGCAAGGGATGAACAAGTCTCCCGGCGAGTTGTTTGCGATGCTGAAAGTCGCAGAGTCTGAACTCCGTAAAGAGCATCAAGTGTTGATGGTGAGCAAGACCACTAGTTTCAAGAGAAACGGCAAAGGCAAGAAGGGCAATTCAAAGAAGAGCGGCAAGCCTGTTGCCAATCCGCCGAAGAAACCCAAGGCTGGACCTAAGCCTGAAACAGAGTGCTTCTATTGCAAGGGTATGGGTCACTGGAAGCGCAATTGCCCCAAGTATCTGGCAGATAAGAAGGCGGGCAAAGAAAAATCAGGTATATTTGATATACATGTTATTGATGTGTACTTAACCGGCTCTCGTAGTAGTGCCTGGGTATTTGATACCGGTTCTGTTGCTCACATTTGCAACTCGAAGCAGGAACTGCGGAATAGACGAAGGCTGACGAAGTGACGATGCGCGTAGGAAACGGTTCCAAGGTTGATGCAATCGCCGTCGGCACAGTGTCACTTCAGCTACCATCGGGATTAGTGATGAACTTAAATCATTGTTATTTAGTGCCTGCGTTGAGCATGAACATTATATCTGGATCTTGTTTATTGCGAGACGGTTACTCTTTTAAGTCTGAGAATAATGGTTTTTCAATTTCTATGAGTAACATCTTTTATGGTCATGCACCGAATGTGAGAGGATTGTTCATATTGAATCTTGATAGCGATACGCATATACATAACATCGAGACCAAAAGAGTTAGAGTAAACAATGATAGCACCATATTTTTGTGGCACTGCCGCTTGGGTCATATTGGTGTAAAGCGCATGAAGAAACTCCATGCTGATGGACTTTTGGAGTCACTTGACTTTGATTCACTTGACACGTGCGAACCATGCCTCATGGGCAAGATGACTAAGACTCCGTTCTCCGGAACAATGGAGCGTGCAAGTGACTTGTTGGAAATCATACATACCGATGTGTGTGGTCCAATGAGCGTAGAGGCACGCGGCGGATATCGTTATTTTCTCACCTTCACTGACGATTTAAGTAGATATGGTTATGTTTACTTGATGAAGCACAAGTCTGAAACATTTGAAAAGTTCAAGCAATTTCAGAGTGAAGTGGAAAATCATCGTAACAAGAAGATCAAGTTCCTACGGTCTGATCGTGGGGGTGAATATCTGAGTTTCGAGTTTGGTGCTCACTTAAGACAATGTGGAATTGTTTCGCAGTTAACACCGCCTGGAACACCACAGCGTAAAGGTGTGTCCGAACGTCGTAATCGTACTTTGTTAGAGATGGTGCGATCTATGATGTCTCTTACTGATTTGCCGTTATCATTTTGGGGTTATGCATTAGAAACAGCTGCATTCACTTTAAATAGGGCACCATCAAAATCCGTTGAGACGACACCATACGAACTGTGGTATGGCAAAAGGCCAATGTTGTCGTTTCTTAAAGTTTGGGGATGTGATGCTTATGTCAAAAAGCTTCAGCCTGAAAAGCTGGAACCCAAAGCGGAAAAGTGCATCTTCATAGGTTACCCAAAAGAGACAGTTGGGTACACCTTCTATCTCAAATCCGAGGGCAAAGTGTTTGTTGCTAAAAACGGAGCTTTTCTCGAGAAGGAGTTTCTCTCGAGAGAATTGAGTGGGAGGAAGATAGAACTTGACGAGGTTGTCGAACCTCTCATCCCTATGGATGGTGGCGCAGGGCAAGGGGAAACCTCTGTCATTGCGACGCCGGTTGAGGAGGAAGTTAATGATGATGATCATGAAACTCCAGTTCAAGTTTCTGTTGAAACACGCAGGTCGACGAGATCACGCGCTGCTCCAGAGTGGTACGGTAATCCCGTCTTATCAATCATGTTGTTAGACAACAATGAACCTGCAAATTATGAAGAAGCAATGGTGGGCCCAGATTCCAACAAATGGCTAGAAGCCATGAAATCCGAGATAGGATCCATGTATGAGAACAAAGTGTGGACTTTGGAGATACTACCTGAGGGCCGTAAGGCTATTCAGAACAAATGGATCTTTAAGAAGAAGACGGACGCTGACGGTAATGTGACCGTTTATAAAGCTCGACTTGTGGCAAAGGGTTTTTCACAAGTTCCAAGAATTGACTACGATGAGACTTTCTCTCCCGTGGCAATGCTTAAGTCCGTCAGAATCATGTTAGCAATAGCTGCATTTTTCGATTATGAAATCTGGCAGATGGATGTCAAAACGGCGTTCCTTAACGGGTTCCTTAAGGAAGAGTTGTATATGATGCAACCCGAAGGTTTTGTCGATCCCAAAAGTGCTGACAAGGTGTGCAAGCTCCAGCGATCCATTTATGGACTGGTGCAAGCATCTCGGAGTTGGAACAAACGCTTTGATGAGGTGATCAAAGCATTTGGGTTTATACAAGTGGTTGGAGAATCTTGTATTTACAAGAAAGTGAGTGGGAGCTCTGTGGCGTTTCTAATATTATATGTGGATGACATATTACTGATTGGAAACAACGTAGAGCTTTTGGAGAGCATAAAAGGTTACTTGAATAAAAGTTTCTCTATGAAGGACCTAGGAGAAGCTGCTTACATTCTAGGCATTAAGATCTATAGGGATAGATCAAAACGCCTGATAGGACTTTCACAAAGCACATACCTTGATAAAGTTTTGAAGAGATTCAAAATGGAACAGTCCAAGAAAGGGTTCTTGCCAGTTTTACAAGGTACGAGATTGAGTAAGACTCAATGCCCAGCAACTGATGAAGATAGAGAGCATATGCGCTCCGTCCCCTATGCTTCAGCCATAGGTTCTATCATGTATGCAATGCTGTGCACTAGACCGGATGTTAGCCTGGCCATAAGTATGGCAGGAAGGTTCCAGAGTAATCCAGGAGTGGATCACTGGACAACGGTCAAGAATATCCTGAAGTACCTGAAAAGGACTTAGGAGATGTTTCTCGTGTATGGAGGTGACGAAGAGCTCGCCGTAAAAGGTTACGTCGATGCAAGCTTTGACACAGATCCGGACGACTCGAAGTCGCAAACCGGATACGTATTTATTCTTAATGGGGGTGCAGTAAGCTGGTGCAGTTCCAAGCAAAGCGTCATAGCAGATTCTACATGTGAAGCGGAGTACATGGCTGCCTCGGAGGCGGCTAAGGAGGGTGTCTGGATGAAGCAGTTCATGACGGATCTTGGAGTGGTGCCAAGCGCACTGAATCCAATAACCTTGTTCTGTGACAACACTGGTGCCATTGCCTTAGCAAAGGAACCACGGTTTCACAAGAAGACCAGACACATCAAACGACGCTTCAACCTTATCCGCGACTATGTCGAGGAAGATGACGTAAATATATGCAAAGTGCACACGGATCTGAATGTAGCAGACCCGCTGACTAAACCTCTTCCACGGCCAAAGCATGATCGACACCAGAACTGTATGGGTGTTAGATTTATTACAATGTAATTCACATGGTGATGTGAGGGCTAGATTATTGACTCTAGTGCAAGTGGGAGACTGTTGGAATTATGCCCTAGAGGCAATAATAAATATGGTTATTATTATAATTCCTGTATCAAGATAATAGTTTATTATCCATGCTATAATTGTATTGAATGAAGACTCATTTACATGTGTGGATACATAGACAAAACACCGTCCCTAGCATGCCTCTAGTTGGCTAGCCAGTATATCAATGATAGTCAGTGTCTTCTGATCATGAACAAGGTGTTGTTGCTTGATAACTGGATCACGTCATTGGGAGAATCACGTGATGGACTAGACCCAAACTAATAGACGTAGCATGTTGATCGTGTCATTTTGTTGCTATTGTTTTCTGCGTGTCAAGTATTTATTCCTATGACCATGAGATCATATAACTCACTGACACCGGAGGAATGCTTTGTGTGTATCAAACGTCGCAACGTAACTGGCTGACTATAAAGATGCGCTACAGGTATCTCCGAAGGTGTTAGTTGAGTTAGTATGGATCAAGACTGGGATTTGTCACTCCGTGTGACGGAGAGGTATCTCGGGGCCCACTCGGTAATACAACATCACACACAAGCCTTCCAAGCAATGTAACTTAGTGTAAGTTGCGGGATCTTGTATTACGGAACGAGTAAAGAGACTTGCCGGTAAACGAGATTGAAATAGGTATGCGGATACTGACGATCGAATCTCGGGCAAGTAACATACCGAAGGACAAAGGGAATGACATACGGGATTATACGAATCCTTGGCACTGAGGTTCAAACGATAAGATCTTCGTAGAATATGTAGGATCCAATATGGGCATCTAGGTCCCGCTATTGGATATTGACCGAGGAGTCTCTCGGGTCATGTCTACATAGTTCTCGAACCCGCAGGGTCTGCACACTTAAGGTTCGACGTTGTTTTAATGCGTATTTGAGTTATATGGTTGGTTACCGAATGTTGTTAGGAGTCCCGGATAAGATCACGGACGTCACGAGGGTTTCCGTAATGGTCCGGAAACGAAGATTGATATATAGGATGACCTCATTTGATTACCGGAAGGTTTTCGGAGTTACCGGGAATGTACCGGGAATGACGAATGGGTTCCGGGAGTTCACCGGGGGGGGGGGGCAACCCACCCCGAGGAAGCCCATAGGCTATGAGGGTGGCGCACCAGCCCTTAGTGGGCTGGTGGGACAGCCCAAGAGGGGCCTATGCGCCAAGGATAAGAAATCAAAGGAAAAGAAAAAAAAAGAGGGAGGAGGTGGGAAGGGAGGGGGACTCCCTCCCACCAAACCTAGTCCAACTCGGTTTGGGGGGGGGGAGAGTCCTCCCCCTTGGCTCGGCCGACTCCTTGAGGGTCCTTGGACCCCAAGGCAAGGCCCCCCTCCCTCCCACCTATATATACGGAGGTTTTAGGTCTGATTTGAGACGACTTTCTCACGGCTGCCCGACCACATACCTCCACGGTTTTTTCCTCAAGATCGCGTTTCTGCGGAGCTCGGGCGGAGCCCTGCTGAGACAAGGTCATCACCAACCTCCGGAGCGCCGTCACGCTGCCGGAGAACTCTTCTACCTCTCCGTCTCTCTTGCTGGATCAAGAAGGCCGAGATCATCGTCGAGCTGTACGTGTGCTGAACGCGGAGGCGCCGTCCGTTCGGTACTAGATCGTGGGACTGATCGCGGGATTGTTCGCGGGGCGGATCGAGGGACGTGAGGACGTTCCACTACATCAACCGCGTTCTCTAACGCTTCTGCTGTACGATCTACAAGGGTACGTAGATCACTCATCCCCTCTCGTAGATGGACATCACCATGATAGGTCTTCGTGCGCGTAGGAATTTTTTTGTTTCCCATGCGAAGTTCCCCAACAATACACGGGCCGTTCGATCCAGTCGACGCACGCGTTGTGGGTGATACACGGGCCGTTCGATCCAGCCGACACACGCGTTGTGGGTGATTGGCCGACGCATGCATTGTGGGTGATTCAAGGGCTGTTCGATCCAGCTGACGCACGCGTTGTGGGTGATTCAGGGGGTCGTTCGATCCAGCTGACGCTCACGTTGTGGGTGATTCAGGGGGTCGTTCGATCCAGCCGACGCACGCGTTGTCGGTGATTCAGGGGCCATTCGATCCAGCTGACGCACGCGTTGTGGGTGATTCACGGGGCCGTTCGATCCAGCCGACGCATGCGTTGTTGGTGATTCAGGGGGCTGATCGATCCAGCCGACGCACGCGTTGTCGGTGATTCAGGGGTCGTTCGATCCCGCCGACACACGCGTTGTGGGTGATTCAGGGCCGTTCGATCCATACGACGAACGTGTTGTGGGTGATTCAAGGGTCGTTCGATCCAGCCGACGCACGCGTTGTGGGTTATTAAGGTGGCCGTTCAATCCATCCGACACACGTGTTGTGGGTGATTCAGGGGGCCGTTCGATCCATCCGACGCTCACGTTGTGGGTGATTTAGGGGTCGTTCGATCCAGCCGACGCACGCATTGTGGTTGATTCACGGGCCGTTCGATCCAGCCGATCGACGCGTGCGTTGTGGGTGATTCCCGGGCCGTTCGATCCAGTCGACGCACAAGTTGTGGATGATTTAGGGGCCGTTCGATCCAGCCGACGCACGCATTGTGGGTGATTCAGTGGTCGCTCGATCCAGCCGACGCACGCGTTGTGGGTGATTCAGGGGCCGTTCGATGCAGCTGACGCACGCGTTGTGAGTAATTCATGGGCCGTTCGATCCAGCCGACCCACGTCTTGTGGGTGATTCACGGGCCGTTCGTTCCAGCCGACACATGCGTTGTGGATGATTCAGGGGCCGTTCTATCTAGCCGACGCACGTATTGTGGGTAATTCTGTGGCCGTTCGATCCAGCCGACGCACGCGTTGTGGGTGATTCAGGGGCCGTTCGATCCAGCTGACGCACCCGTTGTGGGTGATTCAGGGGCCGTTCGATCCAGCCGACGAACGCGTTGTGGGTGATTCAGGGACCGTTCGATCCAGCTGACGCACCCGTTGTGGGTGATTCAGGGACCGTTCGATCCAGCCGACGCACGCGTTGTGGGTGATTCAGGGGCCGTTCGATCCAGCTGACCCACGCGTTGGGGGTGATTCATGGGCCGTTCGATCCAGCCGACGCACGCGTTGGGGGTGATTCAGGGGCCGTTCGCTCCAGCCGACCCACGCATTGTGGGTGATTCAGGGGGCCGTTCGATCGAGCCGACTGCTACTTCTCAAACAACAGCGTCAGAATTTGACACATTGACGGAGACTTGCTTGCGTTGTTTTTTCCCTTGAAGAGGAAAGGGTGATGCAGCACAGGAGCAGTAAGTATTTCCCTCAGTTTGAGAACCAAGGTATCAATCCAGTAGGAGAATCTCGTCAAGTCCAGAGTACCTGCACAAACACAAAAGAGCTTGCACCCAATGCTATAAAGGGATTGTCAATCCCTTCAAGATTGATTGCAAAGTGAGATTTGAAGGCGGAAAGTGCAACGAAGTAAAAGAGTAAGGCTGAAAATATGGTGTGAAGTAGACCCCGGGGCCATAGTGTTTACTAGAGGCTTCTCTCAAAATAGTAAATATTACAGCGCGTGAACAAATTACTCTCGAGCAATTGATAGAACCGTGCAAAGTCATGACGATATCTAAGGCAATGATCATACATACAGGTATCACGTCTGAGACAAGTAGACCGATACTTTCTGCATCTACTACTATTACTCCACACATCGACCGCTATCCAGTATGCATCTAGTGTATTGAGTTCATGACAAACAGAGTAACGCCTTAAGCAAGATGACATGATATAGAGGGATAAACTCAAACCAATGATGAAAACCCCATATTTTTACCCTTGATGGCAACAACATGATGCGTGCCTCGCTATCCCTTCTGTCACTGGGTGAGGTCACCGCACGGTATGAACCCAAACCCAAGCATTTCTCCCATTGCAAGAATCATAGATCAAGTTGGCCAAACAAAACCCACAACTCAAAGAGAATTACAAGGATATGAAATCATGCATATAAGAGATCAGAAGAAGCTCAAATAAGATTCATAGATAATCTGATCATAAATCCACAATTCATCGGATCTCGACAAACACACCGCAAAAGAAGATTACATCGGATAGATCTCCATGAAGATCATGGAGAATTTTGTATTGAAGATCCAAGAGAGAGAAGAAGCCATCTAGCTACTAGCTATGGACCCGTAGGTCTATGGTGAACTACTCACGCATCATCGGAGAGGTCATGGTGTTGATGAAGAAGCCCTCCGTATCCGAATCCCCCCCTCCGGCAGGGCACCAGAACGTGCCCCAGATGGGATCTTGCGGAGACAGAAGCTTGCGGCAGCGGAAAAGTATTTTCGTGGCTCTCTTGATTTTTTCTGAGATTTTAGGGAATATATAGGCGAAAGACCTAGGGCAGAGGAGGTCCAGGGAGCCCACAAGCCTGGGAGGCGCGGCCCCCCCTCGCCGCGCCATGAGGGCTTGTGGGGTCCCTGGTGACCCTCTGCCTTGGTTCTCAAGTCTCCCGATCGTCTTCTGTTTCGGAAAAAATCTTTTCGGAAGTTTTATTCCGTTTGGACTCCGTTTAAAATCCTCCTCTGAAAAGGGTCAAAAACACGGAAAAAACATGAACTGACACTTGGCACTGAGTTAATAAGTTAGTCCCCAAAAAGATATAAAAGGCATACAAAACATTCAGAGTTTGACAAGATAATAGCATGAAACCATCAAAAATTATAGATACGTTGGAGACGTATCAAGCATCCCCAAGCTTAACTCCTGCTCGTCCTCGAGTAGGGAAGTGATAAAGACTGAATTTTTGATGTGGAATGCTACCTAGCACAATTGTCCTTTGTAACTTCTTTCATGTGACATGAATGTTCAGATCCGTAAGATTCAAAATAATAGTTTGCTATTGACATGAAAACAACAATACTTCAAGCAAACTAGTAAGGTAATCATGAACTTTCGAAATAACAAGGCCAAAGAAAGTTATCCCTACAAAATCATATAGTCTGACTATGCTCCATCATCCCCACACAACTAATTTAAATCATGCACAACCCCGGTATTGGCCAAGTAATTGTTTTCGCACTCTTAATTTCTCAAACCTTTTTCAACTATCACGCAATACATGAGCGTGAGCCATGGATATAGCACTATAGGTGGAATAGAGTGTGGTGGTGGTTGTGAGACAAAAAAGGAGGAGATGGTCACATTGACTCAGCGTATTAAAGGGTTATGGAGATGCCTATTAATAGATATCAATGTGAATGAGTAGGGATTGCCATACAAAGGATGCACTAGAGCTATAAGTATGTGAAAGCTCAAAAGAAGAACTAGTGGGTGTGCATCCAACTTGCTTGCTCACAAAGACCTAGGGCAATTTGAGGAAGCCCATCATTGGAATCTACAAGCCAAGTTATATAATAAAGATTCCCACTAGCATATGGTGGTGGCGAAACGAGAGGCTCTCAATCATGAAGAACATGGTGCTAGATCTGGGTCTTCCTGGATCGGATGATGATGGCGTTTTATCGCCTTCCCTCCTGGGGGCATTGTTTTGGAGCAAGTGCTGGCTGGAGGAATGGTGGAGCGGTGCTTCATCTCACACATTGATGGCAGCGGATATCGGCGGCATGGCGCTGTGGGGACTCGGCGACCGATGCGTGGAGATGGACTCGCGCAGGAGGAGGTAGCTATCTGGCGTCATGGTGATGTCGATGGCAGAGTGGCTACACAAGGTAGAAGCCTCAATATCTGCTTTGAAGACGGACCCGTGGAAGATGGTGGCGACAGGACACGAGTGCGTCAGATCGGTTTTGTGTCCTACACCCGGTATGTGGCAGATGGCTCGACCGGCTATGCTGGGGCTCCTGGTTTTTGATGTTAGGATTAGGTAACTGGTCTGGGTATGTGGCCCATCTAGCACCCCTTCATCATTTGGATAGGAGTAGCGACAGCTGTTGCGAAGTTGACGGATTCAGACATATTGTTGTAATACTTTGTAAGGTCCCCGAGAATAATCAATAAAATGGCAGCATGCATCTCCCAGATGCAGAGGCCGGGGGTCATCCTCCTTTTCTAAAAAAATATATAGATAAGTGGCAAGGTACGATTAAAGAACTTAGGAAGGTCACAAAAGGCTGGAGATCTAATGAAGAGGCCCAGCTTAAGAGATACAAGAAAATTCTCTCTGAAGAATTTGACAAATTAGATATTAAATCTGAATCTATAACACTTACTAAGATGGAATTCGCTAGCTCAAGTTCATATCTCATGAACTACAAAAAATCTGGCTCCAAGAGGAAGTTAAAGCCAAACAAAGATCTAGAGATAGAAATACTGCTTATTTCCATGCAGTAGCTAGCTAGAGGAGGAGAAAGACAATTATCCATTCCTTGGATGGCCCCAATGGCCCTAGAGGTGGAGATGTTAGGGATAACCAGTAACTTTTACAAAGATCTCTTCAAAAAAGAGGATAGCTCTGGATTTCACCTGAGCAATGGCTTTTTCTCTCAAGAGGAATTGGTCAAGCCTGATGAAAATGAGATCCTAGAGTCCAATTTTACTGAAGAAGAGGTCAAGAAACCGGTCTTCGAGTCTTACCCTGATGGGGCACCTGGTCCAGATGGGATCCCTTTCTTCTTATACCAACACTTTTGGGAACTAATTAAAAAAGACCTGATGGCACTGTTCTCAGAGTTCCATTGCAATAAACTGGACATTTTCAGACTAAACTTTGGTATGATTACCATTATCCCTAAAGAACCTGATGCTTCTTCTATGAAGAAATTCAGGCCTATTAGTCTACTCAGTTGTAGTTTTAAAATTTTCACCAAAGATCTTACTAACAGACTGGCTAAAGTCTTGCAAAGGCTCATAGCTAGTAACCAGTCTGCTTTTTTGAAAGGCAGATACATTTTGGAGAGTGTGGTGACTGCGCATGGGGTGCTTCACTCAATTCACTCTAGTAAAAGGAAAGGTTTTGTCCTTAAATTAGACTATGAGAAGGCTTTTAACAAAGTAAACCTTAATTTTTTAGATGAACTTTTAAAAGGTAGAGGATTTGGTGATAAATGGATCCAATGAATTCATCAGGTCACCAATGGGGGCACTATAGGAGTAAAGGTCAACTGTATGGAAAGTGCATTTTTCCTCACTGGTAAAGGACTTAGACAAGGAGACCCCATATCCCCCCTTCTTTTTAATCTAGTTGTGGATGTACTTACCAGGATGCTCATCAAAGCTTGTCAAAAGCACCTGATTGAGGGGCTCTGCCCTGAGGTTGGCCCTGGTGGTATCTCCTTCCTCCAATATGCTGATGATACAATCCTTTTCTTAGACAAGGATACTCAGCATGCTACTAACCTAAAAATAGTTCTCAACTGTTTTGAATAGGTCTCTGGCATGAGAATTAACTACAATAAAAGTGAGCTGATTCCTATTAATATAGTGGGTAGTGAACTTGAGGAATTCCTAGATATCCTGGGTTGTAATAAAAGGGTTCTTCCCCATTAAGTACTTGGGGATCCCTCTCCACTATGACAAACTAAGAAGGGAGGACATCCAACCCCTGATTGATAAAATCATGAAGAGGATTGCTGGATGGAGAGTACCTTCTCTCTTTCTTTAAGTTTCCCAAATGGGCCATTGACTTAATCAATTCCCAGATGGCGAGTTGCTTGTGGAATGACTTTGAGGGTCATAGAAAGTTACACCTTGCTAACTGGAAGTTAGTCTGCATGAAAAAGGAGTTTGGTGGTTTAGGAATCCCCAGCCTCCAAGATATCAACCTTTGCCTCCTAGGGTCTTGGGTCAAGAGATACTATGAGGGTGAAGGGAAACCATGGAGAGCTATGATAGATAATAAATATGTACAAAGTAGGCCAAATCTATTTTCTCTGAACCATAACACTCAAACATCCAGGTTCTGGAAGGGAGTTCAATCTATTATTCAAGATCTTAAATCTGGATATAGGTGGAAGGTAGAGAGAGCAGATAAAGTTAGATTTTGGGAAGATACTTGGTCTGGCACTTCCCCCCTTGCTGTACAATGAGAAAACTAAATGCATCAGTGAGGTGTGGGGTGGAAGTACCCTGAAGCTCTCCTTTAGAAGAAATTTTAGTGATAAGCTGATGGAATACTGGTATCAATTGCTGGAAATTGCCAAGAGCATCAGTCTAACTGAAGAATCTAACTCTCCGATCTGGCAATTAGAAAATAAAGGAAAATATTCCTCCAACCCTCTGTGCCATGTCATTAACTTTAGAGGAGTTCAGCTAGTATATATCCCAGCTGTTTGAAAGATCTTTGTCCCTCCCAGGGTCCATATCTTCCTTTGGTTGCTATCCGACAAGAAAGTGATGACAAGGGACAACCTTAGGAAAAGGCACATCATAAAACCATTAGACTGTGTATATTGTGCAGAGAATGGATCTGTCTTTCACCTGTTTTTTTATTGTGTTGTTGCTAGGATCTTTTGGTCATACGTTGGTGATTATTTCAACATTGCCATTGGTAATGACTATGACTGTTGCTAGATACTGGATTTCCAACAAGAAATCTGCTGTCCTTAATACTGTCAGTTCAGCTGTCCTCTGGTGCATATGAAAAAATAGGAACTCTATGATCTTTAATGACACTACATGGATTTCTGTTGAACAGGTATGGAGAGAAATTCTCAGGACTCAAATCCTGGGAAATTCTCATGCCAGAACATGGCAGAGAGAAGATGAGCTGCTTCATAGAGGCATTGGCGAGGCACTCTCATCTACCCCCGAGGATCTCAGGTGGCTAGCTTTTAAAAAGGTCTCAAGTGAGGGCATTCCCAAGCTCAAGATCGATGATGATGGAGGCAGATGTGACTCCCCAATCAAGACGAAGAACCCCTCGGACCAGTGCCTTCTGAACAGCTCCATCTCTGTCCTCACCACTGCCTGGTCGCCGCAGGCGCTCTCTGCACCCCCCTTGAAGCTCAGGAGGCCCGTTGATGTTGCTGCTGCTGCAGTAATATAGTCAAAAGAATTCCAGTGCTTGCTTCCTTCCGGACTGCGTGCCTGTCTAAAATTTAGCTCTGTCGCCTTAGCTTTTCCTCTTCGTATTATGTTTGGACCGCTCCTCTAAGTGGGCAGTTGTATAAGACATGGTTTGGTTTCATTCTGGTAATGGAGCCGGGGAGAGAAGCTCCCTGTTCACATAAAAAAGAAGCTTTGTTCACCATCACTGCTGGTAACCTTATTTACGTTAGTCTGAAGTTGCCATTTGAGTTGACATCTCTTTACTTTGATCAGGCAAATTGTATCGACTTGACCATGCATGCATATCTCTGTTGCAGCGAGCAAGGCACAACTTCAGCGTACGGCCGTTGATGCCGAAGCTCATTCTTCAGTGCCAGAATGCATTCATCAAGAAGCGCAGCATACATGACAACTTTGTCTACGTGTAGAGCCTGACTAGGGCCCATTCCTCCTAAAACTGGATATATCCAAAGCATTTGACTCAGCTTCCTCGGAGTTTCTGCTTCAGCTGTTGGACCACAGAGGCTTCGGCCCAAGGTGGAGAGGGTGGAACCTCCTGCTGACGTGCTCAACTAAGGTTTTGGTAAACGGTCAGCTGTCTGCCCAGATTAATCATATGAAGGGTTTCCGCCAGGGCGACCCCTTGTTAAATTGTGATTCAAATTATACCGTATTGGACTAGACATACGCGTATGAGTACAACTCATTTACTTGTCCTTCAAGGACTCTCATGTATTGCCCCTCATATATACTCCACGTAGTCGCACCTAAAGACGCCCTCTCGTCTCGTGCTTGTAATACCCCTCCTCATAGTGATTGCGCCTTCGTGCGTCCGTGGTTTTCTCCCGCAAGGGTTTCCACATAAAAATCCGTGTCTCTCTAGTCTCGTTGATCTTGTTTTATCTAACACCCCTCTCCCCACTTCTCTTCGTCTTGATCATGGACTGTCTCGCTAGGGTTATGGGCAGGGCCAATGAAGAGGGTATCCTCACCCTCTTTGAGCGCCTAAATATGAAATACAAAACTTCTATTTACACTGATGATGTGATCATTTTCTCCAAGCCCCACACGCAAGATGTTGTAGCCATTAACTCCATCCTCAACTTATTCGGGCAGGCAACGGGACTCAGAACCAACATGAGAAACAGTAGTTTCAACCCGATCTGCTGTCAAGATGTGGACACCTCGCAGCTACAAGTTGTTCTGGGGTGTGCCCAGGGGACCTTCCCATGTACGTACGTACCTTGGCATGCCTTTGTTTGAGCGTAAGATGCGCAAAGTGGACCTCCACCCAGCGATCGATCGCCTCGCTGGGAAGTGCTCTGGATGGAAGATCGATTGGATCACGAGCCTTGTTGGACGAGTGGTGCTTGTTCGGTCGGTGGTGTCGGCTATACCTGCTTTCCAAATGATTGCGATCCCGCAGGCCAGGTGGCTGGATCAGAGAATCGACAAGACCTTTCACTGGGCAGGTAAGACCACAACCGCCGGAGGGAAATGCCTTGTGAACTGGAAGGCCGTCTGTCGGCCTACTGACATGCCTTGTGAACTTGGAGTCTCAAGGAGCTGCTCTCAGGGTCAGATGGCTTTGGCAGCAGGCCAAGTTCCCGGACAAGCCATGGACTGACCTCCCCTTCCCAACTGACAAGCTTGCTTCAGCTATCTTCATGGCAAGCACAACCGTGCTAATTGGCTCGGGCACGACTATCTCTTTCTGGCAGAGCCATTGGTGGAGCGGCACCCCTCTGGCCCTCTGAAAGTTCAATTCCCAAACCTCTACGCGCACACTCCGATCTGCACCCTTTGCCAGCGACAGCCTGAAACGGCGCTCCAGCTGTTCGGGCAATGCTACTTTACCAGGCAGGTTTGGCTGGCGCTAACGCTGCCCTCAATGTGCAGCTCACCCCTCCGGCTGCGGATGAGCGCAATCTCGAATCATGGTGGTTTCGCCTCGCCAATGGCATCTCCTTACTTGCCAGGCGACAGGTTAACAGCCTCGTCGTCTGCACTTGGTGGCAAATTTGGAAGGAAAGAAATGCTAGGATCTTCAAGCATAAATCGGCCACGACGTTGGTGGTCTGCTCACTGATCTGAGAAGAGCTCCGCCTCTGCCGATCAGCTGGGCTCCGTGGAGCAATGTGGATGCCACCTGACTTGCGGCGCGGCGCTTGTATAGCGCGCCCGTTGAAGATGCTCTAAGACCCACATTTTTGCTCTTTCTCTTCTTTTCTTCTCTTCTTTTAGAATAGCTGTCCATAAATAGCATAGACTCTAACTGCTAATCTCTGTAACCTGGCCATCTTTGGTTCTTCGCTTAATTAATGAAATCAGCTCCAGCTGTTTTCCGTCAAAAAAAACTCTGTGATACTCTTCTTTGGTTCTGAAACATTCTTAAGCCAAAGCGTGTGATGATTCATTCATTTAAGGTTAGAGATGTACAGCCTTACGGAACGGACCTGTGTATCTTTTTACAGAAAAGCGTGATGACGAGCATAAATCTTCAGCAAGGGTTATAAGTGATTCACCCAGTCAAATCTCAAGACCCAGCTTGCTGTCAAAGGAAGGATTCATCTCAAGACGGTAAACTGAAGAGAAGAGGGCTGCTGGTTGTTGGGGAGATAAAATCAGACGGTAAACTGAACAGAAGAGCCTTCCTCCTCTGCTCCTCGTCTGCTTCGCCATATGGCCCAGCGATACAACGCCGTTTGTGACTGCTCGCAATTTGTTTCCTTATTCTACATGTCCATCATGAGCACAGTAGCACGCATACACCTGTTATTCTGTATATGGCTTCGGTTCTTGGGTGCGAAGACATCACAATTTTAAGTGGTGCTAGTGGGCACCGCTTAACCACAACATCGGCTTAACCATCCCGAGATGCATGTTGTTTCGGGTTCCTTTCATGGTTGCGTCGGTTCAGTACGGTCTGTTTTTGATAAAGGAAGTTTTTCTAAACTCAGATCATTACATCAAGATGATACAATTGTGCTGAGATCATTTTCGACCTCAGCATAACTAAGATGCACACAGCCCACACACACAAGAGTTTTACAACAAGTGGAATAACAAAAAAATGCTATGGACCGTCAATCCTTAGACTAGACCGCCACCCATACTCCGGAGTAAAACACTCCCTGACCACCCGGTTTAAATGTTGACACGCCGCTGCAACCAACTCTTAAGAACCCGGTTTCTGAAGAATAGCCCAGATTTAGTACTGTATGTAGATTGCAGATGATTTTGTTGCACCAAAATGCATATAGTGCTGTAGCACGCATATCTTGTTTTCGGAAATAACAAAGCAGAAACTAGGACTGTATTCATAGTTGCAAAAGGCGCGGTCGGGTTAAGAAATGGCAGCTTCAGATTAACCTTAATAAGTCTACAAGCACTGATTGTGGACAAAGCTTACCAACTCTTCCTCTTGATATATCTTGCAAACAAGTCTGGTCACATACTGACCAACAGGTGGCATTTTTTTCCCTATGCAAATGAATTATCAGTCTCTGAGAATAGATGATATACAAAGCAAACTGAACAATACGAAAAAGGCAGAGTGCAGTTATAGGGTTGTATGTTATTTTTACTTGGCTAAACAATACAGTACAAATGTCCACCCAAGGCTCATTTAGAGCTACAAGCAGAGATAGGATGCGGCTCCATCGTTGATCTGCAGCTTTATAGACCTCTAAAGTATTTTGCCGGAAGCAAAACCATTGTCGTTAAAAGAATCAGACCGGGGCAACATGTCCCTGGACACGCCATCGAACTTCAGATCCGACACCTCCGGTGGTGTCGAAGGAGAGGTACATGCAATGGTATTTTGCATAGGATTATTATACCTTTTCAGTCTTGTAAGATCGGTGTTTACGTGCCTTGTAACTTGATCTTATTTTATAAATGAGACACATATTACCAAGCAAATAAATAAATAAAGATAAGGTGCAAACATACAAAACAATACAATACAGACCATCCAACCAAGGCTAATTTAGAGCTACAAATAGGGATATAGTGCAAACATAAAAACATACTCCCTCCGTTTCTAAATATAAATCTTTTAGAGATTTCACTAAGAAACTACATACAAAGCAAAATGAATGAATCTACACTCTAACATATATCTATATACATTCGTATGTAGTTTCCTAGTAAAAAGTCTAAAGAAGACTTATATTTAGGAACAGGGGAGTACTATTTAGATACTCCCTCCATTTTTATATACAAGGCCACAAACCCATATTACAGGTATCAAGGCAAAAGTTAATGCATTCTAAGTCAATGTGCAAGATAACTTGTCTCCTTATTTACCGTGTAAATTAATGTGTATTTTTCTCTCTCATGCATATCAAGCCAATGATCTCACTAGTGCATGGATGCAAGGGATTATTAATGCCCTCCTTTACTAGTACTACGAGATAAATATCATTAATATTGCATCAATTAGTGTTAGTGGGCTTGTATATATGCAAATTGTAATTTTGAAAGTGGCCTTGTATATAAAAATGGAGGGAGTACACACAATTCACTACATGATCAGGCCGTCCAACCAAGGCTAATTTAGAGCTATGATAGGGATAATAATGGTACAGACCGACTTGGCCGCCAAAGGAGCCCAAAAGGTTTTTGCGCTAGGGGAAACCTTCTCTTTCAGGTGCAATGGTTCTGCCACTCTGTGATACCAAACAGATGCCTATTAGACTTATTACAGTTCATATTAATTGATGGTTCAAAAAATTGTCTGATATAGTTTGATTGCAGTTTTCATATTCAAATAAGATGATTTCAACCCTTTTCCCCCCGAAATATATCTCGCTGCATAACTTGGCCAGTGGAGCAAGCTTTCAACAAACAAACGCACGACGGGCCTCTCAAGGTGACTATGATGTACAGGGGGCGGGGCGATCGTTCCCAAGATGATTCGTAATAAAGCATAACATGCTTTTACCAGCAAAGAAAAATGTTTCTAATTCTGACTTGTTATGCGATCAGCATTACAGCATAATAACATACTGAACATAAAAAAAACCTCATGAGGTAACAACATAATAATACAGTTTTTTTTTTTTAATAAAAGAGAGCTGCCTCTCGGATTTCCATAGATCAGAAACCACAAAGTCTCGTTTCTACGAACAACTTAAACCAGGGAGTGGCCCTCTCTGTAAGAAAGGGGGCCTCTACAAACGATGCATGGCCTACAGCTGAAGCCAGGGAAACAACCTCGCCAGCCAACAATAATTCAGTTCATGCGGTCAAAATATATAAAAGGACTAAACTCTTGACCAAAGTAACAACACTCTAATGCAGCTCACTGTGAAATCAACCGCCTTCTTTGCATCACGTGAAAAACCTTTTTGCCTCAAGCAGTGAGCACTGTGGGTACTCCATTCTTGCTACATGGCCAGTCCTCATGGCACCAAAGTGAAATATGGCAAATGACTCAATCCCAGCTGTGAGCCTCCTCTTCAGTGAGACCCTCTGCCTTTTAGTCCAGGGGTACCTGTTTGGCTTCTCCTCGCAGTTGCCACACTCCAACCTACTATACAGGTACACGTCTGCAAGATTGACCGCCACCACCATAACACGTCTGACATAACTCACTAAGCAATCTTCGGATTCAAAGCCAATGATGACGAGGGTGTCCAAACTGTGGTGTTGGAAGCCTGCTGTGGCCGAGTCCCACTCTACACCCTTGTTCTCACTATATGAATCTTCTTTCCTCTTCTCTTCATCCGTTTCTGTTAAACACGCATGATCCCATACCTGCATGCCAGCAATTAGGACAAGGATAAAAACGAGCAATCAATTGAGCAGACATATTTTGTATCTGGTGAGATAATCTTGCAAAAGCTTAAGGCCATGTGGGAAAAAGAGACCTTCAGGTAAGCACGTACCGTCATGAATAGCTCCTTCAGTAAGGGTGCAGCTTCAAGAATAAACATCGTCCAGCTGAGATCATACCCTTCAGGAAGATTAGCTAGATTCACAAACCTTAGTTGGCAGAAAACAGATGCCAGGTATTGCGTCGGGCATTCTGGCTGCACCCAAATCTGCAACGAATAAGCATATGGTGAGATGGGCAGAGAAGAAGTGAAGCCACAACTCACAAAGCGACAGTCTTGACTTACCTTTTCGGAATTAAATCCCAACTTCAGATCTCGTATAGAGGTACCGCTAAGAAACTCACTTAACTCGACCATCCTGTTGTGACTAAGGGCGAGATTAGTGAGGCTTACAGCCTCCAGCAATGGGACATGACCAACAAACAGTGGATCTTGGAAACGCAGCCAACATTCAAAGACGATCTTTGTGAGTTGAGGGAGCCAGTTTAGCTGAACTTGTGCGAGCTTACAGTGGGAAATACTAAGCTCACTGAGATGAGCATGTTCAAGTTGCAGAGTGCTGCAATCACCAGAGTCACAATTGTACAATCGCAAATGCTTCAGCCGCTTGCAAGTGATGAGGACGTTGGATATGTCCGATTCACCAAATCTCAAATTCTCTAGGTCGAGCATAGTGAGACCACCAAATGCACTTGGGCAGGCATCAAAGAACAACATGAATTTTCTCCCGGCGTTGACCAGAGCATCGTTGTCCAAGTCAATGATGTCATACTTTCCTGTCATAACAGTGAACTTGGCATTCTCGACCAAGTGTGCCGCCATGGCATGACCAACCGCATGCCCAATGGATATGGGGACATCATCTCTCAAGTAGAACGTCGTGGAGAGAAGGCGGATGGTGTGTTCTCCAGGAATTCTGCGTGTCAATATGCTCTCCATCGCTTGGACCACCGCGGCATTGATGCGGACCAATTCATCATCAGAGATGTCGGTGCATAACATGCCCTTGGGAAGGAAGTGCTGAGCACTTATTATAAGTCGAGACAGCTTGGCGCAGAGTCGAGTCCATCGTCTGGAGAGGACGCTGGTTCTTGCAGCCTCGCGGACATTGAGTCGGTCAAGAATGTTGACCAGAATGTCATCAGGCAATTCGCTGAGCCTATCAGCTCTCTTGCCTTTCTGCATTTGGCATGAAGAAAAATAAGAGTCACTAGTTGAAAAATAAAAACAGATATGCAAACCGTATGCAATAACAAACATGACTTTGACATATTTGTTGTCACAGAAAAAACTGCAACTATCACAGATGCAATTCTGATTCAGTCACAAAGATGCAGTTTTTATAGGCACAAAGATGCAATTTTGATGTAGATGTGCAAAATTTTCAACTTTGATTACATCTATCTAGTATAAAAAGGGTTCTCTCTGCAAACAAAAGATCTGCCAAGGAAAAGAGGACAATGAACTGACCGTCATGGCTCCCTCGTAGATCTGCCGAGGCGCGAGAAGAATTGATTAGCCTGAATTTGAAAGCTCAAGCCTCACGAGTTGCCGTGAATTGCCACCAGGCCAGATATATATATATATAGATGCTGGGTTCCCACCCACCACCAATTGAAACTCGGAGACTGAATTCGAAACAGGACCTGTTTCTGATTGTATTCCGGGAAGGACTGCTTTGATTGCGGATTGCAATTTAAAAAGGGAGATTGCCGACTGCGGCTCGGAGAGGAGCCGCTTCGATTGCCGACTGAAGCTCGGATATGAGAAGCTCGAGATGGAGCTGCTGCTGCTGCTTCGATTGGGGACTGCAGCTCCCAAAGGGGGTGGGAGCTGCTTATTTGGGCGCCTGTGCTCAAGCACTGCTCGATCCTCATTCGAGGCCTCCGACAGCAACGGCGACGGCGCGAGGGGGGAGCTCGGCACACGGCAGGCGGCGGCGCATCACTGATCTCCGATCCACTTTCCTCTCTGGTCTTGTGAAACCCTAGTAGGTGCTGCGTGGTTGGGAGGATCACCATTTTATTTATGCGGCCTGTGATGGAGAAACGATGGCACGGATGGGCTATAGGCCCAAACTGCGATTGCGTTCCTCAAGCTCTGGTTTGTACTACTCCATCCGTTCCTAAATATAAGTCTTTTTAGATATTTTACTAAAAAACTGTATATAGTCTATATACATCTGTATGTAGTCTATACCATAAAATATGTTTATATATATCTGTATGTAGTCTCCTAATGAAACCTCTTAAAAGACTTATATTTAGGAACGGAGGGAGTACGTAGTAAGGAGTATCTTTTTTCTTAAAAGAAAGGGAAAAAAACTTCCATTCAGCCGGATGATTATAGCTCTCACGTTCGAAAGAGCTATGCCGTTCGATCCGCCAAGAGCTGCCGTCCGATCAGCCGAGCCTAATACTTGTATATCAGGGTGTACAGGATGTCCAGGTTTGTTACGTCTACGGACACAACTTTTTCTTATAAATGTTTTCTCAACACGATCTCTGTTATAGAAAATATACTATAAAAAACTCTGTTGCAAAAAAATATATAGATGTTTTCATAACACAATCTCTGTTGTAGAAAATATTCTATAACAATTCTGTTGCAAGAAATCTACAAACATTTTCGCAATATGCTTCTATTAAAAGAAATTTACAACATAGTCTATGTTGTAAAAGGCCGGCCAGCCATTTTTTAAAGCTAGATCTGGCAGCTAGCGTCCCGATCCATCTTTTGAAATATCGACCGGCGGACACGTAGCAACACCAAAGGAAGGGCAAGCTCTAGCGGATATTCAATTCGGTGTCTAGCCTTATTTGCCTTGGGTGGACAGTAAAAATTAATATAAATTTGAAAAAGAATCTGAACCTTTTTGGATGTAAAATGATTCGGTGCGTTAGGTGAGTGCAATTTTTCATGGATAAGTGACATTCAACGAACTCTTGCCAACAAAAGAAAAAATGAGGTCGGATCATTGCTTTCATAGGTTTCACATAGGGAAAACCCTATTCGCGAACGAATTTTCCAGGATTCGCACATGACCGGGATGCTAGAGATGAGAGATAGGCCGACTCAATTCCACCTTTACACATAGTGCGCCCAACCAGTGTTGGAAACCTACTAGTAGGTTCTCCGAACCGGGTTTTTTTCAATGAACTCTGTTTTTATTGGTTTTCTATTTTATTTTCTTGTACTTTTTTCCTTGCTAGTTCCTTTTCTGTTTCACTTTTCCTTTTCATTGTTTTTATCATTTCTATATTATTTTAAAAAAAATGTTCAAAAATATTCTAATATACCAAAAAATCAGAATTTTCAAAAAATATTTCTGTTTTCGAATTCTGATCAGAAATTTAGAAAATGTTCAAATATTGGCAAAAATTTAGAATCTAAAATATTGTTCGCTTCCTGAAAAACTTTTAAAGAATTTTTACGGTAATTTAAAATAAGTTTATAATTTCAAAAATTGTTCTATTGTTGAGAAATTTTGTATTTTCATAATATCTTCACAAAATTCAAGATATATTAGATAATATAAAAAATATCTCATTTCCAGAAATTTTTCATATTTTTAAAATTTCTTCCTACATGCAAATTGTTTTTGGCATTTCAGAAAAAAAATCGCATTTTGAAAACTTTGTCCTCTAAATTTTTTGTGTTTTCCAATAATGTTTATTTTGTAAATAAAATGGTTCAGGAAATTGTTAAAATGATCTCACTTTTTAAAAAAATGAAAATTTAACAAATATTTTCGAAATTTGTTTGCTTTCTTTTTTTTGCATTTTTTTAAACTTTTGTTCAAATAATTTCAACATTTGCATTTTCGTTTTCCCCTTTTTTTAAAAAAATGTGCTGAAATTCAAATTTGGTTCACATTGTTTAAAAAATTATCCATGTTTTCGAAAATATGTTCAAATAATTTAAAAAAAATATTCAGTACAATATATACTTAGGCTGCATTAAATATCTCGCTCGAGTGAATTCTTAAAAGTGTTGATCCAAAATATTCTATAGCAGTCATTCCGTCTAGCGGCTAGCCTCAGTCATTCCTGATCTGGTGTGCATCGGCACGTTGTTTGACGCAGTAAGCGTCCAATAGGAGCTTTCTCTCACACGCCCAAAAAATTATCTCTTTTTTAGAGCTTCTGAAATGTTCAGTCTTCACTAAATTTAGCAGGGACTTCATGAGCATGAGCGTCTCGCATCATAAAAAAAATTAAACTTTTGTATTGTTTTAAGAATTTATCTCCTTACCATGTTTAGTGATTTTACTATTTATTAGTCGGCGAAGATGCACCCGAGAGTTAAGACGCCGCTTTCGAAGGTCTGATTTGTCTTTCTTTTTTTACAGCAGAGTTTGGTTGGTCTTTAAAATGCTATGTCAAATCTATTGAACGGGGTTTTATGTCAAATCAAATAATTTTAAAGGCAAGACCCTCCCCACCTTTTTTTCTATCCCACCAATCTATTGAATGGGATTTTAGTCAACCGATCCATTTAAACCGCCTTTGATATGTCAAATGAGACGAGACTTTGGTATCTTCAATAACGTCTTCTTTGGAAGAAATCAATCACAATCAATGTCTAATCTGTCTCTAAAGACCAAATCTACACAAACTAGGCATGCCAATCTATAATTATTTGGTAACACAAGGCAACATTTATGGAAACAAATCGGTCACATGTCGATAATCAATGATGCAAAGTTCCAATCAAGTCTTTTGTTGTCATGTCTTCAACCGATCCCTCCCTTCCCCTTTTTCGATCCTCCCACCTAATATATGCAAAGTTGTCCAATGGTCAACTGGTCTAGCAAGTGACGACTCAATCAATCTCCTAAATCTCGATACCTTCCTCCATAACCTCATCCTCAGATCTTCCCCGTCTCTCCCCAAGATTTGCTTCGTCCATCCATCGTTTACCCATCTTGATGAGGACATTACTACCTTGATATGACCAAAAATATTGCATAAATGCATATTTATGAAGTGATTTCTAATACAAACTATGTAATAATTTATTTATGTTATATCCAGGACAAAAGTAGTTCACCGACTTTTATGTCATGTCTAATTGCAGGTGTACAGGACCTTATACAATCCACATATGAAGATAACGGAAAAGGAGGCGCGTAGGCGATGTTCAAGAAGTTCTATCACGGCATGCTTAGCCCAAGAGAAGATAGAGACATATTTATGAAGTTCTATCGTGTCCAATGGTTCACACTTATGTATTGCGTGAAGAATAAAAAGTTAATGTATATTAAAAAAATATGATCCAGTTGCTTGAATTGGATAACGTGGTGCTTGACATTTGTATTAATATGATGAAGATGAAGCCATGCATTACTAGTATAATAAGATGGTTAGGGATAAAATAATATTTGAGGATTGTATACTTTGAAAGATTGACGATTTTGTTGCTTATACCTATAAGTATTGTTGTGTTAATATTTATTAATTCATCGTTTTTCAATGAATATACATGCATAAGGTTACGTCATGAATAACATGTTACATCAAAAAATCTGTTTTTATCATTTACCTATTTGAGGACGAGTATAAATTAAGTTAAGGGATGTTTCATACGTCCCCGATGTATCTATGATTTTTTTATTGTTCTATGCTCATATATTATCATTGTAGAATATTTATAGGATATTTATTTATTATTTTATATTATTTTTAAGCACTAACTTCAAGATGGTAGGTTGAAGCTTTTGTCAGCAATGGTTCAGGCATTGCCACTGAATCCAACGAAAACAAGAAGAGACAGCAATGTCTTCCCGCAAGGTCAGGCTCGACGAAAAAAACTGGTTCTAATAAACGAAAACACCAATTACAGCAGCTGGTTGCAGCAAATCATTTATCTTTCAGATAAGTTGATTCTTTCTTTCCTTTGACATCTTTAATTCTTGAAGAGGTTGGAAGACTGAGTTGGGACAGGAAGAGGTTTCAGTTGGCTGTTTATACCGTTCATTCCCACCACACGCACGTTAGAAAACCAATCAATCAGCTCGATCCGAGTTAGCAAAATTTCAAGACAGGGTACTTCCAAGGTGGATTTCTCTGTTTCTATAGTGCCGATACCATATATAGTGTAAGTTTGATGGGAGCTCTAGCGGCAAATGCCTGTACTGCTGATGGCCTTGAACAACAACTTAAGAAAAGAGATTGCAGCCTCGAAAATATGCATCAGCCAGAAATGTTACTAGACTCTCCAAAGCTGGAGGACAAGAACACCTACCAAGAACGATACCAATATTACACACAAGTGCAGCTATGCATTACAGGCAACAGAGTTTCAACATGGTCAAGAACGATACCAATATTACTCACAAGTGCAGCTATGCATTACAGGCAACAGAGTTTCAACATGGTCAAGAACGATACCAATATTACTCACAAGTGCAGCTATGCATTACAGGCAACAGAGTTTCAACATGGTCAAGAACGATACCAATATTACTCACAAGTGCAGCTATGCATTACAGGCAACAGAGTTTCAACATGGTCAAGAACGATACCAATATTACTCACAAGTGCAGCTATGCATTACAGGCAACAGAGTTTCAACATGGTCAAGAACGATACCAATATTACTCACAAGTGCAGCTATGCATTACAGGCAACAGAGTTTCAACATGGTCAAGAACGATACCAATATTACTCACAAGTGCAGCTATGCATTACAGGCAACAGAGTTTCAACATGGTCAAGAACGATACCAATATTACTCACAAGTGCAGCTATGCATTACAGGCAACAGAGTTTCAACATGGTCAAGAACGATACCAATATTACTCACAAGTGCAGCTACACATTACAGGCAACAGAGTTTCAACATGGTCTTAGCGCAAGGAGAGGAATGATATATTACAAATAGGAATCACGCAATGGAAACCTGCATGCGTATTATTCAAATGTAAACCATTGAATGTAAACCATTGCAGGAAAAGCTGGGACTCCGGAGAATGACCATCCAAAAATTCGTTGCCAAGTCTGCTTACTGCTGTCAGACACCTGCAATACAAATGAGTCAGCCACAAGACATAACAAACAATTAACTGAAAACAGCAAGAGAAAAATAGCAGCCAGAAGACTTCTATGCATCTGTTCTTAGAACTAGACTATAATCCACCTACATATGGGATTAATTGAAACAGTGAAAATGACATGGATTGCTTCCAAAACGCAAAACTGAACCGACCTTTGTAATTTAAAGCTCAACACCTTCCTCAACAACAACATTAATCTGAGCCCTACAGATTTCAAATTGCAGGCAGCATCAGACCATCAGTCACCAGTCAACAGTAAAATTCATTACACATTAAGCAAAGTGTAGAAAACAGAAAATTTACATTGGAACTCCAGCAGCACCATCAACAAAAGCGGCACCTTCTTGCACAGCTGCCTCCTCCTGTGGAGGCTGACCCCTGTATAGATTTCAAATTACAGTAAACAATCAGCAATCATTACACAAACAAACCGCTGTATAGATTGCAAATTACAGTAAACAATTAGCAGTCACCACACAAACAAACATAGATGATAGAACAGCGAACTTACATCACAACAGCAGGACCACAAACGACCACAGGCTGCTTAGACCCTATCGACTGTAGTCTGCAGGTTTAATCAGTCAAAAAAGAGGTCAGATTTTTTGAATGAGGCTGCAGATTCACAGTAAAAAAAAAACATAAAAAGCCCACATACATTTCATTCTCCAGTTCAGATAGAGGATAAACAATAAAACCACTGTAACCAGGTGGGCAGCCATAGCCAGTCACCCCAGATTTGAGAATTGCGGCCTTTTTCATCAACTCCCTCTTAGTATTGGCTTTGGGGCACACCAGATAGTCAGGCACTGAAAGAGAAGAATCAAAAGTCAGAAATAGCTATCACACTAAGTGCAGTGAAAGAACCAGGAAAAAAAACTCAGTGTTCAAGTTATAATAACCCTCAGAGAAGGCCTCATCAGTCTCGACTGCAAGCCTGCTGAGACGGCTCCTGGGCGGGCAGTCAAGTGGGAGGTTCCTTGAGCTGCATAAGAATGAAGTAATTGCTGAAAACGGTCCAAAATGAAAAGGCAGCATGGAAAAACTATTACAGAGTATAAGTCGCTCCTCACCTCCTGGGCTCACGTCGAGGTGGCATTTGCCAAAACTGGTGACAAGCACCTGTCACAAAAGAATCACTAGTTCAGTTTATATATCTAAAACAGTAGAACTCAGGAAATTTCGAAAAGACTACTGGTTCTAACCACTTGAGTTTACCACGGCAGGGTTCAGAACATCTACTCCTAACTACATCAGAGCCAAACAATTTCGAAGAGGATATAATTTTCTGTTCTTCCAGCTGAAGGGGGAAGAATTTCCACCATGACCTAACCGGATCCACTCGAATCTGATGGAACATTCACATCTGATCGAATATAGTGCATGAAGTAAGGTTTTGAAACAAGTAGATGGGGGCATCAAACTAGTTCAGAACGAACTAACATCACATATCGTACAACCACAAGATCTAGAACTAACACTGACAACAGGAAACGCGAATATCAACTCGGATTCACAAACAGAAACGCACGAGAGCTAATAATACACAGAAATCATGCACAGTAGACACTCCAGCGAGTAGAAACCAGATGGATACCCAAGGATCTACACGCAGCAAGCATATCCAAACTTCCTCTCGCGGATCTGAGGCCTACAACTACAAAATCATCTCGATTCGAGCTAGGGTTAACGACGATGCACGCGAATCACAGGATAGCGGTAGAACGGACGAGATACACATGGTTCCTGAGGGGAGGGGAGGGGACGGGGACGGGGTAGGGTTTACTCACGTGAGGAAACGGATGAGCTGACCGGGGATGCAAGGCGGCGGCGGCGGCGGCGGCGGCGGCTTGGCCGTGGTGGATCTTCCGGGCCGGGAGGAGGGGGCAGCTGACGGACGTGAGTCTTTATATATGGGGCTGTCGATGGGGGATCTCATCAAACCCCACAGCAAAAGGACCTGGGCCGTCGTCGTTCTGGAATGGGCAAGCGGACGAGCACTTCACTTCCCCACAAGCTGGGCTTTCTTCTCCTGGCCTGAGCAATGCTGGATTGCTGCTGCATTTTTTTATTTTTTAGATCAAAACAACGAAACATGGAATTGGATTAGATTGCAAGTTTTTAAGTTAGAAATATAAGCTTTTGCCAAATGTACAAAGGACAGCCCGGTGCATATAGCTCCCGCTTGCGCTTGATCCGGCCACTTTGGATCTATAGTACGCAGAGTTTCTTTATATTTTTGTAGGTAACCCCATGGTTAAGGCAACAACTTTACTGCTGCACCAAGGCTTTTAACCATTTTGCCGGATGTATGAGAAAGAAAATAAATAAAAGAAACACATAATATTTTCTTGTCATGGCAGTTGGTTTGATAAGCATTCCGTAATAGTAAAAGGAAAATCAAATCTATGAGAAATGTCTACTATAGAGTGTAAAGATTAAGTCTGCGAGAAATATACCATGTCACTCAAAGATTCATTTCTGAGCCCAGGCTCATCTGCACTAGCATTGAATTCAAAAATAAAAACAAAATTAAAAAATTCCAAAAAAGAATGGATGGTAGATAATTTGATGCGTGAGGTTCGTTTTAAATTTTAAATCATATGGACATCTTAGCAGCTCTCGGCAAAAAAGACAAACACGGACTCTCTAGAAAAGTTTATTGACCCGACTTATCTTTTTTTTCTGAGAGCTGCTTACATGCTCAAATTATTCAAAAAATTGGAGCAGGCCTCACACATCAAATTATCTATCAAGGAAAAAAAATGGAATCTTTTGAATTCTTTTAGTGTTTGTTTTGATTTTTCTTCTTACCACATGAGTCTGGACACCGAAACGCTCCACTCCTATGTCACATAACATTTGGTTGTGTGCATCTTGTTATGTAGAAGCGGGTATTCGCTTACCGCGGTTGTATCATCTTGGTGTCGTACAATGGAACTTTTTTTTTCGTTGTACGACGGCTCACATATTCCATTCCTTGCACACCTTGTCATCCAATACACCGTGCGGTCGGCGTAAAAACGTCACCCTCACCATCCCTTTAACCTGAGGGGGCGGATTTTGTTCTTCGAAATCAATGATCACACTTATCCTAGTTCTACCAAAGTGAAAACCCTCTTCGAACGACACAAAATAAAATGCATCGAGCATGAATAGGAGAGCCCACCCTAACAAACGACACCCAAGACAGGCAAACCCAAGGTCATCTGCAACCGTGGGAGAACAAAACTTCGCAATGACACCCTCAAGACAGGGATGACGACGGGCGCCACCATCATCGAGCCAGAGGGACGGGCGAGGGTTTTCACCCCAAAACCTTGGAACTGTGTGGGGTCATAGCAAGGCCCGCAAAGGGAAGCAACACATGTAGGCGTCACCGTTGCTGCTCAATCCCAACCCGCGAGGCGGGCTGAGGCCATCATCCCTGAGGCCATCAATACATGTTAGCACTACACATGCAGCTCAACCGAGTTATTTACCCAAAACCACCACACTTGGACCTAGGATAACATGTTAGTATCAGATTTGGGTCAGGTCACAAAAAAACACCAGTTGTGAGCCTAATGCGTAACGCGGAGCACTGACTCGCCGATTTGACCGCGTAAACAGCCAAACCGATAGGTGGGGCCGTTTGTCAGGCTGACGTGGCAAAGACCAAGCACAAAAAAAACTTTGACCAACTGAGGTAGCAGATGAAATGCGGGTCCCACCTGTCATTGACTACATTGTCATCTTCATCCCATCTCTAATTCTATGGAGCATTGCGTCGAGTAGCTTGTGAGCGACCAAGCCCATGTGAACTGAGAGGTCAATGGCTATGGCAGCCGAGCTCTGGGCGTAGACGACCTCCTCCCACCCCCCGACGCCACATCCAGGAACTCGGTCGTGCGGGTGCACAACAATGGCCGTTAGCAACGCGCTGACTGCAGGAAAGCATGGACTAACCGCAGCAAGCATCTCGGCGCAGGCGGCCTCATGTCGTCGCCGCCATCCCCGACGGATCCGTGGACCTCCTTCGGTCCCGGAGCGACAACCCGCACTGGCACTCCAAGTAAAGGCGGACGACCTGGCACCGCTCCCCATGAGCCCCCAGACGCCACTTCCTGGAGCTCTAGCGCGTGGGTGCACGACGGTAGGGCGGTGAACGCGGCAAGGCATGCGTGCAGGTGTGGCAAGGGAGCTCCACCACAGGGCACAAGCGCGACCAGGGCCTCCCGGCGGGCGTCGCTAGCACCGGGGGTGACCCGCACCCTGATCAGTACGCGAGGACGACCACGACCTCCTACCGGTCACAGGGTGTGGCCACCATAGCTTGCGAGCACGGGTGCGGTCAGGGCCTCCCGGCGGGGGCCGCCAGCACCGGGGCGACCCGCACCCTGATCAGTACACGAGGGCGATCAGGACCTCCTAGCGGTCACACCACGGGCGTGGCCACCATAGCTTGCGAGCACGGGCGCGACCAGGTCCTCCCGGCGGGCACTGCAAGCACGGGCGCGGTCAGGGCCTCCCGGCGGGGGCCGCCAGCACCGAGGCGACCCGCACGCTGATCAGTACACGGGGGCGAGCAGGACCTCCTAGCGGTCACACCACGGGCGTGGCCACCATAGCTTGCGAGCACGGGCGCGACCAGGTCCTCCCGGCGGGCACCGCAAGCACGGGCGCGACTAGGGTCTTCCGGTGGCGCCGCAAGCACGGGCACGACCACGTCTCAGATGGTCATCGACCGATAAAGGCAGCAAGGAGATGTCATTGAACGTCCATTATATGTTTGTTGAAATGCCTCGAAGAAAAAAAAAAGTATAGATAAACACTTGAGTCATTTACATGTGGGACCATCGTCCAACTCAGCATATTGTCCACACAAGCATGCCACGTCAGCCTGACAGGTGGACCCAACTTGTCAGTTTGACTGTTTGCATGAGCTTACCAGACAATCAGTGTTCCACGTTACGCATTAGGCACAATTTCGATGGTTTTTTTTGACTTGGTCCAAATATGATACTAGTCTGTTACCCTAGCCCCAAATGTGATGGTTTTGGGTAAATAACTCAGCTTGGCCCCTCCATATATTTTTTCTAGATTCGCCACTTCGGGTAACTAACTACATATACGTGACCGTGCCAGCATACTAACTGCTAAATTGTTGTTCTAGGGGCACTGGCTGATTGAGAGTTTGAGACTCTGTGGGCCATGTGGCGATGCACGCGAGCAGAGACCATGTCTTGCACAAGGGAAATAGGTTCAGACGGATCGCTACTGCATGCAGCCGGAGTCATGTCAGTGGTGCAGCAACAGCCAGCCAACGTGCAAGGTCCTTGTGTTAAAAAAAAAAAGGTATGCATGCATGGTGCTCTGACTAGTCTTGGATTGGACTGTGACTCAGACAGTACACAGGGGTGGGTGTATCGTCGTGGACGGCGGCAAGCTAAAAACGCATCACAAGCTACGCCATAATCACTCCACGCAAAGGCAAAGCACGCTGCTGCAGGAGCAACATGTTACGGGCTTCAGTAATAAGTAATAATTAAACGCACTTAGGAACGGAAGATTCACATCATCGAGATGTATATATGGCCGAAAGTGGAATCGGTCACGGCCTCCCTCCCCTTGTCAGTCAATGTCAAGCGCACAAGCATGGACCAGCGATACCGATGTTTGGCACCGGAGGAGAGATCCACCATGAATTCTCCAACCCAACCACGCTAGGGCAAAACCTGAAATCATCCACGCGCTCCGTCCCTGCTGTTTTTTTAATTACCTTAACCCTCATGAACAGAGAGAAATCCTCCACGCGCTCCGTCCCTGCTGTTTTTTTAATTACCTTAACCCTCATGAACAGAGAGAAATCCTCCACGCGCTCCGTCCCTGCTGTTTTTTTAATTACCTTAACCCTCATGAACAGAGAGAAATCCTCCACGCGCTCCGTCCCTGCTGTTTTTTTAATTACCTTAACCCTCATGAACAGAGAGAAATCCTCCACGCGCTCCGTCCCTGCTGTTTTTTTAATTACCTCAACCCTCATGAACAGAGAGAAATCCTCCACGCGCTCCGTCCCTGCTGTTTTTTTAATTACCTTAACCCTCATGAACAGAGAGAAATCCTCCGTCCCTGCGGTTTTACCATAACTGGCCCTAGGATGCACACGGAAAAAGGATCTGTGCGTTGTTTTTTGCCAAATTATAAATCCTCAAAACCTAATTAAGCCTAGGACGTACGAGCCTAAACGAAGATGCCTTCTTTTGGTCAAAATCTCCAAGCTAATCAACCAACCCTAGGACAGGACGCGCACAGATAAGTGTATTGCCAAATCCTCCAACCCCGAAATCCTTGGCATCTCTGTGCCCGATCAGCGTCGTCGTCTCGGGGAGGAAGATGAAGACGCGCGTAGGTACGAATCACATCTCAAGAGAAGAGAACACAAAGGGGCAGCGGCAAACAGGAAACAAAAAGTATGGAAAACTTACATGGCAGATCCGGCGCCCCCGTGCAAAACCCACCCCGCCTTTCATGCATCGTCGTTGCTTGTTGCTCCCGGCCCGGCGCACCACCACCACGGGGTATGCAGGCGGCGATCCAACGAGGAGAGCCATGTTCTTCGCTGGGCGGTGGATCCAAAGACGAGAGGCTTCACATGGAGAAAGGAGGTCGAGTCAGAGAGATCTGGGGGATGAGGGAACCATGAATCAACATGCGATTGGTTGGAGCGGCGCAGAGGGCATGAATGAATGAATGAATGAGGGGGAAACCGGGGATGGGCTTGTCCTGTATATTGATGGACATGGGGCTAGCTGCAGCCTGGAAAGCAGGATGAGGGTCGTGACCTGTACGCTTGTCCGGTATCGGCTGGAAAAAAGATCACCGAGTAATTACTACTCCTAGTACTGAATTAGATATAATATCGGGATTAGGAAGGTGATAATACGTTGCCATAAATCGACGCAAGTAAATACATGGATTCTACATATTCGGACATATTTATAGCTGGAGTACATGGATTCTACATATTCGGACGTATTTTTTTTTTTTTTGCGTCGAGTGTTTATTGCGGGTTGACCGTATATGTATATATCGTTTTCTTTAGGGTTGTATGTATGTATGTATCGTTCGATGCAACAAAAAACTGTATAAAAATCAACACGGAGGTGCAACTAAATTTAGATAGTCTTTAACGAACGGGCTAGCTAGTAAACAAACTCCCCGCATTAGCCGCCGACCGGCGCGTTGGGTGCATAATCTATTGTGCAGGGAGACTAAACAAACCATCGACGGCCATCCAAATTAAAGGGCATCTCATCTCCAGGAAACCCTAATTAAGTAGCGCGAGGCACCCATTATTCTATGCTGCGGAGAAAATGCTTAATTAGTAGTAGCATGCAAGTGATTAACCTCGCCCTCGGCTTCAACCTGAGCATGCATGTGGACCAATTCTTTTATTCTGGTGGGCATGCAAGTGGGGCATTACTAGTAGCAGCAGTACGCGCGGTAGCTGTCGGTTGCCCACCAAAAGATGTGACTCACGCATCGCTGCCTGCCAAACTTGAGCTCGGCCTCGGCGTCCCCACCCTCCTCGAGTTGTCCATTTTCCATGTCGTTCAAAGCAGCAGCTATGTAAAAGAATCCGATGCTCTTTACGGTAACGGAGCTCCAGGAACGGATTCTTCTATTATGATTGTGATTGTTATAGGCAAAAAAATTTATTTCATATGAATTTTGTCCTCTTCATGAACAAATTTGCTTCCTCTATGCATGAATGCGGGCTCCGTCACTGCGGAGCTCTATAATATGAGTAGCCCGTGGTATTTGAACACAAAAAGCAAGCACCATAAAATATGACGAATTAACGGAAACAAAACCATCACCATGCATACACATGGGCCACGTATATATGTTTAGCGACCAAGCAAAGACCAGTGCCGAAACCCTTCATGAACGAAAGAATGGCTGTGGTCTATCGTCGACACTCGAGAGAAGCCAAATCTCAAAGCATTACATCCGGACTTAGCAAATTCAACCCCTCAAACGCTTATGGACATGTCCGGACGCCATCTGCGTGCATTGATCGGGAACTCGACAAACACCTCTTTATGCATCAGAACTTCTCATATATGAAATTTCAAACCATACAAACAATGCAAGTAAAACATCTAGTACTACGGAGATCAACTAAATCCGTCTCAGGCTACTAGTTGTTATAGGAGATGTCTGCTATCTCCGTTTCAGGATTCGTGTATATGAGGGTAGACGCAACTCCGGTTGTTCCGGAGCTGGCGCCGCCTCCGCTTTCACGCCGAGTTCGACGAAAAGCGCGCCGGTTGTCGCCCGCTCGTGTCACATGAACTGTCGGTTCGCCTTCACATAGATCTCATCCCGGATGGGCTCACTGTCGATTCGCCTTCACATAGATCTCATCCCGGATGGGCTCCAGGATGGCATGTTGCTCAGCCATCTAGGGTACTTGGGCGACCGCGAACTCTATATTTGTGTCCTCCATGTTGTAGCCTCAAGCCTGTTAGGGCATATTTTGTTCTAAGTAGTTTTGGTGATTGATGACAGGACCTCTGCGGACTAATCGTGTGCATTGAGCATTTCAGATAATACATCACAGGGCACAAGATGATTCGTCACCCCTCGGTGTTGTTGGAGCACTGTGTTTCCTACGGTTCTCTTTGGCAGTGTTGAGTAGTAGGAAAGTCGTACTATTAAGAGGGGGTCCACGTCGAAAAGGTTTGGGTGGAATCAACTCACACACGCGCACATTTTCTTTCCACCACCTTCTCTTTGCGGCAATGGAGCACCCGCTTGGTCTATCCTTGCATTTGCACAGGGTCCAGCGGTAGCCCGCTAGCGGTAGTACCGCTAGCTGAGCGGTAGTACCGCTTAGGGACGGTAGTACCTCCCTCTCTGAGCGGTTGTACTTCATCGGACTTTTTGCGAATACTTTTCCAGCGGTGGTAGGCTCGGTAGTAGTATTTCTACTACCGTGGCTTTGAGTCCGCCTAGCGGTAGTACGGCTGGGGCTTGCGGTAGTACCACTCCCTCCAGGCGGTAGTACCGCTAGGGACATCGGTAGTAGTGCTTCCCCCAAGCGGTAGTACCGCTAGGGGCGTGCTGATAGTGGGGGTAACGGTTGGACTTGTTCCCCCACTATATAAAGGGTTCACCTACCTCACCAACCCGACCTTTTTACCCTCTAAGACTCCATTATTGCTCCCTAAGCTCATATGTGCCCGATCTCTCTCCCTAGCCAATCAAACTTGTTGATTTCCTAGGGATTGGTTGAGAATGCCAAGATCTACACTTCCACCAAGAGAAAATTGATTCCCCCCACTAATCCCTTGCGGATCTTGTTACTCTTGGCTGTTTGAGCATCCTAGACGGTTGAGGTCATCTCGGAGCCACATTCCATTGTGGTGAAGCTCTGTGGTCTTGTTGGGAGCCTCCAAGCTTTGTGTGCACATAGCCCCAACCTTGTTTTTAAAGGTTCAGTCGCCGCCTTCAAGGGCACCTATAGTGGAATCACGGCACCTTGCATTGTGTGAGGGTGTGAGGAGAATTCGGTGGCCCTAGTAGCTTATTGGGGAGCATTGTGCCTCCACACCGCTCCAACGGAGACGTACTTCCTGTCAAAGGGAAGGAACTCCGGTAACACATCCTCGTCTTCATCGGTTCCACTTGTGGTTATCTATTACCTTTACATCGTGTATGCTATTGTTGTAGAGTATTTCTTACTTGCTTTAGTGGTCATAGTAGGTAGCATCATATAGGTTCCTCACCTAGTTATTATTTTAGAGAACCTTTATGTTGCTAACCCTAACTTGTTAAGAAAAGCTAAAAATTGGTAGTTGCCTATTCACCCCCCTCTAGTCAACCATATTGATCCTTTCAATTGGTATCAGAGTCACGTCTCTTTATTAAGGGTTTCTTCACCCGAAGAGTATGGCTGACGATGAGGAGGGAGTCCATGGACCACCCGAGGCCGTGGCCTTGACTTCGGTCACAAGGGACGACTTGAATGCGGCTATGGCCAACCTTAGGACGTCCTTGATGAACGAACTCAAGACCATGTTTAAAGAGTTGCTTGAGGGGATTAAAAGTTCTCCCGAACCGGTGTTGGTGGTTAAACCTACCAACACGGAATCGGAGGCCAATTCCTCCAAGGAAGCGACAAAAGGTATGCAACCTTCTTCCCCTCTTGACAATATTGGGACTGGAACCTATGCCTTGGTTCCACCTCCCCTCGTCTATGGAGGACCGGTTCCTACACCGCGTATCAATAATCTTGGTCCTCCTCCTAAGCTTGTTAAGGGTGAGTTTGCTAACTAGGTGTTTTGCATTAAATCTCATTTGAATCATGATATGTCTCAAACGAATCTATAATTTTTGATGATTTCACGTTGTTATCTTGCCTTCTTTGTATGTTTTATGTACCTTTTTATATCTTTTTTGGGACTAACTTATTAATTCAGTGCCAAGTGCCAGTTCCTGTTTTTTTCGTGTTTTTGACTCTTTTCAGATCTGATTTTGGAACGGAGTCCAAACGGAAGAAAACCCCCGAAATGATTTTTTCCCGAACGGAAGAAGTCCACGGGGCTTTTGGGCCAAGCCAGGTGGGCTCCAGGGAGCCCACAAGCCCCCACTCCGCCACCAGGGGGAGGCGGCGGTGGGCAGGCTTGTGGCCTCCCTGGCCGCCCCCTAACCTAGGTCTTTGGCCAATAAATTCCCAAATATTCCGCAAAAAATCAGGGGAGCCTCGAAAATACTTTTCCGCCGCCGCAAGCTTCCGTTTCCGTGAGATCTCATCTGGAGACCCTTCCTGGCACCCTGTCGGAGGGGACTTTGGAGTTGGAGGGCTTCTTCATCATCATCATCGCCCCTCCAATGACTCGTGAGTAGTTCACTTTAGACCTACGGGTCCGTAGTTAGTAGCTAGATGGCTTCTTCTCTCTCTTGCATTTTCAATACAAAGTTCTCCATGATCTTCATGGAGATCTATCCGATGTAATCTTCTTTGGCGGTGTGTTTGTCGAGATCCGATGAATTGTGGACTTGTGATCAGATTATCTATGATCTATATTTGAGTCTTTGATGATTTCTTATATGCATGATTTGATATCCTTGTAAGTCTCTCCGAGTCTTGGGTTTTGTTTGGCCAACTAGATCTATGATTCTTGCAATGGGATAAGTGCTTGGTTTTGGGTTCTGCCATGTGGTGACCTTTCCCAGTGACAGTAGGGGCAACAAGGCACACATCAAGCAGTTGCCATCAAGGGTAAAAAGATGGGGTTTTTATCATTGGTTTGAGATTGTCCCTCTACATCATGTCATCTTGCTTAAGGCGTTACTCTGTTCTTATGGACTTAATACACTAGATGCATGCTGGATAGCGGTCGACGTGTGGAGTAATAGTAGTAGATGCAGAAAGTACCGGTCTACTTGTTTCGGACGTGATGCCTATAGAAATAATCATTGCATAGATATCGTCACGACTCTGCACAGTTCTATCAATTGCTCGACAGTAATTTGTTCACCCACCGTCTACTTGCTTTCATGAGAGAAGCCACTAGTAAACACTACGGCCCCCGGGTCTATTCACATCCATCGTTTACAACTCCGCTTTTACTTTGCTTTGTTACTTTGTTGCTTTCAGTTCTCACTTGGCAAACAATCTATAAGGGATTGACAACCCCTTCATAGCGTTGGGTGCAAGCTTTTGTGTTTGTGAAGGATCTTGAGATACTCCTCCGCCGGATTGATACCTTGGTTCTCAAACTGAGGGAAATACTTACCTCCGCTGTGCTACATCATCCTGTCCGCTTCGAGGGAACACCAACGCAGAAGGATTACTGGTGTCGTCAACATGCCCATTTCTGGCGCCACTGAAAGGTCTTTTGTGCTGAAGCATAACGGACATCAGAAGCATTTATGGCGCCGTTACCGGGGAGGAGAAGTCAAGATCTATCCAAGTAGGTCTCACAAACTCTTCTCTTGCATTTACTTTTGTTGCCAGTTGCCTCTCTGTGACATCCCGATGCCGACGTCCCAGAAGATTCCCCTTTATTTCCGTTTCCGTCGTGTGGTTAGTTTTATTTGGTGGCATCATCATTTAGTTTGCATCGTCGCATCATGCATGGCATCTTGCATCGCGTGTGGTGTTTTGAGTGTGTGTGCTTCGAGTGCTCGCCGAGTCTTAGTGCGATAGAAACTCCCCCTCTCTCCTCTTTTATTTGTTTTTTTGGTTTGCTAAAGTTTCCGTGTTTACCCCCTTTTTAAAATTCGTCTTCTTTTAAAATACTTTTATTAAATGTGGGGGCAACCCTTGGGTTTTTATTTTATTTCTCCTTTTATTTTATTTTAAAACCGTCTCATTTTCTTTTCCCTTTCAAAAAGCTTTTATTTTATTCTTTAAATAAAATAGGTTTCTTTTATTCTTTAAATAAAAGGTTCTATTTTTTTATTCGTTTAAAAATGCCCAACTATTTCTTATAGTTGGGGTGTGGTTTTTAAAGGAGCCAAACGTATTTTCCTATTTTGTTTAATCCTTTTATTTTTATTTTTGTGTGTGTGTTTCTCTGTTTAAAAAAAAGGGGATAAAACCCCAATAGGGGGAGGGAGCGGGCCCAGCCGAGCTGGCCCAAGGCCCAGCTCCCCCCTGCCCTAGCACCAAGGATCCCTCTGCTCGATCCCCTTCTTCCTCCCGTTTCCTTCTCGTTCTCGCAGCCCCCTCGTCCGTGCTCCTCCCTCCCTCGATGTGTGCCAACCCCGCGACCGCTTGTGCCCCCCGTCCCTTGCCCTGCACCCCGTCGCCTGCACCGGTGCCCCGCGCCTTCCCGGTGGCCTCCTCCCCCGCCGGTTCTCTCCCCGCCGCCAGCAGCGCCCCGCGCGCCTCCTGCTTCCCCCGCGCGCAGCTCCGGCCCTGTCGCCGTGTCGCGCCGCGCCGCCTCGCGTGCAGGTGCCCTCGCCCTCTGCGCGCCATCGCCGTCCTACCCAAGTCGTCGTTCCCCGTGCGCCGGTCGCCGCCTCCCTGCTCCCGGACCTCGCCTCTCGCCCTCGCCCCCAACCTCCTCTACCTCGACGCGGCCACATGCCGAGCACTAGCGGCCTTGGCCTTTCGCGCCCGGGCCCTGCCGCCGTCCGCCATGACCAGCCACCGGAGGTCCTCCCTCTCCTCGAGCCGCCATGGTCCCGAGCTCCTGTTTCCCTGCCGAGCTGCCCTGTTGCTGTTGATGTGTAGCTGCCGAGTTGCTGAAGCTTGCTGTGTCGTTGCCGCCTGCTCCTGCTAGCTTAGTTGTTGTTGTCGCTGCTGATTCCGTTGGTTGCTGCTGCGTGTAGCTTTTGCTGTTAGGTTGCTGTAGTTGCTATCTGTAGCCATTAGATTTTGCTGTTGCTTGCTAGCTAATAGCTGCTGTAGATTGCTGCTGCTAGGTAGATGTTGTTGCTGCTGCACATACTTGTTGCTTGCTGTTGCCAGTAGTGGTCGTTGCCTAGAGCTGTTGCTAGATAGCGGTAGGTTGCTGTTGCTTTGATGCATGCCGCTTTGCTTGCTGCTAGCTGTAGTTGATTAGGCTAGGTTGCTGCCTGCTTGCTGCTTAGTGCATGCTAGCTTGCTCTTGCTTGCGTTTTGCTGCTGCTGTTGTAGTAGCTTAGTAGCTGTTGCTCTTGCTGTAGGCTAGCTGCTTTTGCTAGCTGCCTTAGCTTGCTATGTTGCTATTACGCAGTGGCTGCTAGATGTTGCTTGTGCTGCCGCTTGCCGTCGCCGCTTAGATCGTCCCTACCGCCGTGGGATCGACAAGTTCGCCGGGAACAACTACGTCCTCGACGACTCCCGGAAACGAGTTCGACTACCGTCGCCGAAGACCGTGAACCTCGACTTCCACGACGACCACGACGTCCCCTACGAACCGATCCGCTCCGATTCGCACGCGTCGAAGGTATACCGATGAGACGTGTCGTGTAACGAACACATGTGTTGTATGAGTTGAATGCATGTAAGCACCGTATGCATGCCCGTTGCACGTTGTCTTCTTTTGTTGTGCCCGACACATGGGAACCCGATAACCGGGATCACCCCATCTTATTTACCGTTCCCGCATGCGTCCCAGCACGTTGGCACGATTGCTCGTCGAGTTATCGGGATAGGAACGTTGTCGTGGCATCGTTTCCGTCTTGCCGCCATGGTTCCCTCTCGCTCACCGTGGCGACACTTTCTTTCTCTTCTTGCCGTGTTGTTTGAACTCGCATGCATGACACATTCATGGCATGATATCGTGTGTTGCATGCCTCTTGTGCCGTAGCTCCGTTCTATGCTCCGCGTGTTAACCGTCTAGGATGCCAGGTAGAATCATCGCTTCACCCCTTGCCATGTTAACAACATTTAATATTGCGTGTTAAATAATCGGGAGTGAATTAAATACTTAAAGTGGAGTTTCGTCGATGTACAACTCGTTGCATATCGAGCTTCACTTAATGTGTAGTGTTTGCGTGAGGTGAATTGTCATGCCATCCCTTGCATCAATGAACTGATCATGCATCATAGTAGGTTATGCATCATGTTGTGCATCGTGTGGTGAATATTTGTGTTGATGTTGTTTCCGGTTTGCTCCGTTCCGATAGAGTTCCGCAAGCGTGTCGGAATGTGAGGACCCGTTCGACTACGTTGGTTCGCCGACTTCGCGGAGTCATTCTTCTTCCAAGCGGGATCTCAGGCAAGATGACCATTTCCCCAGATACCATTACTATCATTGCCATGCTAGTTATTTCGCTTCTATTGATTATGTCTCGTTGCCTACCACATGTTAAATTTAGCCTCTCAACAATGCCATGATAACCTTCAACCTGATCGACCTAGCAAACCACTGATTGGCTATGTTACTGCTTGCTTAATCCCGTGTTAGCGTTGCTAGTTGCAGGTGTAGTTGCTTCCATGTGATAACATGGGTTCCTTGTTATATCACCATATTTAGATGCTATTTAATTTAATGCACCTATATACTTGGTAAAAGGTGGATGGCTCAGCCTTTCTAGCCTGGTTTTTTGTTCCACCTTTGCCCCTTAGTTTTGGCTACCGGTGTTATGTTCCATAAATGAGCGCTCCTAACACGATCGGGGTTGTGATGGGGACCCCCCTTGATAATTCGTTTTAGATTAAAGCTGGTCTGGCAAGGCCCAACATTGGTACTATTTTCCCAACATAATAACTCTGTTAAATTGAAATGCATAGGGAGTTAGCGCTACCCGAGGAGTAATTCTACATAATACAGGGAGGGCCAGTGCTGATGGTGCTGGTCCAAAACATAGCAGCTTACTAACGCTACCCGGGGCAACTCGGCGTCTGGCGTGGTAACCATCGCTCATCCGTCGTGTCCTGAGAACGAGATACGCGGCTCCTATCGGGATCGTCGACACGCCGGGCGGCCTTGCTGGATTAGTTTTACCTTTGACGGAATATCTTGTGCATCGGGATTCCGATGATGCTTTGGGTAATCTCAGAGTTGAGGTTTTCCACTAGGGAATCTGACGAGATCGCGAGCTTCGTGATTGAGGATTTCTATGCAGCTTGTGGTAATTTTTGATGGACTAGTTGGAGCACCCCTGCAGGGTTAAATCTTTTCGGAAAGCCGTGCCCGCGGTTATGTGGCAACGTGGAAACTTTGTTTAACACTGGTTCTAGATAACTTGAAGTTAACTTAATTAAAACATGCCTACTGTGTGCGTAACCGTGACTGTCTCTTTCGTGAGTTCTTACTCCGATCGAGGACACGGTGGGGTTATGTCTGACGTAGGTAGGTGTTATGGATCATTCATTTGACCATCTGTAGTTCACGTCCGCTATGCGTAGATCTTCCCCCTTTTACTTCTTGTACTCGTAAGTTAGCCACCAAATATATGCTTAGCCGCTGCTGCAACCTCACCACTTAACCTTGCCTCACCTATTAAGCTTTGCTAGTCTTGATACCTTTGGAAATGAGATTGCTGAGTCCCCCGTGGCTCACAGATTACTACAACACCAGTTGCAGGTACAGGTAAAGGTAAAGGTTACTTGACGCGAGCGCGTTGGTTGTGCATTTGGAGTTGATTCTTCTTCTTCTTCATCATCGATCTAGGATGGGTTCCAGGCCGGCAGCCTGGGATAGCAAGGATGGACGTCGTTTCATTTTCTCGTTTGTTTTCGTCCGTAGTCGGACCCTGCTCTTCTTCATGATGGTTATGGAATGTACTGCTGTGACTCTGATGTAGCATGTGGCGAGTGTAAGCCAACTATATTTATATATCCCATCTTTTCAGTACATGTACTTGTAACGATATCCATTCTTGCGACACGACGAGATGCGCTTCTATCCCTGACGAGGCCTTCGTGCCAAATTGAGGATAGGGTCGCATCTTGGGCGTGACAAGTTGGTACCAGAGCAGTACCGACCTAGGAGCCCCCTTGATTGATCGAACTTAGCCGAGTCGAGTCTAGTGAAAAACTACTTTGAGTCTAGTTATATATCGGAGAGTAGGATTCTTTTTTCTCCTCTTCTATGCTCCGGTGAGGAATCTTGACATGATATTTTAATTCTACTCCTCTTCTCACTCAATTTTTTTTAGGTTCACGCGGATATTTTTGGAATCTATATGATGCCGATGTGATGGAGTTCTGTCTTGGTGCCTCCTATCTGCTTTGAGTTTCAGGGGAGTTGAGCTCGAGGGGATTCTTGAGCACATCGTTATCATTCAGATATCTTAGTATCTCAGAATGAAGGATGTTCGTAATTGCTTCAATACTAGTAGTGGCGAGATAACCCCGATGTCCCCAGTACTGGTGCAGATTGTTCGGGAGTACTGCCATACTTTGTATCATTGTGATCACGAGGGTCTGTTGTAGATGAAGGTCCGAGATTCTGGTTGTGTGTTGACGGATGTGATACAGGTGACGGGTTAGTATAGGAGTTGCGTGATATTACTCCTTGTATCCGTGTACCAGATTGCATGACCAGAAATTTCGGGAATTCATAGGTGGGAATTCAAGTAGTTGCTTATAGGACAATCTTCCAACAAATACATGATGTTAGGTTGGGGTTCGACATCTAGTGGATTCCTGTCCACAAAAATATCAGACGAAATCTTTCTCATGAGTTTGTTCTGGCTTGTTTCATAAGCCTCACCCTTTGTTTGTTGGAATATGGTAATTCGCGTTGCTTCGATGTCAAGTGGTGATTTCAGACCTTTCCAAGAGGTGTTCTCATATTTTTATGTGAATGCTAATCCTTTTGCTTAATCAGTTGTCTTATCAGTTCTTGTCAACCGGAGTCGTCATGTTAATTCTTTTCAACCGGTGTGCTTCTCTTCAGTGAATTCAATCCTCTCCAATTTTGCAAGATCATTCTCTTATCCCATCCGGAGTTCATCTCATCTGTCCCAAGTTGTCTTTGTTTTTCCCTGCCCTCCCACCCTTTTCTTCAGTGATTGGATTACATCCAAGCGCATTCATTTCATTGTGCTTTCGCTATCTTTTGTTCCGTGTCCTATCCGGTGATTCATTGTGAAGATTCTCAGGAGCTTCATGTTCATCCTTATTCAGTCTTGTTATTTTTCCGGTGAATTCAATTTAGTTGTCCGTGTCATCTTATCCATTCATCCTTGTAATTCTTTCGTATGTTGGGAATTCTTATCAGCCTATGTTGTTATTCATTTCTCTCTTTCTATCCGGAGTGTTAAAGATATTTCAGAAGTTCTGGTTTTCAATCCTTCAGTTATTCCGAGATGCTAACCTCATGTAGTTTTCATTTGTACCGTGCATTCAATCTGTCTTTCAATCCTTTCAACGGTGGTTTCTTTGAGTGGGCCCATAACCCACAGGTTCTTTCCCAGGATCTTACCTGGCTTTTGTAATCTTTCCCGGAGATCTCTAATTCTTTCAACTATGACGTAAGTATGATTTTCATCAGTCACACCCCTTCTTCAAGATCTATTTGAATTAATTCTCATATTTGGCTCAACCTTGCATTCTTCTTTAGTCCGGAGTGTCTCATTAATTCTTCGTAGTGTTCTCCTCCTCATTCTCAGCTTGCTATTCGAAGGAGTGTTTCTCTCAGTCTTGTTCCATTTTTGTGAAGATTGTCATCTCAGCTTCGTGTTATCCTCTCATTTGTTCCAATCATGAGAATCCATTTCTCGCTATCCGGTGCTTCTCTGAGTTGTTTTCATTCTCATTCCTCCGGAGGTCATCATTTTAGAAGATTCTTCGTTCTCAGCTTTCAGCTTTCATCCTCAATTCTTCTCAATTGTTGTCTCTTCGTTCGTCTCTCGATTATCCGGTGTCTTGTTTAAGTTTTTATCGTAGGTGGATCATGATCTCTTCATTCTCTTGTATCTCCATTAATTCGTGGTGTTCCCATTTACTTGTGAATTCTTACCAGTGCGTCCTTCAATCATGCCTCAAGTGATGCTTATCTCTCTCCTCAATCATTTCTAGAAGATTAAGTCGTATGCTAATTCCGTGCTTGTCATCAATTAAACTTGATGAAGGATAAACATAACATAATTGTTATTCCTGTTTCATAGTGATTTCAATCTTTCTTCCGGAGTATCTCACGATATCAATTCTTTTCTCAAGTGTTCTTATCTTTTCTTTTCCGGAGTTCCAAGTTCTTTTAAGTATCTCTTTGTGAGGCTTCATCTAAATCTTGGCAAGGTCATAATCTTATTCCTTTCTACCTTCATATCGTTGTTTCATTCATTTGTATACGGAGGTCCTTCATGGTGGTTCATCAAGGTTTCAATCCATTCTCAAGTGTTCTTCACGATTCTTGTTGGAGAACCTCAAGCATTCCTTCCCTTGCATTTCAGTGTGTTTGTTCTCCTTTATCCTTTGAGGTGGTATTATAGCATTCTTGTTAGTGTAGGAGCCTCGAAGAGTTTTCCTTTCCAGAATGAGATAATTAAACCCACCAATTCTATGATCATGAGATATTTTCAACCCATGATTTCTTCATTGAGCTATCTTGGTTTGGACTTCACCTAAAGCTTTTCCTATGGATTGTTCTATCATGGTGCTTCTCATTAGTCCTAGTTCTCAAGGTATCCTTTTGGTGTAAGAACTGTTCATTTCTTGTTGCTCCCAAGCTATCCTTGTTTCTTTTAGTGGTTGGTTGTCACCTCATATTTGTTGAGATGATTTTCATAAGCCCACTACTATCTTGTTCTTTTCGTTGTTGGTTTTCCAATTGCTACGTCAATTCTCTGTCCGGAGGCTCTTCAATTCTATTGTGATGATAGTTAGCATTCTTTCTTCATTCTCTTCTTCCGCTTGAGCTAGTTCATATTCTCTTGTTCTGGAGGCATTGTGATGTTGCTCTTTTGGATCTATCATGTTGTTCTATCAAGATCAGGGTGTTCCCTTGCTCTATTTAGTTGTTTGTTATGTACATTGTCTAATTCTACCTTCTTATCGAATTTTTTGTCCCATTTTCCTACCGAAGTGCTGCCGAAATTTTCCGTGAATTCTTGCTTGTTTCTCATATCGTTCCTCATCTATTTGCAACCTTCAAGGACCGTTAGTTTCACTCGTTTGTCAAGAAGCGACTAAGTTTTTACCTCTTGTTCTTTCTCATCCTCTCCCCCCTTTCATTCTTGGATCTCGGGGCGAGATCCTCTTGTACTGTAGGAGAGTTGTGACAGCCCGATGCCGACGCCCCAGAAGATTCCCCTTTATTTCCGTTTCCGTCGTGTGGTTAGTTTTATTTGGTGGCATCATCCTTTAGTTTGCATCGTCGCATCATGCATGGCATCTTGCATCGCGTGTGGTGTTTTGAGTGTGTGTGCTTCGAGTGCTCGCCGAGTCTTAGTGCGATAGAAACTCCCCCTCTCTCCTCTTTTATTTGTTTTTGTGGTTTGCTAAAGTTTCCGTGTTTACCCCTTTTTAAAATTTGTCTTCTTTTAAAATCCTTTTATTAAATGTAGGGGCAACCCTTGGGTTTTTATTTTATTTCTTCTTTTGTTTTATTTTAAAACCGTCTCATTTTCTTTTCTCTTTTAAAAAGCTTTTATTTTATTATTTAAATAAAAGAGGTTTCTTTTACTCTTAAAAAAAGGTTCTATTTTTTTATTCGTTTAAAAATGCCCAACTATTTCTTATAGTTGGGGTGTGGTTTTTAAAGGAGCTAAAAGTATTTTCCTATTTTGTTTAATCCTTTTATTTTCATTTTTTTGTATGTGTTTCCGTGTTTAAAAAAAGGGGATAAAACCCCAATAGGGGGAGGGAGCAGGCCCAGCCGAGCTGGCTCAAGGCCCAGCTCCCCCATGCCCTAGCACCCACGATCCCTCTGCTCGATCCCCTTCTTCCTCCCGTTTCCTTCTCGTTCCCGCAGCCCCCTTGTCCCGTGATCCTCCCTCCCTCGATGCGTGCCAACCCCGCGACCGCTTGTGCCCCCGTCCCTTGCCCTGCACCCCGTCGCCTGCGCCCGGTGCCCCGCGCCTTCCCGGTGGCCTCCTCCCCCGCCGGTTCTCTCCCCGCCGCCAGCAGCGCCCCGCGCGCCTCCTGCTTCCCCCGCGCGCAGCTCCGGCCCTGTCGCCGTGTCGCGCCGCGCCGCCTCGCGTGCAGGTGCCCTCGCCCTCTGCGCCGTCGCCGTCCTACCCGAGTCGCCGTTCCCCGCGCGCCGGTCGCCGCCTCCCTGCTCCCGGACGTCGCCTCTCGCCCTCGCCCCCAACCTCCTCTACCTCGTTGCAGCCCCATGCCGAGCACCAGCGGCCTTGGCCTTCCGCGCCCGGGCCCTACCGCCGTCCGCCATGACCGGCCACCGGAGGTCCTCCCTCTCCTCGAGCCGCCATGGTCCCGAGCTCCTGTTTCCCTGCCGAGATGCCCTGTTGCTGTTGATGTGTAGCTGCCGAGTTGCTGAAGCTTGCTGTGTCGTTGCCGCCTGCTCCTGCTAGCTTAGTTGTTGTTGTCGCTGCTGATTCCGTTGGTTGCTGCTGCGTGTAGCTTTTGCTGTTAGGTTGCTGTAGTTGCTATCTGTAGCCATTAGATTTTGCTGTTGCTTGCTAGCTAATAGCTGCTGTAGATTGCTGCTGCTAGGTAGATGATGTTGCCGCTGCACATACTTGTTGCTTGCTGTTGCCAGTAGTGGCCGTTGCCTAGAGCTGTTGCTAGATAGCGGTAGGTTGTTGTTGCTTTGATGCATGCCGCTTTGCTTGCTGCTAGCTGTAGTTGATTAGGCTAGGTTGCTGCCTGCTTGCTGCTTAGTGCATGCTAGCTTGCTCTTGCTTGCGTTTTGCTGCTGCTGTTGTAGTAGCTTAGTAGCTGTTGCTCTTGCTGTAGGCTAGCTGCTTTTGCTAGCTGCCTTAGCGTGCTATGTTGCTATTACGCAGTGGCTGCTAGATGTTGCTTGTGTTGCCGCTTGCCGTCGCCGCTTAGATCGTCCCTACCGCCGTGGGATCGACAAGTTCGCCGGGAACAACTACGTCCTCGACGACTCCCGGAAACGAGTTCGACTACCGTCGCCGAAGATCGTGAACCTCGACTTCCACGACGACCACGACTTCCTCGACGTCCGCTACAAACCGATCCACTCCGATCCGCACACGTCGAAGGTATACCGATGAGACGTGTCGTGTAACGAACGCATGTGTTGTATGAGTTGAATGCATGTATGCACCGTAGCATGCCCGTTGCACGTGTTCTTCTTTTGTTGTGCCCGACACATGGGAACCCGATAACCAGGATCACCCCATCTTATTTACCGTTCCCGCATGCGTTCCCAGCACGTTGGCACGATTGCTCGTCGAGTTATCGGGATAGGAACGTTGTCGTGGCATCGTTTCCGTCTTGCCGCCATGGTTCCCTCTCGCTCGCCGTGGCGACACTTTGTTTCTCTTCTTGCCGTGTTGTTTGAACTTCCATGCATGACACATTCATGGCATGATATCATGTGTTGCATGCCTCTTGTGCCGTAGCTCCGTTCTATGCTCCGCGTGTTAACCGTCTAGGATGCCAGGTAGAATCATCGCTTCACCCCTTGCCATGTTAACAACATTTAATATTGCGTGTTAAATAATCGGGAGTGAATTAAATACTTAAACGTGGAGTTTCGTCGATGTACAACTCGTTGCATATCGAGCTTCACTTAATGTGTAGTGTTTGCGTGAGGTGAATTGTCATGCCATCCCTTGCATCAATGAACTGATCATGCATCATAGTAGGTTATGCATCATGTTGTGCATCGTGTGGTGAATATTTGTGTTGATGTTGTTTCCGGTTTGCTCCGTTCCGATAGAGTTCCGCAAGCGTGTCGGAATGTGAGGACCCGTTCGACTACGTTGGTTCGCCAACTTCGCGGAGTCATTCTTCTTCCAAGCGGGATCTCAGGCAAGATGACCATTTCCCCAGATACCATTACTATCATTGCCATGCTAGTTATTTTGCTTCTATCGATTATGTCTCGTTGCCTACCACATGTTAAATTCAGCCTCTCAACAATGCCATGATAACCTTCAACCTGATCGACCTAGCAAACCACTGATTGGCTATGTTACTGCTTACTTAACCCCGTGTTAGCGTTGCTAGTTGCAGGTGTAGTTGCTTCCATGTGATAACATGGGTTCCTTGTTATATCACCATATTTAAATGCTATTTAATTTAATGCACCTATATACTTGGTAAAAGATGGAAGGCTCGGCCTTTCTAGCCTGGTGTTTTGTTCCACCTTTGCCCCCTTAGTTTCGGCTACCGGTGTTATGTTCCATAAATGAGCGCTCCTAACACGATCGGGATTGTTATGGGGACCCCCTTGATAATTCGTTTTAGATTAAAGCTGGTCTGGCAAGGTCCAACATTGGTACTATTTGCCCAACATAATAACTCTGTTAAATTGAAACGCATAGGGAGTTAGCGCTACCCGAGGAGTAATTCTACATAATACAGGGAGGGCCAGTGCTGATGGTGCTGGTCCAAAACAGAGCAGCTTACTAACGCTACCCGGGGCAACTCGGCGTCTGGCGTGGTAACCACCGCTCATCCGTCGTGTCCTGAGAACGAGATACGCGGCTCCTATCGGGATCGTCGACACGCCGGGCGGCCTTGCTGGATTAGTTTTACCTTTGACGGAATATCTTGTGCATCGGGATTCCGATGATGCTTTGGGTAATCTCAGAGTTGAGGTTTTCCACTAGGGAATCTGACGAGATCGCGAGCTTCGTGATTGAGGATTTCTATGCGGCTTGTGGTAATTTGTGATGGACTAGTTGGAGCACCCCTGCAGGGTTAAATCTTTTCGGAAAGCCGTGCCCGCGGTTATGTGGCAACGTGGAAGCTTTGTTTAACACTGGTTCTAGATAACTTGAAGTTAACTTAATTAAAACATGCCTACTGTGTGCGTAACCGTGACTGTCTCTTTCGTGAGTTCTTACTCCGATCGAGGAGACGGTGGGGTTATGTCTGACGTAGGTAGGTGTTCAGGATCATTCATTTGATCATCTGTAGTTCACGTCCGCTATGCGTAGATCTTCCCCCTTTTACTTCTTGTACTCGTAAGTTAGCCACCAAATATATGCTTAGCCGCTGCTGCAACCTCACCACTTAACCTTGCCTCACCTATTAAGCTTTGCTAGTCTTGATACCTTTAGAAATGAGATTGCTGAGTCCCCCGTGGCTCACAGATTACTACAACACCAGTTGCAGGTACAAGTAAAGGTTACTTGACGCGAGCGCGTTGGTTGTGCATTTGGAGTTGATTCTTCTTCTTCTTCTTCATCGATCTAGGATGGGTTCCAGGCCGGCAGCCTGGGATAGCAAGGATGGATGTCGTTTCATTTTCTCGTTTGTTTTCGTCCGTAGTCGGACCCTGCTCTTCTTCATGATGCTTATGTAATGTACTGCTGTGACTCTCATGTAGCCTGTGGCGAGTGTAAGCCAACTCTCTTTATACATCTCATCTTTTCAGTACATGTACTTGTAACGATATCCATTCTTGCGACACGACGAGATGCGCTTCTATCCCTGACGAGGCCTTCGTGCCAAATTGTGGATAGGGTCGCATCTTGGGCGTGCCACTCTCGTTTTCCTTTCCCCCACTTCACATTTGCCGTTTTCATTTGCCTTTCTCCTTCGCCCTTTTCTCTCGCTTGCTTTCTGTTCGCTTGTGTGCCATGTGCCCTCAATATGCTTGCATCTTCGCTTGCTGAAAATCTAGTGATATGGATCCTCATCCACTTGCTAGTCTCTTTAAGAGACCCACTCGTGTGGAACAAATTGCTAGTGAGTTGACGACAATTGACTATTTCTTTGGAGTTTTGCGTAAGATGCGTGAATCTGAAAATTGTGAGGAAGAAATTCATGAAGTGATTCACGAGGGCTCCTTGGATGAAAATCATGATTGCAATGATTTCACTATAAACCCTATTAGTGACAATCATGCTAAAAATATGCAAAACCCTAAGCTTGGGGATGCTAGTTTTGCTTTGTCCACTACTTGTTGCAATAATCATGATTGGGGTGATGATCTTTCTTATGATCTTGAAAATTTGTTCAAACCTCATGATGAATATGATATTTGCAACAATACTGAAAGTGGGATTGGAGAATTCATGACTTTATTTGATGATAATCCCACTATTTTTGAAGAGCGTCAACTTTGCATGCATGTGGATCATGAAAAGAATATCCTATGGGATATCTATATTGTTGAATTTGAATATGATCCCACATGTAATTGCTATGAGAGAGGAAAATATTTTGGTAGAAACTTTCATGTTACCAAATCACCTCTCGTGATGTTGAGATTGCTCTTTTCTCCTTCTTCTTCCTTGCATATGGCAGCTATTGGTTGTCTTGACAATTTGTTTTCCTATAAAATGCCTATGCATAGGAAGTATGTTAGACTTAAATGTGATTTTCACATGCTCTAGGATGCTCTCGCCGTGCTTCAATTCTTGTCTTTTGTGAGAGCATTATTGAATGCCTAGCTAAGGGCGTTAAACAAAAGCGCTTGTTGGGAGGCAACCCAACGAATCTATCCTTTTTCTTTCTGTTTTGTGTTTTCCACACTTTCATAATTCTGTTATGATTGTGTTTCTTGTGTTTCTTTTTGCGTTTGTGCCAAGCAAAACCGTTATGATTAGTCTTGGGGATGATCGTTTGGTCATGCTGGAAAAGACAGAAACTTTCTGCTCACGAAAAGAATTTTCATTTGTTTTCTGTAAGAGCTTTTGAGTTGATTATTTTTGATTCTGATTGCTACGCAAATTCTCCAGACTGTCGTAAGTTTTCAGAATTATTGAAGTACCAGAGGTATACGAAACATACAGATTTGCTACAGACTGGTCTGCTGTTAACAGATTCTGTTTTTGTTGTGTTGATTGCTTATTTTGATGAAACTATGGATAGTATCGGGGGGTATTAGCCATGGAAGATTGAAAGTACAGTAACCCAACTTCAGCACAAGTAGAATTTAAGTTTGCTACAGTACCTAAGGAAGTGGTGGTTTGCTTTCTTGTACTAATGTTATCACGAGTTTCTGTTTAAGTTTTGTGTTGTGAAGTTTTTAAGTTTTGAGTGAAGTTCTTATGGACAAAGAGATAAAGAGTGGCAAGAGCTCAAGCTTGGGGATGCCCAAGGCACCCCAAGAGATTCAAGGATGCCGTAAAAGCCTAAGCTTGGGGATGCCCCGGGAAGGCATCCCCTCTCTCGTCTTCAATCCATCGGTAACGTTACTTGGGGCTATATTTTTATTCACCACATATTATGTGTTTTTGCTTGGAGCGTCTTGTATCGTAGGAGTCTTTTATTTTTGTTGTGTCACAATCATCCTTGCTGCACACCTAGAGAGAGAGACATGCACACACCGTGATTTTGTCGAGCTTCACTTATATCTTTTGGTAGACAATTCAGCTCACATGTGCTTTACTTATATCTTTTGAGCTAGATACTTTTGCTCTATGTGCTTCACTTATATCTTTTAGAGCAAAACCGTGCGTGTCTTGGTAGTTGATCTATGCTTTGAAAGCAGTCTCAAAAGGGGTAGTTATCCAAAGGGATACTTAAACTTCCATCTTCATGTGCATTGAATAGTTAGGGAAGTTTGATTCATCTCAATTAGTTTTGAGTTGTGGTTATGGTAATATTGAAGTCATGCTAGTTAGGTGTTGTGGATCTAGAAATACTTGTGTTGAAGTTAGTGATTCCCGTAGCATGCACGTATGGTGAACCTCTATGTGATGAAATATGAGCATGATTAGTATATTGATTGTCATCCTTTGCGTGGCGGTCGGGATCGAGCGATGGTTTATACCTACCAACCCTTCTCCTAGGAGTATGCGTTGAATGCTTTGTTTCAATTACTGATAAAACTTTTGCAACAAGTATATGAGTTCTTCATGACTAATGTTGAGTCCATGGTTTAGATGCACTTTCACCTTCCACCATCACTATCTTCTTAGTGCCGCACAACTTTCGCCGGTGCACAAAACCCACCATTAGCCTCCCTCAAAACAGCCACCATACCTACCTACTATGGCTTTTTCAAAGTCACTCCGAAATATATTGCCATGCAACTACCACCATGATATGTGCCACCACGTCTACATTGCCATTGCATGATCGTAAGATAGCTAGCATGATGTTTCCATTGATGTCTATGCCATGCTAGATCATTGCCACGGTACACTACCGAAGGCATTCCATATAAAGTCATCATTACTCTAAGTTTTGAGTTGAAAGTGTGATGATCATCATTAATGGAGCATTGTCCCATGTGAGGAAATAAAAGAGGCCAAAGAATCCCACAAAAAAAGAGGCCAAAGAGCCCACCAAATAAAAAAATGAGAGAAAAAGAGAGAAGGGACAATGCTACCACTTTTTCCACACTTGTGCATATTAAGCACCATGATCTTCATGATTGAGAGTCTCTCGTTTTGTCACCACCATATAGCTAGTGGAAAATTTTCATTATATAACTTGGCTTGTATATTCCAATGATAGGCTTCCTCAAAATTGCCTTAGGACTTCGTGAGCAAGCAAGTTGGATGCACACCCACTAGTTTTATTTAAGAGCTTTCACATACTTGTAGCTCTAGTGCATCATTTGTATGGCAATCCCTACTCATTCACATTTATATCTATTGATGAGCATCTCCACAGCTCATTGATATGCCTAGTTAATGTGGCTATCTTCCCCTTTTTTGTCTTACAACCTCCACCACATTCCACACCATCTATAGTGCTATAACCATGGCTCACGCTCATGTATTGCGTGAGAGTTGAAAATGTTTGAGAAAGTAAAGGTGTGAAACAATTACTTGGCCAATACCGGGGTTGTGCATGATTTAAATTCGTTGTGCAATGATGATAGAGCATAGCCAGACTATATGCTTTTGTAGGGATAACTTTCTTTTGGCCTTGTTATTTTGAAAGTTCATGATTACTTTGCTAGTTTGCTTGAATTATTATTGTTTCCACGTCAATAGCAAACTATTGTTTAGAATCTAATGGATCTGAACATTCACGTCACATAAGAGGAATTACAAAGGACACCTATGCTAGGTAGCATGAAAGCATCAAAAATTCATTCTTATCACTTCCCTACTCGAGGACGAGCAAGAGTTAAGCTTGGGGATGCTTGATACGTCTCAAACGTATCTATAACTTTTGATGATTTCACGCTGTTATCTTGCCTTCTTTGTATGTTTTATGTACCTTTTTATATCTTTTTGGGACTAACTTATTAATTCAGTGCCAAGTGCCAGTTCCTGTTTTTTTCGTGTTTTTGACTCTTTTCAGATCTGATTTTGGAGCGGAGTCCAAACGGAAGAAAAACCTCAAAATGATTTTTTCCCGAACGGAAGAAGTCCAGGGGGCTTTTGGGCCAATCCAGGTGGGCTCCAGGGAGCCCACAAGCCCCCACTCCGCCACCAGGGGGAGGCGGCGGTGGGCAGGCTTGTGGCCTCCCTGGCCGCCCCCTGGCCTAGGTCCTTGGCCTATAAATTCCCAAATATTTCGCAAAAAATGAGGGGAGCCTCAAAAATACTTTTCCGCCGCCGCAAGCTTCCGTTTCCGTGAGATCTCATCTGGAGACCCTTCCCGACACCCTGCCGGAGGGGACTTTGGAGTTGGAGGGCTTCTTCATCATCATCATCGCCCCTCCAATGACTCGTTAGTAGTTCACTTCAGACCTACGGGTCCGTAGTTAGTAGCTAGATGGCTTCTTCTCTCTCTTGGATCTTCAATACAAAGTTCTCCATGATCTTCATGGAGATCTATCCGATGTAATCTTCTTTGGCGGTGTGTTTGTCGAGATCCGATGAATTGTGGACTTGTGATCAGATTATCTATGATATATATTTGAGTCTTTGCTGATTTCTTATATGCATGATTTGATATCCTTGTAAGTCTCTCCGAGTTTTCGGTTTTGTTTGACCAACTAGATCTATGATTCTTGCAATGGGAGAAGTGCTTGGTTTGGGTTCTGCCATGTGGTGACCTTTCCCAGTGACAGTAGGGGCAGAAAGGCACACGTCAAGCAGTTGCCATCATGGGTAAAAAGATGGGCTTTTTATCATTGGTTTGAGATTATCCCTCTACATCATGTCATCTTGCTTAAGGCGTTACTATGTTCTTATGGACTTAATACACTAGATGCATGCTGGATAGCGGTCGACGTGTGGAGTAATAGTAGTAGATGCAGAAAGTATCGGTCTACTTGTTTCGGACGTGATGCCTATAGAAATAATCATTGCATAGATATCGTCACGACTCTGCACAGTTCTATCAATTGCTCGACAGTAATTTGTTCACCCACCGTCTACTTGCTTTCATGAGAGAAGCCACTAGTAAACACTACGGCCCCCGGGTCTATTCACATCCATCGTTTACAACTCCGCTTTTACTTTGCTTTGTTACTTTGTTGCTTTCAGTTCTCACTTGGCAAACAATCTACAAGGGATTGACAACCCCTTCATAGCGTTGGGTGCAAGCTTTTGTGTTTGTGCAGGATCTTGAGATACTCCTCCGCCGGATTGATACCTTGGTTCTCAAACTGAGGGAAATACTTACCTCCGTCGTGCTACATCATCCTCTCCGCTTCGAGGGAACACCGATGCAGAAGGATTCCTGGTGTCGTCAACGTGCCCATTTCTGGCGCCACTGGAAGGTCTTTTGTGCAGTAGCATAACGAACATCAAATCACAGCTCAATAAACTTATGGAGAATCATTGAGCAAGGCTACTATCCGCATGACCCAAGCAACCTCACTCCAAGAGAAGAAGCGGACAACCAATTTAATCACTCCACATTATTCATTCTCCAGTCCGCAGTGCCTCCTGAAGATCTTCCTCACTTGCGCCCCTTCACTCAGGCTAAGGACTGTTGGGAGAACATCATGGTGTTGTACAAGGGAGGCTCAAGCACTCAACAGTCCAACTATGAAGTGGTTCTTGATGAGGCCGATGAGTTTGTGATGAAGGAAGATGAGGACCCTCGAGATCTCTATCGAAGGGTGACTGCTATTGCTGTTGCCCTCAAGGATCATGGAAGCAAGGATGTGGATGACACATGGATCAGGCGCAAGTTTCTCAAGGCCATCATGTCGTTCAACAAAACCATGTCTTCCGTCATTCGCCAATGGCCAGATTTCCACTCATTGTCCTCCAGTGAGGTGTTGGATGAATTCATTGCGATGACTATCATGAACAAGACTGCTGATAATGCTCTTGCTCGCGTTCGGTCGAAGACAGCTTCAGCCAACCTTTCCTTAAAAGCCAAGGCTGCTTGTGAAGACGAAGAAGAGGAAGAGGAAGAGGACGGCTGCCCTGAAGACACTAAGTATGCCTATCACGAGCACATGGCTCTTGCATCAAGGCAATTCTGGGGAAACAAGAGAAACTCAAGGCCCGGTTTCTCCAAGAATAACTTAAGTGGGTTTAAGACCAAGCAGCGTGTGAGGACATGCTATAACTGCGACAATGTGAGTCACTTCGTGGCAGAGTATCCCTATGAGAAGAGGAAGACAACGGTGGCAAGCTCATTAGCAAAGACAAAGCCAAGTATTTCCTAAACAAGAACAACTTTGTCAAGAAACCACATCCAAAGGGTATGGTGGCACTTGAAGAGTACACCTCCAATGATGATGACGATGATGATACAGTGGCTACGGCTACTGTATCCATTGCCACCTCCTCTCCCAAGGCGTCTCTCTTCGGCACCCCCAGCGATAACCACATCGCCAAGTGCCTTATGGCCAAAGGTATCGATCAGGTAACGCCCACCATTAAGACCACCATCACTACCGCTTCCTCATTGTTAAACCGTGTTGATGATAGTGATGTGATACGTCCATTTTGCATCATGCTTTCATGTTGATATTTATCGCTTTATGGGCTGTTATTACACTTCACGGTACAATACTTATGCCTTTTCTCTCTTATTTTGCAAGATTTACATGAAGAGGGAGAATGCCGGCAGCTGAAATTCTGGCCTAAAAAAGGAGCAAGTTTGAGATACCTATTCTGCGCAACTCCAAAAGCCGTGAAAATAAATAGCCGGGCTTTGGCCTCGGGGAGGGGGGGGGGGGGCGTGGTGGGGGCGTAGCCGGAGCGATGCCATGTGACGTTCACGCCCCCACCAGAGGAGTCGGCCATCCCGTGTGATTCCTTTCGGGACCCTACAATCAGCAAACATGACAGACGTGTTTGGTCGCGCTCACGCCTTCCTATATCTTTCTTCTATTTACACCAGAAATGAAAGGTATCTTTCTATTTGAGCCAGGCCGGAGCTCCAGTGCGCGTTCGCGAGTCCTCATATCCTCCTCATATTTGAGATGGATATAAGAGCAACTTCAATGGGGCGACCCATTTTGTGTGCGGCCGCCCGTTTGGGTCTGCGCGACAAAAGTGATGGCCCAACGCGCGAACCCATTGCTAAAACGCGTCCGCGCCGACCCATTTACGACTCAAATTTGGGACTGAAATGGGTCGGCACGAACGCGCGCGCGCCCTCTCGATGTCCGCATGTGACCGACCTGACCCACTTGTCACACAGCTATCCAACCACCGCTACCTGCTTATTTAATTCGTTAGCCTACCCCACCCACCTTTCTCGCATTATTATATTGCCACAGTGCTGCTGCTCACTTGTTTCCCGTTGGGTGCATGTGTCGGCCCATTTAAAAAAGCGGACACGAACAGATGAGCGGACGATCCAAACGGACGAAAAGCGGACAAAATCGCTGTCCGTTTGGGTCGGCCCGTTGAAGTTGCTCTAAAGGTTCACACACAACGCGGATATATAAAAACGATATGAAGGATCCGATTGAATCATTTTTTGTTTTCTTTCATGAACGGACGAAGGATTATTTGAGGGGTTTGGATATAGATGGTCTTATATGTTTGCTTTGCATTGGCGCCATCGCGGAGGGAAAGCTCCCGGGAAACGTACAGTACGTGGTAGGGGGCATGGCATGTGCCGGCATCCGTGACTTTTCTTTCCTTATCTTTTGAACGTACTAGCAGCACTGACTTTTCTTAAAAAGCATGACGAGGAGCGTTTGGCAGACGAGTCACAGCGTGGGGCTAGCCACTGAGTGGTGAGGGCTGTTGGACGTACGCTGGCACATGATGACTACAATTGTCGGAGCCTGGAGGTGATTCACGAGGGAGGGCCGAGAGAGAGAGAGAGGGAGAGAGAACGTGTCGTGCTCGTGCAGCGCCGTCAGCCATGGAGAACCTGGTAAGAGGACGTGACGGCAACGTTGCCAGTTCTATTCGAGAACGTGGTGGCCGGCGCAGTTCAGCAATGGTGCCATCACTAAGCTTCAGCCTCGTGATCCATGATGCATGGTGCGGCAGTGGTTTTTCTTTTTTTTGGATGTGACGTATAACTTTTCTCTCCCTGCCACTCGCCCAGACCCCAGAGCCAATGGTGCCATCACTAAGCTTCAGCCTCGTGATCCATGCATGGATGCATGGTGCGGCAGCGGTTTTTTTTTGGGGGGTGTGACGGTATAACTTTTCTCTCCCTGCCACTCGCCCAGACCCCAGAGCCAATGGTGCCATCACTAAGCTTCAGCCTCGTGATCCATGCATGGATGCATGATGCGGCAGCGGTTTTTTTTTTTGGGGTGTGACGTTATAACTTTTCTCTCCTTGCCACTCGCCCAGACCCCAGAGCCAATGGTGCCATCACTAAGCTTCAGCCTCGTGATCCATGCATGGATGCATGGTGCGGCAGCGGTTTTTTTTTTGGGGTGTGACGTTATAACTTTTCTCTCCCTGCCACTCGCCTAGACCCCAGAGCCAATGGTGCCATCACTAAGCTTCAGCCTCGTGATCCATGCATGGATGCATGATGCGGCAGCGGTTTTTTTTTTTGGGGGTGTGACGGTATAACTTTTCTCTCCTTGCCACTCGCCCAGACCCCAGAGCCAATGGTGCCATCACTAAGCTTCAGCCTCGTGATCCATGCATGGATGCATGGTGCGGCAACGGTTTTTTTTTTGGGGTGTGACGTTATAACTTTTCTCTCCCTGCCACTCGCCCAGACCCCAGAGCCAATGGTGCCATCACTAAGCTTCAGCCTCGTGATCCATGCATGGATGCATGGTGCGGCAGCGTTTTTTTTTTTAGGGTGTGACGGTATAACTTTTCTCTCCCTGCCACTCGCCCAGACCCCAGAGCCAATGGTGCCATCACTAAGCTTCAGCCTCGTGATCCATGCATGGATGCATGGTGCGGCAGCGGTTTTTTCTTTTTTGGGTGTGACGTTATAACTTTTCTCTCCCTGCCACTCGCCCAGACCCCAGAGCCAATGGTGCCATCACTAAGCTTCAGCCTCGTGATCCATGCATGGATGCATGGTGCGGCAGCGGTTTTTTTTTTGGGGTGTGACGTTATAACTTTTCTCTCCCCGCCACTCGCCCAGACCCCAGAGCCAATGGTGCCATCACTAAGCTTCAGCCTCGTGATCCATGCATGGATGCATGGTGCGGCAGCGGTTTTTTTTAGGGTGTGACGGTATAACTTTTCTCTCCCTGCCACTCGCCCAGACCCCAGAGCCAATGGTGCCATCACTAAGCTTCAGCCTCGTGATCCATGCATGGATGCATGGTGCGGCAGCGGTTTTTTCTTTTTTGGGTGTGACGTTATAACTTTTCTCTCCCTGCCACTCGCCCAGACCCCAGAGCCAATGGTGCCATCACTAAGCTTCAGCCTCGTGATCCATGCATGGATGCATGGTGCGGCAGCGGTTTTTTTTTTTTGGGGGTGTGACGGTATAACTTTTCTCTCCCTGCCACTCGCCCAGACCCCAGAGCCACTCGCCGCGGCGCCGACTACGGGGATCAGTGAGCTGGCTGTCCCTTTGGGTTGTGCTCTGCGTCGGCCAGCCGGCTAGACCACCAGATCGGCCACCTTCCGAGCCATTGGATTCGTGCAACCACATCAGTTCGATCAAGTCAAACCTTCCCACCCCACGCACGACTCACGACTCGTCTCTCTGCTGCGCTCCAAAATGGCTCACTTGTCGCGATATCCTTGGCGCCCGTTGCAACTCTCGTCGTCGCTGATTGCAGCACGCCGCGCCGATGGTCCCACCAACGTCCGCACCACCTTCGTCATGCTTGCATTGATGCAACGAGGCGGCGGTCACTCGGACAAACTCACTGTTCTGACCCACGTGACGTAAAAAATTCACAGAACAAACTCGGTCCAAAACAATTTCACGATCCGATCCTTTTAAAAACGCTACAAGTCGTGACGTTGTTGTCCCACTATGATATGCATACGCCAAAGTCAATGTTGTTTCATGCATTGCAGCTCAGAGCCAGCAGCCACGGTCCATGTCCCTCGATCCTGTGCTCTAGCTGCAGGCTGGGGGCCTCTTTTTGATGTACGTATGTTGGGTGGGGGACTCTAGCTGCAGGCTAGTGGCTGTGCAAAGCGCCACTAGGCCATGCATGCATGCATCAGTCGGAGAACATGCATTGTTGGTGCCGGCGATGCTCGACGGAGGGGCGGTGGCGTTGGCATTTAGCTGCCGCGATGCCGTTACTATATATGGGGATGCAGCTTACTTTGGAGCCACAGTGTAAGGGACATTGATTGATTAAGCTAGCGAGTCAGTGTTTCCATGTCCTCCCTCCGAGACGAAACGCCGGCGTTTCGGTCTGGACTACAACGCGACCTAGACTGGCGTCTGAATGTGGATCAGAAACGTCATGCTTGACCGACGTTTCTAAATGCCGCAACAACGCCACGGTTTCTGGTGTTTCTAAAAGGGTTAAAACGTAAAATTGTTTCGGGCCGAGTTCGTTCTGTGAATTCTTTACGTCACGTGGGTCAGAACAGTGAATTTGTCCCGATAACTCGGCTTGCAGCATCCCGTGGCCCTCATCGCACCTCGTTCTGCCGGTCATCAAAGAAAGCATGTCAACTGGCAAGTGGAACCCTGCTGTTCCACGACGCACTGTTGGTTTAATCTAAAAGGCTTTTCTTTTTGAACATAATAACTTTATTCCTCATATAATAGCAAGGTCGTTTACATAGTCGAGAAGAACAAAGTGAGGGATGAAAGTCTCCCAAACCTCAGAAATGCTACTGCTTACACAATGCTTGTGTCATAGCTAATATTCGCAAACTCCATTGCCAAAAGGGAATATTCTGTCACCACATGAATATCAACTCCCATGAAAGCGTCCGGGTTAGAAAGAAATCCCAAAGCATTCATACAACCCGATTCAATGATAATGCTTGCGCAACCCAGATCTGCTGCCAGATATAGTCCAGAACGGATTGCCAGGAGTTCAGCTGAGCCCGCACTCGAGACATGAGGTAGTGCTTGTGTTGCTGCCCCAAGAACTTGCCATGATCGTCCGGGGCGACAACTCCACAAGCTCCACGAAAAGTCTCCTCATGGAATGGTACATCCACATTCACTTTTATAACTCCCCTACTTGGCTTCTTCCATCTTTGGTCATTCTTGCGGATGGCATGTTTTGATGTGTTTGATCGAACAAAATTGGTAGCAAGTATCCAGATTGAAATGGTTGTTTGCTTTGGAGTCGGAACTGTCTCCTCCTTCGCCACTTGCCTCCTTTGCCACCATATAAACCACATAGCAACCAAAATGAGCTCGACAATAGGAATGTCATGTAGTAAAATATTCAAACAGATCAAGATATCCAGGCTGATGGAGCCAGACCGGTCTTGTACCACAACTTTGTCAATCTCTCCTGATAATCCAAGAGATGACCACACTTGCCGTGATCTTCCGCATGTGAACAAGCAATGTTGAATGTTCTCCAGACCAACTTTGCAAATTGGGCATTGCGGGATCAAGGGTATATGTTTTTCTGCCAATACATCGCATCACCATAGAATTCCCCGAAGAACTTTCCAACCAAAGTGTTTGATCTTTCCCGATAGCCGGAGGTGCCAGAGTTCCTTCGAGACCCCATTAAGTTGAGCATTCCCTGGGCAGTTTGGGTTTGAAAAGTAGCGCCCAAACTGATGTTCAAATTCTGCATGGTATGCCGAACGAACAGAGAAAGTTCTACACTTTGTATAGTGTCATGCAACAAAATCTTCAAGCTCTTCAACATTAGTGGAATCTGTAATATTCTGCAAACATCAACTAGTGAGAATATGCTATGAATGATGCTTCATCCCACTGACTCGTATGAGGATCAATTATATCTTGCACTTTTGACAACATGATTCCATCTCTAGGGGTCATAACCTTCCTCGACGAACTTGATGGGATCCAAGTATCATCCCACATGCTAATCTGTGAACGAGTGCCCACTCTCCAAATACATCCCCTCTTGAAGGTTTGTATCCCAACAACCAGACTCTGCCATGTGAATGAGGAGCCTTTATTCTGGCCAGCTCTCAAAACATTCCCATCAGGATAATATTTCGCACTTAGAACACGGGCACTTTAAGAATCAGGATTCTGGATCAGATATCAACACTGCTTTGCTAACATAGCATGGTTAAAGCTATGAAGGTCTCTGAAGCCCATACCTCCCTTTTTCTTCGGTACACACATATTCCATCATGCAAACCAATGCATTTTCTTTTTCTCCTCTCCATCTCCACACCAGAAGCTCGATATTTCATACGTTATTGATTTGCAAATTCCTTTTGGTAATTTAAAGACAAACATAACATATGAAGGAATTGCCTAGCTACTGCCTTTAAGAGGATTTCTTTACCTTGAACTGATAGAATTTTTTCCTTCCACCCCTTCAATCTCTGACATACTTTGTCAACGCTGTTTGTAGTTTGCAGCATGCCGTTTGTGTGTTTTGACGTGGCGGTCAGCGCTGACTCCAACATGCATGCTAAAATGCAGCGTCCACACGCAGCTCCAGCAGGCGCGCTAAAATGCAGCACGCGCGAGCAGCCGGGGCTTGCCATATGTTGTATTTTTGATACATTTTGAACACAAAACAAATTTCAAACGTCAAAACAAAGACATGGCATATTTAAATCACACAAACAAGTTCATGATGACATAAAAAGTTAATCCCCAAAATATAATCCAACCAAGTTCATGCCCACATAGTTCACACCAACGAATGACCCATCAAGCCTCGTCCTCGTCCTCGTCCTCGTCTTCATCTTCATCTCCCTCTTCCTCTGTTTCATCATCCTTTTCATCGGATTCTTCGTCCTCCACTTCATTGGCGCGCGCGGTGTTGGCAAGATCTTCAACGACATCATGCGAAGGTGTTGGCACACCGGAAGACATGCCGCCCATGGCGCCCGGAGGTGTTCCCATGCCTCCCATGCCGCCAATGCCGCCCGGAGGTGCTCCGAAGCCATCCATGCCTCCCATAGTCTCCATGGTAACTCCAAAGCCACCCATGGCACCCACGCCGCCAATGCCACCACATCCCATGCCGCCAATGCCGCCCGGGGGTGCTTCGAAGTCAGCCATGGCACCCATGCTGCCAATGCCACCGTCACCCATGTATCCAATGCCACCGCCACCCATGCCACGAATCATGGTTCTTTTTTGCATCAAGACTTCTTCACGAGTAAGATTGACATACTCCTTTTGCGACTCATTAAGAGTAGATGTGTCCAAAAAGAACAAGTACTTCTCCCATTCCAACAACTTAGATCGCTCCTCCATGGCCACCTTCCTCTCCTGCAATGTCACCTTCCTCTCCTCGGCCGCCACCCTCCTCTCCTCGGCCGCCAACCTTCTCTCCTCGGCCGCGACATCTTGGGTCCTTGTCATCTTCCTCACCTCGTTCGCTTCTTTTCTTGCCTTCACAATAGCTCCATAGCATTTTTGAGCTCATCATCCCCTCTCCTATTCTTCTTTTATTTTGCGTCTTCCTTGCACCCATCCGGTCATTTTGGCTTCGAATATGAAACCGAGTTTGGTGTTGGGCTTCTCTTGCCGTCATCACTTGATGCCTCCTCCTCGACATGATCCAACTCAACTGTTCGCTTGCATTTGTTGCTCTCATCAATATCATCGATGTCGTCACGCTTCTTCCATTTCTCATCATCCTTCAATTCTTCATAGCAATGAGGCAAGGTAAATGGTCTCCCTTTCTTGATCTTTCCTTTCTTGGTCTTCTTGTCCTCTCCTTTGAACAAGTTTTGTGCAAAATTGAACTACAAAAAAACAAAACAAGCTAGCACTACAAACACCAAGAACAAGCATGATGAACATGGATGAAATGGAACTTACCCTATCAACTTCATTAGTGCCACTTGGGTTCAAAGTGTCAACCGCCTTTTGTGCGGCCGCCCACTTTTGACAATCTCGGTTGATTGTCGACCACCGGGAGCGAAGAGATCGTGCAGAGCAATTCCACTCTTGTTGTGTAGATCAAAGTGCTCCTTCATCCGGTTCCAATATGCATCTTTATTTTGATCACCTCCAACGGATGGATCCCTCGACACTTGCAACCAAGTATTGCATAGCAATATGTCTTCATCGTTGGTGTAGTTGCCTCCTCTTCCTTTCGGTGCGTCGACAATGCCCTCATCATTCTCGTCCACCTCGAACTCATGGTCATCGAAATGCATGTCATTGGTTTGAGACCAATGAGAATTTTTTTTGACCAGCTATGGTAGGGAATCACCCCACAGCCTTTTCTTTTATTCCAACATAAAGAGAGTTTATGTACATGAGAGGATTAGAATATACAACAGGGGTGGGTGAATATACAACATGGGTGAGACCAATGAGAATTGTTGGAGCCAACACCCATAGTTGACATATAAGCCTCATCGTTGACACTACAAAGGATATACAACGAAGAAAATGAGATATCTATATGTATGCATTTAAAAAATAAACAACAACAAAAAGTTGGCGAATATTTTGACCTTTGGGGCATTTCCTCGAACACCTTGTGCGCGTCGGCCGTCGGCTCAACAAGTCAGCTCGTCAGCGCTTCGGTAGCCACCGCGGCCGTCACACGCCCTGCAAGTTTCTTCCTCGACGGCTTGGAGGAGCCGGAGCCGTCCGCCGCCTTGTTCTTCTTCGCAGAAACCTTGCCCTTCTTCGGCCTCGCCGCATTTGAGAGCTTGAAGAGGGGGGCACGTGGCCTCATGGCGGGCGCCGGCGTGAGGCCACCCGCGGTCGAGGTCATCCGTGGCACCATGAAAAGGCCGTGCGCGGCGCCGGTGATTGGAGGAGCGCCGGCGGAGGCGGAGGCGAAGCCAACGCTCCCCGCGCCTGGGTATGCGGCGGCGGAGGCGGCCGCAGAGGGGTCGCGGTTGTAGGGAGGGGTGAGGGGGGGGTGCCGGCGGGGGCGTCCATCGGGTCAGTTCGCCGGCGACGGCGCGCGGCGGACGAAGGTGGCGCGGTGGGGAGAGTGCGGCGCGAGCGCTCGAGTGTGCAACGAGTGGAAGCGGGCGCACCAAATAAACAGCGCGCGATAGCGATTCGGTGTGCGCGCTGTAATATTTATGCCCCACGCGTGTTTATAGCGCGTTCGCTGGAGCCGCTTTTGCTATTGTGCGCGCGTTAAAAAGGATAATTTTAAGGCGCGGTGCTGTTTTAACGCGGGTGTTAAAGATGTCTAGAACTCTGAATACATTCTTTTAAGTGATGCACACGGCTGCAAGCCTGCAACCCCTCTCCTTGTGCAGGCGAGCTGCCACGGCGGGCGTCGTGGGTAGCAGGGCGGACGGGGAGTGACACGCACCTCTACGACGATGACTCCTCCGACGATCTTGAGCGCTGAAGCGCCTCATCGTCCACTTTCACCCGCAGGATGGCTTTCTATTTCACGCAGAGGGAGCAGAGAAATTCAGACTTGTCGCTAGAAAATCACAATATTCAACCGACCCTATTCCTAACCTTTAATGGAGAAAATGATGGGCCGTGCCGGGCATGGTCGATCGTCAAAATCATTCAGCCATAACTTGACTGGAAGAAAAATACGCACGCAGTACAAGACCATGACGTGGACTGGGAACGCTCCTTTGCTTCTTATACATAATTAACAACACTTCTTAATTATTCCTATAACAATTTCCACACTGCTCCTTTTCTTGTTCAATTGCTCTGCATGGTTGATTGTCCAGATTGTTATAAGTTTTCGCAGTGTTAACTTCAGTATTAGAGTCCCCTCAAAAAAAGAAGAGCTTCAGTATTACGGAAGTATCCATACAACATGACAATACACTGTGACTGGTCGGCAATTGGCCAGCATGAAATCCTGGTGATTTTCTTGAAACTGCCGTTTTAATTCGTTTTGCTGATTTTTGAGTACTGAGAGCCACAACTCTTTGTATTTATGCATATAAATTTGTGTATTTCAGGTAGAGGGAGGGGTTGCCAACACCAAACAATCTCAGGACCTTATGTGATCTGACCCACAATGTGCAGATATTATTGGGGTTATGCTCCAACTTCTGCCGTGCTGTTTATGGCGGGCTGTCCCAATCAACGAATTCTAGCCACACCTTGAGCATAGGAAAAGTATGCATGACAAAGACCAAGACGTGGCTTGTTGACCTATGATTGCAGTTGTGGTGGAACAGGGATAGAGATAAGCTGCTCTGCCCATTCTCATTTCCACCTGCCAATATTCCCAGACCAATATGACTAAGCTCGTGCTCCTCCTCCGAGGAGCTGCACTACTGCTTTGTCTATTGATTTCCCAAGCAACATCCACTTCCCATGGCCAAGCGAGTGTGTCAGGAGTCTGCATCGCAAGCGAGCGAGATGCGCTTCTATCCTTCAAGGCAAGCCTCCTCGACCCTGCTGGCCACCTCTCATCATGGCAGGGTGAGGATTGTTGCCAATGGAAGGGAGTCCGCTGCAGCAACAGAACGGGCCATCTCATCAAGCTCAACCTCCGCAACGTCGACATGGTCCACTACATGGACGACTACATGTACGACTACAGCTACCCGAACAGGAGCAGATCATTGAGCTTGTCGGCGGGGGAGATGAGCTCTTCTTTGGCCACTTTACAACACCTGAGGTATCTTGATCTGAGCTGGAATGACTTCAACGGCACAAGCATCCCTGTCTTCCTGGCTTCTCTAAAGAACCTAAGGTATCTCAACCTCTCCTCGGCAGGATTCGGTGGCAGAATACCTTCCCAACTTGGCAATCTCTCAAAGTTGCAATATCTTGATCTCAGTGGGAATTATAATTATGGTTTGTCTTACATAGTGGATCTTGCATGGTTGCCACGTCTCTCCTTGTTGAGTCATCTTGACATGAGCGGTGTGGATCTTAGTTCTGCGAGGGATTGGTTTCAAATGGTTAACATGCTTCCTTCTCTTAAGGTGCTTCACTTGTCCGATTGTGGACTCAACAGTACCGTGTCTGGTAGTATACCACATTCCAACCTCACAAATCTCGAAGTCCTTGATATGTCCGAGAACAACTTCCACACTTCACTGAAGCACGCGTGGTTTTGGAATCTCACAGGCCTTAAAGAGCTTCACCTCTCAGATTCCGGCTTGGAAGGGTCCATTCATAGTGATTTGGCATACATGACGTCCCTTCAAGTCATAGACTTTAGTTGGAACAATCTCGTGGGTTTGATACCAAACAAATTAGAAAATTTGTGCAATTTGACAAGGATAAAGTTCAATGGTAACAACATAGGTTCAAGCATAGGGGAGTTTATGGGGCGATTGCCAAAGTGCTCATGGAATACACTGCAAGCATTGTCAGTGCGGGCTGGAAATATGACCGGGAATCTGCCCCTTTGGATAGGGAACATGACCAATCTTAGTGTTCTTGAAGCATCTGAAAACAGGTTGACTGGCCCTCTGCCTGTAGGAGTTGGAGCACTGAGAAGTTTGAAAAGGCTGTACCTCGGGTACAATAACTTCAACGGCGTGCTCTTGAAAGAGCATTTTGCAAGCTTAGGAAAATTAGAGGCTTTGGACCTCGGCTACAATAACTTCAGCGGTGTGTTCTTCAATGAACATTTTGCAAGCTTAGGAAAATTAAAGTATTTGGGCCTCAACTACAATAATTTGAGCGGTGCGCTATTGAATGAACATTTTGCAAGTTTTGGCAACTTAAAAGTTTTGGACCTCAGCTACAACAAATTCAGTGGAGTGCTCTTCACGGAAGATTTTGCAAGTTTGGGTAATTTGGAGTATTTGGACCTCAGCTATAATAACTTTAGTGATTTTCTTTGTAAAGAACACTCAACAAGTTTAAGTAATTTGGAGCATTTGGACCTCAGCCATAATAAATTAAAGAGTGTGTTCGTGGGTGGGCATTTTACAGGCCTATTGAATTTGAAGTATCTGGACTTGTCATACAACTCTGTGAGATTAGCTATCAACCAAAAATGGGTCCCTGCATTTAGGTTGAAGTACGCAATATTCCGGTCATGTCAATTGGGCCCTAGGTTTCCTGAGTGGCTCAAATGGCAATCTGACATTGATGTTCTTGTTCTCAGTAATGCAAATCTGGATGATGTTATTCCTGACTGGTTTTGGGTTACATTTTCCCGAGCTTCCTTCTTGCAAGTATCAGGAAACAAATTGCATGGGTCAATACCATCAGATCTACAACACATGTTAGCTGATCATATATATCTTGGGTCCAATAAGTTTACAGGTCAAGTCCCGCGGTTGCCTTTAAATATAGCACGACTGAACCTATCTTCAAACTTTTTATCCGGGACATTGCCATTAGGGCTAAATGCTCCACTACTCGAAGAGTTGTTGCTTGCAAATAATCAACTCACAGGCACCATCCCATTGTCTATATGCCAATTGACTGAACTGAAAAGGTTGGACCTATCAGGAAACCATTTAACAGGAGATATTATGCAGTGTTGGAAGGAATCTGATGCAAACTCTACAAATCAATTTGGTTGGGACATGCGCAGCTTAGCCCTGAATAACAACGATCTCACTGGTGAATTCCCTAAATTTCTTCAGAGATCATCACAATTGATGTTCATTGATCTTTCCTATAATAGGTTGTTTGGAGCATTGCCAGAATGGTTACCAGAAAAGATGCCACAATTGAAAATATTAAGAGTGAGATCAAATATGTTCAGTGGCCATATTCCTAAGGATCTCACTTCCTTGGACAATCTTCATTATTTGGACATAGCACACAATAGCATATCGGGAAGTATACCATGGTCTTTGTCAAACCTGAAGGCAATGATGACAGTGGTGTCACAGGACACCGAGTCTTACATTTTTGAAGAGAGCATCCCAGTAATCACAAAGGACCAGAAGCGTGACTACACCTTTGAAACGTACAAGCTGCTGATGATTCTTGATTTGTCTAGTAACAATTTGGCAGGATATGTTCCAGAGGAGATAACTTTACTCATTGGGCTTACCAATCTGAACCTGTCAAATAATGAACTCACCGGAGCAATCCCAAACCAAATTGGTGATTTAAGGCAGTTGGACTCACTCGACCTATCCTCCAATGAGTTCTCTGGTTCAATACCATCAAGTTTGTCAGCCTTAACTTATTTGAGCCACTTGAACTTGTCATACAACAATCTATCCGGTGCAATACCATCCGGACAACAGCTACAAGCTCTTGATAATCAGATGTATATCTACATCGGTAACCCTGGTCTTTGTGGAGATCCTGTCGGCAGGAACTGCTCAACACATGATGCAGAGCAAAGTGACCTCGAAGATATAGATCATATGCCATCTGTTTATCTTTCCATGAGCATTGGATTTGTGGTGGGTCTGTGGACAATTTTGTGCACCATGTTGATGAAGAGAACCTGGAGGGCTGCCTTCTTCCAGTTTATTGATATGACATACGACATGGTTTATGTGCAAGTGGCTATAAGGTGGGCTCATATGGTGGAGAAAAATCAAGACGGGGCACCATGAAGTGCCCAACTCCGCGCCAAGCGAATTGCGAGTATCTAAATAGTATTTGTATGTTTGCACCATATCACTATTTGTAGCTCTAAATGAGCCTTGGCTGGATGTCTGTACTCTATTGTATTGTTATTTGTATGTTTGCACCATAGCTCTATATGTAGCTCTGGGGGAGTTTGTACCGTATTGTATTGGTATTTGTACGTCCATACTTTAACAATTGAAGTGTATGTATATGTTCTGCTGGATTGCTTAAGCTGAAGAAAAATATACATACCTATAACTGCACTCTGCCTTTTTGATGTTGTTCGGTTTGCTTTGTACTCCCTTCGTTCCTAAGTATAAGTCTTTTAGAGATTCTACTGTGGACTACATACGAAGCAAAACGAATAAACCTACACTCTAAAATATGTCTATATATATTCGCATGTAGTCCGTACTAGGATATCTAAAAATACATATATTTAGGAACCGAGGGAGTATCATCTATTTCAAGGGAGTGCTAATTCATTAGCATAGTGAAAAAAAGGCACCTGGTGATTAATATGAGAACATATTTGTTTGTAAGATATCTCTAGAGGCAAAGGTAGAAAGCTATGTTCACCATCAGTGCATGTAGACTTATCTAAAGCTTCCATTTAAGCTTACGTTTCTTTATTTTGATGAAGCAAACTGTATCAACTCAACCATGCCCACCGAGGCTGTGTTTGCTAGCAAAGTGGAGAAGCTCAAGGCCGACCAGTCCAAGCCCTCGGAAGAGGTGACTCTGGAGCCCTTTGAGTGTGACCACGCCTGCATCTTTTGTGGTTACAGGATGTTCAGAAGGTAAAAAATGAAATTACGAAGAAATGAGTGTATATTTTATATAGACTTTTTTTCCTGAAAAATTAAAATTTTTGCGTCCAGGAACTGAATAACAAGTGTATGTAGTACAAAATTCATTGGTGTGAACGATTGCACATTAAGAACAAAGAAACAAATTGTGAGCGGTCACAAACCGCGTCGTATCCCATAGTCAGCACTAACGTCTGTAATCTTCAGCTATTTTTTTTGAGCCGAACATAACACCCCTTTCCATTACAGAGAACGGAAATACAGTAGTTCAACAGAGTTATCAAAGAAAGGGAAAACACTAATCCCAGCAAGCTACAGATTTTACCCATAGAACTGTAATCTTCAGCTATTAAGCTAGTTTCCAGGGGAAAGCTTCAGTTGTTAATATGAAAACAACCATTTAAACTTTGCTTCCAGGGGAAATTAGGATGAACTGCAGCAGACATTTTGGTCTTCGGTTTCATGCAAACTCACACACTTAATACATCCAAAAATTCACGAGTCTGCAAATGAAAACGAACTAAAAAACCGTGAGGACAGAAGCTTCTTATCTTATGGAAGTAAAACTCAATGCTGAAAGTAGGCGCTCCATGTTTCTTAAACATACAAGCAAAAGTAGATACTACAAGTACAAGATAAGGTCTCTGTTTCAAAAAACCACCCTCGATGACCAACAGACTGCTCGAGATTCAGTCATTTTGGTGACATTAACATGGTACATGGACATAAATCAGTAACCTCCACGCACTCCCGAAGTGCATAGATCGAACGAACACCAACGCCTCGAATCAGCTCCTCGGGCCTCAATCCCGAATCAGCTCGACAGAGAGATACTCTGCTTTCACTAGTCATGTAGAAAGGGGATTATGCATCGCCACACTTGCATAGTATTAATAAGCCTGATCACAGAAAAACTCACTAACTTAAGAAAAAACAAATTAGTTCATGAAAACTTATAGTACTAGCTAGCCATACCATGTACACATTAATTTGCCATAGCAATATAAATGAATTTCTTGCAAAAATCAAACCCATTAATTGGGAAATAATGGACGGACGCTGGGACTGTCCACTTGGCACATGTTGATTGGCTCAAGTGCGAAATATTTTCTTCTTTATTTCTTCCTTTCTTTGAGATGGATGCGAGGGCTTTTTTCTTTCTTCTCACAAGCACATCAATCTGTTTTCAGCTGCACCCATCTGATAAATTAACAAGCAGCGGACAGACAATTAAATAAGTAGAATTGTTTTCCTCTGATCTATCTTTCCCCCAAAGATTTACACGCCACGGGTCATGGCGAATTACCAACCATACTAGGAGTGTGGTTTAGTTGTTGGAAGTTCATAAACGCGGAAGCACATCAACGTAGCATGGACGGTAAGGAAATGCACATCTAACGCCGTAAAAACATGTGAAAGGGTCTTTAACAATCCGATTTCCTAAAAATTGCATTCTTGAAGTCATGACATGGCATGCTGCAACCGCGCGATGCTTTGTTTGCTTAATATATGGCTGTATGCATTCCTCGATGCAGAGGCCGGGGCGAGGCCTCCTTTTCTAAAAAAAAATGACATGGCATGCTGCAACCGCGCGATTGGAAGTTTGTAGGAGCACCACATCCTTGTGCGGATGTAAGCCTATGAGATGGTAGTCACACTCATCGCCATCGGGGTTGACGACACTTCCATCCACATCGATGAAGTTATCCTCGTCCGAGTTCCAGGAGTACCCGGATTGGTCATCTTCATCTTCATGCACACATGCTTCTTCATGTTGACTACCAGCATAGACATCATCAGCTGTGTCGATGAAGTCATCCGCTTCGTAGACGCCATCTTCATCGACGTGACTGTTGCCATGAATGTCATCAGTTGTGTTGCTGAGGTCAGCAACCTCACAGACACCATGTTCATCGTCAGCACTTTCGCCATCGACGTCCTCACCGCTGCCATCAATGTCATCAGGTGTGTCGCTGAAGCCATCAGCGTGACAGACGCCAACTTCATTGTCGTCGTAGTTGCTGTCAACGTGATCCATTGTGTCGCTCTGGCTATCCTCCTCATGGTATATCACTTCCTCATTGTTACGATCTCTGAACAAGCTAACTAGAGCTTTTTTGCTATCGACTGCTTCCCACTGCACTTTATAGACTGACTTCCCCCAAGTGTATTTGTCTATGATGCGAGCATAACGACCAAGGCTGGTCTCGTGCACTAAGATCCACCCCACCCGGCCATCGGCTGATTTTGTGAGTATCCATACATGTAACTGGAATTCATCGATTGCCACATAATGAACCCCTTTCTCGTAGCTCACGAAGATAGACCTCTTGACCAGCTCAAAACCCCGTTTATCTTCATAAGCTTTCCCCAGCAGAAGGACCATATCGTACGTACCCTCCGAGTTGTGTATGATCGTAAGGATATTGTTCCAGCATTGTATGTAGAGCGAGCCCTGCCAGTACACAGCGGACTTCCATATCATCACACACCTAGGGTGTGGCGCCGTCACCATGTCATAGAGGTACCCAGGGGCGAAATGTCCTGGCACAAACTCGCGGGTCATCCATTGCATGTTGTGTGACGAGAACACTAGTATAGAGATTACCTTATCCTTTGTATCCTCGGCCGTTGGCATATCGGCATGTATCTCTTTCTTGCGTGGTTCTTGGATGGTTTCGTGGACGTCTGCTTGGATCGTCGTTCCACTCGGAAGGAGGAATACCTCGTAGTGCAGCGACACGGCTGGGTCGAAGGCGAGGAACATGCCCTCGTGAAACGGCTCAAGCTTCCTCGACAGTGGTGGCAGGCGAGCACAACGTATCGTCGCCGGGTTGCAGACATAATACTCATCTTTTGAATCATCCTCAAGTAGAAGGAGGCCGTTGCAATAGTGGAGCAGGGAGGCCGTGTCGTGCCGGAAGAGCGGACGCCGAAAGATGGGGCCGTCCCGAGCCGTCCATGGCGGCTCTGAGCGCGGCGCCGGCGCGGCATAGAAGGAGGACTCATCGTGAATCCCAAGGTTGCTGGTGAAGATGCCGGGGAAGTGCCCCGAGGGAAAGAAGTACGGGAGGAGTAAATTATGGGCGTCGACAAGGACACGCCAGGAACGGCAGACGCCCCGGAACCTGGTAAGAGCAAGTACAATAAAGCTGAGTCAGCTGGCTGTAAGGAATAAAATAGTATATTTTTGCTTAGTTGGAGGAGAGAGAAGGTAAGCGGACTCTTAGCTAAAAGCCAGCTCTAGGACGTGCTCCTAGGCACTTTGTGAGAATGAAAGGTGGATCATATAATAAATAAGTAGTACACTCTTGCACAAAAACCCTTCCAAGAATCCCCGCGGCTCAATCAATCCCAAGAATCCCCGCGGCTCAATCAAAGGTCAAAGGGGACATGCCGGCCGGCGAGAGGCGGCCGACGCACCTGCCGACCGCGCTACACCTTCCTCCGTGCCGGGGGGGGGGGGGGGGACGGCAGCAGCGGGGATCCTCGTGCGTGCCGGCGATGGGGGTCGACGAGGCAGCGCCGGGCGGCGGCGACGGGATCCGGGTGCTGCTGCGGCGGAAGCAGGTGGACTCCGACCGGGCCCGCGCCGCCGGCAACCATCAGCTCGCCAAGGAGCTCATCGCCATCGGTGCGCGCTCATCACCGCCCCTTTCTCTCTCCCTCTCCTCGGACTTCCCGTGGGGGTCGACGAGGCAGCACCGGGCGGCGGCGACGGGATCCGGGTGCTGCTGCGGCGGAAGCAGGTGGACTCCGACCGGGCCCGCAGCGCCGGCGGCCATCAGCTCGCCAAGGAGCTCTCCGTCACGCAGCTCATCGCCATCGGTGCGCGCTCATCACCGCCCCTTTCTCTCTCCCTCTCCTCGGACTTCCCGTGCGTCATCTTTATTTACGGGGAAACCGCGAGCTTTGCGCTGCGTTTCCGGGGTCAATCGCTCGCCTCCATGGCTCGAGGCGCCAAGCTTTTCGCGCCTCAGATGGATTGTTATCTTTGGATCTTTTCCAGCTCGTGACGGTGAACAAAAATTACTCTGCCTTGGCTTGTCGTTGGTTCCGCGGTGCGATTTTCCTGCAGAGTTTTCACCCTTTGGATTCACCTCCCGTCACGCGCTCACGCGGCCGCCAAAATCCAGAATCCGTGGTCGTCGTCGCATTGGGAAGGGCGCCGCCATGGCAAGTCGACCCAATATTTCTTTGGGCGAGTGCTTCAGTTTTCCACTGCATCAGGATCAGCAAACAACACATTCACGTTACCAAATTGACCCTCCAGACCCCATGATTACATCGCTACCTTCTCATCATTAGTGTGCCCTCATTGTGTTGCTTCCAAATTCTCCTCTTGCTAAATATGTAAGCATCAGAGGTTTCTGCACTTTGTCATTGCTTGACTCCTGAATTTTCTGACAGCAAGTTGTCATGTCAGACTGAATTGAACCTGAAGGATGAATGGTTGAATTGTTTTGACTCACCCAAGCTAGCTGTTTAGTAGAAGTTTAGCAATGCACGTAAGATAATCTGGTTGAGTTTTACTAGGATAATTTGTATGATTTCTCAGTACATGCTACATGGTTATTTATTAAATTATAATTTCTCAGTATTATCTGCAGAGCGAGCAAAAACGGATGATTCTTGAGAAACAGAGGCGTCGAAAAGGCCCTTACAATTATAGGTACCAACATATAAAATCTGGGGATTTCTTGGTAAGTGGCACTCTTACAATGCAAAACTTAAATCATACAAAAACTGTTTAATACTACTTCCTCCATCCCAAAATAAATGTCACTTTAGGTTCAACCAGAATCAATTACTTGGTATGTGGGTAGAGAAATAAGAAAAGGAGAAAATGCCGTAAAATTGTAAGAAAAACGACAATGCTGCTTGATGTCGATAGGGATCCTAAATGTATGTATTTGCCAAGATTATTGTTGAACCACTAGAGTTGACCCAATGGAACGCACGGATATATCCAGTAGCTTGGTTTGAAGGTCATAAAGTTTTTTTTACCCGTTGCAACACACATATTAAATGATCAGTATATATAAGTTGGTATATCTCTCCTCACCATATTTGTCACATTCACGCTATCGAGCTTGATTTCTGATGTCCTAAATAAACTGCAATGCTACAATTAAGTAAGATGGACAAGTTATGAGTATAGCTTCTCATCTATTGCCTGGCTGCTCTCCTGAAAATGAGTGTATGTTTGTAACTTGGTATGATGGATGAAACATGGCATTAACTCTTCTTTGGTGTACTTTGTATGTTTTCATTTGTTTTTGAGAAAAATGGCAGTGGTACTGAGTATGCGCATTTTTGAGACAACAAAGTAGCGACATGTAATCCATGAAAGGTAATGCTCTGCATAAATAGGATCCTGGTAATACCTGTAGCAGCAGATGATGTTTTAGATGGTGTGCTAGCTGCATAATGACACAACCACAATAACTGTCGACTCCTCTGATTTTACAACTGTGTCATGACTCTGATGAACATATGATGTGCTCTGTTTTTACAACTGTGTCATGACTCTGATCGACAACCTCTACCTCGACATGAACGGCATCATCCACCCCTGCTTCCACCCCGAGGGCCGGGTACTGCTCGATTCCCCCCAAACCCTCATTATTATTAAGCTAATGTTAGTTGTTCCCCTGCTTATTATCGTGCTCATGGTCTCATGGCTTTGGCCCTCTCTCTCCCCCCGCAGCCCTCCCCGACCACCTACGACGAGGTGTTCAAGTCGATTTTTGATTACATCGACCACCTCTTCTACCTCGTCCGTCCCAGGAAGGTCCTCTACATGGCGATCGGTGAGCTGCTCGCTTGCTTGGCTGCTTGCTTCGTGCCAATGCGGTTTCGTCATGCTAAGTTGGTTTCACTAATGCTCCACTTTAACTGCACAAATGGTGTTGCGCCGAGGGCCAAGATTAATCAGCAGCGGTCCAGGCGGTTCCGGGTTGCGAAGGACGCGGCTGATGCGGTAACGTTACTGCTTGGGTGTCATGGCATTGCCATTGCAGGCAGCTGTGTTTGTTCTACAGCGCAATCTTCCAGGGTTTGACCCAAACACACGCCATGTCTTATATGGCCTTGTAAGTTTACTTGCAAATTTCAAAGTAGCTGTCATTTTTGCACCCACCCTTTTACTCATTGATCACCGCATTTTTCAGGATGCAGATTTGATCATGCTTGCTCTGGCAACTCATGAGGTCCACTTCTCGATTTTAAGAGAGGTAAATTTGCAACAATTCTTTGTTGAGAACTGTACGCATGTAACTGACTCTGGCCAACGCCTCTTAAGTCAAATTTCGTGTTCTTTTTGGTAATTTAGGAGTACTTCTGTAACTACATAATTCAACTGACTTTAGAGGTGATCACCATGCCAGGGCAACATGAAAAATGCTTTCTGTGTGGTTAGAATTTGAAGTTAACATGATACAGTCCTTCTCCCAAGCATGCCTGAACAAGATCTAGTGTTAATCCATGCTTGCTTATGACATATGCATGGAGCCACGTTGTGTACATTAGTGGACTGAAGTAATTGTATTTCTTGCCATGTCCTCTAGAATACTCGAGTACTTATATGATTATTTATCTTTTACCCACCATCCGCAGTCGAGCCACCCCGCGCCGGCCACCGGCTCGCAGCCAACTCCACTGCCGGCCCCAAGCGCCGCCTGTACCGCGCCACCCTCTGCCTCGATCTCCGCCGCCGCCGCCCCGATCCGGTCCGGGGGAGACCATCTCCGCCGCCAACCTACCACCGGAGCCTCGCCGTCCTCGCCCCTTGCGCCGGTAGAGGATCTGAATGCAGTCAGTTCATCAGAGTGCGTCTGTTACAGCCTGTGTTCATCAACAAGCGTCAGAGGATCTGAATTCTCCTCACAGTTCTCTCACTTTGGCTTGTTGTTGACCTTTGTACTAGCCATGGCACCGGTGGCTTCTTGTTGTTCTGTGGTTGTGGTCAATTGGTCATGTGGCCACTACCCACCATTTCCCTTTTTTTTGTTTGGATATGTTGGCATGGTTCAATGCAACTTAACTGGTATGGTTTGGTGCTAGATTATTTATGTGGCTTACAAGTATCTACCGTTGTTGTAGCTGATATTCTTGTGCTAGATATCAATGTGATGCATACTGCATAGGTAGATTGTAGGTTGCCGTGATGCTAAAGATGCTTAGCAAGCTAATTACAGTATGCTAAAGTCGGTCAAATGGCTCATTCCATATGGTCTCTGATGCTTTCTATGGTCTCTGCATGCTCCCCATCTTCTGCTTTAGGCTGCCTTTTGTGATTCTGTTACATTAACTAGCTCCTCTGCAACAATATATCAATCTTTCGTGTTACAGCATGTTCACAAATTTAGCATAGCTCCTCTGCAGCAATATATCAATCTTGGACAGCTACCTCTGGCCTTCTTTACCACCAAGGGGGAAAGCGTCCAACTGTCTCCATCTAAAGAGGTGCTGCTGTTCAGATCCTATAAGTTTTACTATCTCTGATGTTTGCCTTTGATGCATCATGAATCCATGATTCTGTTTTGTAATATTTTCAGTACTGCTTTTGAAGAGGTGTTGTTGGTGCCTATGGTCATGGGCTTCCTGATGAAAATGGAGCCGGGAGTGATCCTCCTGTTATTCTTATTTTTGGTGTTTATGCAAAAACGTTCTCTGAAATTAAGACTGTGTTTTCATCTGTGTTCTAAAACTATGTGGATGGCTCAGTTTTAGTTTAGTTCAAATGGTTGTAGAAGTGCGCACTGGTCAACATAAAAGCTGGCTAATTTTCAATAAATAAATTATTCGTCAATTCACAAGAAAATACTTGAAAACAGTTCGTAATATAAAATATTGTTCGGAATTTTAAAGAAATGTTTATAAATAGTAAAAACAAATCTTGATTTTAGAAATGTTCAAGAATGATTGAATGTATGCAGTTAAATAGTAATGCTTCTGAGTCTTTCTGATTATATACCTGAGTAAATTTTGAAAAATCAGTTGTCGGGGTGAATCGGAATATTATAGTATATTTTTAAAAAATCTTGAAATTCAGAATAATTCTTTGAGTTACCAAGTTTTTTGACAACCATGATATTTTTAAAAAAATATGAACATTGTTTCAACTTCTGATTTCTTTAAAGAAAAAACATCAGTCAAAGGATGTGTTTTTTTTAGAGAAATGTTCTAATTTTCATAAACATTTAAGATTCTTAAAGAAGTGTTCCAATTTTTATGTAAACCTGAACTTTTATTAGAAATAAGGAAATTTTTATGTTTACTAGAAAAGCCCAAAAAAATCATTGACAAACTATTCCATGCAAAACTGCTCTTGCATCTGATGAAGAATGCTAGGTTTGCTTCTTCACGTCCAAACTTGATTATACAAAAAGCAATAAACAATTTTACCTTATTATTGATGTCTATTAAAATGGTACACAATGCAATATAAAGCTGATTGTGCCTCTTTTTTCGCCCGGTGCAACGCACGGGCATTTGTACTAGTATGTATAAATAGTGCTGCCAGATAGGTAGATCGTCCGTCCGTCCGTGGTGGAGCCGTACGTACGTGTCAAGAGTCAAAATGATCTTCTAGGCTCGTTTTCAGGCTGTACGTACGTACATGCATGGAAGGTATATTAATATCCTAGTGCATGTGACCATGGCACTTGACTTGAGCAGTTCACTTACGTTCTACAACACCTTGAGAATTATGAGTTTCTTCCTCTGGGTTGAACCATTTGCTCATTGCTCCTAAAAAGTGCTTAGGCAGTAGTGCAGTTTGTACAATATATAATGTTTTCATTAAGTTTAGGGGACTGCTCTATGCCGGCGCACTGACGGAAACTTTCGGCCGGCCGTACGCAGGCCATCCGATCCATCAGATTGGATCTGGTTTGATCGTCAGACCTGTTCATGCAACAAAAATTCTTGATCGTAGCAAAAATAAGCATCGATGTAGCAAATTTTCGACCATGAATGCAGCAAAAATATGATTGTATAAAAAAAATATCAATGTGGTCGTAGCAAAAAAACGATGCTGATGATGCGTGGTAGCAAAATAAAATGTGGGTTGTAGCAAAACAATCCGGTAAACTCAGGTTGCAACTCCAACAAACGTGTATGCAACTTTTTTAGTGAACGGTTGTAGCAAAAATTGGTACCGGTTCTAGCAAAAATCAACACCGGCTGTAGCAAAAAACAAACGCTGGTTGTAGCGAAAAATTCAAAAAACTCCGGTTGCAATTAAACATGGATGCAGCTTTTTTAGTGGATAAATTATAGCAAATTTAAACGCTTGTACCAAATTTAAACGCCGGTTGCAGCAAATTTAAACGAAAAAATTCTGCATGGCTGGGCCAGCCACGCGTGCGACCGGCCGAACAGTTCGGCCGGCGCGCCGGCTTCAAACGTTTTCCTTAGGTTTATATGTAAACTATTTTCAATATTTTCGCCATCATTTTTATTTAAGAAATTATAAGTTTAAGCTCACTGTGCACAAATATCTACACTTGATTTTTTTATATTACTATGTAAACTTGATGAAATTATAAGTTTAAGCATGTTGCTGGTGCAGTATAGAGATGGGATGTACGGAGAGGAACTTTTGGAACCTGTATGTATATAACAACCTATAAGCAAAAATAAATAGCAATTCAACAAAAAGTCAAAAAAATCTGGAAATATTTTTTGAAACAAACTTGACCTTGCATTGTACTTGTTAGAAAAATTCCACAAAATGAAAATTATACTTTGATTTCTTTTCAAAAAATACAACTTTTCGATCAAAATAATGTGAATAGTGACCTATAATAGCAAATACATTTTGTCTTTTTTGCCCAGTAATTCATTAAGCTTGTCCGAGACTTCCCTTATTTCTTGTCTATCAACATTCATACTCATCAACTCTTCCAGCCGGCTTAATCTCTTTCGTGATGTTACCGAATCTTTTTTTGCTCCATGAGCGCAGGGAAGTCATGGTCGAGTTTCACATAAGAACACGAACATGGGGGAACATGACCGCTCAAGCGTCGCCACATCTCGAATTGTCCGGGGATCCACCCCATCCCGGTAGTTCCAACTAATTAGATTCATTGGTCCGGGCGGTCCTCCATCATGAAGGCCGCCGCTGTAATGGTTATGTTGCTGTCAATGGCCATACCATCACTAGGCTTAACTTTTTTCCGTTCAGCATTCTTCTGAGGAGTACCACCCTCATTGGGGGGGTGGGGGGGGGCAGGGTATATCAGAGCCTTCAAACTGTCCCACACGATCCGTAGTGATCCTCAATGGAACAATGGTTCCCACACTCACTACCATGGCCCCTTGATCAACAATTGTGGGTGGTGTGCACGAGTCGTCAGCGATCCTTTTGCCCAAGGTAAGAGCATCATCCTTCTGCCCAGGCTGAGTAACATCAGCGTCGTTAGCCATCTCTGCATCCGTGGCACATAATGCATTAGTCGCATTAAAGCGCCAACTTTTCTGCATGAATTGCCTTTGCTCAGTGGAAGCAACAGCTCCAGGTTCCTGACCCTACATCTGTGCAGTCTGAACGTCCCTTGTATCACAGTTCCGATGATCATAGCCACGGCTACATCCATGTGTTCTTCCTGCACCCCTACCCCTGCCATAGGCAGTGCCATCATCTTCATCACCAAACACCCCAGCATCCCTCTCTGAACCGCGACCAAAGCTTTGTCTCGTGCTGCGGTTAGCATTAGCTATCCTTCTTGCAGCAAGGATAAAGGGTCCCCACTCCATATCTTTTGAGTCATCTTCACCTGATCCACACTCCTCATGCCAATGGCCCAGTAAACCACACATGTAGCAGAGGACAGGAAGCTTTTCAAATTTAACCTGGTAATATTCAGTTTCTCCAGCCTTCGTGAATCCAACAAATCTCGACAATTTTTTTGTAATGTCGATCTTAACTCTAACCCGTATGAACTCACCAATGAAGCCATTAGGGAGAACGATCTGTAGCTCCACTACCTCCCCAATGCGTTGTGTCACGGTCCTCACGAATTGTTCCCTCTTAAGCACCATATATGGGAGACGATGGATCTGGCACCATGTCTCAATTTTATTGAGCTTCACTGATTTTGGATTTTTAAACCCATCACACTCTGCAATGATAAGGGCCATGCTCTTGAAATCCCAAGGCCCTTGATGCAGAGCCTTGTTCCAATCTGCAAGACAATTGAACTGCACAGAGAACAGGTTGGGGTTAATTCTTCTCCAAACCACTTCTTTAGCAGGGTTCCAAGCTGCTTTCATGTTAGCAATCAACGCCCCTTGACCAAAGGACTTGGTTGTCAAAACCCTAGCTAGCGCTAGCCAATTTGATTTCTCATGTGGTTCCTCCGCTTTGTCCTCCCAAACTATGTTATCCAGCTCATCCTCCTCCAGATGCAAGCGTTCCAACAAGGCGCTGGGATCGTCAGTAGGTTTTGGCCGCGACCCACTCGCCTCCGGTGGTGTAGCCATCTCGAACAATGGTGAACCTTGTGATCGCCCACGCCTGAAGAAGGCACAAGCCGGGCAGCGAAGGGAAGATGGAAGGTGTGTTCGACGCTAGGGCCGATCGATGACAAGAGAACTCATGGCGGTGAGCGCCGGAGGACAAGGGAACCCTAGCTTCCGTCGTTAGGGCGAAAAAAAAAACAATGTTGTAGGTCATATAGTTCGGCTCTTTTGCAAGTTCTACAAAAACATTTTCACACACCGCACTTTATCAATATTCAAAAAGGAGAAATAGACACCACCTCCCCAGTCATCGTTGCTTCTCATTAGTCAATTCTCAGCTGCAATCGGACAAAGATGTTTTCTTTCAAGACTAGAAAAACGGTTGACCCTTACTGGTTCAAGATGATGTGCCGACTGGAAAAACACTTGGCCCTTACTGGTCAAAGATGTTGTGCCAACTGGACAATCGGTGGTTATCAATTGAGACTTGGGCCCTGTTTGGAACCACCCAGATTATATAATCCAGTTTTTATAATCTATTCTGTCTTCAAACAGGACAGCTTATATTGTAGATTATAAAAACTAGATGGATAGATTATTAAAAACTCATAATCTACTCTATACCAGCTAAAATCAGATTATGGATTGCTAATGACCCATTACCCTTGTAAAATTGGAGATATTTACATTCCTACCACCGTCACCCTTCTCTTTTAAAAATAACAGAGGGCAGACAGGTCATTATGCAACGTAAAACCTAGATTAAAGTTTATATAATCTGGCCTCCAAACATGTCCACCTAGATTATTTTTATAAACCAGATTATATAATTTATCTTCATAATCCAAATTATTATAATCTATTATGGTTCCAAACAAGGTATTAGAAGAACTAAACTCTATTGCTTCAAGCAGGAAGACCGTTGAGCTGTCCCGACGACCGCCTTGAACCTTGGGTTCCCCTCTCTTAGCTACGGGCATGTGTGTGTGTTTTGAAATTACTATGTCCCGGTGGCTGTATCCAAAATGTTATAAGAGCGTCTCTAGCAGATCCTGTAAACCAGGTCGTCCGGTATAATTAATAACTGTCGGTTTGTAGCCCCGGCCACAATATATGCTCCAAATCGCGTCGTCATAGATTTTCTAGGGATCCCGCATCCGAGATTCCATTTCCTCTGTATGCATACGAATTTTAAAAGGACCCCTTTCCTTTTGATTGGAGGGAAATTTCAGCACCGATCGCTTGTTGACAATAAACCATGCCCGCACACGGTGGCGACCGAGCATGCAAGATCATGATGAGGCGTGCAGTTCCAGGTCGCGGGTGAGCAACGGCTCACGTTCGCTCAAGACCGAGTCGCTGGCGTACGTGCGCGAGGTGGGTGCAGGCGCTGCGGTGCCGATGGCTACAAAGCTGGCTGGTTTGCTCGTTCCGTGGTGATCTGGTTAGTCCAAAAAAGGTGGAATCAAAGTTAGTTAGTGCATGTGTGTGCATGGGTTAGTTAGTGGCCTAATGTGGTGGCAGTACGTACGTGGGCAAGTGGTGGGCGTGGAGGCTAGCTTGTGTGTGCTAGCCTGGGTATAAAACCCCTCTCCATGTATTGATGTAGGGCGTCGGTGTGTGTAGCCGTGCTCCGGTGTGTTGCCGAGCAACGGGGTGTGTCGAGCCAAGTGTGGGGGGTCTAGAAGATGTAGTCTCCGTCGGGACCGTGGTGTGTGCCCGGTCGACGTGAGAGTTCTTCTGGGTTGTGCCGCGTGCGTGCATGTGTACCTCATGTATGTGTTCGAGTCGTTGTGAGAAATAAAGCCAAGATACAGGCGTTGGTGCGCCGCGAAGTTCGTCGCCGGAAAAATCATGGTGTCTCCTTCATCTACCTTGGTCCGGCGTTTGGGTCGCCGATGGGTTTGTCCCAACATCGCTTTCATCGCAGCTGGCGCCATAGCTTTCCAAGATCGATCCTGCCAAATCTCACTGCCATGGCCGCCCGCGAGCTGTCGCTACCGTCCGCTATAATAACCAGCGATTGCTTGCCTCACCGTGTGTGCACTATCTTTCAGCGGTGACGAGCGCTAATCCAAGCCCGCAACCTACGTCATGGGCTACCACCAACGGTGGCAAGGAGAGGTGTCCAGCCATAGTGCCTGTTCGGACAGTTGTTGGATCAAACTCTGAAGGATAGTGCACGCATGATGAGGCGAGCAACCCCTGCCCTCCCCTGAGTGACCTGAGCGTGAGGGAGACGACATTGAGCACGTCGAGCGAGACCAGCCTGGCCTTCTCATGCTGGCCAGAGCTCACGAAGGCCATGACCCATGAGCGGCACGGCTTCTTATTTGTAATTGCCTGACGTTAAGTGGCAAGACAAACATGTGTCGAATTTCTTTTATTACGTTTACAAGTTACATTTACGTTGCTCGTGCCGAACCAATCACTTTCATAGTCAAAAAAATCTCAACCTCAATTTGTTTGGTGCGTGCATGGAATACTGGATTAGCACACAAATATGTTACTCCTATGTTGTCGCACCACAACACTGGTGGTCTTCATTGCCGAATGTCGAGCTCGTCAAGTAGAGTTTGAAGCCAAATCAACTCTGCTGTTGCATTTGCTAGCGCCTTGTACTCCACTTCGGTACTCGACCGAGACACCGTAGCTTGTTTCCTCGAGCTCCAAGACACTAGATTAGAGCCAAAGAACAACACAAAACCGCTGGTAGAGCGTCGATCATCAGGCGACCCAGCCCAATCAGCATCAGAGAAAACACTTAGCAGAGTGGACGTGGACTTGCTGATTTTCAATCCTATGTCGGCTGTGTGCTTCAGGTATCGCAAGATACGTTTCGCTGCTGTCCAACGCTCCTCTGCTGGTGAGTGAAGATATTGACAAACTTTGTTTACAGCATAGCTGATGTCCGGGCGAGTCAAAGTCAGGTATTGCAATGCCCCCACAATACTCCTGTATCTCGTGGCTCCTTCTGATGACATAAGTTGTCCTCCTTCACGGGAAAGAGTCTCAGAAGTAGACATTGGCGAAGTAACCAGCTTGCAGTCAATTAGACATGCTCTCCTCAAGAGATCATATGTGTATTTGGCCTGTTTCAGAAGTATAAACTCCCCCTGGCGATGCACTTCAATTCCGAGAAAATAATGGAGGTCATCCAAGTCCTTGAGAGCAAAAGCTTCCTGCAAACTACTAACAAGTGATGCTAGAACTTGGCCTGAAGAACCGGTGATGATCATATCGTCGACATAAATCAGCATGTAGATGCACACTCCCCCTTGCTGATAAATAAACAGAGATGAATCAGCAAGAGAGGGATGGAAACCAAGCTCCAGAAGCTTTGTGCTAAGGCGAGAGAACCAAGCCCGGGGAGACTGCTTGAGACCATACAGTGACTTGTCCAGTTTGCACACATGATGCGAAAGCTGTGGATCAACATACCCCGGGGGTTGTTTCATGTAGACATCTTCTTCGAGAATGCCGTGAAGAAACGCATTCCGCACGTCCAACTAACGAAGCATCCAGCCGCGAGAAACTGCAATAGATAAGATCAGTCGAATAGTGGTGTGCTTAATGACTGGACTGAATGTTTCTGTATAATCGATGCCATGGCGTTGCTTGAACCCCTTGACGACCAACCGCGCCTTGTGACGATCAACAGAACCATTAGCGCGGTATTTGAGTTTGAAAACCCACTTGCAGTCGATGAGATTGCAGTTAGCCGGCCGAGGAACGAGGTGCCAAGTCCGGTTCTTGAGTAGCGCTGCATATTCTGTGTCCATGGCAGACCGCCAGGAAGGGTCCGCAAGAGCATCGACATGACTGGAGGGTTCAACGGTTGCCAAAGAAGCTTGACGCCGGCGACGATGAGTGTCATACTGTACAGTACCGTCGGTGCGCACCTTCTCACGTTGAGTGCCGTCACGGATGCGAGTGGCGTATCGCAGAGGCACGTCAGCAGGAGCAGCCACACGCAGGTCAACCTGCGGGGGCGTAGGGGAGCCCGTACCATCGGGTGGGGTAGCGGCCGGCTTAGTGGAAGCCTGCCGAGCGGATGAGGCCAGACCTGGCGAAGGAGCCATCCGGACTGGCGAGGACGGGGTGGATGCTTCCATGCGTGACCTGAGCTGATCGGGTCCTGCATGGCAGGGTCAGATCGAGGGCATGGTGATGGCGACGTAGGTTCCTGCACAGGAAAAACAGAGACCAAGCGTGGATTATCATGCGTTACATTAGACAAAACAGGTATACTATTACCCATAGGAGAAGTTTCTTCATCCACCGTAGCAGTTGTGATGACAGGATCAAAAGCTTTAGGTGGAGCAAGTAGACGGAGCTCATCATATGATGGGGGTAGTGAGTCTGTTTGGGATGGATCGGCATAGGGAAAAGAGTGCTCGTCGAATACAACATCTCGTGAGATATACACCCTGCCAGACGAGACGTGAAGGCATTTGTAACCCTTGTGCATGCTGCTGTACCTGAGGAAGACACAACGCTTGGACCTAAACTACAGTTTATGATTGTTGTAAGGGCGAAGACATGGCCAGCAAGCGCACCCGAAAGTACGAAGGAAAGTATAGTCTGGAGCGGTGCCGAACAAGCGTTCCAGAGGAGTATGCATATTAATTGTGCGTGCAGGAAGACGATTGATCAAAAAACATGCGGTATGAAATGCCTCATCCCAAAATCGCAATGGCATGGAGGCTTGGGCGAGCAAAGTGAGACCGGTTTCGACAACATGGCGGTGTTTTCTTTCTGCTGATCCGTTTTGCTGGTGTGTGTGCGGGCATGATAGGTGGTGTTCAATGCCGATGTTCTCGAAAAAGGTATTAAGTTTACGATACTCTCCTCCCCAGTCGGTCTGAATTTGCAAGATTTTGCGATTAAGGAGACGTTCGACATGAGATTGAAAGCGATGGAAGATATTGAAAACATCGGATTTATGCTTAAGACAGAACAACCAAGTGAATTTGCTAAACTCCTCTATGGAACTCACATAGTAGCTAAAACCTCCCGACGAGGTGCACGCAGGCCCCCAAACGTCGGAGAAAATAAGCTCAAGGGGAAATGAAATAACCCTAGAAGAACTGGCATAAGGAAGTTGGTGACTCTTCCCTTGCTGACATGCATCACACACATGTGCTTTATTTGACTCACGACTGAACTCATGATCTACTATCCGTGAGGAGGGGTGACCGAGTCGACAGTGCCACCGATCATGACTGGGCTTGGTGACAGCAGAGAACGCCGTTTTATTCCTACTTGGTTGCAGGGGACGAACTGGATAGAGACCAGCTTCGCTAGGTCCGTGAAGCAGAACCCTCTTCGAGGTTCGATCCTTGACGAGAAAATAAAAAGGATGAATTTCAACACAAACATTGTTATCAGAGGTGAGTCGATCAGTAGACAAAAGATTTCTTTGTGGTATGTGAAACATGGAGAACATTGGTAATGACAAGAGGTGCATGCGGTGCAGGAAGAAGGGCTTTTCCAACATGAGTAATAGCCATACCAGTTCCATTTGCTGTATGCACTTGGTCCTTGCCGTGTACTGCTCACACATGTGCAGCTTGTCTAAGTCGCCGGTGATGTGGTCAGTGGCGCCGGAGTCCATGTACCACACTCGGTCGAGCGCCGGAGAGCCAGTGGGGATGTTGTTGGCGAAACGTGCATCCTCCTGCTGGGAGTTGTGTTTATAGCGATCATAGCAGGTCCTTGCAGAGTGGCCGAGCTTGTTGCAGATTTGGCATGGCACCCGCGACGATCGGAGTTGGAGTTCCTCCTGTTATAGCCGCCTTGGTGGCCACCAGTTGGTTGGCCATTGGAGCCGTTGCCACCACTACGGCGGTTGCCTCCCTGCTGGTTGCGCCCATCATTGTTGCGGTGGCGGCTGCCGCCGTTGCCGGAGGAGCCACCTCCACCGTTGTTGCCGCCTCGAGCGCCGTTGCCTCTTCCGGCGAGATTTGCCGACAACTGATAGCTGGTATTGGCATTGTCCTGATGCGCCTCGTAGTCCAACATGTGCGAGTAGAGTTCATCGAGAGAGATGCCGCCGTTGGCCAGCAGCAGATTGATCGATGTGACGAGGGCGTCGTACGAGTTGTCAAGGCCTGTGAACATGTAGTCGATCACATCAGCATCAGAGACGGGGCTGCCGGCCGCAGCAAGCTGGTCAGCGAGACCCTTGACATGGCCAAAATAATCAGCCATGTTCATGCCCTTTTTCTGGGCGTGCGTGAGCTGCCTCTTAAGCTGCATGATCCTGGAGCGAGACTGCAAAGCGTACATGCGTTCGAGTGCCGTCCAAATCTGCACCGAGGTAGTGAAGTTCAGCGTGCGCGCGATGACGTCGGGCGCGAGCGTGGAGAGGATCCCTGCAAGTAGCAGCTGATCCTGGGCGTGCCAGACCGTATGGGCTGGGTTGATCACCATCTCCGCCCCTTCAGCAGTGGAGGCGGGAACAAGGCGAGCCGGAGGTGTGCTTTCGCCGTTGACGAAGCCGAGAAGCTGGTGCCCCCGCAGGACGGGGATGATCTGGGTCTTCCAGAGCAGGTGGTTCTCTCGTGAGAGTCTCACCGTCACAAGTTGGGCGAGGTTGGGCACGGCGATCTGCCCGGTCATCATCGACCCAACCGGAACGAAGAGAGTACTGGCAGTGCCGGAAATCTGGGAGCTCAAGGTTGCCGATCCGCTGGCAGCAAGGGTGTTGGGAGAGGTGGACATCGCGGCGAGGAGATCGCTGCGAGGGATTGAGGATGTGGACGTGCGTCGAAGACTAGGCTCTGATACCAAGTCAAAACACAAGATAGATTGAATCGCACATCCAAACAGATGGCGCAGGCTGCTATTCATATTCAGAATACAATAACGATCGTCTACGACAGAAAGATATGTCGGTTATAGATATGTACGTGATGTACAAGTTAGCTAACAATATCTAACTAGCAGCTAGATACTAACAAACCATAACTATCATGTATATCTGCTAACATGGATTAGCTTTTCTTGTAGACCACTCAATGTGAGTGATGAGTAACTGGCCAATGGCTAACATGACAAATCCTGATGATTTAATTTTCTTCTAGAACTATCCTTTTGATTTGTTTTTTCAGATTGCTGAACACTTAGAGCCACGATCTTACCGAATCATTTATTGGCAAAGAGAAGGTTGGGAAGGTCCCAACCCCGATAATTACACATGGCCAAAAACCAAAACAAAATAAGAACGACATGTTTGCTCTTGACGTCCTGGTGAGCATAAAATAGACCGACAGTATGGGTGACATGAAACCAAATATTAGAATAAATACTTTATATGATCAGGTTATTTTCTCCGATAGATAGTAGGACATGAGAGCAGCTGATCCTGGGTTACTCCAAAGAAGTCCCCACCCCAGCGGTTGCCTCCAAGTGAGGGGGTTTCATGGAACTCCACCTTGCAGACTATTATCAGACAGATCGAGATGGGTGAGATTTTTTAAGCCACCCAACTCTATTGGGATAAAACCCGACAAATTGTTTGCCTGAAGGTTTAGGTTTCGTAGCCATCCAAGATTACCAAAAGAACTTGGAACTTGACCAACGAAATTGTTGAATGACAAGTCTAACCACACTAACCTTGAAATGTTGCCTAGTGACGCTGGGAGATGACCTTCAAAATTGTTATCCTCCAATATGAGATAGTCAAGATTCAGGAAGGTATCACCAAAGTTAGATGGTAGTGTTTTCCCAAGCGTATTGGAACCTAAGTGTAAACCCCGGAGAGAAGACTGATTGTATTTATACAGGGTTTCCGGGATTCCCCCTGATAACCTATTTGAAGCAAGCTCTAAAATAGAAAGATTTGGGAGTTTTCCCAACTCATCAGGGATTGTTCCGGTGAGCTTATTACCACCAAGCGTGATCTCTTCAAGCTGACTGATGTTTTTTAGGCTTGGTGGGATTTCTCCGGTGAGATTATTTTCTTCAAGATGTAAGAACAATAGATTGGATAGGAGGTCTATACCGCTGGGAATGATCCCTTGCAGTGAGTTGTCACTCAAGTCAAGGTACTCCAATCTTTGGAGACGGTTGAGAGGAGGTATCACACCGCTGAAGCCATTACTGGACAGGTCCAGTAGCCTAAGGAACGTTAGATTCCCGAGGGACGGTGAAATCGGGCCCGACAACGATAGGTTCGTAAGGCTCAGCTCGATGACTCGGCCCGGGTGCTTCGGGCGGCCGCAGACGACGCCGTTCCATAAGCAAAGGGGGGCGCCGACGCGCCAAGATGTCAAGGCTTGACTTGAGTCGTTGGTGATGGCCCGCTTGAAATCTAGGAGCGAAATCATATCCGTGCTGTTATCATGGACTGTCGTCGTCGTTGAGGAGGAGCAGTGGATGCTGCTGACTCCACAAGAAACGAGCAGCAGCGAGAGCACTGTAAGGATGGGGGCTAGCCTTGCCGGTTGGCTTAGAAGGCCCTCCCCTGCAAAGTGCGAAGAATAAAACAATGTGAGTAGTATGTTCAGTGCAAGATTGGTCGTTGTGTGCATCAGTCGATACACACGAGCTTGTTTTCGTGAATCATGAACAATACTAATAGCTCCGTTTCATGATTCGATTACATTAGAGGTAGAACCCATGTGAAAGATATTAGTTAACAAGATGGACGCCTTTTGTTTCTGACAGCAAACAAGATGGAAGCAGTACGAGAGAGGAAGAGAGAAGGGGGGGGGGGGGGGGGGGGCGAGAGAGAGAGGGAGAGTACCTACTAGCTCGCTAGGGCACCGTACCTTTGCTTGGCCGGATCGCACGGAACGGCAGCCTTTCTTGCATGGTGTTGCCGCTGGCCGGCCGTCAAGTGTGCAAGTTGTTGGAAGGCTGGATGCTGGACGCCCCGCTTGCTTTGCTTGCAGGCATTTAGAAGAAGGCCACTCACACGGTCACACGGTCACACCTACAAAAACATTTTCACACACCGCACTTTATCGATATTCAAAAAGGAGAAATAGACACCCCACCTCGCCAGTCATCGTTGCTTCTCACTAGTCAATTCTCAGCTGCAATCGGACAAAGATGTTTTCTTTCAACACTTAGAAAAACGGTTGACCCTTACTGGTCCAAGATGCTGTGCCGACTGGAAAAACACTTGGCCCTTACTGGTCAAAGATGCTGTGCCAACTGGACAATCGGTGCTTATCAAACGAGACTTTGAAGAACTAAACTCTACTGCTTCAAGCAGGAAGACCGTTGAGCTGTCCCGACGACCGCCTTGAACCTTGGGTTCCCCTCTCTTAGCTACGGGCATGTGTGTGTGTTTTGAAATTACTATGTCCTGGTGGCTGTATCCAAAATGTTGTAAGAGCGTCTCTAGCAGACCCCGTAAACCAGGTCGTCCGGTATAATAACCGTCGGTTTATAGCCCCGGCCAGAATACATACTCCAAATCGCGTGGTCCTAGATTTTCTAGGGATCCCGCATCCGAGATTTCATTTCGTCCGTATGCATACGAATTTTAAAAAGACCCCTTTCCTTTTGATGGGAGGAAAATTTCAGCCCCGATCGCTTTCATCGCAGCTGGCGTCATAGCTTTCCAAGCTTGACCCTGCCAAATCTCACTGCTATCGCCGCCCGCAAGCTGCCGCTACCGGCCGCTATAATAACCAGCGATTGCTTGCCTCACCGTGTGTGCACTATCTTTCATCGGTGACGAGCGTCAATCCAAGCCCGCAGCCTACGTCATGGGCTACCACCAACGGTGGCAAGGAGAGGTGTCCAGCCATAGTGCCTGTTCGGCCAGTTCTTGGATAAGCTCTGAAGGAAAAAGTCCAAAACGAACCTTGAATTCGTAGAGTCTAGCGAAATCGAACCCTGAACTGTCAATCCCGAGAATCGGCACTTTGAACTCTTTGATTCCGGTCTAATTCGAACCGTGATGTGCTTTGGGCTGGAAAACGCTGACGTGGCCAGGATTAGCGTCAGATGTGGGCCATGGAGGCGAGAGTTCTAACCGTTATGCGAGTGTGGGACAAGAAAAAGAGGATCGAGAGTTAGGGTTCAGCCAGTTCTTGGTGGGGCAGGCGATTTGGGAGTGTGGCAGTGGGGTGGTGCACGGCGGGGCAGAATGTCGTGGTCCTTACTAGTCAATCCTCAGCTGCAATCACCAGTCATCGTTGCTTCTCACTAGTCAATCCTCCGCTCCAATGGGACAAAGATGTTTTTTTTCAACACTAGAAAAATGGTTGACCCTTACTGGTCCAAGATGATGTGCCTACTGTAAAAACACTTGGCCCTTACTGGTCAAAGATATTGTGCCAACTGGACAATCGGTGCTTATCAAATGAGACTTTGATGAACTAAACTCTACTGCTTCAAGCAGGAATACTGTTGAGCTGCACTCGCTCTCCGACGACCGCCTTGAACCTTGGGTTCCCCTCTCTTAGCTACGGGATGTGTGTGTTTTGAAATTACTATGTCTTGGTGGCTGTATCAAAAATATTGTAAGATCGTTTCTAGCTGATCCCGTAAACCAAGTCGTTCGGTATAATAACAGTCGGTTTGTAGCCCCGGTCAGAATAGATACTCCAAAACGCGTCGTCCTAGATTTTTTAGGGATCCCACATCCGAGATTCCATTTCATTTGTATGCATACGGATTTTAAAAGGACTCCCTCTCCTTTTGATGAGAGGAAAATTTCAGCCCCAATCGTTTTCATCCCGGCTAGCGCCATAGCTTTCCAAGCTCGATCCTGCCAAATCTCACTGACATCGCCGCCCGTCAGATGCCGCTACCGTCCGCTGTAATAACCAGCGATTGCTTGCCTCACCGTGTGTGCACTATCTTTCAACGGTAACGAGCGTCAATCCAAGCCGCATCCTACGTCATGGGCTATCACCAACGGTGGCAAGGAGAGGTGTGTAGCCATAGTGCCTCTTTGACCAGTTCTTGGATGAAACTCTGAAGGATAGTGCATGCACGGTGAGGCGAGCAACCGCTGCCCTCCCTTGAGTGACCTGAGCGTGAGGGAGATGGCATGGAGCACTTCGAGCGAGACCAGCCTGGCCTTCTCATGCTGGCCAGAGCTCATGAAGGCCATGACCCATGAGCGGCACGGCTTCTTTGTAATTGCTTGACGTTAGTGGCAAGACAAACATGTGTTGATTTTCTTTTATTACTTTCCAAGTTACATTTACGTTGCTCGTGCCGAACCAATCACCTCCATAGTCAAAACAAATCTCAAACAAATTCATGTTGCCTACGATGCAAAGTCTGATCACACAAAACAGAACAAGGACGTCACTCGAGATTAAAGAAGGGGGGGGGGGGGGGTGTTCTAGCTATGACGCATCCAAAAGCAACACGGAAGAAAACTTTCTAGTCTCGTTATGGTATCATACTGTCTACAGTGTCCACACTGTGTAGAACTTTGCTTGTTTGATCGCTTTGACTATCCAAGTCATTATAAGTTTTTGCCTTAATTCCAGTATTAGAAAAGTCAGCATGACAAGACCAAGTTGTGGACTAGCTTTTCTTGTAGACCACTCAATGTGAGTGATGAGTAACTGGCCAATGGCTAACATGACAAATCCTGATGATTTAATCCTTTTGATTTGTTTTTTCAGATTGCTGAACACTTAGAGCCACGATCTTACCGAATCATTTATTGCCAAAGAGAAGGTTGGGAATGTTGGCTTTTGAACGTGCGTATGCAGCTGTACAGGCGTGCCTACGCGATTCTTGCTTCGGCCGGCTACTTGACGGAACTTGCGTAACTAGCGACACGAATAAAACTGATCGATGGATTTGATGGCTAAAGGCCCGTGTCAAGCCTTTGCTTTGTATTGCTTTTCGTTTTTCTGGTGTTACAATCAACACCCCTAGGGTGTCTTTTATACACGTCCACAAGGGACTATGGAAATAGACTAGGACTAGGAATCCTAATACTACTAGGACTCGGTTTGGCTTTCTTTCCTAATCCTACATGAGCAACATGATTAACATCTACATTCATCTCCTTAATCTTGTTGCTTGACTTCACTTCTTGCATTCCGACTTTTCTCCTCATCTCGATGAACTTCTGTCGACCGAGGGACTTGGTGAAAATATCGGCAAGTTGGTCTTTCGTGTTCACATGTTGAACCTCGATCAACCCTTCTTCAATGCACTCCCGGATATGGTGGAACCGGGTATCTATGTGCTTGCTCCTTTCGTGATGAACCGGATTTTTACACAACGAGATTGCAGCTTGGTTATCGATCTTCAGTGACACCTTCTGCACCTCCCGCTTTGCGAGAATAGCTAGGAGTCTTCTCAGCCACACTGCTTGACAAGCCGCCGTGCTTGCTGCTATGTATTCTTTCTCGCATGAAGACAGTGCCACCACCTTTTGCTTCTGAGAATTCCAGCTAATCGGATTCGGGCCAAGGTAGAAAACCAAGCCCGTTGTGCTCTTTCGGTCATCAACATCACCTGCCATGTCACTATCTGAATATCCACGAAGGATCAATCCTTCCTTTCCCTTTCTGTACGTGCAGCCAAGATTAATTGTGCCTTTCACATAGCGTAGAATTTGATTGACCGCGCTCATGTGTTCGGTTGTCGGATTCTCCATGAAACGACTCACGATCCCGACTGAATAAGCCAAGTCAGGTCGGGTATGCACCAAATATCTTAGGCTGCCCACAACGCTTCGATACATTGTGGTGTCCACCGGCGGATTTGAGCTACGCTTGCTCAACTTGTGACGTTGGTCCATTGGAACTTGTGTCTCGTAGCAAGCGGACATGCCACACTTTTCCAATAACTTGACCGCATAAGCCGATTGACATAGGGAAATCTCTCCGGAGCTTTGCTTCACTTCGATGCCCAAGTAATAGCTGAGTAATCCCAGATCACTCATGCTAAACTTGTTCTTCATTTGCGCCTTGAAACGTTCAATTTCTTGTACGCTATCTCCGGTGATAATCAGATCGTCGACATAAACTCCAACTAGCAGGTTTGAGCCTTTGGAGTTCTTTGTATAGACTGCGTGCTCGAGGGGACATCTCTTGAACCCGAGCGAGACCAGACTTCGGTCTAACTTTGAGTTACAAGCTCTTGGCGCTTGCTTCAACCCGTAAAGTGCCTTCTTGAGCTTGTAAACTTTCCCTTCTTCGCCTTTCTTCTCGTAGCCGAGGGGTTGTTCCACGTACACTTCTTCTGTGAGATCGCCGTTGAGGAAAGCGGATTTAACATCCATATGATGAACCTTCCAATCCTCTTGTGCTGCCAAAGCTAGGAGCACTCTCACCGTCTCGATTCGAGCAACCGGTGCAAACACCTCATCATAGTCAACTCCTTGACGTTGAACGTAGCCCTTTGCAACGAGTCTTGCCTTGTACTTCACAATGGCACCCTCCGTGTCCTTCTTTAACTTGTAAACCCACTTCAAACCTATCGTCTTTTGGTTTGGAGGTCGGGTTACCAAAGTCCACGTGCCATTGCTCTCAATTGCCTTCATCTCCTCATCCATGGCGTGCGTCCAGCTAGGACTTTTGCTCGCCTCTACGAAGTTCTCCAGCTCCTCAACTCCGAACAGACATAGTCCGGAGTACTCGAGCGTAACTGGCTTTGTGTACTTGTAGACTTTCTTGAGGGTCTTGTAGCGACGAGGCCCTGAGGAATCCGTTGTGGCTTGCGAAGGAGGCGACACAAATTGTGTCGGTGTTGATGCACTTGAGAAAGACGGCTGAGACCCTGGTGTGTCATCGACATCCGTGTCGTCGGCGTAGTCATCGTGACCGTGACCATCATCTTGATTGTCGTCGTCACTATGCGCCTCGTTGTCGATGTTGTCGTCGAGATCTCCACCTGTGTCATGCGCGGCGTTGTCGCTATCTCCTTGCGACCTATGCGCGTCGTCGTCGGTGTTGGCATCATGATGATCACTACCATTGTGGTCACCTTGGTTGGGCGTCTTGCCAACCACCTGGACATCCTCCCCTGCATCATCATCAGTTGGAAATTCAACTGCAAATATGTTACTGTTTGGAGCATCGTCGGCTGCGGCGCTCCAATTCCACGCTTGGTTTTCTTCAAACACGACGTCGCGTGAAATCCGTAGACGCTTGGTTTGTGGATCGTAGAAACGGTATGCCTTGGTGCCAGAACTGCTCTCGTATCCGATGAACACCATCTTGGTGCTACGATCGGCAAGCTTTGAGAGGTGTGGCTCCGCCGTCTTCACATGTGCCACGCACCCGAATGTCCGTAGATGAGACACATTCGGCTTATGTCCATAAATTGCTTCATACGGAGTCTTGCCGATCACCGCCTTCGTTGGAGCCCGGTTGAGAAGATAGACCGCCGTCGAGACAGCTTCTCCCTAAAAAGTCCTCGGCAGGTTCTTGCTCTTGAGTAAACTCCTTGCCATGTCAACGACAGTTCGATTGCGCCTTTCAACGACCCCATTCTGGTGCGGCGTGTAAGGTGCCGTGAGGAACCTCTTTATGCCAATCTTCTCGCAGTAGTCGTTGAACTCATTCGACGTAAACTCTCCGTTGCGATCTATCCGTAGAGCGCGAACCTTCAGCTTGTGTTCCATCTCTGTTGCAGCCTTCAGCTTCTTGAATGCTTCAAACGCCTCATCTTTAGATCGTAGGAGAATGACCCACATATATCTCGAGTAGTCGTCTACCACAAGGAAGAAATACTTCTTTCCAGCGTGAGTTGCCGGGGTGATAGGGCCACATAGATCACCATGGAGCAGCGCGAGTGCATCACTTGCACGATAGGTAGACTGAGCAGGGAATGACTTGCGGTGCTGTTTTCCAACCAAGCACCCGTCACATACTCAATCAACATGGTCGATAACTGGCATCCCGGATACCATCTCCATCTTTGACATCTTCTTCAAGGCGTAGAAGTTAATGTGTCCAAATCTAGCATGCCATAACCACGAATCATCATCACTCTTGGCGAGCCAACACTCCGGTTGAGATTGATCAAGGTTGAGGATATATAGCCTATTCCGTGTGCGATTAACACGAGCTAGCACGTTTCGGAGGTTGTCGAAGATCGTCATCACTCCGCTCTCGATATTCACCTTGCATCCATTCTCGTCAAGCTTCCCAATAGAGATGATATTGTTGCGCAGCCGTGGGATGTAGTACACTCCGGTGAGTATGCGATGTTCGCCTGTGAGACCCTCAAAGAGGACAGATCCTTGCCCGCAAATCTCCACAGCTGAACCATCACCGAACTTGACCGAGCCTTCAACATCGTATTCCAGCTCGAGGAATTTCTCCTTGCACCCCGTCATGTGGTTACTGGCACCCGTGTCGAGATACCACGACACGTTCTGATCACCGGATAACTTTGGTGTCACTTTTTCCTCATGAAGTAGCACCTTCCGACTTGGTTTCACAACCACCGTTTTAGCGAGATCACAAACTTTGGCCATCAGAAGACCTGGACCTTCGTCTTCCTGCTTTGCCAAATTTTCCTTGATCTCCCGCTTGTTAGGCTTTGGACAATCCTTCGCAAAGTGACCCATCTTATTGCAGTTATAGCACTTGACCTCGGACAAGTCCAAGTTCCGTGGTTTCTGCTCTTTAGATTGGCCCGCCTTACCACGACCTTGTGGTTTGCCTTTTCCTTTGCCTTTTCCGGTTTGTCCATCGCCCTTCGTGTTGCTTGAGCCTTCGCCACCGTCACGCCTTCCTTTGCTACTTGGGGCCTCCCAATCTGCACGCGAGTACATGAGTTGGTCACTACCTCCTCCTTTGCCTTTCCGACAACCACGAGCATTCTCTTCCCATGTCCGCAATCGTCCGATCACCTCCGTTATGGTCATGTCGTCGATGTCGTAAAGCTGCTCGAGCGTGCCGATGATGTACGTGAATTTATCAGTAACTGAACTGAAAAACTTCTCCACGATCTCGGTCTTATCGAGCTTTGCACCAAGCGCGCGGATCTCTCCCACCAAAGTAGTAAGACGCATGGCGTAGTCATTCACCGATTCAGTTTCCTCCATCTGCAACTTGTGAAATTGGCGCTTCAGCACTTGTGCCCTTGCCTTGGTGACGCGATCTTCTCCGATCCTCATCTCCTTGAGTGCGTTCCACGCCTCTCTTGCCGTCTCGAACTCCGCCAATGTCATCAGCACGGAATCCGGCACAGACTGGGCTATGGCGGCCATGGCACCTTCGTCGGACTCGTCATCGACATCGTCGTCCGTGATTGCCTGCCACACTCGAAGGGTTCGGAGAATAATCTTCATCTTCACCGCCCACATGCCGTAGTTGGCGTCGGTGAGCATCGGGTACTGGATGGGGATGTTGTGATGCGCCTGGACGTTGGCGCCGCTCGTTCCTCCACCACTCGTTGCTGACTTGCCGCCCTTCTTCACCTTGTCGCCGTTCTTGTTCGCCTTCGGACCGCCTTTGCCGGACTTGACCGACTCAGCGTCGCTGTCCGTCATCATAGATCGTAGATCGTCGAGGCTCTAGATAACTAGCGACACGAATAAAACTGATCGATGGATTTGATGGCTAAAGGCCCGTGTCGAGCCTTTGCTTTGTATTGCTTTTCGTTTTTCTGGTGTTACAATCAACACCCCTAGGATGTCTTTTATACACGTCCACAAGGGACTATGAAAATAGACTAGGACTAGGAATCCTAATACTACTAGGACTCGATTTGGCTTTCTTTCCTAATCCTACATGAGCAACATGATTAACATTTACAGGGAACGTCCCAACCCCGATAATTACACATGGCCAAAAACCAAAACAAAATAAGAACGACATGTTTGCTCTTGACGTCCTGGTGAGCATAAAATAGATCGACAGTATGGGTGGCATGAAACCAAATATTAGAATAAATACTTTATATGATCAGGTTCTTTTCTCCGATAGATAGTAGGACATGAGAGCAGCTGATCCTGGGTTACTCCAAAGAAGTCCCCACCCCACTGGTTGCCTCCAAGTGAGGGGGTACTGTTATTACTGACAAATAATACTCCGTTTCATGGAACTCCACCTTGCAGACTATTATCAGACAGATCGAGATGGGTGAGATTTTTTTAGCCACCCAACTTTATTGGGATAAAACCCGACAAATTGTTTGCCTGAAGGTTTAGGTGTCGTAGCCATCCAAGATTACCAAAAGAACTTGGAACTTGACCAACTAAATTGTTGGATGTTTTTTTGGAAAAGGAGGAATTGAGCCTTCGGCCTCTGCATCAATCGATGCATGCAGCCATCTCATCAAAATAGGCTCAAAACATAGTCTACAAAGCTCTGAAGCTCATAATCAAAACATAGATGAAGTTCATGAAAAGAAAATTGTCATATCCGACGTAGCTAAAAGCAGACTACGATTCATATACACCTCGCCTATTATTAGCACGCCATCCAAACCGGCTAAAGATAGCCCGTGCGACCATCTTCCATCGGTTGCACTCAATATCCATAAGCTCCTTGGAGTCTGCATAGCTGAGTATCGATCACATACGGATGCAAGACGTCGCTCTGAAGATAACCTGCAAAAAGTTGTTGAAGTTCTTGCCATTAAAAATCATGTCATTCCTGGTATTTCATATAGCCCAAAATAACACAAAGATCCCAATTCTGATAAGTTTCAATATTTTAACGTCCACTCCATCGAGCCACGTTGTAAATAACGAGCTAATATATGTAGGTGGGGTAATATTAAAAGCTATATGAACGGTGCGCCATAGAAGTTTTACAAGAGGGCAGTCTAGAAAGAGGTGTCTTATTGTTTCATTCTGCTCACAATAACAACAATTCAACCTGCCTCTCCATCTTCGTTTTATTAAGTTATCTTTGGTTAATACCACACCTTTGTGTATAAACCACATAAAATTTTCAATCCTGAGAGGCACTTTGATATTTCAAATATGTAATGATCTGGGGCATGGTCCAGTGTTTACCAGATCCGTGTACATGGACTTTACTCAGAATACACCATTCGCAGCTAAAGTCCACCGAACACTATCTGTCTGGTCAGATAATTGTACCTGCATAAGTCTTCTGACCAGATGTAATCATGCATTCCAGCGTGCTCCCACTAAAGCTCGCCTGAACTGCATATTAAGAGGTACCGATTGTAGTACCGTGGACACATAGTCCTCTTTACATTGTGCAATATTATAAAACATAGGACATTGAAGTGCTAAAGGAGTGTCCACAAGCCAAGTATCTTCACAAAATCTTGTTGAGGCAACATCACCAACCACACATCTGACTCTAAAAAAAGTCACCTTTATCTTCATTAACCCTTTCCATAAAGGTGAGTCACTTGATCTAGATGTAACCTATGCTAAAGTCTTGGAATGTAAGTATTTATTCCTCAATATTTGAATCCACACCCCCTCGGTCTCTGTGGATAGCCTGTAAAGCCATTTGCTAAGCAGGCATCGGTTCTTTACTTCCAAATTTTCAATGCCCAAACCCTCCTGGTCTTTTGGTCTACATATAATATCCCAATGTGTCAACCTGTATTTCTTCTTAGCATCATCACTTTGTCAGAAGAAACGCGATCTGTAAAAATCTAGTCTTTTTCGTACCCCTACTGGTACTTCAAAGAAAGACAAGAGGAACATGGACAGGCTTGTTAACACTGAGTTTATTAGTACTAGCCTCCCTTCATATGACATAAGATTGCCCTTTTAGCAACTTAGTTTTTTCTCAAATCTATCTTCAATACATTTCCATTCCTTATTCGTCAGTCGTCTATGATGAATAGGAATCCCTAGATAGCTAAATAGTAGTGATCCCATTTCACATCCAAATAGCTACCTGTAAGCATTTTGCTCCTCTTTTGCCTTCCCAAAGCAGAGAAGTTCGCTTTTGTTGAAATTAATTTTCAGCCCCGAAAGCTCTTCAAATAAGCACAAAAGTAGTTTCATATTCCTCGCTTTAGCCATATCGTGTTCCATGGAAATTATCGTATCATCCGCATATTGCAGTATAGATACGCCCCCTCTACCAGATGTGCAATAAGGCCTCGCACTTGGCCCTTTTCTTTGACCCGAGCAATGAGTATTGTCAACATGTCTGCTACAATGTTGAACAACACTAGGGACATGGAATCATCCTGCCTTAATCCCTTGTGTGTTTGAAAAAAATGACCAATGTCATCATTAACTTTAACCCCCACACTGCCTTTCTGAATGAAAGTATCAACCTGATCTCTCCATCTTTCATTGAATCCTTTCATACGTAAGGCCTGTTGAAGAAATGACCATTTGACTTTATCATATGCTTTCTCAAAATCCATTTTAAAGATAACCCCATCTAGTTTCTTTGTATGAATTTCGTGCAGCGTTTCATGCAAGACAATAACACCCTCTAAGATGTGTCTCCCAGACATAAACGCCGTCTGTGTTGGTTGGACTACGGAATGAGCTATCTTCGTCAACCTATTCGTGCCAACCTTTCTAAAAAATTTGAAGCTGACATTGAGGAAACGTATTAGTCTGAACTGCTCGATGCGTACAGCCTCCGCCTTCTTTGGCAACAACGTGATTGTTCCAAAGTTAAGGTGAAATAGCTGTAACTGGCCATTAAATAAATCCTGGAACATAAGCAACAAATCCCCTTTAATGACATGCCAACATTTTTTATAAAATTCCGCTGGAAAACCCGTCCGACCCCGGAGCCTTATTTTGTTTCATTTGTGCTATTGAGTGGTACACCTCCTTCTCGGTAAATGGGGCTTATACCACCTCATTCTCATCTGAATTGAGTTGAGGTATATCATGATTTGTGCTTTCATCCAAAGAGACCCAAGTCTCCTCTAGTGCACCAAATAATTCCTTGTGATATTCAGAGATATATAGTTTTAAATTCTCGTGACCTACTATTGTTCCTTCATCTTGCGCAAGTTGGGTTATTTTTTTTTCTTTCGATGTTTGCCATTTGCAATCATGTGAAAGAATTGTGTTATCGTCCCCATGAACCAACTTTGTCACCTTAGCTCAAAGTGCCCATTTCATCTCCTCTTCTCTCAATAATTTTTACAAATTCTTCTCCACTTCAATCTTGTTATTCCTATCAGTCAGATTGAGCTGAGCAGACTCAGCTTTCACATCTAATTCATCAATCAGACAAAAAATTTGGATGACAAGTCTTGTTAGACACTCTTGTAGCATCATGTGTAGCATAAGAATAGAATCTAGGGTAGACCCACGTCGGCCACTTCAGCCACATGTATAGGACGTGGGGTTCCCTCCTATATATAGCTTGTACATGTAATCTCGATCATCAAGGAAGTTTCACATTCCAACTTGGTATCAGTTTTCCCAGGACCCCATTGCCGATCCCGACGCCGCATCCTCCTCCTCTTCCCCTGCTCCCAGCTCCCGCTCTATGATACGTCTCCAACGTATCTATAATTTTTGATGGTTTCATGCTATTATCATGTCAACTTTGGATGTTTTGTATGCATGAATATGCTATTATCATATCGGCATGCATCTCTTTCTTGCGTGGTTCTTGGATGGTTTCATGGACGTCTGCTTGGATCATTCCACTCGGAAGGAGGAATACCTCGTAGTGCAGCGACACGGCTGGGTCGAAGACGAGGAACATGCCCTCGTAAAACGGCTCAAGCTTCTTCGACAGTGGTGGCAGGCGAGGTAGGAAATATTATCAATTGGATGGCTGTTTACAATTACTTTCTTATCACCTCCTGCCTGCCATAACTGTTATAAGGTTTACTGACATGGTGAGTGGAGTCTCGAAGCAATAGATATTCATAAATCTTTCCTTCTCCTGCTCATCCCTTGCTTGTGGGAAGTGCCATATGAATTTGCATGCAACCTATCGTCGCCGGGTTGCAGACATAATACTCATATTTTGAATCATCCTCAAGTAGAAGGAGGCCGTTGCAATAGTGGAGCAGGGAGGCCCTGTCGTGCCGGAAGAGCGGACGCCGAAAGATGGGGCTGTCCCGAGCCGTCCATGGCGGCTCCGAGCGCGGCGCCGGCGCCGCATAGAAGGAGGACTCATCGTGAATCCCAAGGATGCTGGTGAATATGCCAGGGAAGTGCCGCGAGGGAAAGAAGTACGGGAGGAGTAACTTATGGGCGTCGACAAGGACACGCCAGGAACGGTAGACGCCCCGGAACCTGGTAAGTGCACGACAGGGGAGGCGGCGGAGAATGTCTAGGAGCACGTCGTAGGGGAAACAGATGCCATTGCCATTGCCATCGCCATGGCCATCCATCATGCTGGCCGGCAAGGGTGTAGATCGACCATCGGACAAGGCGCCGAACGAGGGGTAGACGGAGGGCAAGGAAGAGTACATCATAGGTGGTGATCGACCGATCGGATCTGTATTCTGTATAAACAGTGCTGCCAGCTAGGTAGATTGTCTGTCCATCCGTGGTGGAGTCTATCTATATAGAATCTTTCCTTAGTACCGTACGTCATTAAAATTGTCCCGAAGTCGTCATAAATTTCATAAATTACCCACCAATTCCATTTGTAAGTCAAAAAAGATTCAGTTTTTGGATTTCAAAAATCATCGCTTCGTTTTATGTTCTCAACAGATTGATATATTGAATGACCATCAACATGGGACTAGCGCGTTGGCCAAAGCCTCAACCCTCACACTAGAGGACAGGGCACCCCTGTTTAGTATTTTTTTCACTTTCTTATTCCTGTTTTGCTTTTTTCCTTCTCTAAATTAATTCCAGATTTCAAAAGAACAAAAAAGTTAAAAGTTGCCAGTTTCAAAAAAGTAGGAAAATGGTAAACAGTTTGTGTATTTAAAAAAGATTCGAAAAGTCATAAAATGTTCTATGAGTTCAAAAATTACTCACATATTATAAAACAAATCATGATTTCAAATAAATTGTCATGAAATAAAAAATGTTCATGATTTTTTAAAATGATCCGATATTCAAAGTATATTCAGGAATTTGAAAAACATGTTATCAACGTTTAGAAAATGTTCGTAAAAATTAAAACACATCTGTAAATAATGAACAAAACTAACTGTCGCTTACATAAAGGTTTTATTAAAAAATCACTAGAGGTCGTTTTATGATTTTATTTAGTCCCTCGGCGTCAGGTACAAAAAGGTGTCCGTGTTTTGCAGTTTGCTCAGCCACAACTTTTTTTATTGTGACGCCTTGACAAATCAAGTCTAGATGAGCATTGTATTTTCAGTTTTTGAAATTACATTTTAAAAATGCCTTATCTCATCATGCAATCACTCAGATATACTTTGTGAAATAACATTTCAAAAGTCCTTATGTCATATTTGCATTGGATTCATATTTCTTTATATCTATCACACCTGCATAACCTGATAGGTTTTCTTCCGTTGCAGCGCATTGACATTTTTGCTAGTTGTAATGAATTAACTCTGAGCCGGAGCCGTACGTACGTGTCAAGTCAAAATAATCTTCTAGGCTCGTTTTCAGGCTGTACGTACGTACATGCATGGAAGGTATAATATCCTAGTGCATGTGACCATGGCACTTGACTTGAGCAGTTCAGTTACGTTCTACAACACCTTGAGAATTATGAGTTTCTTCCTCTGGGTTGAACCATTTGCTCATTGCTCCTACAAAGTGTTTAGGCAGTACTGCAGTTTGTACAATATATAATGTTTCCATTAGGTTTACGAGACTGCTCTACACCGACGCGTCGGTCAAAACTTTCGGCCGGCCGCACACGGGCTGTCCGATCCACCAGATTAGATCTGGTTTGACTGTCAGATCTGTACCAAATGATGGATGTCACACACACCGCCATGGTCTGGCCGTCGTAAGCAACTAGTTGGCGGGCGCTTCTTTGGGAGCCTCCCAACGACCACTCCCATGTGTTGTCACTTGGCGCGTTCTCATCCGTCGCCACGTGTTATGCTCTTCTTTGATTTTCTTTATTTTTCCGCATGCGTTTTCAACTTTTTAGATCAGTTTTGTTCCGACTCTTTTCGGTGTTCCGATTTTCCACCTATCTTTCTTAGCTTTTAGATGATTTTTTTCTAAAAAAGAATTTGCATGAAAAAACACATTTTTACTTTCTGGAAAAGCATGATTGTTCTTTCATGAGAGACACGTATTTGCTTCCACGAGAGGCACAGTTGTGTCTCCCGGAAATAAAAAAAATGCATTTTTTATAAGAGACACGGTTTTGCTTCTGCGAGAAGCACATGTTTGCTTCCGCAAAAGACATGACCGTGCCGTTTGAAAATGAAAAGAAAAAACGTGTTCTTTTTTCCTTCAGCGAGAGGCATTGGTTTTTCCGTCCTTTTTTTAGAAAGAAAGTTCGTCAAACCTATTAATATTGATAAGATCTTGTTTTGAAGATCTCATCGCGAGGGATCCAACGACGAAAATGGTTGAGGATTTGGACGTAAGGTTCAAGAGATAAAACATTTTGAATATATGTACCAACTAAAAAAAAAAGAAAAAACTCCCAGTTTACGACAAGTGACACACATGCAGTGTCTCACGTGTCGCAACCTCGGGAGTGGGAGCGATCTTTAAAATGTGTACTTCTCAATTAATGATTTCGTTGGCCGCCTCTTTCTTTCGCGTTTCCTATTCAGCGTGTAGGCCGCGCGTGTACCCCGGTTTATGGTTGGCGTACATGTGGGCTAACCCAACTCAGGCATGTCCGGTTTTGGAAAGGTTCTACTTTATTTTTCTTTTTCTTTCCAAATATTGAGAACATTTTCTGAAATCCGGATTTTTGTTCAAATCAGTAAACAATTTTAGAAATTTGCGTTTTGTTTTTTCAAATTGGGTTGAACTTTCTTTAATTCAAATTTGTTCATTAAATTCAATAAATATTCATATTTTGTATAATTGCAAGCAAATTTAAATTTTATGAACTGTTTGAAGAATTGTGTATATTTACGTATTTATGAACATTTTAAAAAATCGTGAGCATTTTTTGAACCCTTGTAAATATTTTCAAATCTTGAACATTTTTTCAAATTATGTACTTTGAAAAATATGTAATATTCTTTAGAAATTTGTGAACATTGTTTCAAACCGTGCACATTTTACCGAATTTCATGAATATTTGTTTAATATTCTGAATTTGTTTTTGACCGGCTACTGTAGGGAATCATCCCATAGCCTTTTCTTTTATTTCCATAAAAAGAGGTTGTATGTACAAGAGAGGAAAAGAATGTACGAAAGAATACATATGTTCATGAACATTTTTTTGAAAAATTGTGAACATTATTTTTGAATCTGTGATCATTTATCATTTCTAGAACACTTTTTCAGATCATGATTTTTTTTTTAATAATTATTAACTTTTTTGAAATCCTGAATTGTTGACATGAGGGCTCGTGCGGGAGCCCGGGGTACGCGCTGGGACGATACCCAGCGGCAGCGCTCTGGTCGCCATCTCTTCCCCCACGTACTCCCAGTCCCACCTCTCCGCCGCCGTCAAACTCCACGCCTCCCTGCCTCGCCGCCGCGAACCGGGAGGGAGGTCGCGGGTGGTGGGGCGCACGCGCACCTCGACGACGACCCGGACCGAAGAGTACTCCTCCGTTGACTCCTGCTTCGACGCTGGCCAGGTCCCCTCTGATCGTATTATGAATTATGATTGACTGGTTCAAGAGAGAAATTACGGAGCAGTTTTTGCATGCCCGTGTGCATCATTTTTCCAAGAAAATGATGCTGGTGCGAGTGCTGAAGAACTGCCAATTCTATTTATCTTCACCCTTTAAGGAATAATGGAAATTTCCGATTTTTCTTTTAATATTTTGTTGACATGACACATGATGGTGTCTGATTGCTTTCGCCCGAGTGTCCAAACTAGCCCACTCCTTGTCTTCAAAGCAGAATTGAAAAGTCTCTGGTCCAAGCTAATAATGGCCGAATCTTGGATAGAAATTCCAACCCCAGCCTGTCATTGTTGACTGTTCCAATCAACAAATTGTAGCTACAACTTGAGTACAGGAAAATCATGCATGGCAAGACGATACTCTCCTATATTGCAGTTGGGGAGTGCGCTTGTAGTGGAACTGGAATAAAAGACAAGTTGCTCTGTTTCAGTTCCATCTACCATTTCCGGCCAACATGATTAAGCTTGCATTCCTCGTCCGAGAAGCTGCACTACTGCTTTGTCTATTGATCTCCCAAGCAACATCCACTTCCCATGGCCAAGCGAGTGTGTCAGGAGCCTGCATCAGCAGCGAGCGAGACGCACTTCTGTCCTTCAAGGCAAGCCTCCTGGACCCTGCTGGCATTCTCTCGTCATGGCAGGGTGAGGATTGTTGCCAATGGAAGGGAGTCCGCTGCAGCAGCAGAACGGGCCATCTCATCAAGCTCAACCTCCGCAACGTCGACATGGTCCACTACATGGACTACTACATGTACGACTACAGCTACCCGAACATGAGCAGATCATTGAGCTTGTCGGCGGGGGAGATGAGCTCTTCTTTGGCCACTTTACAACACCTGAGGTATCTTGATCTGAGCTGGAATGACTTCAACGGCACAAGCATCCCTGTCTTCCTGGCTTCTCTAAAGAACCTAAGGTATCTCGACCTCTCCTCGGCAGGATTCGGTGGCAGAATACCTTCCCAACTTGGCAATCTCTCAAAGTTGCAATATCTTGATCTCTACTACTACAGGAAACGGTGTTGCGAGGAAGGCGGGGATGTCTAGCGGGGCGACTCGCCGGGCTCCCTCCCCGGCGCCTAGAGGGGTGATCGGACTACCGGCGCCTCGCCTCCAGGGATCTGAGTCCGACGTTGAGATCCAGGAGATCTCCCCTCGGGCGCTTACTGCAGGGGGTGGGGTGGACCTCTGCTCTGCCGGCGGCGAGTATGGCCAGTTCTGTGGTGGGTCTCGGAAAGCGGATCCCCATCGCCGGTGGGAGGTCCTCTTCCGGGATTCGGCCGCGAATTCGCAGGAAGACAGGCCAGGGTTTATGTTTCTTCACTTACAATCTATGTGGGCTACCATTAGAGATGAAGAAGGTGACATTCTGGTGGGGAGATATCTCCAAAAGGATGAATTCCCCAAGGCGGGACAGATCCTGCTCATAGATGGTTATCGTTTGATAGTGCTGGAGCAGTCGACGTTAGGGACCCAGAACAAGGCTCCGGTAAGTGTTCCTTCGCGTCCTAGTCGTTTCGGTGGTAGGTTTTGGGTTCTTGCTAATCAGGAAGAAGAGACGGATGAGGAGCTGGGGAAGATGACATGCTGGTGGAGGTGTTCCCGTGCACTCCGACCACGGTGGAGCCGGTGTCCCCGTGTACTCCTTCTCCGAACACGGCGATGCTGCAGGAGTGCAAGGTCCGGCGAGATCCTATTCTTGCGAGGAAAAAGATGGAGGCGTCTTCTCGGAAACCATGGAGTGGACCGATTCCAAAGGTAAACCGACGGCCTATCTCTCTTCTTGATTTTTTCAAGCCAGACTGGATCAAAGGATCGAAGAACAAATCGACGGCGCCTTCCGTTCTTGAGCCGGCAAGGTCGCCAGAGATTGCGGAGGGCACTAGGAATTCCAGGGAGTTGGTTTCGGTGTCCCTGCGGGGTTCCAGGGACAATTTTTTGAATGCTGCGATCACGGCCGTTGGGCATGAAGTGCTAGCGAGTTCCGTGGGCTTTCCTATGCCTAAGACTGGGTATAAGGCCCAGGATCTATTACGGGTACAGCCGCAATCCGACCTGGACTGCATATCTCTTGGGTATATGGCCCAGGAAATGCCAGTACGGTTTGATGGTTCTTCGCCTGCAGCCACGTCTGTTGTCGGTCCAGCGTTGCATCCTCAATCGACAGGAGCGAGTCCACAACAACTTAGGGTTTCTCCTAATCGCGGCTCCCCAAGGCTAGGCGCGGGGAGGGCGGCCAGGGTACCACCTCTTACTGCTGCGGCGTCGCTAGCTATGGCAGGGCGTGGCTCCAAGCAGCCTGCTAATAGCCGACCGCTAGGGCAGGTCTCGGGCCAGGGGAACCCCCCTGTCGCTAAGAGCTCGACACCTGTGCAGGCCGGGTCCTCCCAGGCTCCTGCACATGCTGGTAAGTCTACCAGTGGTGCATCCGGGCAGGCTAAGGATTCCACCCAGGCGAACCGCTCTCATCGTGGACGCTGGGGTGATGAAGGTGGTAACGGATATAGTGACGACCACTTTCGTGGGGGTTCATCCTCGGGTGGTGGTCGAGGGTTTCCTTGGCATAACAATGGTTTTAATGCACCTCCGGGTCAGTTTGTCCCGGGGCCTTCCGGACCTGCATATCCGAAGAGAGGAGGTTTTAGACAAAATTGGATTGGAAGAGGAGGCGGGAGGAAGCCTAGACCTCCTGTCCCTACCCCTGACCAGCCTGCTGAGCTCAATGATAATGTCGTCGTGTCTATGGCGGAAACAACTAAGGAGGTAGCTGCTCCGCCTCCGGCTGATCAGACATTGGCGAGTGCCAAGGGAGACGGTGTCGAGAGGCCTTCCAAGTGGGCTCGAAAGAAAGAGAAAATGACGTGTTTTCGGTGTAGTGAGACTGGGCATTTTGTCTCTGAGTGTAAGGCTGAGCTTTGCGTCTATTGCTTCAAACCTACACATGGTGCTGATAAGTGTCCACTTACGATTGGGCCTATGCCAGTCATGACTATCTATGGTGTTTCTAGCCAAGATTTGATTTTTTTGAGTCACCACCCGCTAAGGCTAATGTTCATGCTCCTGAGGCTGGACTCACGGGCACAGTGACGGTGACTCGGGGGGTGTTGACTGTGGAGCAGATAGTGCAGCAACTTAAGGAGTTGGTCTCCTCTACCTTCAGATGGGAACCTGTTTCGATAGTTGATAATGTTTTCAAGGTCATTTTCCCTACCAAAGAGGATCTAGCTAGATTGCTTAAGTTCGGGATGTGCAGGGTTGCTAGCACGAGTATTGTCCTTGGGTTCGATGCCTGGAAGTGTGAAGAGCCTAAGGGGAGGCCTCTACCCCAGATTTGGGTGCACTTTTCAGGAGCTCCTTCTAGAGCAACTAATGATTTTCACGTTGCATGGAGTTTGGGATCGCTCATTGGTAAAACTGAGGAGGTGGACATGGTCTATACTAGGGCCAAAGGAGTTGCGTGGCTGTTGGTTAGTGTTGTTGATATTGAGCTTGTTCCAGATGAGGTTATTTGGACCTTTGAGGGGTTGCGGTATACTCTTCAGCTGGAAATCGAAAGTCCTACACTGTTTGATGGACCAGATACAGATAAAGATACTCCAATGGCTGATGGTGATGATGCGAGTGGCTCCAAAGATAATGCGGAGGGGTCCAAAGATACAGGTCTAACCGACTCGCCTAATCAGATTACTAGTTCGCAACAAAATCAGTCCAATCATACCTCAGGCAATGGCCCAAACAGTTTGCTCGCGGCTTTGCACCAGGATTTGCGTTTTGGTCTTTTGAACCCGCGTCCGCGCCGGCAAAGTTTGGTTCTCAGTCGGGATGCAATAAGAGTGTAGCTCAGCTTATGATGCCGCGATTTTTGGGAAAGAATCCTCGGTGTTTCAAAGAAAGCATGCAGTCTAGATCGATGTTGCAACCTCTCTCTCTCGGGGAGTTTCTGCCCGGAGCAAGGGCAGCGAACTCTAAGATAGTTTCGGCTGTTGTACCATCAGAGGTACAGCCAGAGTCCAACATTTGCTTGGGAGGAGCATCAGCGCCTGGACTGGGTCTTCGCGAAACTACTGACTCGGTCTTGCAGAATTCGTGTTTGCAGGGGGGTGCTGGCGAGGCCCAGATGCTGTGCATGCAGGCCGCGGCAGATACTAAGGACGACAGTAGTTACGCTAGGGCCGAACCTACCGCGCCAGCTACTGCAAGTCTGCCTGTTTCAGCGGTTGCTGTGGCTGCTTGTGGTGGCGCGCTGGACTTTGCCGCAGATGCCCAGTTGGGATGTATCCCTCGGGCTGTTCAGCCAGTTGAAGCTCGGGTACAGCAAGGCGCCTAACTGACGCAGCCATGCTCGCCATCCAGGAGGCTGCTACAGTTGGGGGTGGTCGCGGTGCTCTCTTGTCTGCTCCAGTGGATGTAGAGGCAGCGAATGTCGGAGCGACAGCCAGCGCAGGAGACGACCAGATGGGTGTTCAACTTTGTGTTGTTCTTCCACATGACAATTCTGAGGTGGTTGCCGTTTCTATGGAGGATCCAGCTGGTTTGGTCATGGCGGGTACGGAATCACCTACTGCTGTTGCACCAGAGTCTGGACTAATCTCGGTTGATGATGTCATAGCATTTGGAGGTGTTCCCAATCCGATGGGTCCGGATAGACGGGCTAGTCAACGGGTACAGTCTCAGCCAGATGTGGATGACCTGCAAATTGGACGGGCGATGCGTATGGCCAAAATGAGGGAGGTTCAGAATTCCACAGGTATGAATTTTAATACTGAACATTCAATTCTTCATTTTACTCCGCAAGAGATTTTAGATAAGGCTACGACAGTGGGGGTGACTTTGGGTGAGACTAGACAACAAGTTTCAAAATCTATCAATGACTTATTAGACTTAGAAGTTGATAGGGCATTGGATATTATTCGTAACGTAGCGGTGGTTCGACCTATGAATGATAAGGACATATCTGATATGGGGGGTTTGAACCTATTGTGTCAAAATTTAGCTCCTGACGACGAGATTAAACACTCACAAGTAGCTTCCGATGCTTCGAACATTGCTACCACTCATCTTAATGATATGGCTAAGGATACTCATGGTTATATGGACCAGGAGTATGCTTTGGAGAAGCCAAAGCGCAATTCGAAATGTAGAGTTTATCCAGTTTCTGCTATTCGAAGGAGTGCTAGATTTAGGACTGCTAAAAAATTCTATGATGAAATATGAAAGGACTTTTTTGGAATAGCCGAGGTCTGGGAGAGTTGGCTAAAATTAGGTTCCTTGCAGAATCAACGTTGCAACATAGTCTTGACTTCATCGCGTTGATGGAGACGGGGCGGGAAAATTTCACACCGCAGTTTCTTAACTCCCTTTCCGGAGGAGTTGATTTTGAATGGCATTGTCTCCCTCCAAGAGGAAGATCCGGAGGGATCTTACTTGGGGTACGCTGCAATACACTTCAAGTGCGAGAAGTAATTTTAGGAGACTTCACGGTAAAATTTAGAATTAGAAACAAGGAAGATGGGTTTCAGTGGGCTCTAGTAGCGGTATATGGTGCCGCTCAACCGGAATACAAACCAGCTTTTTGGCTGATCTGGTTAGAATTTGCGATGAAAATCTACCATTGGTGGTGGGTGGTGATTTCAATATCATGAGGCGAGCTGATGAGAAAAGCAATGATAACTTCGACGGTAGATGGCCCTTTATGTTTAATACGATTATAGAGAGTCTGAATCTACGGGAGATTGAACTCTCCGGTAGGAAATATACTTGGGCCAACTCTCTACATAACCAGACTTTTGAAAAATTGGATAGAGTACTTACTAGTGTTGACTGGGAGCAGAAGTTCCCGTTAGTCACAGTTAGTGCTTTGCAGAGGGCTATATCGGATCATACTCCCTTATTGTTAGATTCTGGCAATGCTACTCACAAAGGAAAAAGAGATGCCTTCTCTTTTGAGGCCAGTTGGTTTAACCGAGAGGGACTTTTAGACATTATTGCTAGAGAATGGAGCAAACATACGGAGGGGAAATCTAGTATAGATATCTGGCAAAGCAAAATCCGACACCTTAGACAATTCTTGAGAGGTTGGGCTAAGAATGTGTCTGGACAGTACAAAGATGAGCAAGACCAACTGCTCCACTTTATAGATACCTTGGATCGTAAGGCCGAGACCACCATGCTAGATGAGCATGAAAGGTCGTCTAAATATGAGGCCGAACAGCGGGTGCGTGTTCTCCTTAGGGAAGAGGAAATGAAATGGGCTGTCAGAGCCAAGGTCAGGGCAATTGTCCAGGGGGACAACAACACAAAGTTTTTCCACTTGATTGCAAATGGCAAACATAGGAAAAAGAAAATCTTACAACTGGAGCAAGATGAGGGTACCATAGTAGGCCATGAGAACCTGAAACTTTATATCACAAATTACTATAAACGGTTGTTTGGTGCTTCAGAACATAGTTTTGTATCTATGGACGAGTATCAGACTGCGGACATTCCTCAAGTTGGACAAGCCGACAATGAGAGTCTATCCGCACCATTTCTAGAGAAAGAGGTGTTACAGGCAATTGAGGGTATGAAAAATGGTAAAGCTCCTGGTCTAGACGGGTTTCCAGCAGAGTTTTATAAACGTTGTTGGCATATCATTAAGGCGGATCTTATGCATATGTTCCATGATCTGTTTTCTAGTCATCTTCAACTCTTTCATCTCAATTTTGGTACAATTACGCTATTACCGAAGAAAGAGGGGGCCTCCAGAATTGAACAATTTCGTCCTATATGTCTGCTCAATGTCAACTTTAAATTTTTCACAAAGGTGGGAACGGATAGGCTAACTAAGATGGCACATTCGGTTGTCCAATCTTCGCAGACAGCTTTTATGCCTGGGAGGACTATTCTTGAAGGGGTGGTCGTTCTACATGAGATCCTTCATGAATTACACTCTAAGAAACTCAATGGAGTTTTATTTAAGGTTGATTTCGAGAAGGCATACGACAAAGTTAAATGGTCTTTCCTGCAACAAACTCTACGTATGAAAGGGTTTGGTGACATTTGGCGAAAACATGTAGATTGTTTTATAAAAAAAGGAAGCGTCGGTGTTAAAGTAAATGATGACGTTGGTCATTTCTTTCAGACGCTTAAGGGACTTAGGCAAGGAGACCCTATGTCACCTATTTTATTTAACATTGTTGCGGATATGTTGGCGCTAATGATCAGAAGGGCTAATGACAAAGCCTTAGTAGGGGGACTAGTACCGCATCTAGTTGATGGGGGTGTCTCCATCCTACAATATACGGACGATACGATCCTTTTCATGGAACATGATCTCAAAAAGGCCAGAAATCTGAAACTCATTTTATGTTTGTTTGAACAGCTATCTGGGTTGAAGATTAATTTTCACAAAAGTGAGCTTTTCTGCTTTGGAGATGCACAAGCTGAACAACTCACGTATTTCCAACTGTTCGGCTGTGAGGGTGGTTCATTGCCGTTCTCATATTTAGGCATCCCCATCCATCACCGCAAGTTGACCATCAAGGAGTGGAGATGTATCGAAGATCGGTTTGAGAAAAAACTAAGTTGCTGGAAGGGCAAGTTATTATCCTATGGAGGAAGATTAGTTCTTGTCAACTCAGTGTTGACAAGTATGCCAATGTTTCTCCTATCCTTTTTCCAAGTGCCTGTTGGGGTGCGGAAAAGGTTGGATTTCTATCGATCTCGATTTTTTTGGCAGAGCGACGAGATCAAGACTAAATATAGGCTTGCTAGATGGGCCATTATTTGTAGAACCAAGGATCAGGGAGGTTTGGGAATTGAAAATCTTGAGGTCAAGAACAAATGTCTACTTAGCAAATGGCTATTCAGACTGTCTGTCGAATCGCAAGGGATGTGGGTACAAATTCTAAAGAACAAGTATCTACAGCATAAAACTTTAGCCCAGGTCACTGTGCGACCGGGGGATTCCCCTTTCTGGAAGGGTCTAATGAGGACAAAGGCCGCTTTTTTTAACAGAACTAGATTCGTCATTGGAAATGGTGAAACTACTAGATTCTGGGAGGATACTTGGTTAGGAGCTCAACCTTTGGCTTTACAGTATCCGCAACTATATAACATTGCACAACGAAAACAGACTTTCGTTGCGACAGTGTTACGGCAGGTTCCTCTTAACATTCAATATCGCAGAGCTTTGTTTGGCAATAGATGGGTTAGTTGGTTACATCTAGTCAGAAGACTGATGAATATTTCACTGTCTGATTGCCCAGACATTATTCGTTGGAGGTTGACCACGAATGGTCTTTTCTCAGTGAAATCGATGTACGACCATGTTATTGATACGACGCCTATTCCAAAGTCCATGCATATTTGGAAGGTCAAGGTTCCCCTTAAGATAAAAATCTTCATGTGGTTTGTTCACAAGGGAGTTGTTTTAACTAAGGATAACCTGGCTAAAAGACACTGGAAAGGAAATAAAAGATGTAGCTTTTGTCAAACGCATGAGACGATTAAACACCTCTTTCTGGATTGTCCTATGGCCAAATTATTATGGCGTTCACTACAAATTTCTTTCAACATTACACCGCCTACTAGCATTCACATGTTATTTGGGACGTGGCTAAACGGGGTTAATGTACTTTACGCCAAACTAATTCGAGTTGGTACTTGTGTCATGTTGTGGGCGATATGGAACTGCAGAAATGATCTAGTCTTTAACAGAATGAATTACATTAACTTTTTGCAGGTCATCTTCAGGGCTACCGCCTTGATCTGCACGTGGTCCTTACTCACTCCTGTGGAAACCAGGAAGCCTTTGGTTACTGGGTGTGTCCGATGGGAGATGGTAGCTCAGGATATCTTCAACCGATATGGATGGCGGCATGCTAATAGGATTGGACCTTAGTCCAGTTTTCTTTTATACTCGGTTCTTGGGTGGCCTGAGCGTCATGTAACTCTTTTTCTTGTTTTTCTGAATGATCGGATCCCTTTATATTTTTACAGACTTGTTAGTTATTAATAAAATGGCTGTATGCATCTCTCGATGCAGAGGCCGGGGCAACGCCTCCTTTTCGAAAAAAAGTAGGAATTATCAATATGGTAGGCCTTACATAGTGGCTCTTGCATGGTTGCCACGTCTCTCGTTGCTGAGTCACCTTGACATGAGTTATGTGGATCTTACTTCTGCAAGGGATTGGTTTCAAATGGTTAACATGCTTCCTTCTCTTAAGGTGCTTCACTTGTCCTTCTGTGGACTTAACAGTACCCTGTCTGGTAGTATACCTCATTCCAACCTCACACGTCTTGAAGTCCTTGATATTTCTGATAACACCTTCCACACTTCACTGAAGCACGCGTGGTTTTGGAATCTCACAGACCTTAAAGAACTTCACCTCTCATATTCCGGCTTGGAAGGGTCCATTCCTAGTGATTTGGCATACATGACGTCCCTCCAAGTCATAGACATTAGTAGGAACAATCTCATGGGTTTGATACCAAACAAATTAGAAAATTTGTGCAATTTGACAAGGATGAGTTTCAATGGTAACAACATAGGTTCAAGCATAGGGGAGTTCATGGGGCGACTGCCAAAGTGCTCATGGAATACACTGCAAGAATTGTCAGTGCAGGGTGCAAATATAATCGGGAACCTGCCCATTTGGATAGGGAACATTACCAATCTTAGTGTTCTTGATGCATCTAGAAACATGTTGACTGGCCCTCTACCTGTAGGAGCTGGAGCACTGCGTAATTTGAAAATGCTGTACCTCAGCCACAATAAGTTCAGCGGTGTGATGTTAAATGCACATTTGGCAAGCTTAGGAAAATTAGAGCGTTTGTACCTCAACTCCAATAATTTGAGTGGCCCCCTGCCTGTAGGAGTTGGAGCACTGAGTAATTTGAAAAGTCTGCACCTCAGCTACAATAACTTCAATGGCGTGCTCTTGAAAGAACAATTTGCAAGCTTAGGCAAATTAGAGATTTTGGACCTCGGCTACAATAACTTCAGCGGTTTGCTATTGAAAGAACAGTTTGTAGGTTTAGACAACTTAAAGGTTTTCGAGCTCAGTTACAACAGCTTCAGCGGTGTGCCCCTCAGAGATTTTTCTGGAGGTTTAGGCAAATTAGAGCTTTTGGACCTCAGCCACGATAACTTCAGTGGTGTGCTCTTGACAGAGCAGTTTGCAAGTTTAGGTAATTTAGAGCTTTTGGACCTCAGCCACAATAACTTCAGTGTTGTGCTCTTGAAAGAGCAGTTTGCCAGTTTAGTAATTTAAAGTATCTGGACCTCAGCCATAATAAATTAAATAGTGTGTTTGTGGAGGAGCATTTTGCAGGCCTATTGAATTTAGAGTATTTAGACTTGTCGTACAACCCTATGAGATCAGCTATCAACCAAAATTGGGTTCCTGCATTTAGATTGAAGGTTGCGAAATCCCGATCATGCCAACTCGGGCCCATTTTTCCAGAGTGGCTTAAATGGCAATCAGAAATTGATGTTCTTGTTCTCAGTGATGCAAGTCTGGATGATGTCATTCCTGATTGGTTTTGGGTGACATTTTCCCGAGCTTCAATCTTGCAAGCATCAGGAAACAAATTGCGTGGCTCATTACCAGCGAGTCTACAACACATGTCAGCTGACTATATACATCTCGGGTCCAATAAGTTGACAGGTCAAGTTCCACAGTTGCCTATAAATATAAGCCGGCTGGACCTATCTTCAAACTCCTTGTCTGGGTCATTGCCATCAGAGCTAAATGCTTCTGCACTCGAAGACTTGATGCTTGCAAATAATCAATTCACAGGCACCATCCCGTCGTCTATATGCCAATTGGATATTCTGTATAGGTTGGACCTATCGGGAAACAATTTAGAAGGAGATATTATACAGTGCTGGAAGAAATCTGATGCAAACTCTACAAACCAATTTGGTTTTGGTTCTAAGATGTTCAGCTTAGTCCTAAATAACAACAATCTCACTGGCGAATTTCCTAAATTTCTTCGAAGGTCATCACAATTGTTATTCCTTGACCTTTCGTACAATAGGTTATTTGGAGGATTACCAGAATGGTTGCCAGAAAAAAATCCACAACTGAAAATATTTAGAGTGAGATCGAATATGTTCAGTGGTCATATACCTAAGAGTCTCACTTCCCTTCACCGTCTTCATTATTTGGACATAGCACATAACAACATATCAGGAAGCATACCGTGGTCTTTATCAAACTTGAACGCAATGAAGGCAGTGGTGTCACATGATACGAAAGATTTCTACTATGAAGAGAGCATCCCAGTAATCACAAAGGACCAGAAGCGTGACTACACCTTCCCGATCTACAATCTACTGGTAATTCTTGATTTGTCAAGTAATAGTTTGGCGGGACAGATTCCAGAGGAGATAAGTCTACTCATTGGGCTTACCAATCTGAACTTGTCAAATAATGAACTCACCGGAGCAATCCCAAACCAAATCGGTGATTTGAGGCAGTTGGACTCACTCGACCTATCCTTCAATGAGTTTTCTGTTTCAATACCATCAAGTTTGTCAGCTTTAACTTACTTGAGCCACTTGAACTTGTCATACAACAATCTGTCCGGTGCAATACCATCCGGACAACAGCTACAAGCTCTTGATAATCAGATGTATATATTCATCGGTAACCATGGTCTTTGTGGAGATCCTGTCGGCAGGAACTGCTCAACACATGATGTTGAGCAAAGTGGGCTCAAAGATATAGATCATATGCCATCTGTTTATCTTGCCATGAGCATTGGATTTGTGGTGGGTCTGTGGACGGTTTTCTGCACCATGTTGATGAAGAGAACATGGAGGGCTGCCTTCTTCCAGTTTATTGATATGACATACGACATGGTTTATGTGCAAGTGGCTGTAAGGTGGGCTCGCATGATGGAGAAAATTCAAGATGGTGCACCATGAAGTGCCCAACTCCACAACATGCGAATTGTTTGTATCTAAATATTATTTGTATATTCACACCATATCTCTATTTGTAACTCTAAAGGGGCCTTGGCGGGACGTATGTATTGTACCGATGTACTGGTATTTGTATGTTTGTACTGTAACAAATGAAGTGTATATGTTTGTGGATTATTTAAGCTGAACTCGACCATTGTTCGTTCTTCGCTGTGCACTGCATGGAGAAAGATACAGCCCCACATGGGTACTGTGCCTTTTTCATGTTCTTCAGTTTGCGTTGCACATTTCCAAAGAGTAATAATTCATTGGCATAGCAAAAAAATGACACCAGTTGGTCAATATGTGAACAGCCTTGTTTGTAAGATATATAAGATATATCAAGATTCAAGAGGTAGAAAACTTTGTTCACCATCTGTGCTTGTAGACTTATTCATGCTAATCTGAAGCTGCCATTTGATCCTCGAAGGCCGGCCAGTTCAAGGCCTCGAAGCAGGTGACCCTGGAGCCCTTCGATCACGACCACGCATGCCTCGTTGGGGTTACAGGATGCCCAAGAAGAAAAAGTGAAGAAGAAAAGAAGTGGCTATGCAATTTCTATGGTCTCTTTCATGCCAGAGATGTAATTTGGGGTATATTTGCACTTTGGGAAGGAGCCACCATGAATGTTTGCATGATCCCCTGCCTGTGATAGTTTTTGCTTTGTTATGTGCAAAATCAAGATGCGGGTTTACAGCAGCCAGCAATCTATGGAAAGTACTGATTCGTGTAACACCACCCAAGAACTGAAGCCAGTATAAAAGTTTCTGGTTCTCATGATGGACATGTAAAACAAGGAAAAAAGATGTGAGCAAACAGGTTTTGGAGCAGTAAACAGAGGTAGAAATTTATCTTGTTTTCAGCCTTCACTTTCCAAGTTTGCTCCAGGTGAGGTTGCTTTATTCTTCCCAAGAATTGGGCTTCATAAGCATCTTTAGCTGTGTATTTACCTTTGGAGTTAACAAGCCACTTAATGCTATCATCGCCATTAGAGAGTTGCACTTCTTGGATCTTCTCCCACAGGGAAACAAATTGTTGCACTTGCTCTTCGTAATTTATGCATATAACAGAGGTAGAACTTATTCAGTTTTTGGGGGTGAGTTAAACTGATGAACATGTGACTGATCTTGTGCATTATCTTCTTTTAGTATCATACGTATAAATTTGTGTATTTCAGGTAGTGGCAAGCAAGGATTTGCCAATACCAAAAAGTCCCACGACCTTAATGCTAGAGGCTTGACCTGACACACAATGTGCAGATATTATGGCATCTCCAGATATTATTTGTATTATTGAGGGAATCTTGGACACAAATTACAGCTCCAACTTCTGCCGTGCTGTGCATGGTGGGCTGTCCGAATCAACAAATTCTAGCCACAACGTGATCGAGCGTAGGAAAAGTATGCATGACCAAGACCAAGACGAGGCTTGGAGACCATCCTCCTACGATTGCACTTGTGGTGGAACCGGGATAGAGATAAGCTGCTCTGTTCATTCTCATTTCCACCTGCCATTCCCAGACCAATATGACTAAGCTCATGCTCCTCGTCCGAGGAGCAGCACTACTGCTTTGTCTATTGATCTCCCAAGCAACATCCACTTCCCATGGCCAAGCGAGTGCGTCAGGAGCCTGCATCGCAAGCGAGCGAGATGCGCTTCTGTCCTTCAAGGCAAGCCTCCTGGACCCTGCTGGCCGTCTCTCGTCATGGCAGGGTGAGGATTGTTGCCAATGGAAGGGAGTCCGCTGCAGCAACAGAACGGGCCATCTCATCAAGCTCAACCTCCGCAACATCGACATGCGTGACTACGGGTACGCAACCATCTCATCAAGCCGCCCGAACAGCAGCAGATCAGTGAGCTTGTCGGTAGGTCAGATGAGCTCTTCTTTGGCTACTTTACAACACCTGAGATATCTTGATCTGAGTTGGAATGACTTCAAGGGCACAAGCATCCCTGTCTTTTTGGCTTCTCTCAAGAACCTAAGGTACCTCAACCTATCGTCGGCAGGATTCAGTGGGAGAATTCCTTCCCAACTTGGCAATCTCTCAAAGTTGCAATATCTTGATCTCAGTTGGAATTCTAATTATGTTGATTGGAATTGGAATAGGTTTTACATAGTGGATCTTGCATGGTTGCCACGTCTCTCTTTGTTGAGACATCTTGACATGAGTTATGTGGATCTTGGTTCTGCGAGGGATTGGTTTCGGAGTGTTAATATGCTTCCTTCTCTTAAAGTGCTTGGCTTGTCCAGTTGTGGACTCAACAGTACCATGTCTGGTAGTATACCACATCCCAACCTCACAAATCTCGAAGTCCTTGATATGTCCGAGAACACCTTCCACACTTCACTGAAGCACGCGTGGTTTTGGAATCTCACAGGCCTTAAAGAGCTTCACCTCTCAGATTCCGGCTTGGAAGGGTCCATTCCTAGTGATTTGGCATACATGACGTCCCTTCAAGTCATAGACTTTAGTGGGAATGATCTCGTGGGTTTGATACCAAACAAATTAGAAAATTTGTGCAATTTGACAAGGATGAGGTTCACTGGTATCAACATAGGTTCAAGCATAGGCGAGTTCATGGGGCGATTGCCAAAATGCTCATGGACTACACTGCAAGAATTGTCAGTGGATGGTACAAATATGACCGGGAATCTGCCAATTTGGATTGGGAACATGACCAATCTCAGTGTTCTTCAAGCACGTAGAAACATATTGACTGGCCCTCTGCCTGAAGGAGTTGGAGCACTGGGTAATTTAAAAATGTTGGACATCAGCTATAATAACTTCAGCGGTGTGTTCTCGAAAGAACAATTTGCAAGCTTGGGGAAATTAGAGCTTTTGGACCTCAGCCACAATAAGTTTAACGGTGTGCTCTTGAGAGAACATTTTGCAAGTTTGGGCAATTTAAGGCTTTTGGACCTCAGCTACAACAACTTCTGTGGTGTGCTCTGGAAGGAACACTTTGCAAGTTTAGGCAATTTAGAGAAATTGGACCTCAGCTATAATAACTTTAGTAATTTTCTCTTGAAAGAATACTCCACAAGTTTAGGTAATTTAAGGCATTTGGACTTCAGCCATAATAAGCTAAATGGTGTGCTCACGGAGGAGCATTTTGCTGGCCTATTAAATTTAGAGTATCTTGACTTATCGTATAACTCTTTAAGATTGGCTATCAACCAAAAATGGGTCCCTCCATTCCGATTGAAGGTTGCACGTTTCCAGTCATGCCAATTGGGCCCCAGTTTCCCAAAGTGGCTTAGATGGCAATCTGACATTGATGTTCTTATTCTCAGTGATGCAAATTTGGATGATGTCATTCCTGATTGGTTTTGGGTGACATTTTCTCGATCTACGTCATTGCTAGCATCAGGAAACAAATTGCATGGATCGTTACCGGAGGATCTACGACACATGTCAGCTGACCATATATATCTTGGGTCCAATAAGTTTATAGGTCAAGTTCCACAGTTGCCTGTGAATATATCACGACTAAACCTATCTTCAAACTGTTTATCTGGGTCATTGCCATCAGAGCTAAATGCCCCACTACTGAAAGAGTTTCTGCTTGCAAACAATCAATTTACAGGCATGATCTCATCGTCTATATGCCAGTTGACAGGTCTGAATAGGTTGGACTTATCAGGAAACCATTTTACAGGAGACATTATTCAATGCTGGAAAGAATCTGATGCAAACTCAGCAAACCAATTTGGGTCTGACATGCTCAGTTTAGCCCTAAATAACAACAATTTCACTGGTGAATTCCCCAAATTTCTCCAAAGGTCATCACGATTAATGTTCCTTGATCTATCTTACAATAGGTTATTTGGAAGATTGCCAGAATGGCTGCCAGAAAAAATGCCACAATTGAAAATATTAAGAGTGAGATCGAATATGTTCAGTGGTCAAATTCCTAAGGATATCACTTCCCTTGGCAGTCTTCACTATTTGGACATTGCACACAACAACATATCAGGAAACGTACCATCGTCTTTGTCAAACCTGAAGGCAATGATGACAGTGGTTTCGCAGGACACAGGGGATTACATTTATGAAGAGAGCATCCCAGTAATCACAAAGGACCAAAAGCGTGACTACACCTTTGCAATCTACCAGCTATTGGTAGTTCTTGATTTGTCAAGTAATAGTTTGGCAGGACATGTCCCAGAGGAGATAACTTCACTCATTGGGCTTACCAATCTGAACCTGTCAAAGAATGAACTCACCGGAGCAATCCCAAACCAAATCGGTGATTTAAGGCAGTTGGACTCACTCGACCTATCCTTCAATGAGTTTTCTGGTTCAATACCATCAAGTTTGTCAGCTTTAACTTATTTGAGCCACTTGAACTTGTCATACAACAATCTGTCCGGTGCAATACCATCCGGACAACAGCTACAAACTCTTGATAATCAGATGTATATCTACATCGGTAACCCTGGTCTTTGTGGAGATCCTGTCGGCAGGAACTGCTCAACACATGATGCAGAGCAAAGTGACCTCGAAGATATAGATCATATGCCATCTGTTTATCTTGCCATGAGCATTGGATTTGTGGTGGGTCTGTGGACAGTTTTCTGCACCATGTTGATGAAGAGAACATGGAGGGCTGTCTTCTTCCAGTTTGTTGACATGATGTATGACATGGTTTATGTGCAAGTGGCTGTAAGGTGGGCTCACATGATGGAGAAAACTCAAGACGGTGCACCATGAAGTGCCCAACTCCACGACAAGCGAATTGTTTGTATCTAAATATTATTTGTATCTTCGCACCATATCTCTATTTGGAACTCTAAGGGGCCTTGGCTGGACGCATGTATTATACTGATGTATTGGTATTTGTATGTTTGTACTGTAACAAATGAAGTGTACTCCCTCCGTTCCTAAATATAAGACCTTTTAGAGATTGCATTATGAACTACATACGGATGTACATAGACATATTTTAGAGTATAGATTCACTCGTTTTACTCCGTATGTAGTCTTCTAATGGAATCTCTAAAAGGTCTTATATTTTGGAACGGAGGGAGTATATGTTTGTGGATTATTTAAGCTGAAGTAAGCCATTGTTCGCTCTTCGCTGTGCACTGCATGGAGAAAGATACAGCCCCATATGGGTACTGTGCCTTTTTCATGTTCTTCAGTTTGCGTTGTACATTTCCAAAGAGTAATAATTCATTGGCATAGCAAAAAAATGACACCAGTTGGTCAATATGTGAACAACCTTGTTTGTAAGATATATAAGATATATCAAGAGGTAGAAAACTTTGTTCACCATCTGTGCTTGTAGACTTATTCATGCTAATCTGAAGCTGCCATTTGAGCAGACATTTTTCACTCAACTCAACCATGCGCACCGAGGGTGTGTTTGCCAGCGAAGTGGAGAAGCTCAAGGCCGGCCAGTTCAAGGCCTCGGGGTAGGTAACCCTGGAGTCATTTGATCACGACCACGCATGCCTCGTTGGGGTTACAGGATGCTGTCAGGAAGACAGATGCCCAAGAAGCAAAAGTGAAGTTAAGAAGAAGAAAATAAGTGGCTATGTAATTTCTACGGCCTCTTTCATGCAAGAGATGTAATTTGGGGGTATATTTGCACTTTGAGAAGGAGTCACTATGAATGTTTGCATGATCCCCTGGCTGTGCTAGTTTCTGCTTTTCTTATGTGCAAAATCAAGATGCATCTTTACAGCAGCCAACAGTCTACGGAAAGTACTGATTCGTGTTACAGCACCCTGGAACTGAAGCCAGTATAAATATTTTGGTTCTCATGATTGGCATGTAAAATAAGGAAAGAGCTGTGAGCAAATTGTGTTGTAACAGGGGCACCACTGAATTTCATACTGGCTGTTGCGACGAATTATTTTGTACCATCCCATAGTCAACACATCTCCAGTGAGGTTCGGTCAGTCTGGTGACATTGACATGGCACATGGACAGAAATCAAGAACCACAAGGTGATCCCAAAGTTTATAGGTCAAACGAACACCAACGCATCGAATCCGCTCCTCCGACATCAGTCCCGAATCATCTGAGCAGAGAAATGCTCTGCTTTCACTCGTCATCTAGGAAAGGGGATTCTGAATCAAAAAATTCAGGTTGTTTACCGAATAAGGTTGTTAAATGCAGCCAGTGCCACAAATTCATGCTGTGTCTGTGATGCCAGTCTCATCACAGAACTTAGCTTCTGGTATCACTATCACACATCCAAAATACCTATTACTGGTAGAACAGCAAAATCATAGCGGAAAAAGACCCGCAAAAATAAAAGCTCTCTACAGGTTTCAAACTCACGCGGTTCCACAAACGTACGAGTTCTGCTAACCACTGGAGCTACTTTCGTTTAGTGATTGATAACAACAATAATTAGATAATAACAATGTAACCTCGCTATTTTATTACACATGACTGTACCGATTAATACTTTTTTGAATTATTTGACGAAACAATCGTTAATTTGGGAAAAAATAATTTTCAAGAAAAGCTCATCAATTTTCTGAATTATTTTCCTGGATTTTGAAAAAAGTTCATCAATTTTCATGAAAAGCTCACAAACTTGAAAAAAAGTTCAGCAATTTTCAAACGAAAGTTCATCGATTTTGAAAAAAAAGGTCATCAATTTTTTTTTATGTATTTAAAAAAAATCAATTTTTTTAAAAAGTTCAACAAAATAGGAAAAGGTTCATGGATTTTCAAAAAACATTGAATTTGTAAAATAAGTTCATGGGATTTTGAGAAAAGGTCATCAAATGTTAAAAAAAATCAAAAAGATTGAAGAATAATTATCTGTTTGGAAAAAAGTTTGTTGATTTTGAGAAAAAGTTCATCGATTTACAATCACGCATTAAAAAATAAAAAAATAACAGAAAAAAGAAAGAAAAAGAAACACGAACTGGGGAAAGAACAAAAAGAAGAAAATAAGTTAATATACATAGGTTTTCAATGGCCCTAGTGGTTAGCGCAGTGCGCTGTGAACGTACATGTCTCGAGTTCAATTCGTCGCGAAGACCTAGGAAGTGTTTGGTTTGCATCCTTGTCATAATTTGCCTGGCGTGAAGTTGTCCTAGATATGGTTGTTTTGGTTGTCCCACGCTACCGAACTCGGACGCCTGGGCCAGTGGGGGAGCCAGAAAAGGAATAGAAGGCGTGTACATCTTAATAAAATAAATCAACCTAATTCTTTGGACTAAATTAGTACATACTAAAAAGTAAAATCTATAAAATCTGGATGGGCCAAGGCCCACCGTGCCTATATCCTGGCTCCGCCACTGGCATGGGCATGCGGCCAGGCCAAGGCCCACTGTGCCTATATCCTGGCTCCGCCACTGGCCTGGGCATGCGGCCAGGCTGCTAACAGCTGCATGGATGGGTATTGAATTACTTTCTCTAAACCTAAGAGCCTGTTTGAGACTGCTTCTTAAAATTCAGCTCTCATTCAGAAAAGACAAACCAACCGGGGATAGCTCCACGATGTGCCGCTTCATAAAAAAACTAAAATTTAAAGTTTTTATGAAGCTCCCGAGAGGGTGTTCCAAAAAACTCTAAAAGATGGAGTTGGGTGAAAATTACCCATCAATGCCACCAGTAAGTGGATACCCCTTCATTTCTTTCCCTCAATCAATCAAATAGATTCTTTTCACTAAATTTTCTATTCTTGAAGCTAGAGCTAGATGAAAGCCAAACATTCTCTTGATAGTGCTATAGCTTCTATATGAAACTGTTTCAAAGTGAATTAGATGAAGTAAAATTAATTTTGGTGAACTGAAGCAGTCCTAAACAAGCCATAAATACTTGTTGTTGATGAGAACTAGTCTAGTTTTTTTCAACTACAAATATTTAGGTATAGAAAAGTAAATAATAGATCAATCAAGTGTGTTGATGGGACGTTGATGTTGTACCTTGGCCATGCAGCAACCAAACGCTGTGTCGCTACACATGCTTGGTGCCTGGTGAGACAGAAAAAAATTCAACATCTCATGCCACACCAAGGCCACGCAACACTGAACGTCCAGGCACGGGGGGCTAGGTCATAAACCGAAGTGACCCCTATAACGCGCCCCAAGCACCAAATAGGAACCGCCAATGAAAGTGGCGGTGCGAGGAATGCAGCGGCAGAAGCGGCGTTTTCTGAGCCCATCTCCACCCTCGCGCAGGTTAGCCCATGTTACACCGGCCCAACCCAACAAGCCTTCTAAAATTCACCCTCCTCCCGTGGATCCGATCATGGCAGCGCTCGGATAGGTTTGTGCGCGGCGCAAGTGGTCAAGATTCAGCGCCCTGGTCGCCGGAGGTGAAGAAGATCTTCTGTATGTTTTGCATTTCCTCCTGCCCGTGATAGGTTGCTGTCTCATCAAATGCGGCTACAATTAATGCTTATTCAGTTAAATTCATGTTACGATCATTGCATATTAAGATAAATTGCAAATTTATGGATGCTTGAACTTAAACAATGAATTTTCTGCCAATGCATATTTGATATGTAAACAGAAACTTTTATTGTGACGTTGTGCACAGAGATCGTGTTACTGCATAATTTTGAAGAATCGGTGGGTAGACTGAGCTGTATTTTAACTTCTGATTTCATCCCCATCAAGTGTTTGGTGAATTGATTATGTGGATTATATAGATGAAGATGTGGCAGATTTAGAAATAGCAACAGAGCACCCAAAATTTGGATATATTGACTGTAGATAAACAAATTTTCTTATATATTTGTGTGCTTCGATTCAGCCTTCCCTATATTTCAGAGTGGTCACAGCGTGCGAAAAGCCCAATGAAAGAGGTGACCAGAGGAGATAATGACCCCGAGGCAGAGCATCCTCTATTCCATCGCATCAGGGAATGCCGGCTACGGTGGCTCGGCATCATCGCCTCAAGAACTCACGTAATGCTTCTGCAATGGCTGCCTGCTAGGGCAGAGGCGTTGACAAGGAAAAGGATGAATGTCGGCTTCTGTAAATATATATGTGCTGCTGCCTAATTTTGTAATACTTGAGAGCTTCCTCCCCTTCTGCCATTCCTGATTCCTGCATCCTTTACAACTTTTTTCAATCAAACAAGCAAGCATGAGTATCATAATCTGTGTTCTCTATTTTTGTTCCTACCTCTTTTTTGTATATCCCGATGCAGTATTTTTTTGCAGGATATTCAAAATCAACCAAGGTCTCTCGTGCGCTGGTCGGCTCGTTCTTCCGGTATGAGCGCTACTGGGCCTTCTCCGAGGAATAACGTGCACTAATCTGTAGCGTTCGGGCGAGGCCACAGAACCGGCGAGGACGTGCTGCACAACGGACTGTGACAGGGGGACCCTATGTCGCCCTACCGATTCCTTTTTTTTAAACCGGTCAAACCCCTTTCCATTACTCATCATAACGAACATACAAAGTTCAACAAAAGGAAAATAAGAAAGGGGCGCGAGTTCAAAGCATTTTCTTGATAGTTGCAGACCTTCACCAATTGATTGTCAAGGATGGCTCCGCCGACCTGTTACTGTCCATGTCCTGTTGTTCAGTATGCCGATGATTCCCTTCTATTAGTCCGCGCTAATTAGGGGCAGCTTTATCGGCTACTGTTTATTTTGGATGCATTCTCTGCTGCCACGGGGCTAACTATCAACTTCCACAAAAGCACTTTCGTCTCCATATGCGTTGACCCCGTGCGTGCGACCTTGCTAGCTGCAGAACATGCCTCCCCGTTGTCGATATTCCCCCAGACATATCTTGGCCTGCCACTCTCTGTTGCAAAATTGTCTGCTGGTGCCATGGATTTCTTGCCGATCAAAACTGAACGACGCATACCTGGGTGGCGGACACACACACTTGACCAAGGGTCTCGTTTGACTCTTACTTCTACGGTTCTGAGTGCGATCCCCACTAATGCCATGTCGGTTTTACCCCTCCCAAAAGGCATTGTGGCCAAGATGGTCCGGTCCATAAGAGCATCACCAGTGTATAGAGGCAACCTTGCCTTTAAGGTAGGACCCACATGACTTGTCTCTAACCAAATGAAAAAGCTCACAATGTATAAAGACTTCAACTAGCCTCTAAGGTGGATCCAGTAAAGATTAAAAAAAGGTAAATAACATCACATTTATCCAATCAATCATCCTTTTCTCAGCCTTTCTTTGGATGACAAGTGGGACCAATTGATTTGATGTATTGTTGGAGGCAGCCTCTAAGGTTAGAGACGCCTCTAACTTGTTTTTCGTTAAAGGCAACTGTCATAGTGTATAGAGGCTGCCTCTAAGAGGAGAGAGAGGGCTTAGAGGCAGCAAAAATCACACATTGTGGATGCCCTAAGGGCCATGTTTTGGAAGGGGGCAATCAAGTGCTCCGGGGGAGACTGTCAGGTTGCATGGCATGAGGCTTGTCGGGGGGGGGGGGGGGGGGGGAGGGGGCTTGGCCTGATCGACGTTGAGGTTCAAAACACATGTCTTCTATTGAAGATGGTCCAGAAAATCTTCAATGGCGTCCGTACCCCTTGGACTGTCTGGGTGCGCCATTGGTACTTGGGTGATTGTCCCGCTGCTTCGACCCCCTCGTGGAAGGCGTTCGCCTCCCTCATGCCTCTTTATCGTTCCCTAACATTGGTAAGTGTCGGAGACGGCGTGGGCACATCCATCTGGCACGACAACTGGACCTCGGTTGGGGCCCTGACGGCCGCTCTTCCCGCCACATACTCTCATTGTCTTCACCCCCTCGCGACCATTGGGACTTCACGCGGCTTGGTCCAGATGCAATTCTTGTCATCACCGTCTATCTAGGGCTGCTGTGTTGGAGCTCCGCCTACTTAATTGGTATGCTCTTGACCACGTGCAGTTCTCTACGAGAGGTGACGAGCGGACCCTTTCTTGGGGTGTATGTCTTCAGTTCAGGTAGGTGCGGTGTACCGTATGATCAAAAGCTCTGGTTGCGGGCTCCTTCTTCATGGCTTCAACTGGGACGGGTTCATGCCCCTCAAGGTCAAGGTGTTCGCATGGGTCCTACGGCATGGAAACACCAGTACGAGGGCCTTCATTCATCGAATCGGGTTCCTCGACTATGATGATTCCCCCCTTTGCCCAGGACAGGCGGAAACAATCTAGCACTTCTTCTTGAAGTGCCCCCGCTTGGGTCTGATGTGGGCGCGTATCCTCAGCCATTGTCGCTTGCCTGTTGGTTGCGTGGTGGAAGAGGTTTGGTGATCGTTCTCTGCCCGTCACCCCTCCTGGAGCCATCCTCTCCTCGGCGCGGCAATGTGCTCTGTCCTCTCGGTGGTCTGGAAGTCTAGGAACCAGACGGTGTTCGGTAACATCCATACCTCAGATATTGACTTGTGTCACTCAAGTATGGATCATCAATACTCTTTTATGATTCTTGAGTCCTTAGGGATCCCGCACTATTAAGAGGGGATCACAGGTTTTGCGATGAACTTGCTCAAACTACATCATCACTTTCTGCTCAGACCACATCTCCACTGTTTTGTTGTTATCTGAAAACAGAACCAGTGCCTCGGACATCCGGCTTTCTCCGGACGTCCGAGGACCGGACGACTGACTAGTTCGGAAATCCGGAATCCTATACCAGAGAAATCAGAGCCATATAACTCGGACTTCCGGCTACCTCCGGACGTCCGAGGCCCGGATGTCCGGCCAAGTCCCGGAAATCCGGAAGCCTGCACCAGTAAAAGTGTTGAGTTCTATATCTCGGAAATCCGGCTCCCTCCGGACGGCCGAGTGCCGGACGTCCGACACCCGTCGGAAATCCGGAACCTACCACCAGTAGAAGTTGAGATGTATAACTCGGATTTCCGGTCCTCTCCGGACGTCCTTATGCTGATAAATTCAAATATGTTCAGGCACATCTACAGGCCTCGGACGACCGACCCCTGTCGGACGTCCGGCCGCTGATGAATTCAGAAGAGTTCCAGTCATGCCTAAAGGTCTCGGACGTCCGACCCTGGTCGGACGTCCGGTCCCTCGCGGCGCCCGGACTTCCGACAACTGTCGGACGTCCGGACCCTGTGTGACTTAAAGTGTCCCCAACGGCTCTTTTTCTCTCCACACTATAAATACCCCCCTCCCACTTCGTGAGAGGGTTGCCCAACACAGCCTTATCCTCACAAGAACACATTTCCACCTCACACACATTTGCTCACTCCAAATCTTAGATCCCAAGAGCATTTGTGAGCCCCTTTGAGAGTTGTTCCAATCAAAAGATAGATCTTCTCCCTCTCCTTCTCTCAACCCAAGCTATTTGTGATTTGAGCAAGTTTTGAGCATTCCCCGTGATCTTGTTACTCTTGGAGGTTGGAGACTCCTAGGCGGTAGGAGTTCTTCGGAGAGGAATCAATCCGTGTGATTTCCCCCGGAAAAGTTTGTGAGGGTTTGGAAGCCACCTCAAAGGCTTACCACTAGTGGTTGAGAAACGCCTTCGTGGTGTTATCTCAAAGGGAGAATAGGGTGAGCCTTCGTGGCGTTGGTGTGCCTTCGTGGTAAAATCCACCTCTCTAACGGTGACTAGCTTCCCTCCAAGGAAGTGAACATCGGGATACATCTTCGTCTCAGTGACCTTGGTTATCCTTAACCCTAACTCCTTACTTGTGGTTTACTTGTGTTATTTGAGCATACATACATTGCATATTGCTTGTGCTCATTATATTGTGTTGGCCATTTCTTGTACAAGATTAATCATTCAAGCATACCCTCTATATCCACACGTTCATACTTGCAGCCCTTGATATATCGTGTTGATATAGTGTGATCTAGTATCTTGTGTTGTTCACCTACTTGTCGTGTGATATAGCTCAAGTAAGTTTGTGTAACTTAGTTCTGCTTGTTAGTAACTGTATTGTGTCCATCTTGATAGATCGTGTTGTTGATACACGTTGCAGTGCCTAGTGCATTTAGGATTTGTGCTTGACAAGTACCCTCTTAGTTTATTTCCGCATTAGGTTCAAGCCAAATCTGAAGAAGTTTTTAAATAGCCTATTCACCCCCCTCTAGGCGTCATCGAGGTCTTTTCAATTGGTATCAGAGCCAGGTCTCTCTTTAATTAGGTTTCACGACCTAGAGAGTATCGATGTCGACTATTGGATTAGTGCACAATGGCATCTTTGACTTTGATGGCACAAATTATACCCTATGGAGAATTCGTATGCTTCATCACTTTCGGGTCATGGGCCCAAATACTTTACGAATTGTTCTTGTAGCGATTGCCGACAAAAAGGATGATGCATCTTCATCTACTAATGAAATGTATCTTGATTGTGAGGACTTTCTTGCCATTCATCGAACCATAAGTCCTGAAGTGTTCAAGTCTATCTCGACTTGCAATTCAGCTCATGAAGTTTGGACTAAACTTGAAGATATATATGGTGGGTCCAGTCTTGATGAAGACGGTATTATGATGAAGGAGTTGGTGCATGAGCTCTTCACTCTTTTCGATCTTAAAGAGTCCACCACTACTCCCATATCCGATTGCTTGCACACCTCAGCATCTTCAATCTCACAAGGTAATGACATGGTGAGTGAATAAATATATGTTGATGAAAATGGCATAGCCTCTATGGACACGAGCATATCGAGCACCACACATAGTGTAAATTATTGTGCGGATAGGTCATGCATTTCACCTAAAGATTCCTTGACAAATGTCTGTGGTGATATGCCTGCTTCCTCGTGTCCTCTTGATCAAAATATCTTGTTTCTCCCTAGTTGCTCTATGACTAATCATTTAGGGGATATCAAGAAATATGAAGTACTTTTGACTAATGAAGAATCTGATTCACCAAAAGAATCATCATCAACTCCTCCAGTTCACATGTGCCTCATGGCAAGAGGTAATAATGAGGTATCATCTTTCCTGTGCAATAACGATGATATTTGCGATGATAATGATGATGATGACTTGACTGAAAATATCTATGTGATCAGTAAAATTCTTCATAAAGCTAAAAATAACGCTCTTCAAAGATTCCAAGATGTTCTTGCCTACTTTGAAAATTGTAATGATTCACTTAATCATGAACAAGCTAAAAGTGAACAACTTGAACATAAACTTGAGAAGAGTCATCAAGCATGTAGAGACTTAAGATCTTCAAAAGGAGAGATTGAAGTTGCTCATGATAAACTTAAAAATGATTTTGAGGTCCTTCTCCTTGAATGCAATAATGTCAAGGGGGAGCTCATCAAAACCTCTAAGATCTATGAGGAGCTTCAATCTACTCATGAGAAGTCTCTATTTGCTACTTACTCCTATCATATTGTTGATGATACTTGTACATCTAACTCTACCTCATTTGAAGTATCAACATTGAAGGAGAATGTTGAGCTACGTGCTCAACTTGATTTACTAACTAGCAATTATGGGAAGTTGGAAGAAAACCATGTAATGCTCACAAGCTCTCGTGCCGATCTTCTAACATCCCATAATGTGCAAAAGTTAGCTCATGAGGCTATCATCACCAAGGTAACATCAAGCGAGCCTCATGTGGACAATGGCACTACTTCTAGTCAAAGTACTATATTTCCATGTGCCTAATTCGTCTACTCACAATGTTGCTACCTCGTGTGATGAATTACTTTCCTTGCCTTGCTGCTCTAACATTGAAGCTTACACTTCCTCTAGTACTTGCATTGATACTAACCGTGCAGAGGAAATCGAAGAGCTCAAGGCCCAAGTCACTTCTTTGAAGAAAGACTTGGAACAGTGTCATGACGGGATGTCCACACTCAACAACGTCCTGTGTGAGCAAACATCTCCGAATGACAAAAATGATGTTGGAGTAAACTCAAACAAAAACAAGAGGGGCCTAGAACAAGTCAAGAATTCGGCCAAAATCATTTGCTTCAAGTGCAAAGTTAAAGGGCACCATGTTAGATCTTGCCCTCTGAAGACGAAGTCTCAAAGTCACAAGCAACAAGGGAAGCGGCCACAAACTCAATCACATATTCAACTACAAGTTGAAGGAAGGCCTCTTCCCAATAAGACCCAAACCAACACTCCCCAAGGTGAGAAATCAACTGGGAAGAAAACAAAGGGTAGATGTTGCTACTTATGTCGTGAGAAGGGTCACGCCGCTTCGTCTTGCACGAGAGGTAACTTATCCAACCCAATCACTATTGATGATACCTATTCCCTTGGGAAGTATAAGGGTGGCAATGTGTTTGCCAAGTTTGTTGGTACTCAAAATGGTGTCAAGAAAAGAACCATTTGGGTTGCCAAGCCTATTGTGATTAACCTCTTAGGACCCAACGTAGTTGGGGACCAACAAGCTCAAACTTGATCAATAGGTGACTATGGAGGACATTAGAGACTTGGATACATAATGAAGAATTAAGGGGTCTTCATCATTCATATTATCTCAAGCCAAGTCATTTGGATTATCGAGTTTCTATCTTATATCCAATGTGCCTCCTTACGGTAACTTATACTTAAACTGTTTACATTATTAGGTGTTTGCCCCTTTGCATGTTGTGGTTTTGTACCTTGCATGCGTTTGTATATGTTGTGCTTCCAACTTGCTTATCTTGAGTAATCGAGTATGGATATGTTGGTTTGCATATCATGTACATATGAGTCTTGTATTGAGCCTTTTGTGTCTTGTTTGTATTTTTGTTGGCTCTTGTGAGAGGTTAATGGATTATCCCATTGTGGGGGAGTGATGTGCTTTGCACACCTCTCAATCCTATAAATGTGTATACATGGGAAATACCACTTAGTTTTGATATTTCAAGATTATCTAGTTTCTATGTGGTATGTCTTACTCATGAGAAATTCAAATTCTATATGGTCCATTAATTATCTCTTGTTGGTTTCAATTTTCCACTTGTTAATATTGTTGGTTTATCACATTATGTGGGATTAATATGCTATGTGCATATTACAAACCTAGAAAATGTGTACATTTGAGGTATTGCCACTTAGTGTTGATATTGTAAATTATCCTGTTCCTAGGTGGCATGTTATCTCTACAAGTGTCATATGCTTGTGTTTTATGGGTAAAGATGATCTTGGATATATTTGTGATCTACCAATGAGTATCATTTCAAAAATACTTCTTGTCGTTGACAATTGGTATTCCCATCATGTGATTGGAATTGATAATCATCTTTACATTGGATTTTGTGTTTCGTTTGTCTTTCTTGCCTCTTATGAATCTATTTTTAACATGTCTAGTGTGGTTATAGATATAGAGAAAGTGATGATCCCATCGTGTGCGTTTTGTATTCAAATGCAAATTCTATATAATGCACGTCCCTTGGGGGAGCTATCCTATTCTCTTTAAAACACTCTCTTTATTCACCCATCATAAAATCATTTGATCCCCATCAAGTGTGTGTTGATGGGAGGCAAGTCTTGCTCTTTATGATGCTTTGTGCCATCATGAAAATTTGTAGAGGGCTTTGTTTGTTGGAACCTAGCTCTCTCTTGGAAACTAGATACCTCGTGTTTGTTTTCCTTCAATTGGTTTCTTGTTGCCTTCTAATTGGCATGTGTCAATGGATATCTCATTCCTTGAGGTATCTTTTAATTGATATCCTTCAAGTGATAGTTCTTTTTGTTTTAGGATCTTATTATCACTTGATACCTTGTCTTTTGGTGACTTATCAACTTTGTGTTGAGTTGATTCTTAAGAGTCTTGAGCATGCGTATCATATCTACTATATACAACTTCTTTTGCTTGCTTTCCTTCTTTGACCCAATATATAGGGGAAATTCCACCTTGTCATAAATTGGCTAAAGTGTGCATGAAATTCAAATTCATATCTATATGCACATATGTATGTGGAGTTTGTCCTATGTATTGCTGGTTTTCTAACTCTTTGGTCCCAATGAGTTTGGGCACCATTTTGTTTGTTTTGTTGTTCCAGGAACAACTGGAGATGCATTGGATGCCGGCTCACCTATAAGGAAGATGTTGAGACCATGTGATTATTGGAGCCAAGTTAGGATGATCAAAGAACAACCATCTACTACATCAATACAATGTTGTCTCGGTAACAAGTATCCACTTCATGCATTCTTTTCTTGCAAAGGACCCAACCTGTCTTTTCTTTTCCAGGTTGCATCATGGCATGAATCTCTTGATTCGTTCTTGTAGTACTTGTTTGCTTTCTCAAAGCATCCGAACGATGATGTCTTACTACTAGTTGGGATGTCTTTGATGTTCGTATGTTGGAAGTTCATATTATACAATAAGAAAATATTAGGCCATGTGCTATGCTTCCAAGCAAAAGATCTCATTGATATATTTATGACTTCCTTTTGGATATCTAGTTTGTTCCTTCTTGTAACCATTTTGTGTGTATATCCTTCTTTCTGGACAAATATCATCATGATTGTCTTCTACTTAGAATCTTTTACACATGAGAGAAGTTACATCTCTAATTGATATCCTCTTTTCTTTCACGTCCATCGTTACATTCCCTTTTTCAGTTTTTGGTGGCTTCGTGAAAGGATTTGTTTTGAGTGTGTATCTTATTTTCCTACATCTTCATGCACTCTTTGGCCGTGAAGATTATTTTTCCTCATGCTTGTCTTGATGAGGGTTTTTCCATTTTCAATTAGTATCCCTCCTCTTGACAAGGTTCTTACTTCCTATCTTCACAATGGGTCGTCACAAGCATTGGTTCTTATTTTGTTTATTAGTAAGCTTGTGAACCCATTTTCTAGTATGTGTGGGTGGGAATGATATGTCTTGCACTTTGTATCTCATTTCATCAAGACTATGTTGATGAGTAATGCTAATCCTTATCTTAGTCTTCTCAAGTGCTTTGCCATGACTCCTACACATTACTTTGTTTGAGCCTATTATTAAGTTGCTTCTATTACATGTTGCTCAAACATTTGTTTTGTGCAATTGATATGCTTATTGTCTCATCTATCCTCTTGCACTCGTTGTGTGTTTTATAAATTCTGGGGGAGCAACGATCCTATTTTGTGCACCTGTGTCAAAATACAAAAATCTCATATTAGTGCACAAATCATGGGGAGCTTCTCTAGTTTTTGATAAAGCACTATGTTGCCTTTATCATAATATCTTTTATTCATGTGGTTCGAAGGACCATATGATTGTTTGTTCCATCTGGGATCTTTTTATTGCTTGCCTCTATCTTTGTATGTCTTTGTGGCATACGATTCTTTTTGCAATTTTTGGGTCCTTAATATAGTTTGTTTTTCTCCAACTACTTATCATTGTATTTGTGTATTTTTCTGTGCTCATTTGCTGAGAAGTACACACTTTTTGGAGGACCACCTACTATATTTGCTTTCTAAACTTTTCGTCCATTTTGGCAATCGATGCCAATGGGGGAGAAGTTTAGAGAGTTTACTTTGGATATGTTTAGAGGGTTTTGCTTTTATTGCGTAAGCATTTACATCTTGCTCACATGCACTATTACCTTGTATGTGTGCACTTGGTTATGCTTATTTCCTTATATAAACTCTCTTGAAGTGGTTGTCTTCAATTACCAAAATGGGGGAGATTGTTAGAGCATATATCTCCATATGTGGTTTTGGTAATTGATGACAATTCCTATGGACTAATGGTTGCCTTAAGTTATATTTATAGGATTTGTCCATAGGCACTTCTTGAAGTCCATCTGTTGGGTTCAAGGAGTTTATATGTTGACCAAGATGTTATTCAAGTTATTATCCAAAGAATGGTCATAGAAACACTAGGTTGATCAAGATCTCAGACAAAGAGTAAATCAAGATGATCAACACACAAAGCGTATAAGATGTACCAAGAGGGATAAGTGATCCCATGGTATGGTAAGCATTGTCCATTACGTGTTTGTGTACTAACCCATGGTCTTTGTGAGACTCCTATGTGGGGGTTAGGTGTGTTTCCATTGGGCTTGCGTCAAAAGCAAGATCTCATACAACCCATGAAGGATGACGTCAAGTGGTGATCGTCATCAAGATTGTGGTGTGCAAGTTCAAGTGGATCAGCACGAATATATCATTGAAACTATTGTCAATGATCATGTGCTAACAAGGACAAGATCAAGATAAGCATTCCTGAGCACTACATGCTTGATTCTTGTGGATGTTCGCATGATGGATAGGACAAGATCAAGATAAGAATTCTTGAGCACTACATGCTTGATTCTTGTGGATGTTCACACATGGTGGACAAATGAAGATAAATACATAAGCTAGGCTTTCCGCATTGTGTATGGGAAAGCTACTTGAAGACTTCATCATGTCTTGCTTTCAACTTGAGCCAAGAAGGAACAACAACATCAAGCTCAGCTGAAAGGGCTAACTCAAAGGTATCAGTTCCTTTGACGTTAGTTGTGCGGAGTGATGATCAGCGAATAAAAGTATGCACTCAAGTATGGATCATCAGTACTCTTTTATGATTCTTGAGTCCTTAGGGATCCCGCACTATTAAGAGGGGATCACAGGTTTTGCGATGAACTTGCTCAAACTACAGCATCACTTTATGCTCAGACCACATCTCCACTGTTTTGTTGTTATCTGAAAACAGAACCAGTGCCTCGGACATCCGGCTTTCTCCGGACGTCCGAGGACCGGACGACTGACTAGTTCGGAAATCCGGAATATTATACCAGAGAAATCAGAGCCATATAACTCGGACTTCCGGCTACCTCCGGACGTCCGAGGCCCGGATGTCCGGCCAAGTCCCGGAAATCCGGAAGCCTGCACCAGTAGAAGTTGAGTTCTATATCTCGGAAATCTGGCTCCCTCCGGACGACCGAGTGCCGGACGTCCGACACCCGTCGGAAATCCGGAACCTACCACCAGTAGAAGTTGAGATGTATAACTCGGATTTCCGGTCCTCTCCGGACGTCCGTATGCTGATAAATTCAAATATGTTCAGGCACATCTACAGGCCTCGGACGACCGACCCCTGTCGGACGTCCGGCCGTTGATGAATTCAGAAGAGTTCCAGTCATGCCTAAAGGTCTCGGACGTCCGACCCTGGTCGGACGTCCGTTCCCTCGCGGACGCCCGGACTTCCGACAACTGTCGGACGTACGGACCCTGTGTGACTTAAAGTGTCCCCAACGGCTCTTTTTCTCTCCACACTATAAATACCCCCCTCCCACTTCATGAGAGGGTTGCCCAACACAGCCTTATCCTCACGAGAACACATTTCCACCTCACACACATTTGCTCACTCCAAATCTTAGATTCCAAGAGCATTTGTGAGCCCCTTTGAGAGTTGTTCCAATCAAAAGATAGATCTTCTCCCTCTCCTTCTCTCAACCCAAGCTATTTGTGATTTGAGCAAGTTTTGAGCATTCCCCGTGATCTTGTTGCTCTTGGAGGTTGGAGACTCCTAGGCGGTAGGAGTTCTTCGGAGAGGAATCAATCTGTGTGATTTCTCCCGGAAAAGTTTGTGAGGGTTTGGAAGCCACCTCAAAGGCTTACCACTAGTGGTTGAGAAACGCCTTCATGGTGTTATCTCAAAGGGAGAATAGGGTGAGCCTTCGTGGCGTTGGTGTGCCTTCATGGTAACATCCACCTCTCTAACGGTGACTAGCTTCCCTCCAAGGAAGTGAACATCGGGATACATCTTTGTTTCAGTGACCTTGGTTATCCTTAACCCTAACTCCTTACTTGTGGTTTACTTGTGTTATTTGAGCATACATACATTGCATATTGCTTGTGCTCATTATATTGTGTTGGCCATTTCCTGTACAAGATTAATCATTCAAGCACACCCTCTATATCCACACGTTCATACTTGCAGCCCTTGATATATCGTGTTGATATAGTGTGATCTAGTATCTTGTGTTGTTCACCTACTTGTCGTGTGATATAGCTCAAGTAAGTTTGTGTAACTTACTTGTGCTTGTTAGTAACTGTATTGTGTCCATCTTGGTAGATCGTGTTGTTGATACACGTTGCAGTGCCTAGTGCATTTAGGATTTGTGCTTGACAAGTACCCTCTTAGTTTATTTCCGCATTAGGTTCAAGCCAAATCTGAAGAAGTTTTTAAGTAGCCTATTCACCCCCCTCTAGGCGTCATCGAGGTCTTTTCAGTTGTCACAGAAACTACACGTTGTGCTACCTTCCCAATTTCGTTTAGCCAGGTTGTCCTTTGTTAGAATCACCTTCTTGTGTACAAATCACATGAAGACCTTGATCTTTAAGGGCACCTTTACTTTCCAAATATTTCTAGATTTTGGGATAACACTCGTATCAGTAAGATCAAGATACACGGACTTAACTGTGAATACTCCACTATTTGTTAACTTCCAACGCACCCTATCAGGTTCGTTAGAAAGCTGTATGTCCATGAGTCTTCTAACTAGGTGAAGCCAATCATCCCATCGATGTCCTATTAATGCTCTTCGGTAAAATCTAGTCAACAATTTGACTTATCGTGGTGCGAGATAAGTCGACAAGAGACAGATCGTCAACGTTTTAAAACCGGAGAAGCACATAAGACAAGAGTCAAGATTAGAAAGAGATTGTCAGTAGATATCTTGAGGAGTCTATGTAGATGCATGCGTGTATGTGTTGTGGTTGCACGTGCGTATTAGGTTAGTCTCTCCCTAATAATAAAGAAAATAAGGTTTTTGGTCGTCCGTCGTGGCATTTTTACGAAAAAGTCCCTCCGTTTTCAGTTAATCAACCCGCAGTCCTTTCTTAAGTGGAAAAAAAGTTTCGTTTTTCAAAACAGCCCCTATCCTCCACCGGTCCAGGGATGGGGTGGATCTGCGCCCCCGCCCGGCGCCTCCTCCGCCACGACGTCGGAGACCGTCGCCCCCTGCTGCCGCTGCTCCGTTTGCTGATGCGCCTGCGACGCCGGCAGGGGCGGATCTGGCGAGCGCGGCCTCCAGCGCGCGCACGGACCTAGCCAAGACCTCCTCCAGCCACGCTAGCTGGACCGCGTGTCGCTCCAGCATCCCCGCCTCCCCCGTCTCTGGCCGACGACGAGCCCGCCCCCTCCTCTCCTGACGCGGCGACGACGACGAGCAGGAAGAGGAGGAGGAGCAGCGGGGTGGGAGTGCGGTGGGCCATGGCTGTCGGCGTCGGAGACCGTCGCCCCTGCTGCCGCTGCTCCGTCTGCTGATGCGCCTGCGACGCCGGCGGGGGCGGATCTGGCGAGCGCGGCCTCCAGCGTGCGGCGACGGCGACGAGCATGAAGAGGAGGAGGAGCAGCGGGGTGGGAGTGCGGTGGGCCATGGCTGTCGGCGTCGGAGACCGTCGCCCCTGCTGTCGCTGCTCCGTCTGCTGATGCGCCCGCGACGCCGGCGGGGGCGGATCTGGCGAGCGCGGCCTCCAGCGCGCGCACGGACCTGGCCATCGACTCCGCGACCTCCTCCAGCCACGCTAGCTGGACCGCGTGTCGCTCCAGCATCCCCGCCTCCCCTGTCTCTGGCCGACGACGAGCCCGCCCCCTCCTCTCCCGACGCGGCGACGGCGACGAGCAGGAAGAGGAGGAGGAGCAGCGGGGTGGGAGTGGGGTGGGCCATGGCTGTCAGCGGCTGCGGGGAGGAAGGTTTTGGGTGCGCGTAGCATAGGGAGGGAGGTTGGGATTAGCTCGAGGGGAGCGGAAGCCGATCTGCTCTCGGGGAAGTGGCAGTGGCACGGGAGGGCCATCCCTTGCCGGGCCCGCAGGTCAGCCGGTGTGCGACGGTTGTGGGGCCCGGTGGTCAGGTGGTGGCCATTGGCCGTGGGCCCCGCGGGTCAGCCGGTGGTCACACATCTTTTATTTTGGTTTGTTTGCGCTACGGCGACCCTGCCCTACTAGGACGCCGACGGGCTCACTAAGTACTTCGCCGTCGGCGACTCCCTCGTGAATTTTTTTCTTCGGGAATTTTGTTCTACTTTAAATAATTTGGGGCTTCACAAAAATTCCGAAAATTTAAGAAAGTGGGAATTTTGAAATAGAATGTTTAATAAATTATAAAATGTTTGTGGATTCAAAAATACCCGCGATTTTGCAGAAAATGTTTGAAATTTTGAAAACAAATATTCGAGAAATCAAACAATGTTCATGACTTTTTAAAAGTTCATGAAGTACTTTTTATAATGAAATTGTGCAAAATTTTGTCAATTCTAAAAATGAGCATGAATGAAAAAATATTCTAAAAGTTCAAAAAAACAATGATTTGTGACTTATAAAATACTTTTTCATTTATAAAATGTTTGCTGATTAAAAAATTATCATGCATTTTTTTGTCCCGTCGCAACGTACAGACCCTTTTGCTATTAGGTTTAAACAGCGATCAACGTAGCCGGAGATTAGGTGGGTAATAGTTCAGGTGGTTTTCCGAGTACTAGATGTCCTAGGTCACGTATGTGTACCAGGCTGTATTTTTGTCCGTCTACAAGTCGAGTTAGGCCTGTGTGCTGGTATGAAAGTCCGTCGCAGTGTCCTCCTCGACATAGTCGGCCGCCTCCAAGTAGAAGAGGCGCGGGCATACGTGGCCTGACACGTAAGGCTCATCGCAGTTATAGCAAAGCCACTGACGACGGCGCTCGAGCTTCTCGGCCGGGGCGAGCCGGCGGAAAGGCCGCGTCTTAGCCGGAGCGTTGCCCGCTGGAGAGGCCGTGGGCGGGTGCCCCGGTGCTGGTGGTGTCGGGGGTGGCATGCCTGGCTGCCGGGCACCCCGAGCCGGCGACGCCTGCTGCAAGGCCTGCGCGCGACGCTCGAAGGCACAGACGTAGTACATGGCCGTCTGGAGGTCCCGAGGTCCCCGCAGCTCCACATCCACGCGGATATGATCCGGTAGACCGCCCACGAAGAGCTCGACGCGTTGGCGAGCCGTCACGCCGGGCGCGTGACACGCCAGGGCCTGGAATCGGTCGGGCGAAGTCCTGCACCATGGAGGTGAAGGGTAGACGGCCAAGCTCCGCCAGCGGGCTCCCTTGGATCGGAGGTCAAAGCGTAGGAGGCAGAGCTCACGGAAACGCTCCCACGGGGGCATGCCACCCTCGTCCTGCATGCTCTAGAGCGTAATACCACGTCTGTGCGGCGCCTCGGAGGTGATATGAAGCTATCCAGGTGCGGTCCGGCCCTAGCGTCCGTTGCCCCCGGAAAAACTAGCCGCATTGGTTGAGCCAGTTCAGGGGATCCTCGGTACCGTCGTAGGTTGCGAAGTCCACTTGGCGAAGCATGGCGGCGGGTGTGTATGGCCGCCGTGGTGGTACAACTTGTCGGCACGGAGAAGTGGGGTCGGCGCCGGGTAACCGTTGGAGACGACGTAAGGGCCACCGAAGCTGGAGGGCACGCCCTACGACGGGGATGGTGCCGGGGGTGCTTGGATGTGAGGCGGTGCCGAGGCCGTAGTGTAGACCGTCTGTGACGTCTCGGTGACCTAGGACAGTAGCGGCGACGACGAAGGGGGAAAACAGAGCTGGTGAATCGGGACCCCCCTGGCACCGTGGTGGGGGCCGGACCAGAGGTGGCGGTGGCAGCTGCAGCGGCCTGGCGGAGGGTGGCGGGGGCGACAGCAGCAGCGGAGGCTGCACGGCGAGCGCGACTGCGGCCGCCAGGTGCGGCAGCGCGCTGGGCGGCGACGGCCCGTAGGGGCCGACCAGGTAGAGGCGGATCACCTGCACGGTGGTGGCAAGGTCGCGGATCGCGCCGGCGGGTGGCGGCGCGGCTGGGTGGGCCGGCGTTGGCAGGGGCAGTGCCGGTCGTGGTGGCCAGCGGCGCGGTGGCGGTGGTCGGCAGTTGTAAGACATCCTTAGGAGAGGGCGGTGGTGACGACATGATGTCTTACAACTGTTTATATAATCTTATTGCTTAATTTTAGAGGGTGTCTTACAACTGTTTATATAACCTCAAAGCTAATAGAAATAAGATAACTTAGGTTAAGCTCCTAACTAAATGGGCCCATTGGGCCTCTTCCGGCTATAAGTGGCGCCGGTTATAACATCTTCATTGAACTCAAAAGCTACATACAGATCAGACCATGCATCAGGTAATCTAAGAAAAAACTATATTAGGGGACGATGGAGTTCACATTCTTTCCTTCTCCTGGTTCCTTTTCTTTTCCCTTTACAGTGAGAAAGACTTGAGATTCTTTTCTTGACCCTTGCCTGCTGGTAAAGCTAAAGCTAACGTGTGCTGTGCTGTGTGCATTATCACAATTAAGCAAGGTAGATGATCCCTTTCCATCTCGGTGGAGCATGGGGTCATACATATAACCTATGACCATGCATGAGTTGGTATGCGTCCACCATCTCCTCCAATTGGCATACTAGCTACAACTTGAGAGAGAGAAGGTACGGTGAAGACGAACAACATGGCGCATGTAGCCGGGTTGCTCGCCTCGGCTGTGGTCTCAGCAGTGGGCAATAAGCTAGGTTCCGCCATTGGGGATGAGGTCACGATGCTGTGGAGCTTCAAGGACGACCTCAAGGACATGAAGGACACGTTGGAGTCCATGGAGGCGGTGCTCAAGGATGCTGAGAGGCGGTCTGTCAAGGAGGAGTTGGTGCGGTTGTGGCTCAACCGGCTCAAGCACGCTGCCTATGACATCTCTTATATGCTTGATGAGTTCCAAGCTAACAGTGAACCAGCCTCCAGAAAGGTATACATATGCCGCCCTTGCCTTACCTCAATCGGTTTTCATTAATTAATATTCCTAGTTAGTACAGAGTTTGTTGCTTTCGTCAAATAATTTGATTATTAATTATATTATTATCCAAAAAACCATGCTTGATCAGTGGTGGAGGCAGGATTAGTGAAATTACGGTCTTGGGGAGGGCCAGTTAGAGAAAGGGGAGTACTAGGCGCCGGCGCGCCGGCGCGAGCGGTAGCGCCGGTCGCAGGCTGACCGCCCGATCTGCACGGGGGACCGTCAGATTTTTTCATGCAACATTTTTTATCTCCATGCAACTAATCTCGACGCTATGCATCATTTTTCGCAACGGTTGCAACAAAAAAATTAATTATAGCAAAAAATATATCCACATGATCGTAGCAAAAAAACGAAGAAGATGATGCGTGGTAGCAAAAGTTAAACGACGGTTGTAGCAAAAATCTACGTGACGTGTATGCAACTTTTTCAGTGAACGGTTGCAGCAAAAAATGATGTCGGTTGTAGCAAAAAATAACACGGTTGTAGCAAAAGTCAAAACGTCGGTTGTAGCAAAAATTCAACGAACTCGAGTTGCAACCAAATGTATATGCAACTTTTTTACTGTACAAATCTAGTAAATAAAAAACTCTTGTAGCAAATATGAACGCTGGTTGCAACAAATTTACACCAGAAAAAAGTTGCATGAAAAAACGTTTGTAACAAAAAAATACACGATTGCAGCAATTTTTACGAAAAAATGCTGCATACACCTATCAGTGAGCGCGACCCGCGCGCGACCGGGCGAACGATTCGGCCGGCGCGCCGGGGGGAAACGTTCCCCTTCGAGAAATCTGTTGTTCATGTAGTCATTAGGAACAAATCCATGGTATTAGGGGTGCCAGGCACCTGCTGGTCCCCGTGGCTCCGCCACTGTGCTTGATCATCTGAACGTACTTTCCGATGCAAGCAACTGGTGCACTAGTTAATTGCAACGTTTAAAGCTTGAAATTTGTTGACACCCTTCTAAAAATTAAAGCCATGGGTGTACAAGAGGAATTTATAGCCTACTTAAATCTGGTGTACAGATCCCGGCCATGAAACTAGGTATATAAGAATAAAAATGTTATGATCCATACTACGTGCCAAAGGAGGAGACCCTATAGAAAGGATTAGTTATGGACTTAGCCTAAGTTATATTAGTTTTTTAGTTTCCAAGTTATCTTAGTCAGCCGTGAGATTATATAAACCGATGTAAACAGCTCTTTTGAAATTAAGCAATATAGACATATCTCTATTGCCGGCTCCTAGAGGAGCCAGAACCCTAACCGCGCCGCCGTCTCACACCTCCGCCGCTTCCCTCTCGTACGCGGAGGCGCCCCGCCGTCGGCAGCTGTGTTCCAGCCCTCGCCTCCCTCACTTCATCCCCTACAACCTCTGCCCTAGAACCGGTAGAACCCTAGCGGTTCCTACCAATTTGGTATATAGAGACTCCATGCCGATCATGTCCTCTTCGTCGGCCGCCACCACCCTTCCGCCCGCCACCACCTTTCCCCTCGTCACCACCGCCCCGCTGCAGGTCATCTACAATGCGCCGCTGGGCACGGCGGCTGGCGCTGAGCCGGTTTCCCATGCCGCCCCGGCCCTTGTCATCTATACCCCTCAGGAGGTCACGGGGGCCTGTGCGACCTCGCCACTGCGGTCCAGGGGATCCGCCAGTATCTGGCCGGCCCCTACGGACCGCCTCAGGCGGCGCTGCCGACCCCCGACGCCGCCGGCCTGCACCTGCTTCCCTGGCAGCAGCCACCAGCGCCGGGCTCCGCGATCGCTGGGCCACTTGAGCTGCCGCCACCACCCCGCCTTGGTCGGCCTGGCCGCATCAGGCGCTTGCGGCCCTGGCCGCCTTGACCGCCCTCTTCCAGCAGACACTGCCGCTGGTCGGACCGCCCTCCACGACACCAGCGGGCGTCCCGATCCAGCAGGTCCGGTTCCCGTCCTCGCCGTCCCCGCTCCCGGCCTGGATGGCCCAGTCTGTTCCGCCACCGGTCTACACAATGGCGTCGGCGCAGCCGACGGCCGCCATGCAGTACGGGAGGGCTCCAACTCCCCGGGCCCCTATGTCAGCCGCGACGAGCCTCCGTTCCATGGGGGACCCCCGGGGGCCACCGACTCGACACCGTTCCCCTCGCTGCTCTACACTGCCGATCCATACGGACATGGGGGTCCTTCTCAAATGACGCCCCGCTTCGCCAAGATTGACTTCGCCACCTACGATGGTACCAAGGACCCTCTCAATTGGCTCAATCAGTGTGAGCAGTTCTTCCGGGGACAATGCACCCTCGCGTCGGACCGCACTTGGCTCGCCCCATATCACCTTTGTGGTGCCTCCCATACGCGGTATTACGCCCTCGAGCAGGATGAGGGCGACATGCCCTCTTGGGAACGCTTCCGCGAGCTCTGCCTCCTTCGGTTTGCCACCCTGATACAAGGGAGCCGGCTGGCGGAGCTCGGCCGACTGCCCTTCACCTCCACGGTCCAGGATTTCGCTGACCGGTTCCAGGCTTTGGCGTGACACGCCCCCGACGTGACAGCCCAACAGCGGGTCGAGCTCTTCGTGGGAGGTCTGCCGGATCACATCCACGTAGACGTGGAACTTCGGGGGGCCCTGGACCTCCAGACGGCCATGTACTACGGTCGCGCCTTCGAGCATTGCGCACAAGCCTTGCAGCAGGTGACGCCGGCTCGGAGTGGCCGGCAGCCGGCCCGGGTCCCCCAGACTCCGGCCGTGTCGGGCCGCCCCCCACGGTCCCCCCTGCGACTACCACGCCAGCCTCGACGTGGCCCTTCCGCCGGCTCTCCACGACCAAGCAGCTCGAGCGTCGTCGCCAGGGGCTGTGCTTTAACAGCGACGAGCCCTACGTGCCGGGCCACGTTTGCCCGCGCCTCTTCTAATTGGAGGCAGTCGACTACGTCGAGGAGGACACGGCCATCGCCGAACGGGGCGACTTGGCCGACCCAGCTGTTGTGGAGGACGCACCGGCTCCGGCGACAGCACTCGTGTTCTCCTTCCACGCCCTCGCGGGTATACGAGCGGAGAAGACTATGCTCCTGCCAGTGACGATCCACGGCGAGCATCTCCTAGCCCTTCTAGATACGGTCTACACACACAACTTCCTGCCCGAGTTGACCATGCGCCGCTTGGGCTTTCAGCCGTCGGGCGGGGAGCAGCTGCAGGTCACCGTGGCTAACGGCGACCGTCTCCGCTGTCATGGGATTGCACGGGACATCCCCATCACCATCGGCGATGAAAAATTCTCCATCACATGTGCTGGGATTGATTTGGGCTGCTTCGAGTTCATCCTCGGCATCGACTTCTGGCAGACTGTGGGTCCCATTCTCTGCGATTTGACGCCCTGTCGATGACCTTCTGGCGACTGGGTCGTCGCGTCCGGTGGGAGGGCGCGGCTGGCACTTCACCAGTGACGCCACAGTCGCAGCTGGCCGCGACTGCGGCCAAGTCCGCGCACTCTCTGTTGGATCACCTCCTACAGCAGCACAACGACCTCTTTGACGAGCCTCCGGGTCTCCTGCCGGCCCGGGCATATGACCACCGCATCCACCTCATGCCAGGCATGACGCCGGTGGTGGTGCGCCCCTACCGCTATCCCCAGGTGCAAAAGGACGAGCTGGAGCGGAAGTGCGCACTCATGCTAGCCTGGGCATCATCCGGATCTCCACTTCACAATATTCGGCGCCGGTTCTCCTCGTCCACAAGTTGGACGACTCTTGGCGCATCTGCATCGACTACCGTGCTCTTAACGCCCTGACACTCAAGGACAAATTTCTCATTCCAATCGTGGACGAGCTCCTGGACGAACTACATGGGGTGTGCTTCTTCACCAAGCTCGACCTTCGTTCGGGCTACCACCAGGTGCGGATGCACCCAGATGATGTCGCGAAGACAACCTTTCGTACTCATCACGGCCAATTCGAGTTCTTAGTGATGCCTTTTGGTCTCTCCAACGCCCCGGTGACCTTTCAGGCCTTGATGAACGACGTCCTCTGACCCTACTTACGTCGGTTTGTGCTCTTTTTTCTTCGATGACATTCTTATCTACAGCATGACCTGGGCGGAACATCTTCAACACGTCGCCATCGTCTTCAACGAGCTTTGAGCGCACCACCTTCATCTTAAGTGCTCGAAGTGCTCGTTCGGGACGACTTCAGTTGCCTACCTCGGCCACGTCATCTCGACTGAGGGTGTTGCTATGGACGCCGACAAGGTGGCAGCCGTTGCGGCCTGGCCGACGCCGCACTCCCCGCAGACTCTCCGCGGCTTCCTGGGCCTCGCCGGCTACTACCGGAAATTTATTCAAGAGTTCAGCCTCATCGCATCCCCGCTCACACGCTTGCTCCGACGCGACGCCTTCACACCCTCTGCATCAGGTCCGGGCCCTCGTTCGCCCTCTTCGACGACATCCGCCGGGCCACCACGGATGCGCCCAACGCGCAGCTCCTTCGGCAGCGCCTTGCTGCCGGTGACTTGGAGGAGCCATGTGGTTTGGCGGCGGGTCTACTCCTGCATGGGCGACGGATCTTCGTGCCGGACCACGGTGACCTCCGTCATCAGGTGCTGCTGCTCGCCCACTCAGCGGGCCACGAGGGTGTGCAGAAGACCCTCCACCGTCTCTGCACCGACTTCTACATTCCCGGTGATCGGGCCCTGGTTCGGGACTGGGTGCGGTCTTGTGCGACATGCCAACATAACAAGACGGAGACATAGCGATCGGCAGGGCTGCTACAGCCCTTGGAGGTGCCTTCTTAGGCCTGGGCTGATATCTCCATGGACTTCATCGACGGCCTCCCCAAGGTGGGCGGCAAGTTCGTCATCCTCACGGTGGTCGATCGTTTCTCCAAATACACCCACTTCATCGCACTTGGCCATCCTTACACCGCCACCTCTGTTGCCCGGGCCTTCTTCGACGACATCGTTCGCCTGCACGGGTTTCCCTCTTCGATCGTTAGCGACCGGGACCCGGTGTTCACACGACATGTATGGCGCGATCTCTTCAGGATGCTGGGCGTAAAGCTTCGCTTGAGCACGACGTTCCATCCTCAGACGGACGGCCAATCTGAGGTGGTCAACAAAGTGATTGCCATGTATTTGTGTTGTGTTACAGGTGATCGTCCTCATGCTTGGGTGGACTGGCTTGCGTGGGCGGAGTACTGCTACAACAACTCATATCACTCCGCCCTACGCACCACGCCCTTCGAGGTGGTCTATGGCCGATCGCCCCCGCCCATCCCGCCGGTTGATCCGGAGACGGCTAGGACAGAGGCGGCAGGTGATCTTCTTCGCACCTGCAACGAAATGCTTGCCGAGGTGCGCCAATGCCTCGTTCAGGCCCAACAGTTGGCCAAGCACTACTATGACAGCCACCACCGTGAGGCAGAGTTCGCGGTAGGCAACTGGGTGTGGATGCGTCTCCTTCACCGTTCTACACAGTCCCTTGACACGCGCGCAAAGCGCAAGCTGGGACCGCGCTACGCTGGGCCATTTTCCGTGCTGGAGCGCATCGGAAAGGTGGCCTACCGCCTTCAGCTTCCGGCGGGTACTCGCATCCACGACGTCTTCCATGTGGGGCTCCTGAAGCCTTTCCGTGGGGAGCCACCGGCGGTAACGCCGGCGCTACACCCTACCTCCGACGGGCGCCTCCTTCCCGGGCCAGCAAAGGTGTTGCGGGCTCAATTACGGCGCGGAGTGTGGTACCTGTTAATCCAGTGGGAAGGCCTTCCAGAGGAGGATGCGACTTGGGAGCAGCGTGACGAATTCAGTTAGCACTATCCAGACTTTCAGCTCGAGGACGAGCTGTTTGCGCAGGCGGGGAAATATGTTATGATCGGTACTACGTACCAAAGGATTATGGGCTTAACCCAAGTTATATTAGTTTTCTTAGTTTCCAAGTTATCTTAGTCAGCCGTGAGATTATATAAATCGATGTAAACAGCTCTTTTAGAATTAAGCAATATAGACATATCTCTATTGTCGGCTCCCAGAGGTGCCGGAACCCTAGCCGCGCCGCCGTCTCACACCTCCGCCTATTCCCTCTCGTGTGCTATGGTGCCCCGCCATCGGCAGCTGCGTTCTAGCCCTCGCCTCCCTCACTTCATCGCCTACAACCTCCGCCCTAGAACCGGTAGAACCTTAGCGGTTCCTACCAAAAAAATAGTACTACAAGGGGAGCTATGTGTTACATCCGTCGAAAAGATTTACGTTGGATTTCTACCATGCAGCATGTTGCTACCGGGTAGCTAGAGGGACCATAAATACTACATCTTAGAGCATCTCCAACAGCCGCGCTTCGCGCCCAGCCTAAAAAATGTGTTTGCCGCGCGCGCTCCGGCTGGTTTAGCGCGGGGATAGGCGCTGGCTCCAACAGCCGCGCTATAATGCAGCACGCGCGCGCCGCTCCAGCAGCGCCCAAAAATGCAGCGCGCGCAACACGCACAAACCACATGTACATTTCAAAAAATAGGAGCAAAAATGATCAAACAAACAAAATAAATCAACAATAAATAGTCATTACAACTGATCAAACAAATAGTTTATCATTCAGTACAACAAATAATGTAATAAACACAACCAATAGTTCATGAACAATACAATACAAATATGCAATAAACACAACCAAATCATGATCTTTGTCGTCCATGCCATGCCCACCACTCTTCAATCAGATCCTTCTGAAGATCATTGTGCGTTGCGGGAGGACGAATGTCATGATAGGAGGCAACAAAATGGGCTACCCTTTCAGCCCTCCGTCGCACTCGCACGGGATGTCCCAAGAGCTCATACTGTGAGTAATCTAAATCTTGGCCACGCTCATTCTCGATGATCATGTTGTGCATGATCACACAAGCATGCATGATGTACCAAAGCATTTTTTGATCCCAAAATCTAGCCGATCCTCTCACAATAACAAATTGGGCTTGCAAAATCCCAAATGCTCTCTCCACATCTTTTCTAGCAGCAGCCTGAGCATTGTGGAAATCAAGATTTTTCTTACCTTTCGGCTTTTTCAACGGCTTCACAAAGGTTTGCCACTTTGGATAGATGCCATCCGCTAGATAATAGCCATAGTTGTACGTACGGTCATTTGTTACAAACTGCACCGGTGGCAACTCACCATCTGCAATCTTATTCATCAGTGGTGACCGGTTGACAACATTGATATCATTCAAAGATCCAGGCATTCCAAAGAATGCATGCCAAATCCAAGTCTCCTGATCGGCCACCGCTTCAAGGATTATAGTGGAACCCTTTTTTGGCCGTGGAATTGCCCATGCCATGCCTTTGGACAATTCTTCCAACTCTAATGCATGCAATCTATTGAGCCAAGCATGCCAGGAAAGCCGCGAGCCTTGTTCATCGCCAATAGCCTTGCGACGTCTTCAGCAGTGGGAGATCTCAAATACTCCTCGCCAAACACTTGCACAATTCCCACTGCAAAGCGCTTGACACACATGATGGCTTGACTCTCACCCATAGCCAAGTGATCATCAATTAAATCAGCCGGGATACCGTATGCCAACATACGCAATGCGGCTGTCACCTTCAAAAAGGTGCTATGTCCGAGCTCTCCGGCGGCATTCCTCCTTTGCTGGAAAAACCGGTCATGGCTCGCTAGTTTCTCTGCAATGCGCTTGAACAAGTCTGTGCTCATCCTAAACCGGCGACGAAAATATGACTCCGGGTATGTGGGATTCTCCACGAAATAGTTCTTCATCAATCTGTTATGGGCATCAATCATATCTCTCCAAATTTTCTCCCGACCCATAACCGAACCACCGTGCTTCGGTTTTTTATTGATATGCATAGCTATTATCATTGCAAGATCCTCCTCCTATTCCATATCAAATTCTTCTTCGGAAGAATCATACGACAAACTCATCTACAATGTTCAATACTATACTATAAAAACTACAATTCAAAACATGCACCAAATTCATAAGTTTGGAGCAATACATACCTTGTAGGCGTTTTGTCGAACACCTTGCAAGCGCGGCGCGGCAGCGAGCGCTCGGGCGCTGTTCCTCGGACGTCGGAGGCACCCGAGGGCCGGCGGGACTAGGAGGGGGTCGGGCGGAAGCGCGGCGGCGCGGGGAGGCCGGGGAAGCGCCTAAACGGTCGCCGGGTGGCGCGGGCGGCGGCCGCAACGGAGACAGGCCGGGGAAGCGCCTGAGTGGTCGCCGGCGGGCGCGGGCGGCGACAGCGGCGCGGGGATAGGCCGGGGAGCGCCTGAACGGTCGCCGGGGGCGCGAGCGCCGGCGGCGGCGCGGCCAGAAGGGGGTGGCACTGGGGAGCAAGCGCGCGAGAGTGGAGGAGCGAGCGCGGGAGAGTCGCGCGCGCGGGAGCTGGCGCAACAAATAAGGGGCGCGCGAATGCGTTTCGGCCAGCGCGCTAAACTGAAAATGCCGCACGCGCTGGAGCTGCCCGCCGCGTTGCGCGCGCGCTAAAAATGCCATTTTTGCCGTGGAGCTCCAGCGCGCGCGCTAAAAATGCCTTTTTTACGACGCGGCGCTAGTATAGCGGCTGTTGGAGATGCACTTATTAGGGCCGGGTGTAGTTGCTTCCAGGTTTTATGTTATATCATAATCACTTGTTGAACTTCCTTGTAGATGATTGGGAAGCTGGACTGTTTTGCTATCGCACCCAAGATTACCATGGCTTATAAGACGAATAAGATGAGATGTCAGCTGAGGAAGATCAAAGAGGATCACGAGAGTTTCAAATTCACACATGATAACTCCAGCCTAATTAGTGCGCACCAGTTTCCTGATCCACGGGAAACAACATCAGATGTGATTGAATCCCTCATCATAGGGAGAGACAAAGACATGATGAATGTTCTTTCTTTGTTATCCACAAGCAGCAACAAAGAAGATATCACAATACTTCCTATCTGTGGGCTTGGAGGCATAGGAAAGACAACTTTGGCACAACTGGTCTTCAATGAATGTTTGACTTGAAAAAAATAGGGAACTCCATAATTACTCAAGTAGAAAAGGGAAGCCATAATCTAGATACAAGGCAGTTAATAAACCAACATCTTAAACATTTACTTCAAGATAAGAAGACACTAATTGTTTTAGATGACCTATGGGAGACAGATACCTCCCAACTGAATCAACTCAAGCTTATGTTGAATGGAAGCTCCAAGATGAGAGTCTTAGTCACAACACGCAGCATAGACATAGCAAGAAAAATTTGTACTGTTGAACCATACATGTTAGATCTCTTGGACAATGACATGTGCTGGAGATTAATCAGGCAAAATAGTGGCTTTGAATCTAGAGCTGATAAAGCGCAAGTTGAACCAATTGGACAGACGATTGCAAAGAAATGTGGAGGTTTGCCATTAGCAGCTCAAGCACTTGGATTCTTGCTATCTGGAATGAATCTTACTGACTGGGAAGCAATGCGCAATAGTGATATTTGGGATGAACCATTTTCTGATAATACAGTGTTACCATCCTTGAAGTTAAGTCACAATACTCTGACACCATATCTGAGGTTATGCTTTGCCTATTGCGGTATCTTCCATAAAGGTCACAATATAAGTGAAGATGACCTGATCTATCAATGGATCACTCTTGGTTTCATCGAGCCATCTAATACCTTTTCAGCCATGCAACTCGGCGAGAAGTATGTTAGGCAATTCCTGGGGATGTCTTTCCTACAGCATTCAAAATTGCACAAGGTGCGTTACTACGACATACTACATGTACAATATAGAATAAAGAATATTCCTTTTTACTCAATTATCAAATGACATGCAACAGTTACTGTGCAGAAGCATACATACATCTTATATATTTTGACAGTTTGGTACATTAATCCATGTATATGTTTTGCCTTTAGTGGCAAATAAAGCACTCAAGATATTGGTGCACCAGATTACACTCCCACACTTTCCTCTAAAAATTGCCCAAGTGTGGGGGAGCATATATGTACCTGCCTCGAGTAAAAAGAGAAGTAACACCTTCATCCATCCTGTTGTAGTTTACCCTTGTCAAAAGCCAGCCCATTTGGATCACTGCTCATACAGTTAATGCATAGTATTGTATTTTGTTTGGCTTATCAAATCCAGTCTGTATTTGGCTGGACAACAATTTTCCATAAAAATATGTAACATGTACAAGATGGAATTAATTAATTAAGAGTCTTGAATATGTGTCACTAAAGTGCCCTGGTGCACCTAAAGTTATGTCATTCCGTTAGTAAATCCCTTCCCCCTGCTCTCCCAGAGATTTTGTATTTCAGTTCCCGGTTCTCTAAACACGTTTGCATTTGCACCACTGCCGCTTTCTCCACTTACGGCTGCTGAGTTGAGCGTATTATTTTTTCTAAAATGATAATGTCACATCATTTGTATAACCAGTACCATTCTCTTGACAATTTTTCTGGAGGATTTAAGCTATTTTTTGTTTCAGTCATTTGCCGAAAGAATCTTCACCATGCACGATCTGGTGCATGATCTCGCAAGATCGGTCATTACTGAAGAGTTGGTTGTCTTTGATGCTGAATTAGAAAGCAATGCTAGAAGAAAAGAATACTGCCACTATGCGTCTCTTACAAATTGCAATATTTCAGATTACATCAAGGCAAGGAAGATGTCAACTATTTTCCCACCTAAGTTAAGGGCGATGCATTTTTCGGATTGTCAATTCCATGGTGGTGCATTTTCATTTCCAAAGTGCTTGCATGTCTTGGATCTATCTGGATGCTCCATCAAAGAGTTTCCAAGCGCTCTAGGGCAACTGAAGCAATTGGAGTTTCTTATTGCTCCGAAGCTGCAAGATCGACAGTTTCCCGAGAGTATCACTCGTCTCTCAAAATTACGTTACCTGAATCTCAATGGATCACGGGAAATTTCAAGAATACCAAGCTCGATTGGCAAACTTGGGAGTCTAGCACATCTTGACTTATCTAATTGTACTAGTATCAAAGTCATACCAGAGATTCTTGGAAGCCTGAAAAACCTGCAAACACTGTACCTCAAAGGGTGTGGAGAACTTAAGTCTCTTCCAGAGAACCTTGGAAACCTCAAAAACCTTCAAACACTCAACCTCTCACGCTGCGCTAAACTAAAGTCCCTTTCAGAGAGCCTTGGAAGCCTGGAAAACCTTCAAAAACTAGACCTCTCAAGCTGCTATAGACTAGAGTCCCTTCCAGGGAGCCTTAGAAGCCTCAAAAACCTTCAAACACTCAACCTCTCAAACTGCGCTGGACTAAAGTCCATTTCAGGAAGCCTTGGAAGCCTCAAAAACCTTCAAACACTCAACCTCTCACACTGCACTAAACTAAAGTCCCTTCCAGAGAGCCTTGGAAGCCTGGAAAACCTTCAAAAACTAGACCTCTCAGTCTGCTATGACCTAGAGTCCCTTCCAGGGAGCCTTGGAAGCCTCAAAAACCTTCAAACACTCAACCTTTCAGGCTGCGCTGGACTAAAGTCCCTTTCAGGGAGCCTTGGAAGTCTCAAAAACCTTCAAACACTCAACCCCTCACACTGCACTGGACTAAAGTCCCTTCGAGAGAGCCTTGGAAGCCTGGAAAACCTTCAAAACCTAGACCTCTCAAGCTGCTATAGACTAGAGTCCCTTCCAGGGAGCCTTGGAAGCCACAAAAACCTTAAAACACTCAACCTCTCACACTGTACAAACCTAGAGTCCCTTCCGGATAGCCTTGGAAGCCTAGAAAACCTTCAAAACCTAGACCTCTCACACTGTAGAAACTTAAAGTCCCTTCCAAAGAGCCTTGGAAGCCTCAAAAACCTTAAAACACTCAACCTCTCATGGTGCTATAAACTAGAGTCCCTTCCGGAGAGCCTTGGAAGCCTCAAAATGCTTCAAACACTCAACCTCTCACATGGCCCTAAACTAAAGTCCCTTCCGGAGAGCCTTGGAAACTTGATTGAAAACCTGAAAATCATTGGTAAGTTAAATCATTGATAAGGTTTGTTAATGTATATACATTAGTATGTAATCCTTATAATTATATTTGACAGATTAGCTAGGATAGTTTCTTTGTAAGTTTGATCTTGTAATCTCTTGTACCTGGCAATCAAGATTGCCATATTATTAATACTAGTATGCAAATCCGTCGCTACCAGGCACGGCAAAAACCATTCCATTTATTTTGACATGGTTATCAGAGCGTGATCCAACCTTCACGCCATGACTGGCACTACAGTTGTGGTGGAACCGGGATAGAGATAAGTTGCTCTGTCCAATCTCATTTCCACCTGCCATTCCCCGACCAATATGACTAAGCTCGTGCTTCTCATTGAGGAACTGCACTACTGCTTTGTCTGTTGATCTTGCAAGCAGCATCCACGTGACCAAGTCCCATGGTCAAGTGAGTGTATCAGGGTCCCATGGTCAAGTGAGTGTATCAGGGGCCTGCATCAACAGCGAGCGAGAGATGCGCTTTTGTCCTTCAAGGCAAGCCTGCTTGACCTTGCTGGGCATCTCTCGTCATGCCAGGGTTGTTACCAATGGAAGGGAGTCTGGTGCAGCAACATAACATGCCATCTCATCAAGCTCAACCCCCGCAACAGACACATCGTTTACGCCGACCGGTCCGACTACAGGGAATACCCGGACAACAACATGTACTTCATGGATGACTACATCTACGTGGACACGAGAAACTCGTTGAGGTTGTCGACAAGAGAGATGAGCTCCTCTTTGGCTACTTTACAACACCTGAGGTATCTTGATCTGAGCTTGAATGACTTCAACGGCACAAGCATCCCTATGTTCTTGGCTTCTCGCAAAAAAACAGCAGCTTATTGACTCGTTATTATCTTTAAGATAACTCTAAGCTAAACAAAGTTTATTTTTTTTGCGATAACTCCATTATTAGAACAGTCAGCATGACAAGACCAAGACGTGGACTATATTTTTTTGTACACCATACAATGGGAGTGGTCGGTGTTAGACAATTGTATAGGATACGACGGTAGTTTAAACCGTTTCTATCTCTTTTCTGATCTTCCTTATCTCCTGTAACCTCTTGATAAGATCTTGCCTTGTACTCCAAGATATTGTGATATAAATACATTGCGGCCCGAGACAAAGGGTTCTACGCTTCATCATATGGTCATCAGAGCCCTTCCTCTCGACGCCTAGCTACCGAGAAGAGAAACCGCTCCATCGATCGTAGAGAGAGTCGACGATGACAGGCCCCGCGCTTCCCACCATTGCATCCACCCAGATTACATCCGCCGCGCCCACATCCTCCTCCAATACCTCGCTCTCTCTCGGTCCACCTCCATCAGAGAAGCTCACCAGGACGAACTTCCTCCTTTGGAAGGCCGTCATGCTACCCCAGATCAAGGAAGCACAGATGGAACACTTCCTCGACGCCGCAAGCCCGGCGCCTCCTCCCACCATCGCCATCACCAAGGATGGGAAGGAAGAGCAGGTCTTCAACTACGCCAGATCAATCTGGTACGCACAGCAACAGCAAGTACAAGGATACCTCATGGGATCTCTCTCTCGAGAGGTTCTCGTGCAAGTGGCGATGCCACAGACGCCGGCCGAGGTATGGACTTCCATCCATGCCATGTTTGCTGCACAAACACAAGCCCAAAAGATCAACACAAGGATGGCCCTCACCAATGTGCAAAAAGGTAATCTAACCATGGCAGAATACCTTGGAAAGATCAAAACCCTTACAGATGAAGTTGCCTGCGCCGGTGCACCGCTCGGAGATGCCGAGATCATCTCTCACGTCATAGCCGGCCTCGACATCGACTACAATCCCGTGATCTCGGCCTTGGCCGCGCGGGTCGAACCGGTCACGGTTCAGGAGCTCTACAACCAGCTTCTAAGCTTCGACGCCCGTCTCAGTATGCTGCAAGGAACCAATCTGCGCCAATCCTCTGTCAACGCCGCCTCCCGCGGATGTGGCCGTGGGCGTGGACAGGAAGGGCGCGGATGCGGAAACGGTGGTGGAGGACGCGCCGGAAACCAGGGCCAGGCTCGCCCTGGTGGTGGTGGTGACCGCGGCGGCGGTGATCGCGGCGGTGGCTACAACAACGGCTACAACGGCGGCGGCTACAACAACAATCGCCGACTGAGATGCCAGCTTTGCAAGAAGCCGGGCCACGAAGTCATTGACTGCTGGCACCGGTATGATGAGGACTACACGCCCGAAACACGGCAAGCTGCTGCCGCCACACGGGAACACGGTGGAGCCGATGGTGAGACGGTTTGGTACGCCGACTCCGACGCCACAGATCATGTCATGAATGAGCTAGAGAAGCTGGCCCTCCGGGAGAGGTACCACGACAATGACCAGATTCACACCGCAAGTGGTGGAGGTATGGATATTCTTCACATTGGTCAATCCTCTATTAATTCCCCTAGCCTTAAACGTGATCTTGTTCTTAAACATGTTCTTTATGTTCCACAAGCCGATAAGAATCTAGCTTCCATGTCCCGTTTGACATCCGACAACAATTTTCTTTGAAACTCATCCTACCTATTTTTTCATTAAGGATCGGGCAACGAGGGAACTCATCCACCGCGGTAGATGCATTGGAGGACTATACCCCCATCACATCAAGAGTCTTTAATCGAAAGCATCGTCGCCAAGTTTACTCTGCCACCAAGCCGTCGCTAGCCAGATGGCACCAGAGATTAGGGCATCCTTCTTCAAATATAGTTAAGCAAGTAGTCAATAAAGGCAATCTTGCATTGTCAAGTAGTTCCAATACAGAGTCTGTTTGTGAAGCTTGTCAATGTGCCAAGAGTCACCAACTTCCCTATCCTTTGTCAAATAGTGTGTCTCATGTTCCTTTAGAGCTTATTTTCAGTGATGTATGGAGTCATGCAACAGATTCTTTTAGTAGAAAGAAATATTTTGTCAGTTTCATCGATGATTATAGCAAGTTCACATGGATCTATTTGCTTAAAAAAAATCTGAAGTTTTTTCTGTCTTTCAAGAATTCCAAACACTTGTTGAGAGACAATTTGACAAAAAGATCCTTACAGTCCAAAGTGACTGGGGAGGAGAGTATGAGAAACTTAACTCCTTTCGTTGCATTAGCATTATTCACCATGTTTCTTGTCCCCATGCTCATCAACAAAATGGTTCGGCCGAACGAAAACACCGCCATATTGTTGAAGTTGGCCTATCCCTCCTAGTTCACGCATCCATGCCACTCAAGTATTGGGATGAGGCCTTTATCACGGCCACATACCTTATAAATCGTTTGCCTAGTCAAGTCACTGGCAACACTACTCCATTGGAACGTTTGTTTGATCAAAAACCAGACTACAGTTCTCTCAAAATCTTTGGGTGTGCATGTTACCCAAACCTTCGTCCCTATAATCATCATAAACTCGAGTTTCGGTCCACACAATGTGTGTTCCTTGGTTATAGTAATCTCCATAAAGGCTACAAGTGTCTACACATCTCATCCGGTCGTATCTATATTTCCCGTGATGTTATTTTTGATGAAACCATGTTTCCCTTTGCTAAACTCCATACTAATGCGGGAGCTCTTTTGCGTGCAAAAATCTCCCTTCTTTCCGAGCCTTTTTCATCTTCTAATCACGGGGGTGAATTAATTAGGACTAATCATGTGAAAAATATCATGGAATCTGTTGAAACTGATGTTGAAAATGCAGCTACAGGGCATTATTTCATGTACCCAGATGCAGCCAAGACTCGCGCGGAAATCCAAGCTGATCCGCTGGCTACTGCAGCTCCTGCAGGCGTGCGATCCGAGGTTTGACACCCGGCGCAGTCTGCCCGACGCGGAATCCCAGGAGGATTCTCCCGCGCCAACCGCCAGCAACCGCGTGGCCGACAACACCCCACGTGCGGGGCTCACCCGCGTTGGCGGATCCCACGCGCCAATCGCCAGCTTGGCCCCAGGCGCCCGCGTGGCCGACAGCGGCCCCGTGCGGAGCCCACCCGCGTCGGCGAATCCCAGGAGGATCCTCCCGCGCCAACTGACAGCGCCCCACGTGCGGCGTCCACCCACGTCAGTGCCGCCTTCGATGGGATCCCAGGCGCGGCGCCCATTGGCTCCACCAACAGTGGGCCGCCTTCTGGCACTGTTGGCGAGGGGGCCAGCCCGACCGACTCGACTGGATCCTCTGCCGCTGACTCTTCTGTGGACAGACCTGCAACAACTCCAACTCCTCCTCCTCCTCGTCATACACGGTCTCGGTCAGGTGTTGTCAAGGATAAGAAATATACAGACGGTACAGTCAGGTATGACACACATAAACGTGCTTTCCTCACAAGTACTCGTGAACAAATAACTTTGCATGATGCCATTGCTCACAAGGATTGGAAGAAAGCCATGGATGTTGAGTATGATGCACTGATTCAAAATAAAACGTGGCGGTTAGTCTTACCAAAGAAGGGTGCAAATGTGATAGATTGCAAATGGGTATATAAAATCAAAAAAAGAGCTGATGGTAGTATAGACAGATACAAAGCTAGACTGGTTGCAAAAGGGTTTAAACAAAGGTTTGGTATTGATTATGAGGATACTTTTAGCCCTGTTATTAAGTCAGCCACTATTCGACTTGTACTGTCTATTGCTATTTCCAGAGGTTGGAGCCTACGACAGCTAGACGTCCAGAACGCGTTCCTTCATGGTGTTCTTGAGGAAGAAGTGTTCATGCGGCAACCACCAGGGTTTGAAAACAAGAACACACCACATCATGTCTGCAAATTGGATAAGCCTTTGTATGGGTTGAAACAGGCCCCAAGAGCCTGGTATTCAAGGTTAAGTACACAGTTACAAAAACTTGGGTTCACACCATCAAAGGCAGATACCTCCTTATTCTTCTACAGTAAGAACAATGTTACTATATTTGTTCTTGTTTATGTTGATGATATAATTGTTGCCAGCTCAAGTTCAAATGCTACAACTTGTCTGCTTAAAGATTTAAAACTAGAGTTTTCTCTTAAAGATCTAGGAGATCTTCACTACTTTCTTGGAATTGAGGTAAAGAAGGTAAAAGATGGTATACTTCTTACACAAGAAAGGTATACTGCTGATATTCTTAAAAGAATAGGTATGGAAAAATGTAAGCCAGTTAGTACACCTATCTCTACTTCAGAAAAACTCACTGTTGAGAGTGGAGAAGCACTTGGGCCAGATGATGCAACAAACTATAGGAGTATTGTAGGTGCATTGCAGTATTTGATTCTCACACGACCTGATATTTCATATTTTGTCAACAAAGTATGTCAATACTTACATGCTCCTACTACTTCTCATTGGACAGCAGTAAAAAGAATTTTGAGGTATCTTAAGTTTAAAGAAGGACTTGGTCTTCAAATTGTAAAATCTCCATCTATGCTTGTGTCAGCCTACTCTGATGCAGACTCGGCAGGGTATGCTAATGACAGAAGGTCAACAGGTAGCTTTGCTGTATTTCTGGAAACAAATCTTGTGTCATGGAGTGCAAGGAAGCAGGCAACAGTCTCAAGGTCTAGTACTGAGGTTGAATATAAGGCTTTAGCAAATGCAACAGCTGAGGTAATGTGGATTCAGACTTTGTTACATGAACTTGGAATCAAGGTGCCTCAGGCTGGCAGATTATGGTGTGACAATCTTGGTGCAACCTATCTTTCAGCTAATCCTGTTTTTCATGCAAGAACAAAACATATTGAGGTTGATTTTCACTTTGTCAGAGAAAGAGTAACACGCAAATTACTTGATATAAGATTCATTCCAACAGGTGATCAACTTGCTGATGGGTTCACCAAACCTCTCACAATGAGGAGGCTAGATGATTTTAAGTACAATCTCAACCTTGCTAAATAGGCTTTAGATTGAGGGGGAGTGTTAGACAATTGTATAGGATACGACGGTAGTTTAAACCGTTTCTATCTATTCTCTGATCTCCCTTATCTCCTGTAACCTTTTGATAAGATCTTGCCTTATACTTCAAGATATTGTGATATAAATACATTGCGGCCCGAGACAAAGGGTTCTACGCTTCGTCATAGTCGGTAACTAGCTAATGGCTAGCATGACAAATCCTGAAGATTTTTACTGAAACTATCCTTTTGATCTGTGTTGCTGATTGCTGAGCACTGAGAGTCACGATCTCACCGAATCATTTATTGCCAAAGAGAAGGTTGGGAAGGTCCCAACCCGGATAATTACACATGGCCAAAAAACAAAACAAAACAAGAATGACAGGCTTGCTCTTGACATCCTGCTGAGCATAAAAAAGATCAACAGTATGGGTGGCATGAAACCAAATATTAGAATGATTCGGTGAGATAGTAGGAAATGATGTGTATCTTTTGTCCGAGACATAGTGGTTGGTATTTGATCTAAGGCCCAACGGGCTGCACAGAAAAGAAAGGAAGAAAAATAAAATAAAGAATAAACAGAAAGTAACGTGAAAAGAGGGGGCCACGTTCCAACGAACGTTTCCCTCGTCACAACAGAAGCACCCTGATCGGGAGCACCCTAACCAACGTGGTTTTGGTCCCTTGTCGCCGGCGCACATAAAAGGGTGGGGAGGAGCCGGCACCTGCGTGTGAGATCAATTTCACGTATGGTCTACTACTGCTCCCTACATCCCTAAAACCCTAACCGATCTGGAGGAGCGCTGCACGACGAGAAGATCATCTCCAAGCTCTGCCCTTGTACCAGGGCAGTGTCGATGGCTCCCAGAGGGACGCCGCTACCCGCTGCGACCATCTGCACCGAGCCTGCATCACACCTGCATCGAGCAGGCAAGGGACTTCGCATCGACTACACCAATGACCTCTTCCATTGGTGGTAAGAACCCTAATCTCTCACTCTGGTTGTTCTGTTAGGTGATCTAATCTCTAGGCATTAGATCCAGTTCCTTAATCCTGCGGGATTAAGTCTAACAATGGTATCTCGAGCCGTTTTAAGTCTAGATTAGATCCATAATGATGGTCTGGTCATGTTAATGTCATTTTTTCAAGTCCAGATCATCATTGTTAAAGGCTGATGATTAGTGCTACTATTGATTATTCCACGTTTCTGCGTTATGTTTTGATGATTAGGTTCTATCTTCGGTTCCTGTTAAATCATATAGAAGGAAGGGATTCGAATGTCTCACGAAATCATGAAATTACCCCGAAATAGGCAGGATCCGAAACCCTCGAATATTCCCCAAAGATTTTCAAATGCAAATCCAAAGCAGAACCAGATGTACGAATTTTGGGATAGATGGTTTGGGGCTCACCTTGACGACGCCGGCTCTTGGGTCCGCACGGCCGCCGCCGTGCGTGCGCCATGACCGGAATGCCGCCGTCTCCCGGAGGACGTGCGGGAAGATGCAGCTCCTTTTCCCTACTCCGCTCACGGACGCGCGTGCATCGCTTGGCCTCTCCGCCTCGCACGACGCCGTCATCTCCATGGTGCTAGAAAGTGCGTCACCATAGCCACGCTCGACGGAGGAGCGCGTGGGACGAAGTCCCCTGCACGCTGCTCCGGCCAGCGCAGCCGCCGCGTCGCCATGACCGGCGTGCTCGCCGTCGTTGCCACGCGGGCGCGACCTTGCCAGCGTTGCTTCACGGGCGCGGCCAGCCGTCGCCCTTAGACGAGCTCGCTCGGGACTGATGCACTCGATCGGGGAAATGGGATTTGGGGGCTAGGGTTCCCCCTGTCCCGGTTTTCCGTCTGCTGGGAGCAATCCGAGCCGCTGGCTCGATCGCACGGTCCAGCCGAAGCGGTGCCCAGACATGCTTTCGGTCGACTAACGGGCCGATTTCACGACCGGGCTTCGGCCCAAGTTGTCTTAGCCCACAGACAAAAAAAATCTGTTTATTTTTTCCTTTTACGTTTTGTTTGTTGGGCTAGAAGTTATAATGGGCCACAATAAGATTCTTCACACTTTCTGCATTTTCTGAAGTTGTTCTAAAAATGTTTTGCACTGTTATAAATAAAAAATTAACAAAAAATAATGTTGAAAAATCATGTCTTGGTTTTCTGAATAAAATGGAACCAACTAGAAATTTTATTTGGAAAACTTTTATGAAAATAATGTTTGTGTCATTTATGGCATATTAATGTGATGTTTTTCGTAATACAACCAACGTTTATTATTAATTCCTTGTTATTTTCTGCCCGACGGTGATATAATTTGGAATTAAATTTTACATGAAAATTGATCAACCAAACGTAGGTTAATTTTTCCTGCAATTTTATTTTAATCATGATGCTCTTTTCCTAGACTTATGATATTTTAAAATAATGACAGCTTCCGGCCCTCGTGGTTTCGAAAATATGGAGCCACCATTAGTGGGGACAGGGCCTTTAGTCCCGGCCCATAAGGGGCTTTAGTCCCGATTCACCAACCGGGACTAAAGGGGCGAGACTAAAGGCCTAACCTTTAGTCCCGGTCCTGTTCCAAGCCGGGACCAAAGATGCTCCACGTGGTCGCCTCGAAGGGAGTATCTTTAGTCCCGATTCTACTTAAGAACCGGGAATAAAGGATCCGTCTGTTTTTTTTTTTGTTTGACCCGAAAAGGTAGATTTTTTCACAAAAAAAATTCAAATTTTATTTTTGAATATTTTTTATGTTTTATTCTAATTTTATAATCTTTGAATTATTTAACAATTTAATCTCTAATCACCCATCCTCGCTGCTCTAGCGTGAGATCACTCATTTCAAATCGTCTAACTTCGCGGCCGATCACCCATCCTTTCACTGATTCAGCCCGAGCACGCTTAACTTTCTAGTTCTATCGCCCCTAGTTACCAAGTGTGCACTTGTTGTTTTCCTGACAATAGTAAGCTATCCATCCTAAACAACTTGGGTCTTGATGTCATGTCACATGATTTAATTTGTTGAATTACAAACAATTATTAAAATAAACTTAATAAGTAACAATAATAGTGAATTTCAATGAAAACAACCTAATATTTTTAAATAAAATTATTTTTCTTTTTTTTGGAAAAAATTTCTTTTTGAAATAACTTTTTTTCCATTTGGAAATTTGAGCATGTGAGAAAACTTCACCGGGCAAGCCCGGGTGAAATTGAGTACCAATTTTTTCTAGTTTTTTTTATATATTAATTTTTTTGGACGTCGTATGCAAAAGTTATGGCCGTTTATTTTTTTTCCTTTTTTTTGCAAAAACGGTCAAAATTCATATCTCAAAATTTCTATACCGACTAGACACTAAAACCTAACAACATCTCAAAGGATTTTATTTTTTGAAGATTTTATCATTTTTGTTTATTTTTTAAAGATTTTATCATTTTTGTTTATTTTCTACAAAACTCAAAGTATCAAGGTTTCAGACGAAAACCCATCTGCTACAAAGGCATTTTTTTCAAATTAATTAAACTGTAGATTTTTTTGTGCATTAAATATGCACCATACTACACCATGTTAAAATCTACAGAAAGAACTAACTAAAAATAATAATAAAAACAACAATTAAATGACTAAAACAATTATATAAGCAAAACAATATTTCTTTAATTAAAATCCTAATTTAAATTATTCTAAAAATAACCAAATAAATCTTACTGTGACAACAATCTAACATATGAGTGGGACCAAAAAGAATTAAATTAAGAACTATTTGTAAACTCAAGTTATTCAAAAACTGGGTTTGAAGCAAATTTAAACAAATTCAAATTTAAACCATTCAAATTTGAAAACTAATGGCACAAACACAAACTAGACAAAATTTTGAATCTAATGCAAAAAGAATCAATCAAAAACACCAAATATCCTAAAAGATATAAGCAATTTAAAACAGAAACTACAAACAAGAATTTAAAAACAGAAAAAAAATATCTGAACACCTTTAGTCCCGGTTCGAGACGCGAACCGGGACTAAAGGTCCAAGACACGAACCGGGACTAAATCCTCCAAACCCTTTAGTCCCGGTTCGAGACACTAACCGGGACTAAAGGTTCCATTTGAACCGGGACTAATGCCCGACCGGCGCCTTTGCCGCTCGAACCGGGACTAATACTAACATTAGTCCCGGTTCGTAAAGGAACCGGGACTAATGTGTTTTTCGAGCCTGGACCAAAGCCCTTATTTCTACTAGTGCACTAACGGGAAACAACTTCCAAACATGGAAGGACTCGTTGCTATTGCACTTGGGTTGGCATGAGGTTGACCTCGCGCTTAGGGAAAGTAAACCAGAGGAATCTGCAAAGGGTGCCACTGGGTATGCTGAGCTTAAGAAGTGGGAGAGGTCAAACAGAATGACACTCCTAATTATGAACTTCTCCATCTCGATTGAGATTAAAGGGGCTATTCTCACTAAGGAAAATGCCGTCGAATATTTGAAATCGGTGGAAGAATAATTTAAGGGCTCAGAGAAAGTGTATGCTCATGAGATTTTGCACAAGCTGCTTTCAAAATATGATGGGCACATAAGTGTGAGTGAACACATATTAAGTATGAGCAATGCCGCGGCAAAGCTTAAAACCGTGAAGTGTGACTTGAACGAAGAGCTTCTTGTGCTCCTTGTTTTTAGGTCATTACCCTCACAGTTCAATCCATTCAAGATAAATTGTAACTCTCTCGAAACTAAATGGAAACTACTTGGGCTCATTAAACATTGTGTTCACGAGGAAGAGAGAATGAAAAGTGAACAAAAGGATCAAGTTTTCCATGTTAACTCTGGAAAAAGGAAGCATGAGAACAATGCTCCTGGCAATAATGTCCCCAACAAAAGGCAATTTTTCAAAAAGACTCAGCCAAAGCCTAAGCAATGCAATGAGGCAAGCTCTTCACGTCCCGCTCCTCCAGCGGTTGCTCCACTCAATCTCCCTAATTCCACTGGAGAAAGGCTTTGCAACTTTTGCAAACAGCCAGGTCATGTCAAGGCAGACTGTCCAGGTTTTCTTAAGTGGCTGAATAAAAATGGTAAGGATGAGATCACTCTCGTAGATGAATCTTTATATGTTGATTTTTCTGAATCTACATGGTGGATTCACTCAGGAGCGACTATTCCATACAAGTCATACCCTAAGAAGGGGTTCAAGAAGACCTAATGTCGCAAATGGGAAGGAGGCTGAAGTTGAAGTTGTGGCTCCCTCACTTTGAAGTTGCACACTAGTTTCCTACTTCAGCTCGAGGACGTTCTTTATGTACCTACATTGAGTAGGCACACTAGTTTCATGTTTAGATGATTATGGTTTTCACTTCACCTTCGGGAAGAAACAATGTTTTTTAAAATATTGTAATAAGGATGTTGGTCTCGCCGTCTAACGAGGCAAACTTTATATGTTGAATCTTTCCGAATATCCTATATGTGTGAATCTCTGTGAACTGAATGTGAAGGAATGCAATCATGAAAAATGGGAGAAGTACTAATCCTTCTTCGAAATTGTGGCACCATCGCTTAGGCCACATTTTGAGGGGGAGAATGGAACGATTGATTAAAGTAGAAATACTTCCTCCACTAGATTTCTTTAACGCGGGCAATTTCATTGACTGCATTAAGGGAAAGTATGTAAAAACAATTAAGAAAGGAGCAGTAAGAGCCACAAGGGTTCTTGAACTTATACATACTGATATATGCAGACCTTTTGACGTAAAATCTATGGATGGTTTTGATTCCTTCATTACCTTCACGGATGATTTCTCTCGATCTGGCTACATTTACCCTATACGTGATCGGTGCGAAGCTTTGGACAAATTTGAGATTTATAAAGCAGAGGTTGAAAACCAACTCGATCTAAAGATCAAAGTAGTACGCTCTGATCGCGGGGGAGAATATTATGGCACGCATGCTCCTTATTATGGGCAAATTCCAGGACCATTTGCCAAATATCTTGCTGAAAATGGAATTATTGCCCAATATTCAATGCCCGGTGAACCTCCGCAAAATGGTGTAGCTGAGCGTCGCAACTGCACCCTGATGGATATGGTGCCAAGCATGCTTAGTCATGCAAGCTTACGAGTAAACCTTTGGATGGAGGCATTGAAAACATGTGCACACATCTTGAATCTTGCTCCAACTAAGTCACCACCGAGCACACCTTATGAAATATGGACGGGAAAGAAACCGAGCATGAATTACTTGCGTGTGTGGGGCTGCCCAGGTGAAGCTAAAGTATTCAATCCACATATTATGAAGTTGGACCCAAAGACAATTAGTTTTTTTTCATTGGGTACCCTCATAAAGGAAAAGGATACCATTTTGATTGTCGGGGGAATGATCCCCAGGTACCCCAAAGACGCAGAGTCGAGCGGGATGCATGCCTGCCCAGGCCGGCTGCTCCCATTCCGCCCACGACCGGCTCCTCTGACCAGCCAGCTACGCCAGTCAGGCAGCTGCCCGGAGTCAACTACGACGTCCCTTCGGACGTCGTACGGCTTCATCTACAGTGTAACTTGTCCCATGAGCGCTGGTTTATAGAGTGCCCCCGGGGACAAGCATCGCTTAACTCCCAAGCTACATATAGCTTGGCATGTAAGCTACCCATGGTAGCTAACATGCCAAGCAGCTTGGTATGTAAGCTACCCACTGTAGCTTACATACCAAGCGGCACATCCATACAAAAGGTCTTAGGCTGCCTCTCATCCTCTCATGCTCTTGTTAGAGCCGCAGCCTTGTCCATCCTCACCGGAGCTCTACCCCTCTCTCTCTTTCTCTATGCTCGTAGAAGAAGAAGGGCACAAAGACACATGCGTTTTCCTGGCGCACGTACGCCACCCGCCGCACGAACGGCGTCTTGTTTTTCTTGAGCACCAACTCAATGCACAGCGCGAGCTACAACAGACGGTAGTTATACACGGGCATGCATGCAGCTTGACGCAGCGCCCACGCAACGCCCGCCGCACGTACGCGATCTCCTGGAGACTCGGCCGCCCGCCGCGCACGCACGCACACACGCTCCGGCTCGGCCACACCCCGCACGTCCGTCTAACCAACTCACAAACGCACACACGCTCGCTACGAGCCTGACGCGTCCCGTGCACGCACGCACGCGCACCTGACGCGGTCGCCGTGGCTTATTGCCAACACACACCCCCTAAGCCGCGGCTCAGAGGAGCCCGTCGTCCTCCACTCCGACGACGTCCGCCAGCAGCGCCTGCTCCACCGCCGCTGCCTCCTTCTTCGGCGGGGTGCAGTCGCGCTTGAAATGCCCCCTCTGGCCGCAATTGTAGCAGCGACCTCGCCGTCCTCTTCCGCTGCCCGACGCCTCGCTCCTCTGATCGTCGTCGTCGTCCCGAGCGTCGCCGTGTCGACGCTCCCGTGCTGCCCACTGCGCCGCCGTCAGCAGCAGTTGTTCGCCGTCACGCTCGCCGCCGTCTTGTCCACGACGCTGAACCCGCTCCTCAAACGCGCTCAGCCGCCCGAGTGCCTCGTCGAACGCCATGGTCGCCACATCGCAAAACTGCTCGATGCCGGCGACGACGGGGAACAGCCGATCCGGGACGGTGTCCAGCAGCTTCTTCACGAGCACCGCGTCGCCCAGCGTCTCCCCTAGGCTCGCGAACCGCGCCGTCATCCCTGCCAGCCTCCCGGCGTACGCGTCCAGCGCCTCGCCGTCCGCCATCTTCAGGCGGTCAAAGTCCCCGCGCAGCGTCGCCAACCTCGCCGCGCGGACATGATCGGCGCCGACGAACCTCACCTTCAAGGAGTCCCATACCTCCTTGGCGGTGAGCTTCGTCGCCACCTGCAGCAGCACGTCCTCCCGCAGCGCTCCAAGGAGCATCGCGCGCGCTGCCTTGTCCTTCTTGGCGTTCACCGCCGCGTCGCCCGGCGCCACCGCCTCCCACACGGTATGGATGTCGAGAATCGCCTGCGCCTTGATCGCCCACACCGTGTAGTTGTCCGGCGTGAGCATCGGCGTCGCCATCGACCCCGATCCGCTCGCGCCGCCGCCGTGTGGGACGAGCGCCATGGTCCGCAGTGATCTCCTGAACCGAAGCTCTGATACCAACTGTTAGAGCCGCAGCCTTGTCCGTCCTCACCGGAGCTCTACCCCTCTCTCTCTTTCTCTATGCTCGTGGAAGAAGAAGGGCACAAAGACACAGGTGTTTTCCTGGCACACGTACGCCACCCGCCGCACGAACGGCGTCTTGTTTTCCTTGAGCACCAACTCAATGCACAGCGAGCTACAACAGACGGTATTTATACACGGGCATGCATGCAGCTTGACGCAGCGCCCACGCAACGCCCGCCGCCGAGCTCTACGCGCACGTACGCGATCTTCTGGAGACTCGGCCGCCCGCCGCGCACGCACGCCAACGGAACGCAGCTGGTTCCAGCGCCCGGCTCGGCCACACCCGCGCGTCCGTCTAACCAACTCACACACGCACACACGCTCGCCACGAGCCTGATGCGTCCCGCGCACGCACGCGCACCCGACGCGGTCGCCGTGGCTTATTGCCATCAGCTCTCACTCCTTCACCTACACCACCAAGACATGAGGCCAAGGAGGATGCACTCAGCTCTCTTCCTCCTCTAATACAGCTCCAGGAGCAACCTTGTACTGCCAATATACATCATATACACACATGCAGGAGTAGGGGTATTATCTCTCCGGAGACCCCCGAACCTGGGTAAACCACGTGTGCCATTACCCTATCTGGTCCCGGATCCTTCACGGCAGCCTTGCCCTCACCTCGATTAGCCATCCCATGGCATATGTCATCAGGGTACCCCTATATGAAAACGACGATATTTGACGCCCAACGTGGGGCCAGTTGCCGCTGGAACCGCGGTCCGGGCGGGACCATCTTCATCATCACCATCGCGCCGTCGTCGTCGTCTCTCCGAAGGCGTTCGTGGGCTCGACATCAACACGCCGCCGGGTGCTCGCAACTGCGCCTGCCGCATCCTTGCTGGAGGCGGCAGCGCCGATGCGCTGCGCATTGTCGCCCAGCTCTGTCCGCGCTCGGTCTCCGGACGCTCCCGTCGCTGCTTCGGACCGGCACCACCGCGCCGCTGCACGACGTGTGCCCCAGTCGCCACGTCGCTGCGTTGTCCGCGCGCCGGCGGGGCTCTCCTATACGTACAGATTTTTGTGACCAGCTAGCTAGCACATGCTGGCTTAGCTAGCTTGTTGGGCTCGTGTGCGCTGCGTTCCTCGTACCAGCCGGCCGCGCCCCTGCCGGCTCGCGCCGCCCATCCACCAAGCCGGCTTCCTGCCGAGGTCGGATGGCGCAAGAAGGGGGTTGGCCGTCCAGGCCTGGCTAAAGCAAAGAAGAAAATGAGAAGAAAAAGTACGTGCATGGCTGGAGGCTGCCTTCCTACGTGCGTGCATGGCCAGCGAGCCGTGCCCGGCTGCATGCGTAGCCGGCTGCATGGCCCTGGCCGGCGGCGTGCTCGCCTGTGTGGCCGGCTGCACCGCATGCGCGTGCCTGGCCGCCTGCCCGTTTGACCAGCTGCAGGTCTGGCCGGCTGCGTTACGTACGTACCTGGCCGCCTGCCCGTTTGACCGGCTGCAGGCCTGCCGCCGCACTTACGTAAGGCCTCATCCGCGTCTCCGTCAACCTGGCTCCAGCCACCGTCCCCCGCGCACCGGCTGGCGCAACCATTACCACCGAAGGTTCGGTGGCCACACCCAGCGGGTGCCTCGACGCGCTTAGTTGGGAAAAGGCCACAACAACCATCTTGCCGACTCCAAAAAAAACAATGTAAGCTGTTCATCCATATATTTTTACATCATGTACAAAAGAGGGATACCCCGAGCGACCCGCGGGAGCCATCTCCGCATTTGTTTCAGTTGCTTTACTGTTCATCCCGGCGCCAGCTAGTCTCGCCCGGGGCCGGCCGCTTGGTCCGATACGTTCATTCCATGGGACGGCTTAGTAGCGCGTACGGTACCGAAGGCCCACTCTTTGTCTCAGCTACAAACCGCACCGTGGCTATCCAGCTAGCGAGAGCAAAAGCTGGAGGTCACCACACGCGAAAAACGTCCACGGAGAAAACGGCTTAAGCCGACACGGTCGTTTCATTTGTGAGCATCTGTCCGGCCGAGTCTGCTCACACGTTCCGAGTACTGTACGCTCCATTCCGCGGCCCACTCTTCGCCTCAGCTACGGACCGGCTCCCGGTTGTCCGGCTAGCAGGAGCAAAAGCCAAAGAGCGGAGAGGACATGAAAAAGACTTAAGGGGGCTCGATCGAAACCGAGTCGGCACCCTTTGCATCGACTTGCACTCCTAAAACCAAATATTTGACATGTATGCATCAACTAAACTTGTCTTTTGCATGATCATCTTGGCGGGAACCTCCCATCACTCGGATGGCTGGAGCCCGGCCGGCTTTCGGCTGCTGGCTACTCCTGTCCGGCTAGGGCCTTGCCGGCTGTGGCCCGTAGCCGGCCAACATCATCAACATCTGCTACAACAACAGCAAGAAGCCGCCGCACGACTCTCCAATTCACCCAAAGGCTCGAAGGCTACACCCAGCGGGTGCGCTTGCACGCCCCCGATGAAAACAGCCAACCGGCAGACCACGCGTCCGCGCTCGGCAAGCACCTCGCGCGCACCAGCCGGCGGACCACGCGTCCACGCCCGACAGCGCCTCGCGCGCACCAGCCGGCGAACCACGCGTCCGCGCCCAGCAGCGCCTCGCAGGGCACGGCTTTCCGAAAGATTAAACCCTGCAGGGATGCTCCAACTAGTCCATCACAAACGAACACAGGCCACAAAGGCATCCTCTATCACGAATCTCGTGATCTCGTCGGATTCCTTAGAGGAAAACCTCAACTCTGGGGGAAACCAAAGCTTCATTGGGATTCCTATACGCAAGATATACCGCTAAGGTAAGACAAGACCAGCAGGACCTCCCGTCGTGTCGACGACCCTGATAAGAGCCGCGTATCTCAGTTTCAGGACACGACAGATGAGCTAGACGTTGGGATGGCTAAACCTCTGGGTGACCAGTGGGGCCCCGGACATCGCTCAGATGGGGCCAACACTCATGAGGAGCACTGGCCCGGGTTGTTGTTTAAATTTCTCGGGGTAGTTATTCCCTATGCAGATTATTATGTGATTAGCAGATTAAAACCAAACCTGGCAATCAAGATTGCCATATTACTAATAGTATGCAAGTCCGTAGTACCAGGCATGGCAAAAAAGATTCCATTTATTTTGACCTGGTTATCAGAGCGTGATCCAATCTCCACGCCATGACTGGCACTACAGTTGTGGTCGAACCGGGATAGAGATAAGTTGCTCTGTCCAATCTCATTTCCATGACTAAGCTCGTGCTTCTCATCCGAGGAACTGCACTACTGCTTTACCTGTTGATCTTCCAAGCAGCATCCACGTCCCATGGTTAAGTGAGTGTATCAGGGGCCTGCATCAACAGCGAGCGAGATGCGCTTTTGTCCTTCAAGGCAAGCATCTTGACCTTGCTGGCCATCTCTCGTCATGGCAGGGTGAGGATTGTTGCCAATGGAAGGGAGTCCAGTGCAGCAACATAACAGGCATTCTCATCAAGCTCAACCTCCGCAACAGACACATGGTTTACGCCGGCCGGTCCGACTACAGGGAATACCCGGACAACAACATGTACTTCATGGATGACTACATCTACGTGGACACGAGAAGCTCGTTGAGGTTGTCGACAAGCGAGATGAGCTCCTCTTTGGCTACTTTACAACACCTGAGGTATGTTGATCTGAGCTTGAATGACTTCAATGCACAAGCATCCCTATGTTCTTGGCTTCTCGCAAAAAAGCAGCAGCTTATTGACTCGTTATCATCTTTAAGATAACTCTAAGCTAAACAAAGGTTTTTTTTTTGCGATAACTCCAATATTAGAACAGTCAGCATGACAAGACCTAGACGTGGACTAGATTTTCTTGTACACCATACAATGGGAGTGGTCGGTGGTCGGTAACTCGCTAATGGCTAGCATGACAAATCCTGAAGATTTTTACTGAAACTATCCTTTTGATCTGTTTTGCTGATTGCTGAGCACTGAGAGCCATGATCTCACTGAATCATTTATTGCCAAGGAGAAGGTTGGGAAGGTCCCAACCCCGATAATTACACATGGCCAAATAACAAAACAAAACAAGAATGACAGGCTTGCTCTTGACATCCTGGTGAGCATAAAATAGATCAACAGTATGGGTGGCATGAAACCAAATATTAGAATGATTCGGTGAGATGGTAGGAAATGATGTGTATCTTTTGTCCGAGAGATAGTAGGTCATGGGAGCAGATCCAGTGTTCCTCCAAAGGAGTTCCCACCGCCGGTTGCCTCCAATACTGATAAAGGCTCTTGCCCCGCTTATTTCCAACGAAGACTCTGTTTCATGGTACCCCACCTTCCAGATTATTATCAGACACATACAGATTGGTGAGGTGTTGCAAGCCACCCAGCTCTCTTGGGATGAAGCCCGACAAATTGTTTGCTTGAAGGTTTAGGTTCTGTAACAGTCCAAGATTACCATAAGAACTTGGAACTTGACCAACGAAATTGTTGAACGACAAGTACTCTAACGACTTTGAAATATTGCCTAGTGACGCTGGGAGATGACCTTCAAAATTGTTATCGTCCAGATAGAGATATGCAAGATTCAGGAAGGTATCACCAAAGTTAGATGACAGTGGTTTCGCAAGCATATTGGAACCTAAGGATAAATAATGGAGAGAAGACTGATTGTACTTGTACAAGGTTTCCGGGATTCCACCTGATAGCCTATTTTCAGCAAGGACTTGTTAGGATGATCTCTCTTCTGTGTGGGTCCAACGGGCCACCGAACCCCTTAATCGCGCCCTGATCGGGGGCGCCCAAGCAAACCATGGTTGGTGGGCCCCTGTGACCCGCGCTATAAATAAAGAGGTGGGGGCCGGGGCATGTGTTACGAGGTTCACCGCGCCGCGAGTCTCCCCACTGACATCCCATTCCGATCTAGGGTTAGCGCAGTGCTCACGGGAAGTAAAGCCGCCACCTTTGCCGCCCTTCGTCATGGCCACTGGGCGAGCTCATCGAGGCAAGGAGAAGGTATACACCCATCTCATCCTCTTACAACCGCTAATCCCCTACCCATGTGATCCAGAGGGTTTATCAATGGTATGAGCCAAGATTGACTTTAGGATTTTCGGTAGAAACAAACAAGAGTGCAATTCCCCTCCGCACAAAGAACCCTAGAACAGGGCAAAGAACAAACAAAAATAAAAATAAAGGACAAGCTCACCGGAGAAGGGTCTTGCGCCCGTCGGCAAAGTGCGCCGCCGCAAGGCCGCGCCGTTCCTCTCGATCCCGTAGCGCATCGGCATGCCGAGGCTCGGGAAGAAGAACTCACCACGAGAGGGGCAATGGGCACCACCTCCGTACCGTTTGACGGCGGCGCGTTCACCTTGGAGGTGCTCACGCACGCCGGCAAAGGGGACGAGGGGGCGCCGCCGCATCGCGCCGCCGTATGCACAGTCGCCGTTGTCTACCTTGATGCGAGGGGGTTGCGGGACATAGACAAGAAAGGGAGGTAGAGAAGGAGAAGGGAGGCGGGCTCGCGCGGCGCGGTGGTTTCGCCGTCTTCGCCGGAGGCTGGCGGCACCCTAGCCCCGCAGACATGTTGTGCTGCAGGCGAGAGAGTGCGTGCGAGAGAAAGGGGAGGGGAGGCAGACTCGCGCGGCGCGGCCATTTGACGTCGTCGCCGGCGGCTAGAGCCCCACTACCCTCTAGCTGCATGAGAAAAAGAGAGAGGCGGGGGGGGGGGGGGGATGATTAGGGTTCCCCCCCACAGCGGCGACAACCTGGGTTTTTCTCGGGCGAGATGCGCGCTGGACCGTCGGATTCGATCCGACGGACGCGACGCAAACCGTAGCCAGGCCACACGCATGTGGGGCTCAGCCGGGCCGGCTTTTGGCCCAAACTGTCCACGTGGGAGAGGGCCCGGGTGCTGAGCAAATGGGCCGGTTTTGGCCCAGATAGCCATGGCCGCTTTTTAGTTTTTTGTGTGTTTGTCCAGTTTTTATTGGCAGATTCAAACAACTTTATTTTTTCCTTTTCTATTCAAAATTTCCAACAAAAATTCTGCTTAGAAAATAGAAAAGTAAAAGATATGACTCCGGAAAGAAATAGTATAAAAGTCATGAATTTTATTCATGTTTTTCGCTGCAAATTAATAATTATGCTCCTTTGAAAAGTAAATAAAAGTTTAAAGTGAATTTTTTAAGAGCATATTAAAGTGATTATTCAAATAAATATGATTATGTTATTTTTATGACCAACGTTGTTAATAACATAATCATATTTTATTATTGTTGTAAAAGGTGCATTTATTTCTATTCTTACCCAACGGTAATATAGATTTAAATTGCATAAACGGTTGTATGTTTCAATTTTGACCAACATTGGATTAATGCATGCAACTATTGTCACATTCTCACATCATTGTGGTTTTCAAGGAGGGTTTTACTAGATGAGCTGCATCAAAGAGATTCCAACCCTTAGAGGAGACAACTACCCCGAATGGAGAAAAAGAGTCGATATGACATTTGTCTGTGCTGAGGTGGACTGGGTGGTGGATACTCCACAGCCGGTTAGACCTATAGAGCCAGTCAGAGAGACTAGTGATGATGATGCTGCATGCGATAAAAAGAGGAGGGACTATGCTCCACTGGAGATGTCATACTCCCTCGATAACCAAAAGTGGCACACCGCCAAGAAAAAGTGTATGTCCTTTATAAAGAACATGATTGAGAACGCTATTGCGGGCTCAATTGCAGAGTGTACTTCTTAGGGGAGTACCTTGAAAAGATAAAGAGCCAGTTCACTGGTTCTTCAAAGATTTATGCCACTCAGTTCCTATAACAACTAGTGGCTGAAAAGTACACCGGCAGTGGACATGACATTAGAGATCACATCCTCATGATGAGCAACATGGCAGCCAAGCTGAAGCCCATGGATTTGGACTTGGACCTCAAACCTACGCTCCTTGTCCACCTGGTTATGGCTTCGTTTCCAAAGGAGTTCGTGACTTTTATTATCAACTATAACATGTCGCCTGAAAAATGGGACATAGAGAAGACCATTGCCATGTGTGTTCAAGAAGAGGAGAGACTTAAAACCTCTTATGGTGGCTCTGTGAACTATGTGAAGGAAAAGAAAAGGAACTTCAATAATCACAATAGCAATGGTTGCCCTTCAAAGCCACATGGTAAAGTTGTCTCGCAGTATCACCATCAGCAGAAGTCTTTTCCAGTGGAGAAAGATACTTGTCTCCGCTGCAAGTAGTCTGGGCACTACAAGAAAGATTGCCCCAACTGGTTAAAGTCCATAATGGCAAAGAGAGGTAACACGATTGTTTTCTTTGTAAATGAATCCCTGTATACACAGTTTCCGAAATCTACTTGATGGATTGACTCAGGTGCAACTGTTCATGTTGCATATTCATTACAGGGATTCCATTCGACGAGAACTACACAAAGAAGAGAAAGAAGTATTGAAGTCGCAAATGGTGACCAAGCAGAAGTTGAAGCTGTCGGCGACATCTCCTTGGAGTTAGCTGACGGATTCAAGCTTTTGCTTAGAGACATTTATATGTCCCTTCATGTCACAGAAATTTAATTAGTGTGTCATGTTTGTATAAAGACAATTATGAATGTTATTTCGGACATGGCAAGTGTGTCATATGGATTAATAATGCTTATCTGTGTGATGCTTTAATTCACAATGAGATTTATTTATTATCACTTCGTGAAAAAGTGCATTATGTGTGTAATGTGAATGAGCAAGTTTCCTCGTCGAACAAAGAACAAAAGAAAGGAAAGAGAACTCACGAATCATCGAAATTATGGCACTGTCGCTTGGGCCATATTTCGAAGGGGAGGATAGAAAGACTAATTAAAAGTGAGATTCTTCTTCCACTAGAGTTCTCAGATTTAGAACAATGCATTGATTGTGTTAAAGGAAAGTATGTAAAACAAATCAAAAAGGGTGCAAACCGAAGCACAGGAACACTAGAAATAATTCACACTGACATTTGTGGACCATTTCCTGTGAAAAGTGTGGATGGCTATGACTCGTTCATAACATTCACAGATAATTACTAATGATTTGGTTATATTTACCCAATCAAAGAACGAAATGAAGCATTGGATAAATTTAAAATATTCTAAGCTGAAGTTGAAAATCAGCTTGACAAAAGAATAAATATGGTGAGATCTCACCGTGGTGGGGAGTACTACGGTCAACACACTCCATATGGCCAAGTCCCTGGACCTTTTGCAAAGTTCTTGTAGGAGACTGGCATAGTAGCCCAGTACTCAACGTTGGGCGAGCCTCAGCAAAATGGAGTAGCTGAAAGGCGTAACCATATACTTATGGATATGGTGCACAACATGATGAGTTACTCCAACTTGCCATTGTGATTATGGATGCAGGCGCTTAAAACCGTCATTCACATTCTAAATAGAGTACCAAGCAAGTCGGTGCCCAATGTTAGGGAACGTCGCATGGGAAACAAAAATTTTCCTACGCGCACGAAGACCTATCATGGTGATGTCCATCTACGAGAGGGGATGAGTGATCTACGTATCCTTGTAGATTGTACAACAGAAGCGTTAGTGAATGCGGTTGATGTAGTGGAACGTCCTCACGTCCCTCGATCCGCCCCGCGAACAATCCCGCGATCAGTCCCACGATCTAGTACCGAACGGACGGCACCTCCGCGTTCAGCACACGTACAACTCGACGATGATCTCGGCCTTCTTGATCCAGCAAGAGAGACGGAGAGGTAGAAGAGTTCTCCGGCAGCGTGACGGCGCTCCGGAGGTTGGTGATGACCTTGTCTCAGCAGGGCTCCGCCCGAGCTCCGCAGAAACGCGATCTAGAGGAAAAACCGTGGAGGTATGTGGTCGGGCTGCCGTGGAAAAGTCGTCTCAAATCAGCCCCAATACCTCCGTATATATAGGTGGGAGGGAGGGGACCTTGCCTTGGGGCTCAAGGAGCCCCAAGGGGGTTGGCCGACTCCAAGGGGGGAAGGCTCCCCCCCCAAACCGAGTTGGACTTGGTTTGGTGGGTGGGAGTCCTTCCCTTCCTTCCCACCTCCCTTTTTTTTCTTTCTCTTTGATTTTTCTTTGTATGGCGCATAGGGCCCTTTTGGGCTGTCCCACCAGCCCACTAAGGGCTGGTGCGCCACCCTTATGGCCTATGGGCTTCCCCGGGGTGGGTTGCCCCCCCCGGTGAACTCCCGGAACCCATTCGCCATTCCCGGTACATTCCCGGTAACTCCGAAAACCTTCCTGTAATCAAATGAGGTCATCCTATATATCAATCTTCGTTTCCGGACTATTCCGGAAACCCTCGTGAAGTCCGTGATCTCATCCGGGACTCCGAACAACATTCGGTAACCAACCATATAACTCAAATACGCATAAAACAACGTCGAACCTTAAGTGTGCAGACCCTGCGGGTTCGAGAACTATGTAGACATGACCCGAGAGACTCCTCGGTCAATATCCAATAGCGGGACCTGGATGCCCATATTGGATCCTACATATTCTACGAAGATCTTATCGTTTGAACCTCAGTGCCAAGGATTCATATAATCCCGTATGTCATTCCCTTTATCCTTCGGTATGTTACTTGCCCGAGATTCGATCGTCAGTATCCGCATACCTATTTCAATCTCGTTCACCGGCAAGTCTCTTTACTCGTTCCATAATACAAGATCCCGCAACTTACACTAAGTTACATTGCTTGCAAGGCTTGTGTGTTATGTTGTATTACCGAGTGGGCCCCGAGATACCTCTTCGTCACACGGAGTGACAAATCCCAGTCTTGATCCATACTAACTCAACTAACACCTTCGGAGATACCTGTAGAGCATCTTTATAGTCACCCAGTTACGTTGCGACGTTTGATACACACAAAGCATTCCTCCGGTGTCAGTGAGTTATATGATCTCATGGTCATAGGAATAAATACTTGACACGCAGAAAACAGTAGCAACAAAATGACACGATCAACATGCTACGTCTATTAGTTTGGGTCTAGTCCATCACGTGATTCTCCTAATGACGTGATCCAGTTATCAAGCAACAACACCTTCTTCATAATCAGAAGACACTGACTATCTTTGATCAACTGGCTAGCCAACTAGAGGCTTGCTAGGGACGGTGTTTTGTCTACGTATCCACACATGTAAATGAGTCTTCATTCAATACAATTATAGCATGGATAATAAAAGATTATCTTGATACAGGAATTATAATAATAACTATATTTATTATTGCCTCTAGGGCATAATTCCAACAGTCTCCCACTTGCACTAGAGTCAGTAATCTAGCCCTCACATCATCATGTGAATTACATTGTAATAAATCTAACACCCATACAGTTCTGGTGTTGATCATGCTTTGGCCGTGGAAGAGGTTTAGTCAGCGGGTCTGCTACATTCAGATCCGTGTGCACTTTGCATATATTTACGTCCTCTCCCTCGACGTAGTCGCGGATGAGGTTGAAGCGTCGTTTGACGTGTCTGGTCTTCTTGTGAAACCGTGGTTCCTTTGCTAAGGCAATGGCACCCGTGTTATCATAGAACAAGGTCATTGGATTCAGTGCGCTTGGCACCACTCCAAGATCCGTCATGAACTGCTTCATCCAGACACCCTCCTTAGCCGCCTCCGAGGCAGCCATGTACTCCGCTTCACATGTAGAATCTGCTACGACGCTTTGCTTGGAACTGCACCAGCTTACCGCACCCCCATTAAGAATAAATATGTATCCGATTTGCGACTTAGAGTCGTCCGGATCTGTGTCAAAGCTTGCATCGACGTAACCTTTTACGGCGAGCTCTTCGTCACCTCCATACACGAGAAACATCTCCTTAGTCCTTTTCAGGTACTTCAGGATATTCTTGACCGCTGTCCAGTGATCCACTCCTGGATTACTCTGGAACCTACCTGCCATACTTATGGCCAGGCTAACATCCGGTCTAGTGCACAGCATCGCATACATGATAGAACCTATGGCTGAAGCATAGGGGAAGGAGCGCATATGCTCTCTATCTTCATCAGTTGCTGGGCACTGAGTCTTACTCAATCTCGTACCTTGTAGAACTGGCAAGAACCCTTTCTTGGATTGTTCCATTTTGAACCTCTTCAAAACTTTATCAAGGTATGTGCTTTGTGAAAGTCCTATCACGCGTTTTGATCTATCCCTATAGATCTTAATGCCTAGAATGTAAGCAGCTTCTCCTAGGTCCTTCATAGAGAAACTTTTATTCAATTAACCTTTTATGCTCTCCAAAAACTCTACGTTGTTTCCAATCAGCAATATGTCATCCACATATAATATTAGAAACGCCACAGAGCTCCCACTCACTTTCTTGTAAATACAAGATTCTCCAACCACTTGTATAAACCCAAATGCTTTGATCACCTCATCAAAGCGTTTGTTCCAACTCCGAGATGCTTGCACCAGTCCATAAATGGATCGCTGGAGCTTGCACACCTTGTTAGCATTCTTAGGATCGACAAAACCTTCGGGTTGTATCATATACAACTCTTCCTTAAGGAAACCGTTAAGGAACGCCGTTTTGACATCCATTTGCCAGATTTCATAATCGAAAAATGCAGCTATTGCTAACATGATTCTGACGGACTTAAGCATCGCTACGGGTGAGAAAGTCTCATCGTAGTCAACTCCTTGAACTTGTGAAAAACCCTTTGCCACAAGTCGAGCTTTATAAACGGTCACATTGCCGTGAGCGTCCGTCTTCCTCTTAAAGATCCATTTGTTCTGAATGGCCTTGCGGCCCTCAGGTAGTACCTCCAAAGTCCACACTTTGTTCTCATACATGGATCCTATCTCGGATTTCATGGACTCTAGCCATTTGATGGAATCTGGGCCCACCATTGCTTCTTCATAATTTGTAGGTTCATTGTTGTCTAACAACATGATTGATAAGACGGGATTACCGTACCACTCCGGAGCAGCACGTGGCCTCGTCGACCTGCGTGGTTCGACAGAAACTTGAACTGGAGTTTCATGATCATCATCATTAACTTCCTCCTCAACCGGCGTCGCAATGACAGAGGTTTCCCCTTGCCCTGCGCCACCATCCAGAGGGATGAGAGGTTCGACAACCTCGTCAAGTTCTATCTTCCTCCCACTCAATTCTCTCAAAAGAAACTCCTTCTCCAGAAACGCTCCGTTTTTAGCAACAAACACTTTGCCCTCGGATTTGAGATAGAAGGTGTACCCAACTGTCTCTTTTGGGTAACCTATGAAGACGCACTTTTCCGCTTTGGGTTCCAGCTTTTCAGGCTGAAGCTTTTTGACATAAGCATCACATCCCCAAACTTTAAGAAACGACAACTTTGGCCTTTTGCCATACCACAGTTCATATGGTGTCGTCTCAACGGATTTTGATGGTGCCCTATTTAAAGTGAATGCAGCTGTTTCTAATGCATAACCCCAAAACGATAACGGCAAATCAGTAAGAGACATCATAGATCGCACCATCTCTAATAGAGTACGATTACGACGTTCGGACACACCATTACGCTGTGGTGTTTCAGGCGGTGTTAACTGTGAAACAATTCCACATTGTCTTAAGTGAGTACCAAACTCGAAACTCAGATATTCACCCCCACGATCAGACCGTAGGAACTTGATCTTCTTGTTACGATGATTTTCCACTTCACTCTGAAATTGCTTGAACTTTTCAAATGTTTCAGACTTGTGCTTCATCAAGTAGACATAACCATATCTACTTAAATCATCAGTGAAGGTGAGAAAATAACGATATCCGCCGCGTGCCTCCACGCTCATCGGACCACACACACCGGTATGTATGATTTCCAACAAGTCACTTGCACGCTCCATTGTTCCAGAGAACGGAGTCTTAGTCATCTTGCCCATGAGGCATGGTTCGCACGTGTCAAGTGAATCAAAGTCAAGTGACTACAAAAGTCCATCAGCATGGAGTTTCTTCATGCGCTTTACACCAATATGACCTAAACGGCAGTGCCACAAAAATATGGCGCTATCATTGTTAACTCTAACTCTTTTGGTCTCAATGTTATGTATATGCGTATCGCTATCAAGATTCAATATGAACAATCCTCTCACATTCGGTGCATGACCATAAAAGATGTTACTCATAGAAATAGAACAACCATTATTCTTTGACTTAAAAGAGTAACCGTCTCGCAATAAACAAGATCCAGATATAATGTTCATGCTCAACGCAGGCACTAAATAACAATGATTTAAGTTCATCACTAATCCTGACGGTAACTGAAGTGACACTGTGCCGACGGCGATTGCATCAACCTTGGAACCATTTCCTACGCGCATCGTCACTTCATCTTTCGCCAGCCTTCGTCTATTCCGCAGTTCCTGTTTCGAGTTGCAAATATGAGCAACAGAACCGGTATCGAATACCCAGGCACTACTACGAGAGCCGGTTCAGTACACATCAATAACATGTATATCAAATATACCTGATTTTTCTTTGGTCGCCTTCTTATCTGCCAGATACTTGGGGCAATTGCGCTTCCAGTGACCCATACCCTTGCAATAGTAACATCCGTTTCAGGCTTAGGTCCAGCTTTGGGTTTCTTCGTCGGATTGGCAACAGGCTTGCCGCTCTTCTTCGAATTTCCCTTCTTTCATTTGCCGTTTCTCTTGAAACTAGTGGTCTTATTCACCATCAACACTTGATGCTCTTTACGGAGTTCAGACTCTGCGACTTTCAGCATCGCAACCAACTCGCCGGGAGACTTGTTCATCCCTTGCATGTTGTAGTTCAACACAAAGCCTTTATAGCTTGGCGGCAGTGATTGAAGGATTCTGTCAGTGATAGCTTCTTGTGGGAGTTCAATCCCCAGCTCAGCTAGACGGTTTGAGTACCCAGACATTTTGAGCACATGTTCACTGACAGATGAGTTTTCCTCCATCTTGCAAGCATAGAATTTATCGGAGGTCTCATACCTCTCGATCCGGGCGTTCTTCTGAAAGATAAACTTCAACTCCTGGAACATCTCAAATGCTCCATGACGCTCAAAGCGACGTTGAAGTCCCGGTTCTAAGCCATACAAGACTGCACATTGAACTATTGAGTAGTCCTCCTTACGTGCTAACCAAGCGTTCTTAACATCCTGATCAGCCGTAGCGGGTGGTTCATCTCCTAACGCAGCATTAAGGACATAATCCTTCTTCCCAGCTTGTAAGATTAGCTTAAGATTACGAGCCCAGTCTACAAAGTTGCTTCCATCATCTTTCAACTTAGCTTTCTCTAGGAACGTATTAAAATTCAGGATGACTGTCGCGTGAGCCATGATCTACAACACAAATATATTCAAAGTGGACTTAGACTATGTTCAAGATAATCAGAGTTTAACTTAATCAAATTATTCGCTAAACTCCCACTCAAAACGTACATCTCTCTAGTCATTTGAGTGGTTCATGATCCACTTACACTAGCTCAAGTCCGATCATCACGTGAGTTGAGTATAGTTTCAGTGGTAAGCATCCCTATGATAATCATATCATCTATATGATTCATGATCGACCTTTCGTTCTCATGTGTTCCGAGGCCATGTCTGCACATGCTAGGCTCGTCAAGCTTAACCCGAGTGTTCCGCGTGCGCAACTGTTTTGCACCCGTTGTATGTGAACGTTGAGTCTATCACACCCGATCATCACGTGGTGTCTCGAAACGACGAACTGTAGCAACGGTGCACAGTCGGGGAGAACACAATTTCGTCTTGAAATTTTAGTGAGAGATCACCTCATAATGCTACCGTCGTTCTAAGCAAAATAAGGTGCATGAAAGGATTAACATCACATGCAATTCATAAGTGACATGATATGGCCATCATCACGTGCTTCTTGATCTTCATCACCAAAGCACCGACACGACCTTCTTGTCACCGGCGCCATGCCATGATCTCCATCAACGTGTTGCCATCGGGGTTGTCGTGCTACTCATGCTATTACTACTAAAGCTACATCCTAGCAAAATAGTAAACGCATCTGCAAGCACAAACGTTAGTATAAAGACAACCCTATGGCTCCTGCCGGTTGCCGTACCATCGACGTGCAAGTCGATATTTCTATTACAACATGATCATCTCATACATCCAATATATCACATCACATCGTTGGCCATATCACATCACAAGCATACCGTGCAAAAACAAGTTAGACGTCCTCTAATTTTGTTGTTGCATGTTTTACGTGGTGACCAAGGGTATCTAGTAGGATCGCATCTTACTTACGCAAACACCACAACGGAGATATATGAGTTGCTATTTAACCTCATCCAAGGACCTCCTCGGTCAAATCCGATTCAACTAAAGTTGGAGAAACCGACACTTGCTAGTCATCTTTGAGCAACGGAGTTACTCGTAACGATGAAACCAGTCTCTCGTAAGCGTACGAGTAATGTCGATCCAAGCCACTTCAATCCAACAATACCGCGGAATCAAGAAAAGACTAAGGAGGGCAGCAAAACGCACATCACCGCCCACAAAAACTTTTGTGTTCTACTCGAGAAGACATCTACGCATGAACCTAGCTCATGATGCCACTGTTGGGGAACGTCGCATGGGAAACAAAAATTTTCCTACGCGCACGAAGACCTATCATGGTGATGTCCATCTACGAGAGGGGATGAGTGATCTACGTACCCCTGTAGATCGTACAGCAGAAGCGTTAGTGAACGCGGTTGATGTAGTGGAACGTCCTCACGTCCCTCGATCCGCCCCGCGAACAATCCCGCGATCAGTCCCACGATCTAGTACCGAACGGAAGGCACCTCCGCGTTCAGCACACGTACAGCTCGACGATGATCTCGGCCTTCTTGATCCAGCAAGAGAGACGGAGAGGTAGAAGAGTTCTCCGGCAGCGTGACGGCGCTCCGGAGGTTGGTGATGACCTTGTCTCAGCAGGGCTCCGCCCGAGCTCCGCAGAAACGCGATCTAGAGGAAAAACTGTGGAGGTATGTGGTCGGGCTGCCGTGGAAAAGTCGTCTCAAATCAGCCCCAATACCTCCGTATATATAGGTGGGAGGGAGGGGACCTTGCCTTGGGGCTCAAGGAGCCCCAAGGGGGTCGGCCGAGTCCAAGGGGGGAAGGCTCCCCCCCAAACCGAGTTGGACTTGGTTTGGTGGGTGGGAGTCCTTCCCTTCCTTCCCACCTCCCTTTATTTTTCTTTCTCTTTGATTTTTCTTTGTATGGCGCATAGGGCCCTTTTGGGCTGTCCCACCAGCCCACTAAGGGCTGGTGCGCCACCCTTATGGCCTATGGGCTTCCCCGGGGTGGGTTGCCCCCCCGGTGAACTCCCGGAACCCATTCGTCATTCCCGGTACATTCCCGGTAACTCCGAAAACCTTCCGGTAATCAAATGAGGTCATCCTATATATCAATCTTCGTTTCCGGACTATTCCGGAAACCCTCGTGAAGTCCGTGATCTCATCCAGGACTCCGAACTACATTCGGTAACCAACCATATAACTCAAATACGCATAAAACAACGTCGAACCTTAAGTGTGCACACCCTGCGGGTTCGAGAACTATGTAGACATGACCCGAGAGACTCCTCGGTCAATATCCAATAGCGGGACCTGGATGCCCATATTGGATCCTACATATTCTATGAAGATCTTATCGTTTGAACCTCAGTGCCAAGGATTCATATAATCCCGTATGTCATTCCCTTTATCCTTCGGTATGTTACTTGCCCGAGATTCGATCGTCAGTATCCGCATACCTATTTCAATATCGTTCACCGGCAAGTCTCTTTACTCGTTCCGTAATACAAGATCCCACAACTTACACTAAGTTACATTGCTTGCAAGGCTTGTGTGTGATGTTGTATTACCGAGTGGGCCCCGAGATACCTCTCCGTCACACGGAGTGACAAATCCCAGTCTTGATCCATACTAACTCAACTGACACCTTCGGAGATACCTGTAGAGCATCTTTATAGTCACCCAGTTACGTTGCGACGTTTGATACACACAAAGCATTCCTCCGGTGTCAGTGAGTTATATGATCTCATGGTCATAGGAATAAATACTTGACACGCAGAAAACAGTAGCAACAAAATGACACGATCAACATGCTACGTCTATTAGTTTGGGTCTAGTCCATCACGTGATTCTCCTAATGACGTGATCCAGTTATCAAGCAACAACACCTTGTTCATAATCAGAAGACACTAACTATCTTTGATCAACTGGCTAGCCAACTAGAGGCTTGCTAGGGACGGTGTTTTGTCTACGTATCCACAAATGTAAATGAGTCTTCATTCAATACAATTATAGCATGGATAATAAACGATTATCTTGATACATGAATTATAATAATAACTATATTTATTATTGCCTCTAGGGCATAATTCCAACACCCAAAACACGGTACGAGCTGTGGATAGGACAAGTGCCATCCCTGCAACATTTCAGGGTGTGGGGGTGCCCAGCTGAGGCCAAACTGTTTAATCCAAACATTGCAAAATTAGATCCCAAAACAGTAAGTTGCCACTTCATTGGCTATATCCTAATAGATCAAAGGGTTTTCGTTTCAACAGTCCAGAAATATACACAAAGTTTGTAGAAACAAGACATGCAGTCTTCGTAGAGGACGAAATGATGAGAGGGGGGGCATGTTAGCTCGAAAAATTGATCTTGAGGAGAAGAGGGTGCATGCACCTAATCCGATGATTCAAGAGTCATTTTTCTCACTACCAGTTGTGAGTCCAACCATGACAACTATGGGAAAAGACCCGGAACCTGTCCTTCAGGATCCGACTGAACATGTTGTTGACCATGAAAGGGATGTGCAGCAACCATTTTTAGAAGATGTGCCAGAAGTTGAGGCACAGAATGTGCTATAGAATGAGGCACTTAGAAGGTCTAACAGGACAAGAAGATCAACTATTTCTATTGATTATAAAGTTTATAACACAAACTTGGTTCATATGGAAGGTGATCCCGCTTCATATGAAGAAGCTATGAGAAGTCCTCACTCATCGAAGTGGCTGGAGGTAATCAAAGACGAGATGAACTCGATGAGTTCCAACAATGTTTGGGACTTAGAAATCATTCCTAACGGAGCCAAAAACAGTAGGTTGTAAATGGGTCTACAAAACTAAGTATGACTCTAATGGGATTATAGAAAAGTATAAAGCACGACTTGTGGCAAAAGAATTTACACAAATAGAAGGGATAGACTACAATGAGACTTTTTCCCCAGTCTCTAAGGGTTCCTTCAGAATCATAATGGCATTAGTTGCACATTTTGATTTAGAGTTACATCAAATGAATGTAAAGACGATATTTCTAAATGGAGATTTAGAAGATAATGTCTACATGAGACAACCCAAGGGTTTTATCATGGAAGGCAAGGAAGATATGGGATGCCACCTGAAGAAATCCATTTATGGACTAAGGAAAGCCTCTAGACAGTGGTATCTAAAGTTTAATGATACAACACTAGTGGGGACGGGGCCTTTAGCCCCGGCCCGTAAGGGGCTTTAGTCCCGGTTCACCAACCGGGACTAAAGGGGCGGGACTAAAGGCCTAGCCTTTAGTCCAGGCCCTGTTACAATCCGGGACTAAAGGTGCTCCACGTGGGCGCCTCGTAGCGCCCCAGGGGCAGGCCCTTTAGTCCCGGTTCGTTACACGGACCGGGACTAAAGAGTTTCAGATTTTGCTTATTTTTGGGTTTTTTTGAATGAAATTATTTTTGGGTTTTAGGGTTTTAGGGTTTAGGTGTTCGGGAGATTAACGTGATGCCTCGTTTGGTGTTCGGGAATTAGTTTTCATATAATTTAAATAGAAATAATTATGCATATATATATAAGATTAACTTATCTTACAAGCGAGCATATATATACAATTATATGGAGATCTGAATTATCGGGACTAGGGCCCGTCTATTCGATTACATGGACGAACATCATTAATGGCCCCTAGCTACACTAAATCGTCCTTTGTCATCTATAGCTTCCGTCCTCAGAAATCCCGCAAGCTCCTCTGCAACATCAATCGCGCGTTGCTCTGGTAGGACCTTCGTCCTCATGGCCGTGTGCTATATAAGAAGAGGAGGTGAATATGAATATCAATCATGATAACAAAGAATGACGGGTAAAAATAGAGGTGTGAATGTTCATTGCTTACGTCGAATCTGTGATCCTTGTGCTCAGAGGTAAACGTGTGAATGGTCTCGCAAACATAGTATCCGCATAGATGCGTTCCCCGTGGCTGCTGGTCGCACTTTACGAGAATAGAATATATATAATCAAAATAATAATCTAGCATCATAAATGTATTGAAAATAGAAGTATACCATACTACTACTTACCTGAGCCGTTCTAAAGGTCAGCTTCTCAGGAAAGTTACCGGGAGTCACGCACTTGAACCGCTTCCAAACCCTGCCCGACAAGGATAATGATTTGCTAAGTTTTTCATTAATTGATATATCAGAAAATCATCGAAAGAGACCGATAGAGCGCAAGAATGATTGAAATTACCCTTGGAGCATGTCCTGCAGGCTTTGGAACTGTTCCAAGGGTCTCGATAATGGGTCGAAGGCATCAACACTTCCCTTATCAATTTGAATGTCCAACAGAATCCAATGGAAGCTGCACATGTATATATATATATGTGTGTGTCAGTAACTTATCAATTACACTTATAAGTGAATGGACACAATAGAGTAAAGACCCTCACCTGAAGTTGTATGGAAACAGTATGTGGTCACAGAAATTTTGATCTATTAGAAACCTTAGAAGGTTTTCCTTCGTCTCCTTGGGTTTATCAGTTAGCGTCGCTATATGTATTTTATCTGGGTCAATAAACCCAATATTTAGGATGTTCTTACTTTTACAATCCAGAATCTTCATTCTGCATAATAGAGTACAAGTTATATATTGACAATGAATTGAAATAACTAAACAAGTTATTTGTAGACAATGAATTGAAAAACTTACAGACAATAGCAACTCATAAGCAATTTGTCGAGGGCGTTGCCATTGTACATCTGGAAGAGTTCATCAAAGTCGATATGGATTTCTTCGGGGCGGCCGTAGTACTCCCGTGGGACACTCAGCACGATCATCGTTCTCCCATTCTTTGATTCACTTAAGTACCATTGATGCAAGTAACACATATTTGTTGGGAGATCATCTTTGCTGACCAAAGTCTCTCCCATGACAAACCATGGCTTAGGGGCTACCACAGCCTTGGGTATCCTGTCGTCTTGGGAAGCCAGCAAATCTTCAACCGAGATACCACATTCAGCCGCCAACTCCTTTGCTATTTCAAAAGCTTGCCCCTGCACCGGAGGGGGAACATTCTCGGTTAACACCTTGAGGGGTGGGATCGACTGTTTGGCCTGTTGTCCAAGCTGAGGAACGTCTGATTTTTTCTTGCTTGTAGTTGAACTTGATTTGCTCCCACTTGCACTTGCACGTGATCTGCTCTTTTTCACTTCCTTCTGCAATGTGCGTGTATAGTTATCAGGCTTATGGTGTAAGTCATACTGTGATGGAAGGGTCATGAAGTCTTTTGCCCATGCTATTTGCTTCTCGGTGTATTCCGGGCGGGGCTCGGGTTCCTTCTTTTTCATCTGCGCATCATGATGTTCCTTTGCTATCCTGGCATTTTCCTCGGGGGTACGATCATAAGGTCTGATAGGAAGATTAGCATGAGGTACCTTTGGGAGGGGCGACCGTTTGCGCTTTGGGGGGCTCCGTCGCTTAGGAATCGTTGCGGAGCGTTCTTGGTGGCACGCTTCCGCTTAGTATCCTGTGCGGGCGGCGGCGGAGACGGACGACCCAAGTCCGGCGGCGGTGATCGAGATGGACTCGTGTTGTGCTGGCCGACGTCATGTGGAGGGCTTGGAGGTAATGGAGGTGTAGGTGACCTGCGACGACTCGGAGGCGGTGTTGTCCTTGGGGCCGAGCCTGGAAGCTTGATGTAGTTCTTGTCCCATAGGATGACTCCACCCAGTACTTCTCCGAGTGTCCTCTCATCTTCGGGTCCAGCTATGTCGAGCTCCATATCATGAAACCCCGTCATGACTTCATCCACCCCGACTTTAGCAAAGCTAGCTGGAATCTTACGACCATGCCAGCGTGCATTAGGGCCAGAAGGTAAAGCTTGTCCGACGGCCACCTTCATGGATATGTTCTTGAATTTCTGATGGAGTTCACATGATGTTGACTCCTTGATTCCATCCACGGGGTAGCCGGGACCGCCCTCAATCATTCTTCGTGCATCGTCGCCTCGTCGGACGGGGCCTCAGATTCAGCCACGCTGTTTTTCCGCTTAGATGGGGCGCCGGTAATATCAAGTGCAGGATCTTCCTGGCGCGCTACTCCTCTAAGCTCATCAATCTGCTTCTGTTCTCTCCTCCTCTTCTTATTTTCATTTTTCCTAATCTTATTTTCTTATTTTTGTTCATATTTCTTCTTCTTGTAACCCTAACCTAATTCTAAATATTACTAACCCTAATAATCTAGCACAAACCTAATAACAATAGGAATTAAATGAAAAAAAAATCTTTTTCTTTTTCTTTTTCTTCTTTTCTTCTCTTTTTCTTCTTTTCTTCTCCTTTTTCTTCCTTTCTTCTCCTTTTTCTTCTTTTCTTCTCCTTTTCTTCCTTTCTTCTCCTTTTTCTTCTTTTCTTCTCCTTTTTCTTCTTTTCTTCTCCTTTTTCTTCTTTTCTTCTCATTTTTCTTCTTTTCTTCTCCTTTTTCTTCTTTTCTTCTCCTTCCCTTTTTCTTCTTTTCTTCTCCTCCTCTGCTTATTCTCTTCTTCTACTTCTCCTCTTCTTCTATTTTTCCTCTTCTTCTCCTCTCCTCCTCTTCTTATTCTCCTTTTTCTTCTTTTCTTCTCCTCCTCTTCTTATTTTCCTTTGTCCTAATTCTAAATATTACTAACCCTAATAATCTAGCACAAACCTAAATATTCTATTATTTTTCTTTTCTTCTCCTTTTTCTTCTTTTCTTCTACTGGCCGGAGTGTTCGGGGGGAGGGGGCGGGGGGCTTACCGGCCGGAGGTGTCGACGGCGCGCGGCGAGGAGGACGGCGGCGGCGAGGAGTACGACGGCGACGGCGAGGAGGACGGCAGGCGGCGGCGAGCAGGACGGCGAGCAGCCTGACGGCGTCATCGAGTTCGTCGCTGTGCCGCGCTGGGCAGGAGAACGAGAGGAAGAAGAAGAGAAATGGACGATTTGGGTTGGAATTTTCTAACTCCCGCTTATATAGGTGGATCTTTAGTCCCGGTGAGTGGCTCAAACCGGGACTAAAGACCCCCTTTAGTCCCGGCTGGAGCCACGACCCGGGACTAAAGGCACTTTTTCGGCAGACCAGAAGGCGGGAAAGCAGGGGCCTTTAGTCCCGGTGCGGAGCTCCAACCGGGACTAAAGGGGGTCTTTAGTCCCGGGGCGTAGCTCCACCCGGGACTAAAGCCCCTCCTCGGCTGCACGATAAGTTTAGTCCCACCTCACCCAGCGAGGGGGACTAACACTTGTTTATATGCCCCGTCGCAGCTTCTCCTACGAGCTCCTCTCTAAAGCAGGCTTACGGGCCTAAACTCACTGAAAATTGAAACTATATTCGAAATTATGAAGAAAATTCAACCTGAATTCAAAGTGAACTCACTTTGAATTTAGATTGAATTTTCTCTATAAATTCTCATACAGTTTCAATTTTTTTCTATTTTCATAATTAATAATTTTGACTATCCAAACTATTATCTATTTTGTTATTTTCAATTAAAAACTATGTTTATTAAAATTCTTTTTGCATATTTGAGAATTTGACAAAACTATGATAATGAAAAGTGTTTGAAATTGAATAAATAATGCAAAACTATTTTCTATTTTCATAAGTAATAATTTTGACTATCCAAACTATTATCTATTTTGTTATTTTCAATTAAAACTATGTTTATTAAAAATTCTTTTTGCATATTTGAGAATTTGACAAAACTATGATAATGAAAAGTGTTTGAAATTGAATAAATAATGCAAAACTATTTTCTATTTTCAAAAGTAATTATTTTGACTATCCAAACTATTATCTATTTTGTTAGTTTCAATTAAAAACTATGTTTATTAAAAATTCTTTTTGCATATTTGAGAATTTGGCATGCTATCATCATTTCACCCACATAGCATGTGTTAAAAAGTTGAGAGGGCTACGACAAACCTGGATGCACTTCGTGTACAAAACGGACAATCTCTCTCGAAGTATCAGCGTTTCACAAGGAGAAGAAGGAGAAACGACCCCCACAGCAACAGTCGACATTCTTCTTCTCTCATGTATGTTGGACACTCCCTCACCTGATTTTTTGATCGTCGATGATGGTCGCTATTCCTTCTTTCCCTAATGCATAACAAATATCTAGCACAAGGAGAAGAAGGAAAAGCGACCCCCACAACAAAAGTGGTTCCGCGGCATGCCACGTGGTTCCGCTGGACGCCACGTGGTTTCGCTGCACGCCACGTGGGACTAATGGTCTTTCATTTTTAAATGACTGTTTTAATCAAAAACATATCTGTTACAAAAGGGATTTCATTTTTTGAACTTATTTGAACTGAAGACTTTTTGTATATATATGTGGTCGAAATGCATGGTACCATGAAGTTAGAAAGGGCTAAACCATTCAAAAGTAGCAAATGAAGTTAGAAAGGGCTAAACCATTCAAATTTGGAAACTATAATGGCACAAACAGAAACTAGACATATATAATTTGGTCCAAGCAGTACATGATACTAGTCCAAACAGTACATAATAATAGCTACCATAGATATATATACAAGTGTTCGACGTTGAGAACACTACTCGTCTGAATCAGAATGTCCACCTTCCTCGAGGTGACGCTGGCCATAGTTGACGACTCGAATCTTGCGGTACAACTCGTATGAAACGTATGCATCTTTTGCTGCATACTCAATGTTGATACGATCAAGTGGGGCCTTCTCCCAAAGTTTGTGCTGAGACTTTGGGAAACTGGTCTTCATATCACCATATTCCTCGTCGATCAAGGCAACTGCCATATGAGCCATCGAAGTCCTGACATGTCGAAGCCTGAATACCGTTTGGAGATCAATGAGGCAACCAGTTGGTATCTCAATACCGAAGCTGTACCTCATCTTCAGCTTGACGTTCCTTATGTCAACGGTAGCAAAAGTGATGCCGCTGCGAAGGAAGTCCATGAGTTCTGGACAATGCTTGTCACTACTGCAACAGAAACAAATTAAAATGGAACAAATATTACATACTGCTGCAATAAGGAAACATGTTTCACTACAACTAAAGAGAAAATTATCTTTAGGATTCAAATAGAACATATGCAATGGAACCTAGAACGATCACTATAGCTATCAAATGGAACCTAGAGAGATCACTAGCTATATGCAATTTTCATGACTATGACATATCATATTGCTATCCAATGGAACCTAGAGAGATCACTAGCTATATGCAATTTTCATAACCTTGGATCAAAGAACACCGCATAAAATTGTATCACTACAACTATCATTTCAATGGAACATATTGAACCAATCAGATTTTTCAGATAGTGGAACACTATTCCAATCAGATTGTGTTCCCTTCAACTAATCAAAACTGTGTCACTACAACTATTTGAAGCGAACCAACTATGATTCCAATGGAACATATTAAACACTAGTTGATTCTAATACGATTTTTCAGATTATGGAACACTATTCCAATCAGATTGTGTTCCCCTTCAACTAATCAAAATTGTTTCACTACAACTATTTGAAGGGAACCAACTATGATTCCAATGGAACATTTTAAACACTAGTTGATTCTAATACGATTTTTCAGATTATGGAACACTATTCCAATTAGATTGTGTTCCCCTTCAACTAATCAAAATTGTTTCACTACAACTATTTGAAGGGAACCAACTATGATTGAAACAAATAAACTTACAATGTCATTATCTTGGATCAAAGAAAGCCTCAAAACTTACCTCGCCCATTGGAAGATCAAGACATGGTGTGCGAAGCATAGTTTGATGACGGCAACACCGCGTTGATCGTCCGTGTACTCCAAATCAAGCCCCAAGAACTTCTCATGATCCATTGCGGCGTCAAGCCATCGTTCCTTCAACTGTTCAAGAAAAAGGCATCTCCCTGCTCTCGTTCGTGTACACGACATCGAGCATGGTCGTGCCATGTGCGAGCACCTCTTCAAAGCGAGTTGGCATGGTGGAAGAAGAGAAGGGAAGAAGAGAGGAGAAGAACAGAGAGCGAGAGCGAGAGAGAAGAAGAAACAGAGAAATGGCGACTCTGCTCCGGTTCGTGCTTTTCATCGCCCGAAACGACGCGGGATGCAAACCGTTGGGGCCTTTAGTCCCGGGTTGAGCCACCAACCGGGACTCAAGAGTTATACCAACGGTTGCCGCCACTACGGCAGGCCACGTGTTAGGCCTTTAGTCCCGGGTTGAGCCACCAACCGAGACTAAAGGGGGATACGAACGGTTGCCACCACCACTGCCCACCGCGTAGCCCTTTAGTCCCGATTTGGGACACGAACCGGGACTAAAGGCTCCTTACGGGCCGGGACTAAAGCCTCAAGGGAGGCATTGAGAATTGGGGCGACGTGGCCGGGCCTTTAGTCCCGGCCCAGAGGCAGGCCGGGACTAAAGGGTCCTGGCCAAAGGCCCGTTTGCACTAGTGCAAGTACAAGTTTTGGATTTAAAGAAAATGTTGAGGATAACTGCGTTTATGCAAAGTTCAAAAATGGGAAATACATTTTCTTAATTTTGTATGTGGATGATATCTTGCTCGCTACCAACGGTGTTAGTCTACTACAAGAAACAAATAAGTTTTTATCCTCAAATTTTGATATGAAAGATCTTGATGATGCTTCATATGTTTTGGGCATTGAAATTCACCGAGATAGAAAAATGGAGTTTTAGGACTATCACAGAAAGCATATTTAGAGAAGGAATTCAAAAAGTATAATATGCATGCGAGTAAGGTCACACCTGCTCCTATAGTCAAGGGTGATAGTTTTGGAAAATTCCAATGTCCCAAGAACCAGTATGAGCTCGATCAAATGAAAGCAGTGCCATATACTTCGAGTGTTGGAAGTTTACAGTATGCACAAGTGTGCACTCGCCCTGACTTAGCTTTTATCACCGGGGTACTTAGTAGATATCAAGAGAACGAGGCCTAGAGCACTGAAAGATGGTAAAGAAAGCATTGTGTTATGCGCAGGGCACAAAGGACATCATGATAACATACAGAAGATCTGATTCCCTAGAGATAAAAGGGTATTCAGACGCAGATTTTGCGGGAGACAGAGATAATAGAAAATCCACGTCAGGATACGTGTTCACTCTCGCTGGAGGGGCTATTTCATGGATAAGCTCCAACCAGTTCATAGTTGCATCGTCCATGATGCAAGTAGAATATATAGCATGTTTTGAACCCACCGGGCAGGTGATATGGTTAAAGAAATTTATACCCGACTTGAAAGTGGTTGATTGTATTCACAAACCACTAAAGATGTACTGTGACAACCAGCCCGCAGTATTTTATGCTCACAACAAGAAGTCGAGTAATGCTACCAAGACAATAGATATAAAATATTATGTTGTGAAAGATAAAATCCAAGATCACACTATAAGTCTCGAGCATATAAGGACAAATGATAGCTTACCATCCAATGTGTTCAAAGAACACTTAGCCAGCATGGCTTTAAGGGAAAGCCTATGATTCCTGGATCATGAGAGGCCCAAAAGTAAGAGAATTCGTTTTAAAACGGAGATGTATGTTGTAGTTGTCTGATTCTATCGGCAATTGAGCTGTGACGATGAAACATGCCTTATGTACTAATCGGTGATGAAGCTAGTAAAGTATAAAGTTAAAAGAAAAGTTGAGATCAAAGGGAAGAATGTTAGGATGATCTCTCTTTCGTGTGAGCCCAACGGCCCACCGGACCCCTTAATCGTGCCCAGATCGAGACGCCCAACCAAACCATGATTGGTGGGCCCCCGTGACCCGTACTATAAATAAAGAGGTGGGGGCCGGGGCACGTAGTACGAGGTTCATTGCGCCGCCAGTCTTCCTACCAACATCCCCTTCCGATCTAGGGTTAGCGTAGTGCTCACGGAAAGCATCGCCGCCAGCTCACCGCTCTCAGCCTCCACCATCATCGCCCCTCCGTCATGGCCACTCGAGCGAGCTCATCGAGCCAAGGAGAAGGTATACACCCATCTCATCCTCTTACTACCGCTAATCCCCTATCCATGTGATCGAGAGGGTCCATCAGGACTAACTTAGAAAGATTTGGGAGTTTTCCCAACTCATCAGGAATGGTTCCGCTGAGCTTATTCGCAGCAAGCAAGATATCTTCAAGCTGACTGATGTTTTTTAGGCTTGGTGGGATTGTTCCGGTGAGATTATTTCCTGTAAAATCTAACGACACTAGATTGGATAGGCGGCCTATACGGCTGGGAACTTCTCCTATTAGTAAGTTGCTATACAGGTATAACAACTGTAGATTAGAGCAGTTTGTAAGAGTATCCAGAATGATCCCTCGAAGTGAGTTGCCCCCAAGTCAAGGTACTGAAATCTTTGGAGACGGTTGAGAGGAGGTATCACGCCGGTGAAGCCATTCATGGACAGTTCCAGTAGCCTAAGGAACGTTAGATTTCCAAGGGACGGTGAAATCGGGCCCGACAATGATAGGTTCATGAGGCTCAGCTCGATGACTCGCCGCATTGGACGCCGTTCCATCTGCAAAGGGGGACGCCGACGTGCCAAGATCTCAAGGCTTGACTTGAGTCGTTGGTGATGGCCCGCTTGAAATCCAACAGGGAGATCATGTCCGTGCTATTATCATGGACTGCCGTCGTCGTTGAGGAGGAGCAGCGGATGGTGCCGACTCCGGAAGAAACGAGCAGCGACGGCAGTAGCGTAAAGATTTGGGCGAGCCTCACAGGTTGACTGGCACATGTAAAGCTTCCCTGGCCTGCAAGTGAGACCAGCAACGGCAGTAGCATTAGATCGAGGATGCTGCCGGCTTCACAAATTGTGTCAAGAAAGAGTTTGCTGGCAGCAATGGCGAAACTGACGGCAAAGAGAAAAGATGGATGTTTGCTTAGAGACAAGTAATGAGGAGAACAGAGTACGTATGGCACCTTTGCTCGGCCAGTTGGCACGGAACGGCGGCCTGCTTCCTTCCATGATTTTGCTGCCGCCCCGCCACGGGGAGGGGGGGGGGGGGGGGGGGGGGCGGTAAGCTGGATCCTCATCTTGCTAAGGCTCCAGCATAAAAGCCTTCTGAGTTTAAATTATCTGCAATTTTTCTCACGGCCTTATTTGAACTCTGAAGCCTACCCGGCATCGCAGAGCGAAGACCTCGAGCTCGTCAACCCTGTCAGTGACCGCTTCCTGAATAAATACTTCAGTGGGATTGTTCCCTTGTTCCAATTCTTCTATATACTTTATAGCGGGAGTCGACAGAGATATATGCAGTATTGCCATATTTTTTCGAGAACACCTAAAAAGGGGCAGGGTTCCTGTATTTCATTGAGAAGAAAAAAATTTGTCCAGTTGATAAGGAAAACCGGACCCAAATACCAAACATTCTCGAAAAAATAAGGAAAACCGAGTGAAACCAAAAAACAAAGAAAAAAAAGAAAAACAAGAAAAAAGAGGCACTAGAACTAGAAGATAGGGACGAGACAAAAACGTCATCAGGAGACATCATCTGAGCCAGACACCAGAACACCTAGGCCCAAAACAGTAAGGCGGGACTCAAGAACAACCGGACTGACCGCTATTCGTCGAAGACTCTTCCGTCTCGGCCTCAATGAATCATGTGGTAACATTATCTTGTGGAAAGCATTCTGAGAGGTCCAACTTTGACTTCCCCTCTCCAAAGAGCTCAACGTCTCGATCACTTGCGGTGAGAGTGGTTTTTTGTACATGTCCAGATATGCCTGTATCTTTTGTTCTGGCTCCTCTGCTTTTTTGACCTCCGACAGCTCACAAAAATACTCCAACATCCTGTTCTGCGCGCTTGGATGTCGGGATGTTGCATGCCTTGTTCTTCTTACGTCCTTATCTGAAGCCTACCCGCCATCGCAGAGCGAATACCTCGAGCCCGTCAACCTTGTCAGTGACCGCTCTTGTCTTGAATAAATACTCCAGTGGGATTGTTCCCTTGTTCCAATTCTTCTCTTTACTTTTCAGCGGGAGTCGACAGAGATATATGCAGCATTCACATATTTTCTTTCGAGAACACCTCGAGAGGGGCACGGTTCCTGCATTTCATTGAGAAGAGAAGAATTTGTCCAGTTTATAAGGAAAACCGGGCCCAAAAACCAAACATTCTCGGATAATTAGGGAAAACAAAATGAAACCTTAAACAAAGAAAAAACAAGAAAAACAAGAAAAAAGAGGCCCTAGAATTAGGAGATAGGGACGAGACAAAGACATCATCAGGACACATCATCGGAGCCAGATACGAGAGCACCTAGGCCCAAAAATAGTAAGGAGAGACTCAAGAACAACCGGACTTTCCGCTATTCGTCGAAGACTCTTCTGTCTCGGCCTCAATGAATCATGTGCTAACATTATCTTGTGGAAAGCATCGTGAGAGGTCAAACTTTGACTTCCCTGCAATCCTCTCCAAAGAGCTCAACGCCTCAATCACTTGCGGTGAGAGTGGTTTTTTGTACATGTCCAGATATGTGTGTATCTTTTGTTCTAGCCCCTCTACTTTTTTGATCTCCGACAGCTCACCAAAAAACTCCAACATCCTATTCTGCGCGCTTGGATGTCGGGATGTTGCATGCCTTGTTATTCTTACGCCCTTATCTAAAGCCTACCCGCCATCGCACATCGAAGACCTCGAGCCCGTCAACCTCGTCAGTGACCGCTCCAGTCCTGAATAAATACTCGAGTGGGATTGTTCCCTTGTTCCAATTCTTCCCTATACTTTTCAGCGGGAGTCGACAGAAATATATGCAGCATTTGCATTTTTTTTCGAGAACACCTCAAGAGGGGCAGGGTTCCTGCATTTCATTGAGAAGAAAAGAATTTGTTCAGTTTATAAGGAAAACCGGGCCCAAAAACCTCACATTCTGGGATAATTAGGGAAAACCGAATGAAACCTAAAAACAAAGAAAAAAGAAAAACGAGAAAAAAGATGCACTCGAACTAGGAGATAGGGACGAGACAAAAACATAACCAGGAGACATCATCGTAGCCAACCACCAGAGCACCTAGGCCCAAAACAGTAAGGCGAGATCCAAGAACAACTGGACTGGCCGCTATTCGTCGAAGACTCTTCTGTCTCGGCCTCAATGAAGCATGTGCTAACATTATCTTGTGGAAAGCATGCTGAGAGGTCCAACTTTGACTTCCCTGCAATCCTCTCGAAAGAGCTCAACGCCTCGATCACTTACAATGAGAGTGGTTTTTTGTACATGTCCAGATATGCCTGTATCTTTTGTTCTGGCCCCTTTGCTTTTTTGATCTCCGATAGCTCAGCAAAAAACTCGAACATCCTATTCTGCACGCTTGGATGTCGGGATGTTGCATGCCTTGTTCTTCTTACGTCCTTATCTGAAGCCTACCCGCCATCGCAGAGCCAAGACCTCGAGCCCGTCAACCTTATCAGTGACCGCTCCAGTGCTGAATAAATACTCCAGTGGGATTATTCCCTTGTTTCAATTCTTCTCTATACTTTTCAGCGGGAGTTGACAGAGATATATGCAGCATTCGCATATTTTTTTCGAGAACACCTCGAGAGGGGCAGGTTCCTGCATTTCAGTGAGAAGAAAAGAATTTGTCCAGTTTATAAGGAAAACCGGGCCCAAAAACCTAACATTCTCGGATAATTAGGGAAAACCGAATGAAACCTAAAAACAAACAAAAAAAAGAAAAATGAGAAAAAAGAGGCACTAGAACTAGGAGATAGGGACGAGACAAAAACATCATCAAGAGACATCATCGGAGCGAGACTCCACAGCACCTAGGCCCAAAACAATAAGACGAGACTCAAGAACAACTGGACTGACCACTATTCGTCGAAGACTCTTCTGTCTCGGCCTTAATGAATTATGTGTTAACATTATCTTGTGGAAAACATCCTGAGAGGTCCAACTTTAACATCCCTACAATCCTCTCCAAAGAGCTCAATGCCTCGATCACTTGCAGTGAGAGTGGTTTTTAATAGATGTCTAGATATGCGTGCATCTTTTGTTCTGGCCCCTCCACTTTTTTGACCTACGACAGCTAACCAAAAAACTCCAACATCCTATTCTGCGCGCTTGGATATCGGGATGTTTCATGCCTTGTTCTTCTTACGCCCTTATCTGAAGCCTACCCGCCATCGCGGAGCGAAGATCTCGAGCCCGTCAACCTTGTGAGTGACCGCTCCAGTCCTGAATAAATACTCCAATGGGATTGTTCCCTTGTTCCAATTCCTCTATATACTTTATAGCGGGAGTCGACATAGATATATGCAGCATTCGCATATTTGTTTCGAGAACACCTCAAGAGGGGCAGGGTTCCTGCATTTCATTGAGAAGAAAAGAATTTGTCCAGTGGTAAGGAAAACCGGGCCCAAAAACCAAACATTCTCGAAAAAATAGGGAAAACTGAGTGAAACCAAAAAACAAAGAAAAAAAGAAAAACGAGAAAAAAGAGGCACTAGAACTAGAAGATAGGGACGAGACAAAAACGTCATCATGAGACATCATCTGAGCCAGACACGAGAGCACCTAGGCCCAAAAGAGTAAGGCGAGACTCAAGAACAACCAGACTGACCGCTATTCGTCGAAGACTCTTCTGTCTCGGCCTCAATGAATCATGTGGTAACATTATCTTGTAGAAAGCATCCTGAGAGGTCCAACTTTGACTTCCCCTCTCCAAAGAGCTCAACGTCTCGATCACTTGCGTTGAGAGTGGTTTTTTGTACATGTCCAGATATGCGTGTATCTTTTGTTCTGGCCCCTTTGCTTTTTTGACCTCCGAGAGCTCACCAAAAAACTTCAACATCCTATTCTACGCGCTCGGATGTCCGGATGTTGCATGCCTTGTTCTTCTTACACCCTTATTTGAAGCCTACCCGCCATAGCAGAGCGAAGATCTCGAGCCCGTCAACCTTGTCAGTGACCTCACTCCAGTCCTGAATAAATACTCAAGTGGCATTGTTCCCTTGTTCCAATTCTTCTCTATACTTTTCAGCGGGAGTCGACAGACATATATGCAGCATTCACATATTTTTTTTCGAGAACACCTCGAGAGGGACAGGATTCCTGCAGTTCATTGAGAAAAAAAGAATTTGTCCAGTTTGTAAGGAAAACCGGGCCCAAAAACCTAACATTCTCGGATAATTAGGGAAAACCGAATGAAACCTAAAAACAAAGAAAAAAGAAAAACGAGAAAAAAGAGACACTGGAATTAGGAGATAGGGACGAGACAAAAACATCATCAGGGGACATCATCGGAGCCAGATACCAGAGCACCTAGGCCTAAAACAGTAAGGCGAGACTAAAGAACAACCGGACTGACCGCTATTCGTCGAAGACTCTTCCGTCTCGGCCTCAATGAATCATGTGCTAACATTATCTTGTGGAAAGCATTTTGAGAGGTCCAACTTTGACTTCCCCTCTCCAAAGAGCTCGAACATTTTTCATTTACATGCACTCGAACATTTTTTTCTAAATACATGGTGAACATGATCTAAATACAAGATGTACAATTTTCAAATATACGATGAACAATTTTTCTGAATACATGACGGACATGTTTTGAATACACGGTGATTGGAAGTCTGAATGATATCCCTGTCCAACTAGTTGAAATTGGAAGAATGACATTTTTCTCTGTAACTGGCATGTGCTAGAAGAATGTTATTTCCTTATGTAATTGGCATGTGCTGTTGGAAGTGGCAGTAGAAATTTTCTCTCGCTGTTGCCGCAGGCACCAAAATTATGCTCTCCTTCCACCTTAGCATATTCCAGAAGGATTCATCGCACATAAAAGTGACGGCTTGGGGCTTACATTACGCCCCATGGCTGCATCAGATTGCAAACTGTCGCCCCACTTGTATTAATGGCTCTGGTTTCATTCCTTGAAGTATTTGATGAATTGACTATGTGGATTATACAGATAAAGATATGGTAGATTTGTAAATGTGTACAGGGCACACAAAATTTAGATCTGTTTCTGTTAATGCTACATGCTATAGATAAATGTACGTCTCTTACATATTTGTGTGCTCCAGCCATATTTATATTTCAGAGTGGCTGTGGCGTGTGAAATGGGAGAGGCGATTGAGGATATAGTGACCCTGAGGCAGAGCATCCTCTGCTCCCTTGCATCAAGGAGTGACATGAAACCAGGTATTGTTATGAGTAGTCCCATACTGTGCTTCTTCTCTCCGTGAGATGGCAGAACATGGGAGCAGATCCAATGTTCCTTCAAAAAAAAATCCATGTTGTCTCCAAGTGAGACGGAACTGTTATTTCCAACGAATACTCTTGTTTCATGGCACACCACCTTGCAGATTATTATCAGACAAATCCAGATGGGTGAGCTGCTTTAAGCCGCCAAGCTCTGTTGGGAGGAAGCCCCAAAAATTGTTTCGCTGAAGAATTAGGTATTCTAACAATACAAGATTACCAAAAGAACCTGGAACTTGACCAATGAAATTGTTGGATGACAAGTTTAACAGTCTTAGCCCTGACATATTGCCTACCGAAGCAGGGAGATGACCTTCAAAATTGTTGTTGTCCAAACAGAGATGTTGAAGATTCAGGAGGGTGTCACCAAAGTTCGATGGCACTGTTTTCCCTAGCATATTGGAATATAAGTATAAATACTGGAGTGAAGACTGGTTGTACTTGTACAGGGTTTCTGGGATTCCACCTGATAACATGTTAACACCAAGGCCTAAATAAACAAGAGATGTGAATTCTCCCATCTCATCAGGAATGGTTCCCGTGAGCTTATTATCAGTAAGCACGATGTCTTCAAGCCGACTGCTGTTTCTTAGGCTTGGTGGGATTGTTCCGGTGAGATTATTCGAGGAAAGCCATACTTTCCTTAGCTTAGATAGCCGACCTATACCAAGGGGAATTTCACCCATTAGTAAGTTGGCAGATAGGTCTAGGATCCTTAGCGTGGAGCAGTTTGTGAGAGTATCTGGAATGGTCCCTTGCAGTAAGTTGTTTCCCAAGTCAATGTATTCCAATCTGTGGAGACGGTTGAGAGGAGGTAACTCGCCGGTGAAGCCATTTCTGGACAGGTCCAGTGTCCTAAGGAACGTTAGGTTCCCGAGGGAGGGCGATATCGGGCCCAACAACCCTCGTCCGCTGAGGTAAAGCTTAGTGACTCGCCCCGAGCTGCAGTGGACGCCCTCCCAACTGCAAAGAGGGACGCTGGCATGCCAAGATCTCAAGGCTTGTCTTGAGTCGTTAGTGATGGCCCACTTGAAATCTAGCAGCGAGATCATGTCCGTGATGTTACCATGGATGGTCGTCGAGGAGCAGCGGATGATGCCGACTCCACAAGAAATCAGCAGCAGCGACAGTAACATAATGATAGGGGCGAGCCTTAGCGCTTTACCAAGGACCCTGTCACCTGCAAAGTGTGAATGAAGAATAAAACACTGTGCGCACTATGTTTAACGCGAGATTGGTCATTGTGTGCATCAATCGATACGCCATCTTGTTTCCAAAGAGAAAAAAAACCTTATGAGTAGGTTCAGTGGCGGAGCTATTAGGGGGGACTGGCAGGAGCCATGGGTCCCCCATGACCTAGTAAGTGTAGTATAATGCCCCTATTTCCCTTCAGATTTAAAGAAATTTTGTGAAGATTACCATCATTTGGCCCCTCTCATCAATATTATCACTCATTTTCCCCCTAATCAAATTTTCCTCGCTCCGCCGCAGCGTGGGTCAGCAACAATACTAGTAGGTTTTGTGAGGTTGCTCTCATGAACAATACTAATAGGTTTCATGATCCGATTAGGGAAAATACTAGAAGTTGAGCTGATGTGAAAATATTAGAGGGTGTTTGTTTCCAGGGACTTACTGATTTAGGGACTTAAAAAAGTCCCTATAAGTCCCACCTAAACCAAACACAAGGGACTTATTGGGACTTATTGTGGTGATTTGGGACTTATCAAATAAGACTCTCAGGGAGGAGCTTATTGGGACTTATTGTGGTGATTTGGGACTTATCAAATAAGACTCTCAGGGAGGAGCTTATTGGGACTTATCCCGGGCCGGACCTACCCCGCGTCGCTCCAGGCTCGTTCCCCGCACGCCGCCCCGCCCCTCGCCCATCGCCGTCCCGTCGTCGCCCCGCCTCTCGCCCCGTCGCCGCCCCGTCTCGGTTCGTTCTGCCTCGGTTCGCCGCCCCGTCGCCGTCCCGCCTCTCGCCCGTCGCCGCCCCGCCTCTCGCCCCGTCGCCGCCCCGCCTCGGTTCGTTCTGCCTCGGTTCGCCGTCCCGCCTCTCGCCCGTCGCCGCCCCGCCTCGGTTCGTTCTGCCTCGGTTTGCCGCCCCGTCGCCGTCCCGCCTCGGTTCGTTCTGCCTCGGTTCGCCGCCCCGTCGCCGTCCCGCCTCTCGCCCGTCGCCGCCCCGCCTCTCGCCCCGTCGCCGCCCCGCCTCGGTTCGTTCTGCCTCGGTTCGCCGTCCCGCCTCTCGCCCGTCGCCGCCCCGCCTCTCGCCCCGTCGCCGCCCCGCCTCGGTTCGTTCTGCCTCGGTTCGCCGCCCCGTCGCCGTCCCGCCTCGGTTCGTTCTGCCTCGGTTCGTTGCAGCGGTGCCTCCAATCGCCGGACAGGCCATCTCCTGAGCCTCGTTGCAGCAGTGCTTATCCTATGTGTCGTACGCGTTGGCTGATGACGATCCATATGAACAAGTGTATTATTAGATGCAACATGGACTTATAAATCGTCCCTGTAAACAAACAGGTAGGGACTCGGGACTTATAAGTCCCTGTAAACAAACATGTAAGGACTTATGACTTATAAGTTGGGACTTAAAAAAGTCCTAAGACTTATGAAACTAGTTTTGCCTTTTTGCGAGATTTTTGTGTTTGACAACAAACAAGATGGAAGAGCAATACTTTATTTCGACAAAGGGTGAATTTTATTGGTTTAAAATGAAGCATCAAGACGATACAACACAATGGATATACACACGGTCTCTGCATAATTAAGATGCACACGTCCAATCAAACATACACACACAAACGAAAGAAGAAGAACTTGAGTGAGTAACCAGGAGGAGGAGGAGGCACCTTTGCCCAAGAGAGAGTAGCTAGGGCACCTTTGCTCGGCCGGATCACACGGAACGGCAGCCTCTCTTGCATGGTTTTGCCGCCGGCCGACCGAGCTGTGAGGTGTATCAGCCGTGAAGCCTGTGAGTTGAGTTGGAAGTTTGAACGCTGGAACGGATGGGTTTCTTTTAAACCTGTGCAAGCAAAGCAAGCTGAGCGTCCAGCATGCTCACACCTGCAAAAATATTCTCACGCACGGCATTTTATTAAAAGTCTAAAGCAGACAAGAATAGACCTCGCCACTTGGGCTTAGTGCTTTCTTTTACACGCACATACCTCACTTTATCACGCGCGGCAGCATATAGAAAAATAATTTATTTATTTATTGATTTTACGATCAACAAACTTGACGAATGGTGAGTTGGTAAAGCGAGCATGACTTATCACCAGACAAGACTTTTAAGAAGAGCATTAGCAACTTGTTGTGCATGGTGCGCTGTCTGAATCATGACAAAGTCTAGCAACTTCAGCACTAGCAACTTGTGTGACGTGTTGTGCATGGTGCGCTGTCTGAATCATGACAAAGTTTATAGCAACTTCAGCACTAGCTAATTGAGTATTGGAAAAGGACGCACGCCAAGACCGATTCTCGTATCCTATATTGCTGTTGTGTTGGAATGAAAGCGTCAATAGCTCATATGCGACATCTTTGAGGTGAATTAAGAGGAATGAGACGTTTTTTGTCCGAATTGCCTTGATGCGACACTTCTGAACGAGGAAATGGCCCAGACGGGAGATGGCCCTTAATCCGAACTGATGCCCCCCATTAGCTGTTAAGAGCTGGACCCATAATTTATCCACGTAAGCGCGGGCCCTACTTGGCAGTGCATCGAGTTACGGGCCCCACTTGTCAGTGCATCAGGTGAAACGTGTCTCCGTGCCTGTCCGAATGGGTATCCCTGTCTGAACCTGTGTTGCTTCGTCCTGTTCGTTCCCCGCGGTGAGCCGGCGGCGGCGGCGGTGCTTTTTGTTCTGGGTGACAACGGCGGCGGAGCTTGCGTTCTCGGCGACGGCGACGGCTGTGGTGAGTTAATCCGGAACCCTGTCCTGTTCGCCTCCGTATCGAGTTAGATCTCAACACATCGCCTCTGTTTCCCTTTGTTTTTGATCGATTTGATCCAGTTTTGGATGAGGAGGAGGAAGGCTAACTACAGTGGAGCCGCCAGAGACAATAACATCCTTTCCAACCTATGCGATTTGTGCCTCGTCTGCTTCCGCTAGCTCACCTCATACTGCCCCGCCATTGACAAACACGGGTCATGGTGCTCGGAAGTTCGAATTCACTGTGGAAATTTTTCCTTCTAAGATGAAGCTAGGTGATGGTAGCATGCGGGACATATAGAGAGATACAATTGTGAAGTGAGAGATTAATTTTGCAGAGATTGATCCACAAGACATACAGAGCATGGAAGAGAAGGTCGTGAAGAATATGGTGGAAAAAATTGGAGAGAGCATTTTTTGGGGTCCAGAACAAGAGGTAGCATTGTTACGGTTTGATAATTGGAAAGGAGAGTATGTGAGAATTGAGGATGGCGAAGAGATGGTTGATGAAATCGATCGACAAGACGGCTGGACAACCAAACAAACTATGTTTCATGCAGAGCTTGTTGATCTGCAATCAGATTCTAAGGTTGGATATGTGCCCTCAAAGTTAGCTTGTTTCATGCATGCAGAGCTTGTTTCATGCAGGGGATGATGCCGACTCCACAAGAAATCAGCAGCAGCGACAGTAACATAAAGATGGAAGTGAGCCTTGGGGCTTGACCAAGGGCCCTGTCAGGCTGTCACCTGCAAAGTGTGAATGAAGAATAAAACATTGTGCGTACTATGTTTACTGCGAGAGTGGCCATTGCGTGCATCAACTTATACATAAGGCTCTAGGCTGCATATCTTGTTTTCAAAGAGAAATAAAACTTATGGGTAGGTCATGAATGAACAATACTAATAGGTTTCATGATCCGATGGGGGCAATATTACAAGTAGAACCCATGTGAAAATATTAGCTTTGCCTGTTGGGAGATATTGGTTCTTGACAGCAAACAAGATGGAAGAAGCAGTACTCGAGTGAGTAATCAGGAGGGGTCACCTTTGCCCAAGAGAGAGTAGCTAGGGCACCTTTGCTCGGCCGGATCGCACGGAACTGCAGCCTCTCTTGCCGCCGGCCGCCGGTTTTGCCGCCGCCGGCCGGGCTGTGAGATGTATCAGCCGTGAAGCCTGTGAGTTGAGTTGGAAGTTGGAACACTGGATGCCGGACGTTCAGCTTGCATTGCTTGCACGGGTTTTAAAGGAAACCATGCTCACGGTTACGTCCGCGCACCTGCAAAAATATTCTCACGCACGGCATTTTGTCAAAAGTGGAAAGGAGAATAGACGTCTCCGCTCGCCACTTTGCTCAGTGCTTCTCAGCTGGAATCGGATAGAGATGCTCTCCTTTAAGGATGGCAATCGGTAGGATTCGGCTCGGATTGAATAATAGCAAATCCATATCCAAATCCACGAAGACATTCCTTATCCATCCAGAAAAAACCCACAGGCAAAAGATTGCATCCATGTTCAAACCTGATGGATATTCATCGGATTGTGCAAAGACGTATAAATCCGTTTCATAATATAATGCGTTTGTGTTTTACCAGATTCAACTTTGATTATAAATTTAACCAAGATGCGCGACTGTTGCGTGGGTGAAAATGATATCATCGAGTTCGTATTCGAAAAAAGTTTTCAATGATTTAATTTTCACTCCCGCCACAGTTGGTCATGCCGGTTAAATTTATGGTCAAATTTTAATCTTAGAAAGCATGAACGCACTCAATTTGGGACATGGTTTGAATAAGTTTAAATTCTAATGTTGATAAAATAATGAAACTTATATGATACTGCCTCCATCCACATATAAAGGGCATAATACGTCTTTCGAGGTAGCATTTAACCAATGATAAAATTATTAATATATGATATAAAAATTATATCATCACAAACTCTTTTCACATACGAATTTGAGGGTGTGCTTTTTGTGACATGCATGTCATATAATGTTGTGTTAACAAATAATATATGAAGGGTTTTATATATATATATATATATCAAATAGTACATCACTAAAACCGGAGTGAACCAATAATTAAAACATGCAAAAAAAGCATAATGAAACTTATATCAAAATCAAAGATGAAACATTAATGATGTGTGGAATGAAACAGTGAGGAAAAACATGCAAAAGAGAGTGCATGGAAAAATAATGAAAACAGAGCCGTACCACAGAAATAAAATAGTATGGGACTCAGCCAAACCATGGAAGATAATTTAACAAAATAACATGAAAACTTATGTCAAGAGTAAAAAAAATAGAAAAAAAATCTGAATGAACTAGTGCCGATGTTTGGAACGAAAAACAATGAAAACACGCAATGAAAAAATAATTTGAATTTTAAAAAAAATCAACCGTGTCCAAAATTAATCTTGTTTTGAAGATTTAAATATCATGAATATTAATATCCAAACGGTTTGTCAATGGAATAGTTTGGTGAAAAGATAAAGTTGATACAAACAATGTAATCAGACTGAAAAGGATGGGTGGGTGGAATGTAATACTATTTTTTAACTTCAAACTTATCCGCTAGTCACTATGTCATGGGGCCTCCTCGCTCCCTGTCCCACACGTCATAGAGATGGATAAGAAAGTTAGCTTGATGGTAGGAGAGAGAACATAGTGTGATGTATATGTATTAGACAATGTGTGAGATTATCATAATGGAGCAATACATGCACACATTCTCAAACGAAATGTGAGGCATCTTCCTACGAGATGAATATCGATACCGCCAGAAAAACCACTCTCAGGCAAATACCACATGAGCTTGAAAAAAGGCACGGAGACAACGAACGAAGCAACATTTTGATCCAATCAATATTATACATCTTTATTGCATAATATTTTATTAATTATTTATATATTCTTGCTGTATCGTCGTATTATTGTTTTGAAAAATTGTTGTATCTCGTATCCTTGTATCCGTATCGTCTATCCCGTCCCCGTATCTGTGCTTCATAAGCGCGAGGGTGCACCATATGTGGAGGCGATAAGACGATGACCGACGATGCCGGATATATCAAGGGTTGTGTGCATAATAAGTTGAGGAGATGAGGCGATCCTTAATGAAGCGTTTAACAAGAGATGGGAGAATAGGAAGGGACAGTGGAATAAATTAGATTGGACATTGCACAATTTCCTTTGCTTTTAGATATAAGGAAAAAAATATGATGGGGGATAAAATAGTGGGACAGAATACCATGGATACTTAATTATATCCATGCCCTACCCACCACAATGCAGATACGAAGTATTCCACTAACTTTGCTTTAACACATGTGATTTTTTCCTGGCCTCAATCAGTGTTTGACAAGAGAAATTTATTCCACTCAACATATTTTATTATTTCAGCCCAGGATCATTAACCCATCCTTTTAGTTTGATTCCACACTCCGTAACACTTTTAACTATTGAACAAATGATCTGTTTTTAATCGCTTCACAGATTCGGTTTCATGACATTTAAATCTTTAAAGCAATATCAATTTTGGACATAGTTTGAATAAGTTCAATTTGGAATGTTGATACAATATTGGAAATTATATGATACTCCCTTTATCCGCATATATAGGGCATAATACATCTTTCGACGTAGCATTTGACCAATGATAAAATTATTAATATATGAGATGTATGATTCTAAAATTATATCATCAAAAACTCTTTTCACCTATGAATTTGAGGGTACGCCTTTCGTGACATGCGCATGTCATATAACATTGTGTTAACCCATAATATATGAATGGTCCTGTATATATATGGATGGATGGAGTATCGAGTGGTACATCACCGAAACCGAAGTGAATCAATAATTAGAGCGTGCAAAAAAAACATAGTGAAACTTATATCAAAACCAAAGATGAAACATTAATGATGTATGTAATGAAACAGTGACGAAAAACATGTAAAAGAGAATGGATGGAAAAATGATGAAAACAAAGCCGCGCCACAGAAATAAAATAGCATGGGACTCAGCCAAACCATGATAGATAATTTAACCAAATAACATGAAAACTTAATTTCAAGACTAAAAAAATAGAAACGAAATCTGAATGAATTAGTGCCGATGTTCGGAATGAAAAAGCAATGAAAACATCCAACAAAAAATAATTTGAATTTTAAATAAAATCAATCGTGTCCAAAATTAATCTTTGTTTTCAAGGGTTAAATATTATGAATATTAATACCCAAACGGTTTGTGAATTGGAGAGTTCATTCAGAAGATAAAGTTGGTACAAACAATGTAGTCAGACTGAGAACGATGGATGGGTGGAATGTAATACTATTTTTTTTTACTTCAAACTTACCCGCTAGTCACTATGACGTGGGGCCTTCCTCGCTAGCGGTCCCACACGTCATAGAGATGGCTAAGAAAGTTAGCTTGATGGAAGGAGAGAGAAGATAGTGTGATGTATACGTATTAGACAATGTGTGATGTATACGTATTAGACGATGTGTGATGTTATCATAATGGAACAATACATGCACACATTCTCAAAAGAAATGTGAGGCATCCCATTACTAGATGAAAATCGGTACCGCTAGAAAAACTACTCTCGGGAAAAAAACACATGAGCTTGAAAAAAGGCATGGAGGCAACAAATGAAGCAACATTTTGATCCAATCAATATTATATATCTTTATTGCATATTATTTGATTAATTATTTATATATATTTGCCATATTGTTGTTTTTAAAACTTGCTGTATCTCATATCTCCGTATCCGTATCGTCTATCCCGTACCCGTATCCGTGCTTGATGGGCGTGAGGGTGCACCATATGTGAAGGCAATCAGACAATGACTAGCGATGTCGGTTATACCGAGGGTCGTGTGTATAATAAGTCGAGGAGATGAGGCGATCCTTAATTGTCGTGGTTTTGTCACGGCAGATGTCCTCGTGAAAGGACTTAGTACTGGAGCCATCGCACCCTGGTGGCGACTCAAAGGGGTTAAGCGGGAGAGACACGGCGATTTACCCAGGTTCGGCCCCTCCGAGAAGAGGTAATAGCCTACGTCCTGCTTTGTGTGTATTGATGTGGATTCGATTACAAGGGAGGCGTAACTCGCCCTAACCTAGCACTCGATGATTTCTAACCTGCCTCTTCCTTCCTAAACCCGCCTTTATATATAGGTCGAGCCCTTAGGGTTTAGAAGAGTCCTTTCCTCCTTACAAATCATGAACACCGCGGTCTCCAAGTCGCCACCTTGCCAATCCTGGAAACCTGCCGTAAATCATATCCATCTTGGAACGTCGAACCGTCCAGGCAGAAGCCCAACTAACCTTTAAACGGTGAATCGCCTTATAGGTAACCCGGCCCATAACTGGCGGGTCACTTAATAGATAATATCCCCAACATTAGGCCCCAAATTGACTTGAACCCTCATGCCAATGCTTTCATTTCATTTGAAGGTGATTCACTCTTCGACGCTCTTCATACGCCAGAAATTTTAACTCGCCAAACGATACCGAAAGAAATCTTTGAATCGCCAGCACATTTCCCGTCGGCGCCTTCCTTAGCCCTTGATTTTTGGGAACTCCAACACAATCCCAACGGATCCTTCGGGCGCATCCTTATCCCGAAATTTTCGGACGTCATCAAAGCGAATCTTCTCCTTGCCAACGGTTCCCGCTCATGACGCCTCGATTCCTGCGCCCCTCCTTATAAATAGACGGAGGGGACAGGGCTGACAGCATCTACCTACCAGTCCTGTCGACCCCCCCCCCCCCCACCATCATCACAGCAAGGAAACGCAAGGCGACGCATCCCGAAGACTCCGCCGCCGGCCACAGCCTCTGCTCGAGGACTCCGGCGCCGCTCGCGCGTCACCGCTGCTCGAGGAAAACCCCGGCGCCGCCCGCAAGCCATCGCTGCCCGAGAAAAAACCCCGGCGCCGCCCGCAAGCCATCTGCCCGAGGAGCCCCGACGCTTCCTGCAAACCGTCGCCCGCCGCCAAGTTCTGCCGCCGTCGAGGATCCCCGTGACTCCTCTACTACTCCGGTTATCGCCGTCCTTCTCCGGCCAAGACCTCCAGGTTAGGCACCCATCTCCCCTCTTTTAAGAACAGATTTGTTGCCTGTTATTGCTTCCGCCATTGCCATGTCCTCGACAAAGAAAATCCTTCGTTTGCAACTAATGTTACTTCCGAACTGATTAGTTCAAACGCCGTTAGGGTTCCGGCTCCTTAAACAGCCTTATCCATCTATCTCCTCGCAGTTTAGCCGGATGTACTAGTTTATTTAAGCACAAGGCATTACCCCAACAGTACTTTGTTCATGTTTGAGCCCTGCCGATGAACCCTGATAACTGTCCACCAGATCTATTTCCCATTCACTGTTTGTAGAAAATTGTTTGTGAACTTCGTCCTTTCCTTAGCGTTTCGGAAAGAATAGAGTACTCTTCGAGAATAGCCCTGCTCCTATAAGTCGCCACATCGGCCTGACTGGGCTATCGAGTCCGGCGGGTCAAGCGGAGAGTCGCCCCCTATTCACATAGTGAACGTACGAGACATATAATGCCACTCTTACCCATTTGTAGCATGGGTGCCGTTTTCAAGAGCGACTGGCTTCCCACCAAGGTCGACGATGCAGTGTTGGCGAACTACGTGAAAACCGGCTGCTTAGATCCTCAGGAAGTCATCGGATGGCGCACCGGGTTAGCAGAAGACCTCCCCTGCCCCAAGGAAGGGGAGATAGTGGTTTTTGTGGAACACTTGGAACGGGGTTTCAAGCCGCCAGGATCCAAGTTCCTTAGAGACGCCCTGAGTTTCATGAACGTCCGACTCCAGGATTTGGGACCCAACTCCATCAGCAACCTATGTCAGTTCCAAGTTCTCTGCGAATCTTACTTACGGATCGAGCCTTCCGTCCCTCTGTTCTGGTACTTTTTCCACTTGAATCGCCAGACAGAGTTCCATAATGGTCCCAGTTTGGAGCTTGGCGGGGTCAATGTTCAACGTCGCAGGGACAGCGCATTCCCTTCACTCACTATGCCCAGCCATCCCAAAGGCTGGGGCGAATCTTGGTTTTACTGCAAGGAAACATCCCCCGCTGGCGAGAACAAGCTATTGGGCTACAGGCCAACCCGCCTTCCAGTCAACTTCAAGCTTCCTGACAAACTTACCGAGGAGGAAGAGTCAGATTTTATCCCAGTTCTGTCCGAGTTGAGATCTCTGACCAACAATGGTCTCACCGGGATCGACCTGATCCGCTGCTGGGTCGAATGGCGGATTCTTCCTCTGAGTCGCCGAGACGGCCTGATGTGCGATTTTGACGGTACCCTGGATCATCCCCAATGCTATTTCCACACAGCGTTGACGGAAAAAGATATCGTCGCCATCATCAGGAAATTGACTGGTGAACCCGCAGCAAAGTGCGGCCAGATCGGCCTCAAGCCCTTCTGCAAGATTAACCCGGCACCCAAGGTAACCAAAGCTAACTCGCCATTTTATTTCATCCGCCTTACTGCCATCTTGACCTCATGCCATATCCTTTCCAGAAAGGCGACAAGTTCTGGTCTAGGAGACCTAAGAAGCAAGCCATGAAAAGTGCTAAGCCGCCTTCCAAGAAGAGCAAAGGCAAGGGTAAATCTACCGCGGCCGAACCATCTGAAGTCGACGAATCCCAGGCCGGCGACGCCCTTTCAGAGGTACCAATCCGTCCTCTTCTTCACTCGCCACCCATCACCTTTCCAGCTTTCATTTACATCTCTTACTCTTTTCGTAACAGAATGAAGATAACGAAAGTCAAGAAGACTCCGTCGAGGTAATTTCCATCTCCTCCGATTCATCTCCTTCACCACCTAAGCCGGCCCGGCGCATATGTGGGAAAGTACCTTTCTCACATCCAAATGCCCATTTGGATCCAAATTTCTTACTGAAGAAAATGCAGCATGCCTCGAAACGGAAAACACGGAGTCATTCCGGCGACTTAACTCCTGGCTTGCCAACAGCGAGCAAAAAGAAACCAAGCAAGGTACTTCCCCCCCTTTTCTTTATTTGTGCAATCATTGTTCGTGTTGCTTTGGATCACAATCATAACCCGCCTGTATTATCGATGTATAAATTCTGCAGGATTCTCCCCCTACTTCCGGCGACTCAGTGATGTCGACCCTTCCACCAATGATCCGAGTCCCAGGGTAATTTTCTTGTCTTGATCCTTGAGAAAACATGCTTTTTAATTTTTAACATACCTGTCTCTTTCATTAGGGTGCAAGCCAAAAAAAAGGAAGACCAGTGGATCAATCCCTGACTCCACTCCTGAACCTCCAAGGAAAATCGCTCCGACCCAAGATGGCCCGAGCCAAGACGAGCCAACAATCCAAGCGGACCTTCCTGATTCACCCAAAGGGTCACCGGATGTCCCTAAATCGCCAATCGTCATGGCAGCAGCTGAAGAACCAGATGTCGTAGTTGTTACTGGTTTTGGTTTCTCTAAGCCGGCAACAACGATCCTCTCCAAGCACACATCATCACCTCCTCCATTGACTCCCGAGTCTGGGCCTTCCAAGGCAAAACTTTCTGATTACGCAGGTCTAGATTTCGAAGAACTCTGTTCTGGCTTCGCAAGTCGCCTGCAGACGAGTTATGAAATGGAGAAGAATCTGCTGAAGATGTTAAATCACAAGCATGAGGTAAAGTTTATACTCTACTATTCCCAGTAACCCCCAAGGGCCGGGTCATCAGTAAAACGATGAGTCGGGTCTTTTTAACAAGCTTCACGACCAGTAACCCCCAAGGGCCGAGTCATCAGTAAAACGATGAGTCGGGTCTTGATTCCTGTATAATTTCCTTTAGAAAATTATACATTAGCCCCCAAGTGTCAGGGGTATTGCCTTGCAATATTTCTGAGACTTGTCTTCATTTAAAATCTTTTAACAGGAACATCTTGCCCAAGCCGAGCTAGCTCTGGGCGACTTAAAGAAGAATTTGGCGGTCCAGCAGGATGCCCGAGCTCAATCAGAAGACAAATACAAGTTGGCTCTAGTTGAACGGAAAAACTCAAAGCCGAGTTAGAATAAACTCGGGCTGACCGAAATGCTGCCTTGACAAGAGCCGACAAAGCAGAGGCGAAATTGGCGACTGTGCAGCAAGAGTTATCCGGCTTAAAACGCCATATTTTCAACATGACACAAGCCATCTTTGGTAAGTTTTTATCTAACTTTCGAATCCTATCTTCTTTTTGAGCAAATTCCTTACCGTTGACTTACCGGTTATTCAATCTCAGGTGCGAGAGTCGCCAATCTCCAAAAGGACAGCGTGCTGATGCTGAAGGCTGTCTATACTCTGACGGAACAGCTGTACACAGGCAGCGTACTGACCGTCAAAGCTGTGATAGGTGCAAAGGAGCCCATAACGTCCATCAAAAAGGTCCTTGAATACCTATCCACGCTGCCTCCTCAAATTGGCGAGTTAACCCGATCAGCCGCCCGAAAGGGGGTCCTGACGGCTCTGAGTCGCTGCTCGGCGTACGCTCCGGAAATCAATCTGGAAGAGGTGGTTGCCGGCTTCCCTCAGCTCAGAGACGATGGCTCGGAATTCATGGAAGAAGATTACCAGAAGGTCGTCAAAGGTTCTCGACTGGCCGCCACTCAGCTCGCCGCCAGCCTTGACTTGACAAAATATCAGGCGGCTTAGGATGAGAAGAATAAGAAGATCAGCCCGCCAACCTTCGTGGTGACCAACTTGATCCCTCGGCGACCCAAAAATCCCTTCGACTGGGAAGCGGACCTGACCTCAATCTTGACTGATGAAGATGATTTTGCCTCTTTGTCCCGATGTAACTAGGTTCTAGGCGACTTACAAATCGAGGCTGGTCAGAGCTCAAACCAGGACTTAGCGAATTAGAATTTCCTTGAATTTGGCCCAAGAGCCATGTAATAGCTAGTACTATCTTTTGATGACATCTGCAAAAAACCCTTGTACCGCTCTTGAGGCGGGTTAAAATATTTGGTTAATCCTTAACAAAGATATGGTTGCAGTACTTAGTCTGCCAAGGCCAAGTCATATCACGAGTAATTTTGTCGGCTCATACGGTCGCGACAGGGGGAGGCGAGTCAGAAAGCTCGCGCACCCACCCTTAATGCAGGTTTCGTCGGCTCATACGGTCGCGACAGGGGGAGGCGAGTCAAAAAGCTCGTGCACCCACCCTTAATGCAGGTTTCATCGGCTCATACGGTCGCGACAGGGGGAGGCGAGTCAGAAAGCTCGTGCACCCACCCTTAATGCAGGTTTCATCGGCTCATACGGTCGCGACAGGGGGAGGCGAGTCAGAAAGCTCGTGCACCCACCCTTAATGTAGGTTTCGTCGGCTCATACGGTCGCGACAGGGGGAGGCGAGTCAGAAAGCTCGTGCACCCACCCTTAATGCAGGTTTCGTCGGCTCATACGGTCGCGACAGGGGGAGGCGAGTCAGAAAGCTCGTGCACCCACCCTTAATGCAGGTTTCGTCGGCTCATATGGTCGCGACAGGGGGAGGCGAGTCAGAAAACTCGTGCACCCACCCTTAATGCAGGTTTCGTCGGCTCATACGGTCGCGACAGGGGGAGGCGAGTCAGAAAACTCGTGCACCCACCCTTAATGCAGGTTTCGTCGGCTCATACGGTCGCGATAGGGGGAGGCGAGTCAGAAAGCTCGTGCACCCACCCTTAATGCAGGTTCTGTCGGCTCATAAGGTCGCAACAGGATGATATTGCTTTCTTTTAAAGAAGCTCCCAAGATAGGGAAACATTATATTAATTCATAATGAAACTGGAAAACTTACAAAGCATGGAGCTTTTTAAAAAAAAACTCAAGTGTAGTAAGGCCGCAAATGGGCAATATTCCAAGGGCGAGTTGACTCAGCCCCCGTGGTCGGTCGATCAGGCCGAAGATCCATCAAGTAGTAAGATCAGGCCCAAGGGGACGAAAGTTTGTGCATGCCTGCCCGATCTTGAATCAATCGAAGCACCAAATCTCCTTCCTGGAAAATCCGACTCTTCACTCGGCGACTATGATAACGCCGCAAATCTTGCTGATAAATCGCCGAGCGAGCCGCCGCTAAGTCGCGTGCCTCCTCCAAAGCATCCAAAGAATCCTGACGCGCCCGCTCATTGTCCCGCTCCACATATGCGGCGACTCTAAGAGAATCATGCCTTATGTCGGTAGGGAGAACGGCTTCTGCTCCATACACCAAAAAGAAAGGGGTGAACCCCGTGGACCGATTTGGGGTGGTCCGGATGCTCCACAATACCGAAGGTAACTCCTCCACCCAACATCCTGGAGTTCTTTCTAGGGGAGTTATGAGCCGAGGTTTGATTCCTCGCAAGACCTCCTCATTCGCCCGCTCGGCCTGCCCGTTCGACTGTGGGTGAGCAACTGCAGAAACATCCAGCCGAATGTGTTCACGGCGACAGAAATCCAACATCGCTCCTTGGGACAAGTTGGTACCATTGTTTGTAATGATGCTGTGAGGATATCCAAAACGGAAAATCAACTTCTTCAGGAATTTTACCGCGGTCTCTGCGTCGCAAGCCCCGACTGGTTCCGCCTCAATCCATTTAGTGAATTTATCAACCGCCACCAACAAGTGAGTTTTCTTGTTGGAAGACATCTTAAAGGGACCGACCATGTCCAGCCCCCAGACCGCGAAAGGCCAAGTAATGGGGATCATCCTTAATTCTTGAGCCCGCACATGAGCCTGTTTCCCATATCGTTGGCACCCCTCACACCGCCGCACTATGTCTTCTGCGTCTGCGTGGGCCGTCAGCCAAAAGAAACCATGCCGGAAAGCTTTTGATACCAAAGAACGTGACCCGGCGTGGTGCCCACAGTCTCCAGAATGGATGTCATTTAGGATCACGCACCCTTCTTCGGAAGAAACGCACCGCTGAAAGACTCCCGAAGTGCTTCGTTTATACAACTCGCCATTAATGATAACCATGGACTTGCTACGTCGAACAATCTGGCGAGCCAGAACTTCGTCAGTAGGTAATTCGCCACGAGCAAGATAAGCTAAGTAAGGCAGAGCCCAATCCGGAGCAACATGGAGAGCCGCCACAAGCTGAGACTCGGGATCTGGTATCGCCAATTCCTCCTCCGTGGGGATAGTCACAGATGGTTTATGCAGGACATCCAGGAATACATTAGGGGGAACTGGCTTTCTCTGTGAGCCGAGTCGCGAGAGGGCATCGGCTGCCTCGTTGAGTCGCCGATCAATATGATCAACCTGGTAGCCATGAAAATAGCCCGCCACGTTGGATACAGCCCGCCTATAAGCCACCATCATAGGATCTCGAGAGTCCCAAGTGCCCGAAACCTGTTGCGCCACCAAATCTGAATCCCCAAAACATCTGACTCGGGTGAGGTTCATCTCTTTTGCCAGGCGCAAACCGTGAAGCAGGGCTTCATACTCTGCCGCATTATTTGTGCAAGGGAACATGAGCCGGAGGACGTAGCAGAACTTATCTCCTTGGGGGGATATTAACACCACACCCGCCCCCGAACCTTCCAACTGCCTGGATCCGTCAAAATAAATGGTCCAATAGGTAAGGTCAGGTCGATCCTCCGGAACTTGAAGCTCCGTCCAGTCATTGACGAAATCAACTAGTGCCTGGGACTTGATGGCCGTGCGAGGGGTATACTGTATATGATGTGACCCGAGCTCTATTGCCCATTTGGCGATTCGCCCCATTGCCTCGCGATTTTGGATGACGTCACCAAGGGGTGCGGAACTGACCACGGTGATCGGGTGTTCCTGGAAATAATGTTTGAGCTTTCGACTCGCCATGAACACCCCATAGACTAGCTTCTGCCAATGTGGGTATCGCTTTTTGGAAAGAGTTAACACTTCACTGACGAAGTACACCGGGCGTTGAACCGGGTATTCCTTTCCTTCCTCCTTTCTTTCGACGACCATAGCCACGCTGACCGCTCTAGAGTTCGCGGCGATATACAGGAGCATAGGCTCCTTTTCAGTCGGGGCCGCCAGGACCGGCGGGTTAATCAATTGATGTTTTAAGGCCTGAAACGCCTCGTCAGCCTCCTCTGTCCACACGAATCGGTCCGATTTTCTCAACAGTTGATAGAGAGGAATCGCCTTTTCGCCGAGGCGGCTCACGAAACGGCTGAGAGCCGCTACACGACCCGCCAATCGCTGAACCTGATTGACGTTCGTCGGCTTGCCGAGTGAGGTAACTGCTTCAATCTTTTCCGGGTTAGCCTCGATGCCGCGCTCTGATACCAAGAAACCCAGTAATTTTCCCGCAGGTACGCCAAAAACGCACTTGGTAGGGTTTAGCTTCATCTGATATACTCGTAAATTATCAAAGGTTTCCTTAAGATCCTCGAGAAGCGTTTCCCCCCGGCGAGTTTTGACCACAATGTCGTCAACATAAGCGTGGACGTTGCGGCCAATTTGGCTATGAAGACAATTCTGGATGCAGCGTTGGTAAGTCGCCCCCGCGCTCTTGAACCCGAACGGCATTGATACATAGCAAAAGACCCCGAACGGGGTTATGAAAGCAGTCTTCTCCTGATCTTCCACAACCATTTTGATCTGATGATAGCCCGAATAGGCGTCCAAGAAACACAATCGTTCGCATCCCGCCACCGAGTCGATAATTTGGTCGATGCGGGGAAGAGCGAAAGGATCCTTGGGACAAGCTCTATTGAGGTCCGTATAGTCAATACACATACGAAACGTGCCATTCTTCTTGAGTACCAACACCGGGTTAGCTAGCCATTTGGGGTGGAAAACTTCCACGATGAACCCAGCAGCTAAGAGTCGGGCGACTTCTTCCCCAATCGCCTTCCGTCGCTCCTCATTAAAACTGCGAAGGTATTGCTGGACAGGTTTGCACTTTGGGTCAATATTAAGATGGTGCTCAGCGAATTCTCTCGGTACACCCGGCATGTCGGAGGGTTTCCATGCAAAGATGTCCCGATTCTCACGGATGAATTCGATGAGCGCGCTTTCCTATTTGGGATCCAGGCCCGTCCCAATGGTAAACTGCTGGGATCAGTCGCCAGGGACGAAGTCGACTGTCTTCGTGTCATCCGTTGCTTTGAACTTGAGGGGAGACTCGGAATCTGTAGTTGGCTTTTTCAGTGGCGACATGTCGGCCGGGTCATCATTGGCCCGGTGATTTTTGAGTTCTTCTGCCGCGCAGGTGACTTCCGCATAGGCCGCGTCTCCTTCCTCGCACTCCTTCGCAATCCTTCTATCTCCGTCAATTGTGATAGGCCCATTGGGACCCGGCATTTTGAGCTTGAGGTAGACGTAGCACGGGCGGTCCATAAACCGAGCGTAAGCCGGTCGCCCGAACAACGCATGGTATGGGCTTTTTAGTTTGACCACCTCAAAGGTCAAAGACTCCGACCTGTAATTCTGCGCGGTTCCAAACGCTACCGAGAGCCTAACCTGGCCTATGGGATAAGCCGACTTGTCCGGGACGATGCCGTGGAAGACCGTGGTTGAAGGCATCAAGTCTTTCTCTAACAGGTTCATCCTCCGGAAGGTGTCGAAGTACAGGATATTGATGCTGCTGCCACCATCCATTAATACTTTCGATAGGGTGTATCCCCCCACTTGGGGAGCCACGACCAGTGCCAAGTCGCCCGGGTTATCTATCCGTGGCGGGTGATCCTCTCTGCTCCACGTTATGGTCTGCTCGGACCAATGGAGATATCGGGGAACTGCCGGTTCAATCACGCTGAACGCCCGGTGATGTACCTTTTTATCACGCCTGCAGGCATTAGTGGTAAAAACATGATATTGCCCATTACTTAGCTGTTTAGGGTTGTTGCGGAAACCCTCGTGGTCATCTTGATCCTGCGGGGCCCCCGGTGAGGGCGGTTGCTGAAAATTTCCCGGCGGGTTGTACCGCCGGTGGTGGTGGTGCACCGGGTACTGGCCGCCGCCTGGCTGCGGGCCCCCTGTGCCTCCTGTTCGGGAAAACCGCCGAAGGGGTTGTGCCTTTGGTTAGGTGCGGCGAGTTGGTCCTGGCGACGGTTCGGATCTTCGCTCTGGCTCTTTTTGATCGCCTTGGCCCGGAATTCTCGCATCACGAAGCAGTTCTCCCAAGAGTGACCCGCCGGGCCGTCGGTCGTGGCGTGGTGCGGGCATGGGCCCTTGAGCAGCTCTTCGTAGTTACGCGGTCTTTTTCCACTGAAGCCCCGATTCTTCTTTTTGCCGTCGTTGGCGTTGGTGTTGGCGACCAGGTCCGAGGGCTCCTCATGCGGCCTGCGCTTGCCGTTGGTCCCCTGGTTGTGACGGTTCCGGCTTTGGAGGCGGGTGTGGCTTTTAGTCGAGTCGCTCTTCTTGGGTGAGTTAGCTTTACCATCCTCACCGGGATCCTTGGTATCGTCAGCCTCGGCGTACCTAGTAAGGGTATCCATCAGCTCGCCCATATCCTGAACCTTCTGCTTGAGTCGCCCCAGCTTCTGGACCAGTGGTTCATAGTGGCAGTTGTGCTCGAGGATAAGCACAGTTTGTGCTGCCGTGATGCCATCAGATGAATGAATGATTTCTGCGACTCGCCGCGACCAGTGGTGCGCCGACTCTTCCGGGCGTTGCACGCAGTGCTGTAAGTCGACGATCGTCATTGGCCGTTTGCAGGTTCCCCGGAAGTTTTTGATGAAACGCTCCTTCAACTCGGCCCAGGACTGGATGGAATTGGGGGGGGGGGTAGGTTTTTCAACCAGGTGCGCGCCGATCCTTCGAGCATCATGGTGAAATATCTGGCGCAAACCGCCTCGTTCACGTCGAGCATGTCCATGGCGATCTCATAGCCCTCGATCCAAGATATTGGTTCAAGATCTGGTGTGTAATTAGGCACCTTCCTTGGTCCTTTGAAATCCTTGGGCATCCTTTCGTTTCGAAGGGCCAGGGATAAACAGGGCACCCCCACTCGCCCTCTGGTTCCCGCGGGAGGAGTCTGGATGTCTTGAATGTTAGGGGGACCTCTGCCCGGCGGGTCCCGATCCGGCGGGTTGTCTTGTCGCGGGGCGCTGTTTACGGCTGGCTGGTCCTCCGGCCAGCCCCTGGTGTAGCTCGCCTGGGGGGTGGAATGCAATCGCTCGGGGCTGTGTGAGAACTGCGCGTTTTGGACCACCGCCGTTTTTAACATCTCGATGGCGTTCCTTGCTTCGATCTCGGCGGGGGTGTTGCCATGGATCGGGAGAGATTCGAGATGGCGAGTTGCGGCAAGCACATTATCCACCGGGTTCGAGAAGTGACCTCGAGGGGTACGGAACCGAGGGATTTGACCCTCGGTAGGCTGGTTCGGCGGGTTAGGGGGGCGTCCCAGCCCTCCTGCTGGGGCGGCTCACATCCCGGGTGTCTGAGGAGTGTCGAACAGGCGAGTCGGATTGAGATCGTGGGGCAGGCGTCCCTGGTGTCACCGCTGATGGACGGCGTCGGTTGCGCGCTGCTGTCTTTCGAGCCGCCAGTTGTCGGTGTTGAATCGCATCATCTTGGCCGTAATCTGGGCTTGTCGAGTCTCCATCCTGGCGGACTCTGTCTCTGCGTCCTGGTGGGCCTTCGCCAGCGCCTCCCTCAATTTTGCTAACTCCGCATTTACCTCTTCTTGGTTCTCTGGCGTCAAGGGGGTCAACATTAGCCTTGTGATTTCTGCTGCTAATTCCACCAGGATCGCCGACACACTTTTGGACGTTCCGCCGGTTCCATCGCCCCCGGCGGGATTGTGCGCGGGTTGAGTTGCCCCGGCCATGTAGATGGCGATCTGGCGGCGGGTTCGGTCGAGGATCTCCGGATCCATGGCCAATGACAAGCCTCCGAGGCCGTCTCCGTGGAGGGGCTGGATGGAGTCTGAATCGCCCATGGATGACTCGTCGTCAGAGTTGACGGGGGTGACTCCTTGAGCCGCCGCGTGTTCCGGCTCCTCCGAGCCCTGCGTGAATCCCACAAAGACTGGGCGGGTCAGATTCCGTGTTATGACTGGATGAACGTACCTGGCCGGCTCGACGATGTCGGAGGAGATGCCCGGCTCAGGGACGGGTGACCCGATTATGCCGATGAAGACGTTGATCTTGCCGAAGGGGACCCTGTAGCCTGATTCCAAGGAGTTTGCTTCGGGTCCCCACCGCTGGTTGTCGATGTAGGCTATGCCGCGTCGGTTCCAAGTCATGAGCGCCGCCGCGTAACTCCCGAACCCTGGTAGGGCTCCCTTTGAGAACTCAACTCCACCGTGCGTAGGCCCCACGGTGGGCGCCAACTGTCGTGGTTTTGTCACGGCATATGTCCTCGTGAAAGGACTTAGTACTGGAGCCATCGCACCCTGGTGGCGACTCAAAGGGGTTAAGCGGGAGAGACACGGCGATTTACCCAGGTTCGGCCCCTCCGAGAAGAGGTAATAGCCTACGTCCTGCTTTGTGTGTATTGATGTGGATTCGATTACAAGGGAGGCGTAACTCGCCCTAACCTAGCACTCGATGATTTCTAACCTGCCTCTTCCTCCCTAAACCCGCCTTTATATATAGGTCGAGCCCTTAGGGTTTAGAAGAGTCCTTTCCTCCTTACAAATCATGAACACCGCGGTCTCCAAGTCACCACCTTGCCAATCCTGGAAACCTGCCGTAAATCATATCCATCTTGGAACGTCGAACCGTCCAGGCAGAAGCCCAACTAACCTTTAAAGGGTGAATCGCCCTATAGGTAACCCGGCCCATAACTGGCGGGTCACTTAATAGATAATATCTCCAACATTAATGAAGCGTTTAACAAGAGACCGGAGAATAGGAAGGGGCGATGGAATAAATTACAGTGGATATTGCACTATTTCCTTTGCTTTTATAATACATAAGGAAAAAATATGACGTGGATAAAATAGTGGTACATAATCATAGAATATTGGGAAAATCTAAGGAGAAGCGCCGCATCACATCACTTCCATGCGGCGGCTTACACGGGCATGCAAAAATCTTCTATCCCATGATAACATCATCACATTAAATGCTTTTTTGAATTTTAAAAATGATTTATCTCATAGATTAATAATTTGATTGAAGATTCGTCTTCACCGTTAGGTTTGTCTCGACGAGACCTTTAAAATAAGATCCTATATTAACATGTTTCGTTGATATTTTTTCGTCGTTCCTAGTTGCCACATTTATGTCATTATAGTTGTCATTTTACGGATGTACAGTTGTCACAAAAATTATGCATAGTTATCGGGACAATAAATTTTTATTTTTTAAGTATTGTAGTGTTATGTGAAGCTAAAAAGTGGTTATTAAAGCACTAACAATAAGCAAGTAAATGCATGAACCAGTAGAAGTACAATGAATCAAGTTTTTTATGGTGTATATCAACATTCTTAAAACCTGGTAACCAAGTTGATTTAATGTGAGAACTATGTGATAAATAATGTGACAAGTAAGTGATAATAATTTGGCAAATACCGACGTAAATAAAAGTTATCGAAACATATCGACATGGGATCTAGTTTTAAAGATTTCGTCACGATAAAGTCAGTGGTGAAAACAAATCATTAATTGAGATAACGGTTGGAGAGATAAATCTTTTTTAAAATACAAAATCAAAATAATACGTAATGATGTCATGTTGCATGCATGCAAAATGAATGAAAGGGAGCCGTCGCATGAGAAGACTAATATACGGCGCCGCTTCCTAGTAAAGTCCTAGAATATTTGCTTGCCAGTCATATTATTAGGTCGCGTTTGGGTATACATAATTATATCCATGCCTACCCACCATTAGTCGGATCGGGTTTGGGCGTTGTTCATGGGTGTTGGAGCTGCCACCCCTTGCCACCCGTCTACCCCTAGCTAGCTCGCTCCTAGCTGCCGCAGCTGGATCGGCCAGAGAAGGAAGAAAGGATTCAGAGAAGTTCAGAGACAACAGTGGACACATGGATTCTTTCGGCGCTCTAACGCCTTCTCCTTTCCTCGAGCACGAACTCGACCAAGTCATCTGTTACAACGATCATCCCGTGGGTTTATATCCCCGAGCCAGTGTATTGGGCACGTACCCACGCCACTACTCGGCCGCGATCTTCTCCACGTCCTGCATGCTCTCGTCGCACCCGCTACGCACCCGCGCGCGCCCGCGTCTCGCGCTGAGCTGCACCAAACGATCCGATCGCGCCGCACGCTCGCCAACAGACACACTCACACCCTACCCTGGTGCACGGACACGCCCATGCGCCCAACGCACGCACACACGCAGGCCCTGATCCTCGGACCAGACGCGCCCAGCATGTCCAGTGCGCGCCCATACCCGCATTGGACGTGCCCGGCTCGTCGTCGTGGCTTATTCGCCTATCATTCACGCCCTAAGCCGCGGCTCAGAGCAGGCCGGCGTCCTCGACGTCGGCGTCCATCATCAGTGCATGTCCCGCGGCTGGCTCCTTCCGCAGCAAAGGGCACTCCCTCTTGAAGTGTCCACTGACGCCGCACGTGTAGCACTTCCCACGTCGGTTGTCCCTGCCGCCCGATGCCGTGCTTGCGGTGCCGTCATCTTCGCCCCCTCTGCGCGCACCATCTCGACGCCGCTCACGCGCACGCCACTGTGTCGCGGTGAGCAAGAGCTGTTCGCCGTCCGTCTGCCCGCGCCGGCACAGCCGCTCGTCGAATGCCTTCAAGCGTCCGAGCGCGTCCTCGAACAGCAACGTCGGCATGTCACAAAACTGCTCCATCCCGGCGACCGCCGCGTACAAGCGATTCGGGACGCAGTCCAGGAACTTCTTCACCATAGCCGCGTCGTCGAGAGTTGCTCCCAGCCCGGCGTAGCGCGCCGCCATGCCGCTGATTTTCCCCGCAAATGCATCCAGCGACTCGTCGCTGGCCATGCGCAGGAGCTCGAACTCCCCGCGCAGTGTGCCCAGCTGAGCCGCGCGCACACGGTCCGCGCCGACGAAACGTGCCTTCAGGCTAGCCCATATCTCCGCCGCCGTTTTCTTCGCGGCCACCTGCAACAGAAGATCGTCGGGGAGCGCCCGGAGCAGATACGCCCTCGCCGACTTGTCTTTCTTGGCGATCACCGCCGCCGAGCCCTCCGACGGAGCCACCGCCTCCCAGAGTCCTGCGGCGTCGAGGTCCGCCTCCACCTTGATGGCCCAGGTGGTGTAGTTGTCCCCCGTCAGCATCGGGACGGACGTTGCCATTGTCGTCCCCGTCCCGCCGGAGTACGGGACCATCGCCATGTCCGGCGAGCCCTCCCGTCGCCCGAGGCTCTGATACCAAATGTTGGAGCTGCCACCCCTTGCCCTAGCACCCGTCTACCCCTAGCTAGCTCGCTCCTAGCTGCCGCAGCTCGATCGGCCAGAGGAGGAAGAAAGGATTCAGAGAAGTTCAGAGACAACAGTGGACATAGGGATTTTTCCGGCGCTCTAACGCCTTCTCCTTTCCTCGAGCACGAACTCGATCAAGTCATCTGTTACAACAATCATCCCGTGGGTTTATATCCCCGAGCCAGCGTACTGGGCACGTACCCACGCCACTACTCGGCCGCGATCTCCTCCACGTCCTGCATGCTCTCGCCGCGCCCGCTACGCACCCGCGCGCGCCCGCGTCTCGCGCTGAGCTGCACCAGACGATCCGATCGCGCCGCACGCTCGCCAACAGACACACTCACACCCTACCCTGGTGCACGGACACGCCCATGCACCCAACCAACGCACACACGCACGCCCTGATCCTCGGACCCGACGCGCGCGTCCAGCATGTGCAGTGCGCGCCCATACCCGCACTGGACGTGCCCGGCTCGTCGCCATGGATTATTCACCTATCAATGGGTATAAAAATATATCCAAACCCTATCCATTCGGATCGGGTAGGGAGGAAGCTGCATGCATGCAGCTATCCTATTGCGCCGGCAAGAGGGTCAAGTTGTTTTTTATTAGTAGTTTGACATTTGGATCAAGCGTGTGCATGAATACATCAGGCTAAGCTAGCAACGATGCAACATGATAGATGCAGAGTAATGCTACATCGACGGACCCTTACGGGGTTTTACAAACTGAGTTTGAGCTGTCAAATTATCATTGGATTAAGGTGAGAAAGGGGGCCATCCACCTGAAAATCAGGGGAGGGTGGAGAGCATTAGAGGGAAGGTCCCGTAAAGTTCATGTAAGGGTCCCTATGTTTAGCATTTCGGTAGATGCAGGTGCAGCTTTGCCCCTGGGGTCGGGTATCTACAGATATCCATGTTTCCTGGGTAAAACTGCCATCTTACTCTCCTTTGACACTGTACAAACGGTTGGTCCTCACTTCTCCAAGATCGTCCAAATTGTAGTAGTACGTTGAAGCGATAGGAACGCGGTGGTCTTCGGCGGCGAAGGCGGATGCCGTGCTCCAGGCCTCCAGCAGCGGCGCCTCGCCCCTAGCCATTCTATATTTAAATCAAGCAACATTCAGGCGCGCACAGCAGCATGCATGTAGAAGAAGAATTTCTTTATTTCTTTATTTAGCGATCAATAAACTTGAGGAATGGTGGGCTTATTATCAAACGAGACTTTGAAGAAGAGCACTCCAACTTGTCTGCCGTGCTGTGCATGGTGGGCTTTCTGAATCATGGCAAAGTCTAGCAACTACTGCACTAGCTAATTGAGTATAGGAAAAGTATGGTCCCAAGTCGCTTCCGACCCGAGCTGTTCCCACAAGCGGGCAAACCCTAGCCACCGTAGCTCGAACCTCCCACTCTGACCTCCCTCCCCCGCCGTCGCCGCGAGCCACCGGGCTTGCGCAGGTGGCGGTGGGGCGCTCCTCCCTCTCGGCACGGGCGGCGCAGGCCGTGAGTCCGAACGACGGGAGGGGGGAGGGGGAGGAGGGTTTGGGCTGCCGCACGGCCCGACGGCGCAAGGATGGGCGTGAGAGGCGGCTGGTCCTTTGCTCCAAGGCGGGGTGGCGGAGTCCCGGCGATGTGCGGTGGATGCGGGACGACTTCCTTCGGGTGGTGGCGCGGGGGTCGTTCTCCTCTAGTCGGATCTGGTGTCGGCGGATCATGGGCTGGCCGGGCCTGCGGGCAGCAAGGCCCATTGCCTTCTCCTCCCGGCTGGTTGCATGGGTAGGGCCGGCGTGGCGGCGGCAGTGGTGGTACGGACTTGGGGCGGCGGTCGATCGAATCTGGCGGTGGTTACTGCGCATTGATGGCACTTGCCCGACGACGTCAGGTGGCGGCGACAATCTTTGGCCGCGGGCATGCGACAACTGGGTGCTGTTGGTTGGAGCAGTGGCCCTTGACGTTGGTGTAGAGGGGGCGGAGCATGTCGCAGGGAGCCGTTGGATCCAGGTGATTTGCGGCCGGAGGTACCGGTTACCACATGATGGTCGGAGGTCCCGGATGCCATGGGGTCTCCGTGTCCTCCTCTCGAGGTAGTGCTAGTTGGCAGTTGGCCAACAGCGCGAGCTGGCCGCCGGTATTGGGGTTTGACTAAGTCCCCCTGCCGCGGGCTGGTTGCTCTCTTGCAACTGTCTCGGCCATTTCTCTGCACAGGTTGAGGTGGAGGCTCGTGGCTTGGTGGGGAGGCAGCCTCATGTTGTGGCGTCGGTGTTGAGTTGTTGGGGGATGTCGGGATGGCGACTTTGGGTGGCGGGATCCACGGTGGGCTTTCTGGCGGTCCTCGTGCAATAATCCTACATCTACGTAAGGTTCTACTTACTTATCATTTACAAAATACTCTTCTTCCTCCTGATTTCAACGTGGGTGGGCCTCAACCATTAATCCTAATCCAATTAACTACCTCTAAATCAGCCTTTACGTAGAAACCTCACGTAACATTATGTGGGTGTAGCATTTCCCGTCCTCGTGGTGACGCTGATGCCTAATCCTCTTGTCTGTGTGGGCGGCGGGGGTAGAGGTGGATGGCTCTGGCAGGCTCTGGTCTTGCCCGAATTTGGCGGGGGTTGGGCTGTATCTCGCGGGGGGAGCAGCAGGGGCACCTCCTGGTGGTAGTGGCGAGTACCCAAGCGAAAGCTTCACACTTAGCACCGACACCGGCGGCGACCCTAGGTGTCGTTCCCTTCTCGAAGGCGTGGCCGTGGGTCTTCTTCATATGCTAGGGCTTCGGGTGAAAACCCTTGTGTGTTCTCAGACTCGGCAGTGGCGACGCATTGCACCGTCACCCTCCTGGGGGCATTGTCGTGGAGTTTTGGTATCCTCGCTTGGTCCTAGGCGAGGTGTTAGGCTTGCTCTAGTTTCTCGTTGTATCTAGCGATCCGCTTTGTAAGAGAGTCATCTCATCACATTATATCGTTCGGCCATGTGCTCTTTGGTGTTGTTGCTTTATATATAGGAAAAGTATGCATGGCAAGACCGATACTCCTATCGTATATTGCTACCTTGGTGGAATTGGAATGTAGAGAAGTTGCTCCGTCCATTCTATTTTCAATCTGCCATTTCCCTGAGGAAAATATAGATGGCTAATATTATTGTGGTGTTGTTTTTGTTGTATTGATCTGACCCTCATATGGGGTATATATAGAATACACGAGGGGGTAGAGGCTTAGAGTACAAGACAAGTAATACATGGTTTAAACCTATTCGATCTCTACTCCTTATCTTTATCTTTAAACCCAAAGTATGTTCTAACATTCCCCCTCAGTCGTAGAGGGAGTGAAGTGGACGATTGCGACTGAATTTGAAGTCATGCGCCTTTGTCATATTCTCCGCCGCGTCATCATCAATTGTGTCTCTCATGGGTCGGCACCTAGGGTGGTGACTGCGTCCCCTTATCTCTAACTTAAACCCAATTATACTTCTAACATTCCCAACCAATATGACTAAGCATGCGCTCCTCTTCCGAGGAACTGCACTGCTCCTTTGCCTATTGATCTTCCAAGCAGGGTCCACTTTGCATAGCCAAGCGAGTGTATCCGGAGCCTGCATCAGCAGCGAGACCGTGTTGGCCATCTCCGGTCATGGCAGGGTGACGATTTTTGCCAATGGAAGGGGGTCTGATGATTGTCGCAGGGGACATGAGCTCTTATTTGGCTACTTTAACGGCACAAGCATCCCTGTATTCTTGGCTTTCCGCCATAACATAAGCTATCTAAGTTGCAATATCTTGATCACAACTGGAATTATTTCCAAACAATGGATCATGAATGGTCTCCAGGTCTCTCTTTGTTAAGCCATCTTGAAATGAGTGGTGTTGATCGTAGTTCTAAGAGGGATTGGCTTCACAGGGTTAACATGCTTCCTTCTCTTAAAGTGCTTCCATTGCCCTAATGTATTCGAAATACTAGCATGTCTACTATAGTATATCACGTTACAAACTCACTCGTCTAAAAATTCTTGATATGTCTGAGGACAACTTCAATACATCACTCAAGCATGGGTGGTTTTGAAATCTCAGAGGCCTTAAGGATCTTTACCTCTCAAATTCGGGATGGCTAGGGCCCATTCCCAGTGATTTGGCAAACATGACATCCCTTCAAGTCATGGACATCCAATTGAAAGCATGCCAATGTTCCTTCTGTCATTTTTTGAGATACTTGTTGGGGTACGAAAAAGGTTGGACTTCTATAGATCTCGTTTCTTTTGGTAGAGTGATGAGATCAAAAGAAGATATAGACTCTCTCGTTGGGATATTATTTGTAGATCCAAAATACAAGGAGGTCTTGGGATCGAGAACTTGGAGGTCAAAAACAAATGTCTGCTTAGAAAATGGTCTTACAGTGTCTGTAGAGTCCGAAGGCATGTGGGTACAAATTTTGAGACATAAGTACCTACATGCTAAAACTTTGGCTCAAGCCACTTCAAAACCTAGTGATTCACCCTTTTGGAAAGGACTTATGAGAACAAAAGTGGCGTTCTTTCATAGGTCTAAGTTGATCGTGGGTAATGGGGAGTCTACGAGGTTTTGGGAAGACACGTGGTTGGGCGATACGCCGTTAGCCACGCAATATCTGGCTCTATATAATATTGTGCAACGTAAGGAGGCTTACGTGTCCACTGTATTACAGTCTGTTCCTCTAAACATTCAGTTCCTAGGAGTTTGTTGGGAGATCGTTGGTTGGCATGGCTTGATCTAGTCAGGAGACTGATGGAGGTTAATTTACCGGATGAGGCCGATACACTCCATTTCAAGTTGTCTAAGAATGACATCTTTTCGGTGAAAACGATGTACTTAGACCTCATTGACTTTGGATCAATCCCCAAATTGATTCATACTTGGAAGATCAAAGTTCCTTTAAGAATCAAAATCTTCATGTGGTTCGTTTACAAGGAAGTTATTCTTACTAAGGATAAGTTGGCAAAACGTAATTGGGCTGGAAACAAAAGATGTAGCTTTTCTGATCAACTTGAAACTATCAAACACCTCTTTCTCGATTGTCCTTTAGCAAAAATACTTTAAAGATCCATTCACATAGCCTTTAATATCACACCTCCAACTAGCATTCGCATGATGTTTGGGAAGTGGCTAAACGGGGTAGACATTGTTATGGCAAAGAATATTCGCATAGGAGTCTGTGCGTTACTTTGGGCTATTTGGAATGGAAGAAATGATATGGTCTTTAACAGACAAAATCGCACAAATTTCTTGCAGGTTCTGTACATGCCAACGTCCTTGATCCGTACATGGTAGCTACTCACTCCTGCGGAGAGCAGTGAATTTTTGGCTACTCGATCTATCTGATGGGAGATGGTAGCACAGTATATCTACAATCAGTTTGGATGACGGTCCAATAGTAGAATAGTTGGATAGATTTCTAGTCCTATTGTACGCCGGTTGTGGCTGTTTATCTGTTCCGGAACTTCTTTGTAACCTTGTTTTGAACTGCAAATATTTTTGCTTGAACTTTAAATAAAGAGGACGTATTCATCGCTCTGATGCAGAGGCCAGAGGCAAGCCTCCTTATCTAAAAAAATATCGTGGGTTTGATGCGAGGTAAATTGGAAAATTTGTGCAATTTGACAATGATACAGTTTGACGGCAACAACTTAGGATAGAGCATAAGGGAGTTCATGGGGCTCTTGCAAAAGTGCTCATGGAATACACTGCAAGAATTCTCAATGCATGATGCAAATATGATCGGTAATCTTCCCATCTTGATTGGGAACAGGACCAATCTCAGTGTTCTTCAAGCATCTGAAAACATGTTAACTACTCCCTCCGTTCCTAAATATAAGTCTTTCTAGAGGTTTCACTAATGGACTACATACGGATGTATATAGACATATTTTAAAGTATAGATTCACTCATTTTACTCCGCATGTAGACACTTATTGAAATATCTTAAAAGACTTATATTTAGGTACGGAGGAAGTAGCACTCTACCTATAGGAGTTGGAGCACTCAGCAATTTGAAAACACTTGACCTCGGTGACAATAACTTGAGCGGTATGCTCTTGAAAGAACATTTTGCAAGTTTGGAGAACTTAAAATGTTTGGACCTCAGCTACATCAACTTCAGTGGTGTATTCTTCAAGGAAAATTTTGCAGGTTTAAGTAATTTACACCATTTCCACGTCAGCTATAACAACTTCAGTGATTTGCTCTTGAAAGAACACTCCACAAGTTTACGTAATTAAAAGCATTTGGACCTCAACCATAATAAATTAAATAGTGTGCTTGTGGAGGAGCATTTTGCAAGACTTTTTAAACTAAAGTATATGGACTTTTCGTACTCTTTGAGGTTAGCTTTCAACCATAAATGGGTTCATCAATTCAGATTGAAGGTCGCGAGATTCCGGTCATGCAAACTAGCTAGGCCCTAGTTTTCCAGAGTGGCTAAAATGGCAATCTCACATTGATGGTCTTGTTCTTGCTAATGCACATTTGGGTGATGTTATTCCTGATTAGTTTTGCGCATTCCTGCAAGCACCAGGAAACAAATTGCACGGCTCATTACCGGCAAAACTACAACACATGTTGGCTCGGTATATACTTCTTGGTTCCAATAAGGTTACATGTCAAGTAGCACAGTTGCCCGTAACTATATCCTGACTCGACCTATCATCAAACTCTTCTTGTGGGTCATTGCCATCACAGCTAAATGCTCTATTACTCAAAGATTTGTTGCTTGCATCAATTCAAGGGCACTATCCCGCAGTCTATATGCCAATTGGCTACACTAAAAGGATTGTACATATCAGGAAACCATTTAACACGAGATATTATTGAGTGATGGAAGGAATCTGATTCAAACTCTGCAAATCGATTTGGTTTGGGTTTTGAGATGTTCAGGTTAGCCCTAAATAACAACAACCTCACTGGTGAATTCCCTAAATTTATTCAAATGTCATCAGGCTTGATGTTCCTTGATCTTTCTAACAATAGGTTATTTGGAGTATTGCCATAATGGTTGACAGAAAAATAAACCACAATTGATGATATTTAGAGTGAGATCAAATATGTTCAATGGTCATATCCCTAAGAGTCCCACTTCCCTTCAGGGTCTTCATTATTTGGACATAGCACATACCAACATATCAGGAAGAACCGAAGAATACCATGGTCTTTGTCAAACTTGAAGGCAAATGAAGGCAGTGGTGTCACATGACACGAAGGATTACTACTATGAAGAGAGCATCCCAGCAATTATGAAGGATCAAAAGCATGACTACACCTTTGCGGTTTACAATATACTGGTAATTCTTGATTTGTCAAGTAATAGCTTGGTGCTGTATGCATCTCTCGATGCAGAGGCCGGGGCGAGGCCTCCTTTTCTAAAAAAAGTAATAGTTTGGTGGGACAGGTTCCAAAGGAGACAAGTCTACTCACTGGGCTTACCAATCTGAACTTGTCAAATAATCAACTCATAGTACTTATTTGCACCACAGAGAAACATGGAGTCCTACGATACAGCACAAAAGTGCATTTACAAGGGTCTCTCACGCGATACTAGCCTTCTTATCAAGGCCATTATGGTTGACCACAGTCGTTTCCTTGAATTTCTATGCCTTTCGTGCCTCTCCAAAAAGCGGCTTGCAATGTCCGTAAACCGCCGGGGGTCCTTGTGGTGACACCAATTGTAGTACAAGGCTGTGGTGAGAATCCAGGTTATCGTGATGAACTCAGTGCTGCTGCTGAGCTGCCTGGCATGTGAGTCATTGCTGCAGTGGCTGGCGGCGTAGCACAACATCTCCACCCACACCCGTGCGATGAGTCGCAACACCCTCTCAACACCGCGACGATTGTTGCACCGATTCAGCACTTTATATGCAAGTTGTACTTCTGGTTGATTGTCGTATGGTCCTTGCTGCCCTCGCCGGTTATCCATAAACCCATGGAAGTTGGAGCAAAAGCTATCGTACTGGCTTCGGCGAACAGGGCTTGGCAACAAGTGAGGCCGCTCCACAAGAAGGAACACCATGTATCTTGACAGTGTGCGGATGGTTTTGACGAGGCTCTTTTGCCGTCTCCTCTCTTCACGGGTCATGTCGGGTCTAGTCGGCTTATCCAAATTGCATTTCCAGAGAAAGGCGTCGGTGGCATAGTGCCAAGCGAGTATGCTGCCGTCAAAACCAGCCTGGTCCAATCCGGCCACACTGGCGTATAATGAACCGCCAGCACCATCCTTGCCCCATCCGCCTAGCACGAGCTGTCCAAGGCCACTCTGGGTGCGGTTGTGGTTCTTTTTTACATAGTCTTGAACCATATGCTCTATGTGGGACACCACCATGTCCTCCACATCGCGTGACATAATGACAGAGCCGAAGAAACGCAGCCTGATCCACCGTTGCTCAAGCCGCAAACAGTCCATCAACAAGTAGCATGTGCTCCTCTTGCGATAGCTGTGCAGCTCAAAAATGTCATGCTGCCCGATGGAGGCCGGCCACTTCCTGCATCCCTCTGCTTCCTTGGCACCCCGGCGGACACGCAACACGGCCTCGTGTAGTTGTATGAAGACGGAACACGATGAAGCTCTTAACGAGGCACATGTCCATGTAGACAATATGGTCCTCAGCAGGGATACAACCTCCAAGACGAATGCCCCACCCAACAAGGTGTAGGTGACGACCATGTCCCGCCTGCTGTAACCTCTGCCACCACCCATAGCGGAACTGTGCTCACGGAAGAGGCAGAACGCCACGACGGTGGCGGCAATGGAGGCAGTACGAGACAGGCATCCGTACCAAGCTCCAATCACCAGGGCCTTGGTGTAGAGAATGTCCCGCATCAGAGAGAGCTGCATCCCAACCAGCTGTGTCAACATGCTGCGCCCAGCTTTAGGATTGGTACCACCATGATACGCCGCTATGGCTCTGGTCTGGAACAGGGACGGCCAGACCCTGTAGTCGACCAACTGACCCATGCAGATATGGAGAAGGTCGTGGGCTCCCTGCAGGACCTCCTCCGGGTCATCCGGAGAAGCCATGTCTTGGTACGGCTTGTCACGTTCCGGTACCGGCACCTCAAAGCCGTCGAGGAACTTCCTGATGCTGTCAAGGCCAGAGGACTTGAGGGCGTATATCCTCTCCCCGTACTTGACGACGCCCACCATGAACATCAGCAGTGACGCGGCGAGTAAGGCCCCGCGACCGACGTACTTGTACAGCACGTAGGCCGCCCCGGCGGCCTGCACCACCAGGGTTAGCAAGTGCCGCAGCCAGAGATCGTTGTCCTCCATGGCGTAGGCGGTGATGGTGTCCTGTCCGCCGAGGTGCACCAGCAGTAAGGACGCCCAGAACGCCATGAGCTGCTGCTGCTCGCGTGGCTTGCAGCTCAGCGCCATGTGCCCCAACACGTAGATCGCCACCGAGTCGGCCAGCAGGTATAGCAGCCACATGATGCCATTCAGCGCGGCAGACAGTCGAGCCCAGCGGGATGCACGCCGGCGCCACTCGGTGAAGACGAGCAGGAGCACTTGCAGCAGTAAGCTTGAAAGCAGCAGGATCTGCACCTCCCATCCTCCCAACTGTTCTGCCAATCCCCCCATCGATCGGTTACTGACCATGCAAAAAAAAAAAACACCAATCAGTTAGGACTTAGGATGCAGTTCATGTTTCTCTCGATATGAACTCAAAAAATTACAAAAACTGAAGAGAAAAATTCATCTTAATTAGCTTAGAACCTTGAGGACCCAACATATATCTGATTTGGAACGTACCTCTTGGCCATCAGCGTCGGCACTGGTTGGGGAATTTCTCCCCTTGGCGTATGGAGGAGCTAGCCCACCGAGAATCTAAGGGGAATTATTGGTGGGGAGTAAAGGGAGTTAGACGAGAGCGGAGTGTTATCGCATAAGAGCAGCAGGATCACACATATATAAGCAATAATCATGCATGAAAATTAATGCACATAATCGAGTGAACAAAGATGTGACAAGTAGCAGCTTCAATACCATATTCCTCTTATATTATTTTATTACAAGAAGACAAGACAGGATTCAAACTTGAAGTAAGCCGAGGAGAAAGTAAGCACAGAAGAAGAAAGAGATCCCTGTCAAAAAAGGAAGAAGAAAGAGATGTGCTTTTGTACATCACCCTCGTAAACTTTTGAAAACTATATTTTCATCCATCCATATAAAATAGTACTCCCTCTATCCCAAAATAAGTGACTCAACTTTATACAAAGTTAATACAAAACCGAGTCACGGAGGGAGTAAAAGATTAAGCCACCCCCGTGTCCCCATCGTCGCTCCCAGGGCAAGAAACCATGTCGACATCGGCTCCTCCCCACCGTGAGACGACAAATCTGTAGTTTGACTGTGTGGCACACACCACCGACACACCGAAAGGCCCTCAAGTCCATCACGTTGCTCGTTCCCTGGATGATATGGAAACATAGGAACGTATGCGTCTTCGGCAATGCGACACCACCATTGAATAGCTAGTAGATAGGATCAAAGACGTGTTGGGCAAAGGCTGGCCCCAGAGACTTAGGGTTGTTCTTCCAACATCCTAGAACATCAATTGATCGGACTCAAGACACTGTAAAGCTCACCTCCTCAGAGGACCATTCTATATTTTCAATGAAATGAAACACAAAGGTCCTTTGCGTTTTCTTGAAAAAATGAAAAAATGTCTGACCGTGCGTGATCTGCGCCTAGCGGAGTGAACATAAGCATTAATGCGGCCCTACAATCACATTAATGTGTAACTCGTCGGATCTACTATGTTTGTACTTATGTCTTCATGCCTGAGAGTTCATATTGGCAATTCAGTAGTACTGAATTTTTAACAACTATGATCAGATTATGGGGTAATGGTTACGACAGCTGATTCGAAAGGAATCTTTTGAAAGAGAGAGGTTTCCAATAATATGGCTATTATCAACTACAAGAAAAATATCATGTCAACGTATCTACAAAGTTCCGAACTTCAGGGATCGACTATCCTTTTCCTTTTCAGATAGTTTCTTTTCTTTTCTCTCCAGGAGAGCACAAATTACTGTGGACTATGGACATATAGAGGATAGATTACAAGAATGGAAACAGAAAATGGTGAGGTACGAAAAACAATTGTCCAGCTACAAGCTTACAACATAACAAATTATGCTGATAAACATGTTACATGCTGTGTAAATATTGTATTATCGAGTGCTCATATTCTTTGCAGATGCAAATGCATTAGCATAATTGTCCAGTATCCTCCCTTAATTCTCAACATTTGACAAAACAAACCGACAAGGTGATGTCAGCACATGTTCTATTGCCATCATATGGAAAGTTATAGACACTGACGCAAAAAAGGAAGCAGAGAACTTCTCAATGTTTCCAAACATCTACTTGATGTAGCCCTAGTCTTCACAACAGAGGCAGCAAAATATATAGTGAAAACATTTTATAACTTTAAGATGTCCTCAGCACAGATAGTAATTACCTTCTCCTGAGAAGCACTTCAGCAGCTTCTTGGCCACTGAATATCTCCTTCAGACTTCCTCCAAATAATGTCCCCTTTCTGCAGTGGCAAGGAAGAAGAAATGTAGTTTCAGTTTATGGTTCCCATGCTGTAAAAGCAACACTATCGCAAAGAGCAAGCTCACGCGAGATATCTACAACCAGTTTGATTGGCGAGCCAGTAATAGGATAGGTGGATAGTCATCGCATTTTATTTTCGCCGGTTGTGGCTTTATTTTATTTCCTTTGCATTTGTTCAGCTCGGTGCGAGCCTATTTTGGATCTAAGGCATTTGTTGCATGATTTTTTTTTTGCGTAATAAAGAGGTTGCATGCATCATCATGATGCAAAGGCCGGGAGTGTTCCTCCTTTTCTAAAAAAAATGTGTGGGGTGATGTTCATTACTATTTGATGCACTGGGTGCTAATGAGTCTTCTACATGTGAAATGATGTTAGTTACTGTTTTGGTGTTATATATACAGGACAAGGACAGATCCAAGGTTGAGTATAGGGTGTGGAACGCCTTCAGCTCTAAGCTGGCCATTACCGTGCTCAGCAGTGTTGACAACATCTGCATTATAAGTAATTTTGTGCATTAGCTTGTGTTCTAAATGGTCCGCAAACCATGCATGTCAACGTTGCAATGTAAGTTAGATACATTATTGTCATAGACTTATAGTAGTTGATGATGCGCTTTTGTCCTAGGCTCCTGGTAATCGTGTGTGTATCTTGGTGCTGCCCCTGAAACAATCATGTCTCACATGTCTGATACTTTGATATTGTTAGACCAGTGAGATCTTACCACAACTTCCTTTTTTTTTGTACCATTCAGATCGAGTGGTGTTTCTCGATAGTGTCTTCCATCTCTTCATTCGGTTGGGAACCTGAAATTGCAGTTTCTTGATTTTTGCTTTTTGCATTCCCGACACGTGGTGATTTTCTTCCTCAAATTGCACGCCCATCAGGATACATTCCACCAGCATCTAAGTAAAAGTCTCTGCTCGATTCTCGCAGATGGATTCCACTTTTAGTGTTCTTTCCATTTTGCGGAGACAGGGGGATTTCAGAATATCTTTGTACCATTGAAGCGATAGCTGGAACTGAAGCACCTCCTTCTCCATCTGCACTGGATTAGCTCCTCTACCTACACTAAATAACTTGGTCTTTCATCAAGGTGGTGGGATGTGTATGAGGAAGCGATGACACTGCTGAGCAAATTTGAGGATGTAGATGTTTGCAAGATCTGGTGAGAGCAATAAAGTTGCCCATATAGTGGCTAGTCATGCTACAAATTTTGGGGATGCTCATCCTTCTGGTAGGAGATGCTCGTCCTTCAGCACGTCTTGTTATTTCGACCCAGTGATCATCTATCAAGGTCTCACTTCCGCTTAAAAAAACTTGATGTTTCATGGCCTTAACATTTTTAAAAAAAAGGAGGATTGCCTCCGGCCTCTGCATTATGATGATGCATGCAACCATTTTATTAAAGTGTAAGATTCCAAACAAGTGCAATATCCAGCAAGAGCTTGAAAGAACTCATAATAAAAAAAACTAAGATTACATGCCACATCTGGCAAGATGAAAATTACCTACGGTGACTAAACACCTAGCCTAGTGTGCCGCCATCCAAATCGGTTGAAAATAGTCCGTGCTGCCATCTCCCATCGGGTGCACCCAGTATCCAAAAGCTCTCTGGACTCCGCAGGTGTGTGTGTAACAACCACGTATAAATCCATGTTGTAGCTCTGTAGATGATCTGCAAAAGATTGGTGAAGTTCTTCCTATTAAAAATTATATCATTCCTGCAATTTCATATAGCCCAAAGCATGGCACATGTTCCTATTCGAATTTGTCTAGCAATGGTAACATCTGCTCCATTAAGCCATGTCCCAAATAATGTGTTCATACTTGTTGGAGGATTTATAATGAAAGCTATATGAATAGTCTGTCATAGAAGCGTAGCTAAAGGGCATTCAAGAAAGAGGTGTTTAATAGTCTTATTGTGGTCGCAGAAGCAACATCTAGAGTTACCCACCGATCTTCGTTTAACCAAGTTATCTCTAGTGAGTATCACACCCTTGTGCACAAACCACATAAAGATCTTGATCTTGAGTGGTAACTTTATTTTCCAAATATGTGGAGAGGTAGGTAATATTCTGCCATTAATAAGGTTTGTATACATTGACTTCAGAGTGAAGCTACTGCTTGTAGTTAACTTTCAATGAATTGTATCTGGTTGGTCTGATAGTTGAACATCCATCAACCTACGAACCAAATGGAGCCACGCACTCCATGGTTCTCCTACTAGAGATCTCCTAAATTGAATATTAAGAGAGACCGACTGTAGAATCGTAGCAACGTACGCCTCCTTGTGTTGCACAATGTTATACAAGGCCGGGTATTGTGTAGCTAGGGGCGTCTCTCCTAACCACGTGTCTTCCCAAAACCTGGTTGTGTTACCGTTCCCAATGTGAAACTTGACCCTATGGAAAAAAGCTTCCTTAGCCTTCATATATCCTTTCCAGAATGGTGAGTCAGAAGGTTTCACAGTAACTTGGGCCAAGGTTTTGGATTGTAGGTACTTGTTATGTAATATTTGTACCATGTACCTTCCATCTCCACCGATAGTCTATAAACCCACTTGCTCAGTAAACATTTATTCTTAATTTTCAGATTTTCAATTCCCAACACACCTTGGTCTTTGGGCCTGCATATCATGTCCCATTTAGCTAGTATGTACTTTGTCTTACTTTCATCGCTTTGCGAGAAGAATCCTGATCAATAGAAATTAAGTCTTTTCCACACCCCCACCGGTACTTCAAAGAATGATAATAGAAATATCGACAGACTTGTCAACAATGAGTTTATAAGCACTAGCCGACCCCCGTAAGACATAAGTTTTCCTTTCCAACAACTTAGTCATTTCTCAAATCTATCTTCTATGAACTTCCATTCCTTATTTATTAATCTTTGGTGATGAATAGGGATACCCAAGTAGCTAAATGGAAGAGAGCCCATCTCACACCCGAATAGTTGCTTGTAAGCATCTTATTCTTCTTTGGAACTTCCAAAGCAGAACAATTTACTCTTTTTGAAATTAATCTTGAGTCCCGATAGTTGTTCAAATAAACACAAAACCAGCTTCATATTTCTGGCATTAGCAAGATCATGTTCCATGAAAATGATCGTGTCATTCGCATATTGTAGAATGGACACCCCTCCCTCTACGAGATGCTGAACCAACCCTCGTACTAGATCGCTCTCCTTAGCACATCGTATGAGTACTGACAGCATATCAGTAACTATGTTGAAAAGGCGGTGATACATCCAAAATGCATCACTATTTTGTATCATAATCTATCTCTATTCATTGATATATTTCACAATATGATGATGTACTTATAGTGTTTTGGCTTATTTTATACAGTTTACAACTTTCCGGTGCCGAAACAGCACACGCAGGATTCAGAGGAGAAAATAGCACGAAGAGTTACCATATGAGAACATCTCCAACTGCGCTGAAATTTTGAGGGAAGAAGTTTCCGAACAAATCACGAAAACTGGCCGAAGGAGGGCCGGAGGGGCGTCACCGAGGCGACTTCCTGGCACGGGCCCCCTAGGCCGTGCCAGGTGGCCGCCTGGGTGGTGGGTCCCGCCTCTGGCGCTCTCCTTTGGCCTATATGTCCCTCCTGATCTAAAAGTTACGGGGGGCGGAGAGTTTTCGTGATTGCGCCGCCCCTCCGCGGTGGAAACCTACAGAGAAGAAAAGACCTTTCCGGCGGGCAGATTCTGCCGGGGAGAACTCCTTCCGCAAGGGGAGATCGTCGTCATCATCATCACAATTGTCACGGGTATCATCGAGATCATCATCACCGCACCAGCGCCATCTCCATCTTCACCCATCTCACCTTACCATTGCAATTGGAGTTGTACCTTGCACTATTCATCCCCTCTACTCTACCGGTGTTGATTACACTTTTGTGGTGAATGCTATTGAGTTTTGGTGGAGAATTATTATTATGACCAAATTGTTTATCATATTCATAACACCCCTGATCATGATCTCTTTTATGTCTTGTGAGTAGTTCCTTTAGTTCTCGAGGACATGGGAAAAGTCTAGATGTTAGTAGTCATATGATGTTGAAGTAATATGTGTTAAGTTATGGTGTTATTCTTCTAGTGGTGTCATGTGAATGTCGACTACATAACACTTTGCCTTTTTAAGGACCTAGGAGAATGCATCGTGTATAAAGAATGCTTATGGTGAGTTGTCGGAGTGACAAAAACCTGAACCCCAGTTCGCATACTTTTGCATGAGGGAGTATTGGATCCTAAAGCTTAGTCTTATGGTTAGACTTTGCCATAATTTCTCTCTTGTATTTGCGGACGGTTGCAAGAGGGATTAATCATAAGAGTGTACTTGTCTTAGCCTAGATGGTGCACTAGTTAAGATCCACCCACATAATACTTATCAATACAAAACATGCTACTATGAGAATATGGCGAAAGCACTTGACTATCTCTTAGTCTTTATAAGTTCATTCCACCGGATTATCCTTTGCATTCAAAAGGATTGGGCCACTTGCTGCACCTCAGCACCATTTACTTTTATTGCATTTATTTTTGTTTGCTTATACCCGAAAACCCATAAAAAGTTACCTTTCAGTACTTGCAGTTATTCCTTGCTTAAGATCACTTGTCAGTACCTTCTGCTCCTCGTTGGGTTCGACACTCCCATTTAATGTCTTGCTCTCTGAGTAAAGCGTGAAGCTTCTCCTCAGCCTCATTCCTTGTCCTCTGATCAAGATTATTGAGAGTTGTTGCCTCAGCTTTCAATTCTAACTCATTAATTTGTTGTATCAGCCTTAATGTTTCCATTTTATAAATTCCACTTTGGTTCTTATCCCAACCCCTCAAGAACTGTCGTAGGTGTCTAATTTTGTTTTGCCATTTGTCCATACTAGAAGTTCCTCCATTCTCTTTGGCCCATTCATCCTCTATTAACCCTAGAAATCCTTCCCTCTTGAACCACCCTAATTCGAAAGAGAAGACATTTCTATTACCCACATGTGAAGACATTTTTATTATCATGGCCTTAACATGCCACAACTGCACTGCATCTGGCTCACAAGTTCCACGTTTCAGTAAATGAAATACCATCTCTTAGCAATATAAGTTCAGGATGGCGTAATTGGGTAAGCCCGTCGTTGACGCGTTAAAAAACATATGCTTGCTGATTTTGTTCTACATTCCTTCCTTGTGTTATTATTTCCATCTAGCAGCACGGAGGAAAATGCTATGACGTTCACTAATGAACACACAAACACACAATATGCAAACTACCGTATTCCTAATCTTTAGAGGAGAAAATGAAACAAGGAGAGCCAAATCTTGTCCTCCTAAAGTCCTAATTACGGATGACTTACGTGTTTGTCAACCAAATCCTCCACATGGTCGACTGTACAAATCTTTATAAATTTCAGGCATAACTTAACTAGAAGAAAAGTATTCATGCATTGCAAGACCATGATGTGGACCGAGAATGTACCGCTTCTCTCTATTATGTATAAGAAGTGTAACTAGAGACTAGTGGACCAAACTCAGACATTTGGCGGGCACGCCCTGGTTAGCTGGAAGACGATCTGTCGCCCCAAGTATCTGGGTGGTCTCGGGATTATGGATCTTGAGAGATTTGGTCGGGCGCTTCGTCTCCGCTGGCCATGGCTTCAGTGGACGGACCCCTGACAAGCCTTGGATGGGTTCTCAGCTGCCGTGCGACCAGGCTGACGTGAACCTTTTTCGTGCCTGCACTACCATAACGTTGGGCAATGGGAAAAGGCACTTTCTGTCATGACAACTGGAGTGGTAAAGGGCCCCTCAAGCTTATCTCCCCTCAACTGTTCAAGATAGCCTCCAGGAAGAACAGAACAGTGCACGAAGACTTATCAAACGAGAGTTGGATCAGGGTGGTCTCTAGCCTTCGGTCCATACATCAGCTGGGGAATTCGTGTGCGTTTGGGGTTGGATCAGCCAAACCACCCTGTTGCCGGCCATTGAGGATCGCATTTCTTGGAACCTGACTGCCAACGGGGCCTACTCCACCGCGTCGGCATATGGGGCGCAATTCTATGCCTCTCATCCTAGGTTTGCCCCCACCAAGGTCTGGTCCGCTCATGCTGAGCCCAAGTGCAAATTCTTCGCCTGGGTGGCCCTTCACGGGAGGATTTTGACGGCGGACAGGCTGGCATTGCGGGCTGGCCGCATTACCCCAGATGCGTGCTCAGCTGCTCTGCCTTCGGGAGCCAGAAACTGCAAGCCACCTCTACAAGGACTGTCCCTTTACACTCGTGGTATGGAACCAAGTGCACACATGGACCGACGAGGGCTTGCCGATTTCAGGTTTCTTACCTGAGCCCAGAAGCGTGTCAGATTGGTGGGACGCCTTTCTTGCAAACCAATCAAAGCAGGTGCGCCGACGGCGCAGCGGGAGGATCATCTACACCCTATGGTCAGTATGGAAGGAGAGAAACAGGCGTGTTTTCACCGGTATTCGTATGACACACACAGAGGTTGCTATGCTGGCTTTGGAGGCAATTAAACAACGCGAGCTGGCATTTGTTGGGGCCATGCCAACCGAGGGGTCGGCTAATTTAGTTTTTTTGTGGCAGTGCCATGTTCGCGTTTTTGCCGCGTTTCCTAAAAACATGCGCCCTCTGTATATCGCGTTTCCCACTTTCCTTCTATATTGAAAACGCAGTGCTCCTGTCGATTCCTAAAAAAAAACTTTATTGATGATAACTTCCCTCATCTCCCCTAATAATAAGTCGTCCGTCGCTGGCGGTTTTGCAAAAACACCCCTCTGTTTTTTCATAATCAACCCGCGGTCCTTCATTAAGTGGAAAAAATGTTTCGTTTTTTCAAAAAAAAACTGCATCGGGGCGGGCCAAGGCAGCAGCCAGCCACCGACTCCTCCCGATCCCCTGATCTGCTCACCGCACCGCCGCCCCGCTCTTCCCGCCGGTCGCCGCCTCGCTCCTCCCGCCGGTCGCCGGCCCCGATCCACGCCGGATCCCGCCGCCGGCGAGCTTCCGAAGCCTTCGCCCCCAGCCCTGCCTCCTCTGTAGCTCCGCCCAGATCCGTAGCGCAGGCGGAGCATCTGGCGGTGGAGGAGATTCTCACTGATGAGGGTCACCGGCGTCGAGGTGGGTCTCTCCCGGCCATGTCTCAGGGGGAGGAGAGAGAGAGGGACTGTCGTGCCATGCCATGATGGCCGGTGTGACATCATCGTAGGCGGTTAAAGGGAGGACACGGCTAGCTCCTCCGAAAAGAAGCTGACGGCTCTGCTTTGCGACCTCTCTCTTTCTTCCCTTTCTTTCTTTCCTTCCTTCCTTCCTTCGGTGGCCGCTTTTCGGTCCGTCTTTTCTCCGTCGGCTTTGGGGTGGGGGGAAAGGAATGATGCGAGGTTCCGTCCATGCCTGCCTAGATGTTGTGCCCGCTCCTCTTTAGTAGTAGTAGTAGTACTACTACTACTGCCTGCGGTTTGAGCTGCGGTGGCGGGGAAAGGGCGGGGTGAAGGGAGGTCCTCCTCCTGGCGATTCGCTCGGTGCCTCTGATAGTCCTGAGATTTTGAGGCGATTCTGCTCTCGTTGTGCTCCGTGGTCTCCGGGGAGGTGCTGATTTGGTGGAGGATTGGGGGGCGTCTGCGCGTGGCCGGAGCCGAGGAGGATTGCGAGCAGGAGAGGTATGTGTTACGCACTTACGCTCCTGATTATCTTCATTTTGCTGCTTGTTAACCTCAAATTGGTCTCCCACAGTCGCCAACCACGGAAGCTTTTAGGTCGATTTGGTAGTTTCTGATTTGGCTACTTTGCTCCAATTTGCTCAAGATTGAGCAAATATGTAGCCAGGCTCTAGAAATGTCTGGACTCTGTCCGGTAGTCCATGTGTGTTTACAGGGCAGTATGTTTCATCATGAATCTTCACAACATTTGCTGTCTGGGCTTCAGAGGTCTGTCCGAATTCATACAAGTTTTGAAATGAAAAAACAGAGAGATCTACTCCGTAGGTGTGAATTATTAACTAGGAGGTGTACATAAAGAAGGCACTGTAAACTATCTTGGTGAATTTGTTCCAATTTGCTCAAGATTGAGTAGTCAGGTTCTAGAAATGTCTCGAGTTGGTTTGGTAGTTTGATTATGAAATTTTCGATAATTTGCTGCTGGTTCAAATTTCTTATTGGGCTTGAGAGATGGGTCGGAAGTTTGTACCACTTTCGAAAGGAAGAAGAAAGAGAGATCTAGGTTGTGAAGTATGGACTAGGAGGTGTCCTCAGACTGCACATAGAGAATCTACTGTAAACTGTTTTCTCTTTACTTTTTGATGAAATCTTCTCATCTTTACTTGCAGAGCAAAATATTCATACTATTAGTTCCAGCTTCAGTTCATCACTCTAACTCCTGTCTGCTACTTTCTGTCAGGTGTCTAGGTGTATGAATTCATTTCCTAAAAGATACAGTGTGGCCATTGCAGTAGAAGTTGGCTCAAGTTATTGTTGTTTGTCTCAGGGTAGAAATAAGGAGGTTTGCAGTTTGATCCTACAGTACCGTTATTAAGTTACTATGTGACGTACTTTTATCATACGAATGAATCAGTCAATTGATATCATACCATTTTGAAGCAAACTCTTCTGCGTTCGATATGATAGCAAACTTGCTCTTTCTGTACTGTGTGATACATTGTGAATATATGTTATCTTGGTATCCGTCAGTAGCATTTTGCATCACCATCTTGGCACACTGCAATGGGGATATTTAAACCAGTACAGTTCAAAATTGTAGTTAATCTACATTTTTGAAATGGTGAATATGGCAGCCCATATTTCTCATACATGAAGAGCACCAGGTGAACTGTAGTCCTACGATTAAATTAATGAAATGAGAGTCTTGGCCTGTGTTGGCCTGAAGCTTTTGCTTCTTCATTCATATGATTCATCAAGGTGTCAAGTGAATGTCCAGTCTTCTTGCCTATTTGCTTTTCAGGTGTTAGGCATTTTGTCCTGAATATAACAAGGTCACTATCGTTGAATTAAACAACTGACATCATATAGATGTGACGCAAAGCCAGTGTGCATCTGGCAAAGACAAGGGAGTGTCCTACATGATCCACACAAAATAGGCTTCAGGACAAAGCATTGTAAGTATTGTATTTGCTTCTGCTTGTTTGCTACGTTTGACAAGTTGCTGGCAGAAGGGATGGTTATCTATCTTCAGGGCTTCAGCAACCAAAAGTACATTATATAGTCTATAGTTCTGCTCTGGTTAGCTTTGGGTGCTGAGACAATGATCTTAAATTATTCCAGTTCAGGGCATCCTTCGTTTGTTAGTATGGTGCTCAATGACTTATAACCTGCACCATGAATTCATATGTAGTGTATATATATCTTCAGGCTTCAGCAGCCAAAAGTCTATTATATAGTCTAAAATTCTACTCTGATTAGCTTTGAGTGCTGAGACAATGATCTTAAAATATTCCACTTCAGGCTATCCTTCGTTTGTAAGTATGGTGCTCATTGACTTGTAACCTGCGCCATGAATTCATATGCAATGTAATTCAAGGCTGTTTTGACCATCTCATGGTTGCTAACTTGCTGAGTTAATAAATTCCAGTTTCCTATGTATTTGGAGAGAAAACATTGCTTGTTGGTCTGAGTCATTCATGTACGATATGCTTAGAATTTTTTAGATGAACGATGGATAAGCAAAACAATGGTAGTCCTTCAACTGATCGTTGTTCTTAAAATTTCTTATTATGCACAAATATTTACCTTTTAATCCAAACTCAAAATGCCAATTGAGACAAGATCCTTCGGTCAGCTAGAATATTTCTCTACTATGTTCGACTATGATAGGAAACTTGTCAATGGAGATATTTAAACCACTACAGTTCTGAATTGTAGTTAATCTACATAGTTGAAATGGCGAATATGTTAGCCCATATTTCTCATACATGAAGAGCATGAGTTGAACTGTAGTCCTGGGATTAAATGAATAAAATGGGTGTTAGCCTATGTAGGCCTGAAGATTTCGCTTGTTCATTCGTATGATTCATCAAGGTTTCCAGTGAACTGTCCATTACTCTTGCCTATTTTCTTTTCAGGTATTAGGCATGTTGTCCTTTAGTATAACAAAGTCACTATCCTTGAATTAAACAATTGATATCATATAGATGTGACGCAAAGCCAGTATGTCTCTGACAAAGACAAGAGAGTCTCCTACATGATCCACACAAAATAGGCTTCAGGACAAAGCATTGTAAGTATTGTATTTGCTCTGGTGGCCAGAGGTGGGTCGCCGCCGGGCACGCGCCGCCGCCGGCATCCACGATGTAGGAGCCAAGGAAGGGGTGATGCATCGTGGCGGGCGTCTGCGCCGCCCGAGCCCAAGAATGGCCCGAGCCGTCATGGTGGGTGTGCTTTTGCGTCGCCCGAGCGCAGGAATGGAGAATGGCGTTGCTGCGCCTCTCCATTAATTACACATTTAACATTATTATACACATTTATTACAATTAATGTCGCATAATGGCACAACAAGCAGGTTGGATACTTTTTCTTACCCGATGCAACACACGGGCATTTGTACTTGATCCAAATAAATAGTTGGTTGTAAATGACATTCAGTTTCTAGCTTACAACGGAATCTAGACATGTATTCTTTAACAATATTATGTGCTTGATTATGGTCCTATGTATTGGTTGAGATTGTTATGTTGTTTACTACCAATATTTTTTCTTACCCGATGCAACGCACGGGCATTTGTACTAGTATATATAAATAGTATAAGGGTTGTGTGTGGGAAAGACGCCTGCTCGGCAAGGGGCCCACGTAACCAGTGGCGATTTGCAAATTAGCAACCTCTTCACGGTCCCAAAAGCATGGATTGTACATAATAAACATATGTAAACTAATCCTGACACTCCCCACACCATCTGTACCGTTCCTTTGCTTATTGGGTTGCTTTGACTATCCACCTCATTACAAGCTTTTGCCATAGATCTAGTGTTAGAAAAGTCAGCAAAATGACAAAACCAAAGACGTGTACTAGCTTCGCTTCTAGACGTCCATACAATGGGAGTGGTCGGTATTGAATTGCTTTGCGTGGTTGACTGTTCAAATCGTTAGAAGTTTCCACCTAACTTCAGTATTTGAATAGTATGCATATAGCATGATAAGGCCAAGACTTGGACGAGCTTAGCTTCTAGACCATACAATGTGGGTGGTCTGTAACTTGCCACTTACTAACTACAGACATAGCTCTGATGAAATTTTCAGAGCTGTTATTTTCATTATTTTTGCTGATTGCTGAGTGCTGAGTCATTGTATTTAATATTTATGTGTATAACAAACATATAACTCGTTCATTTTTTGGGGTGGATTAAACTGATCTTGGGAATTATTTACTTCTAATATATCAAAATTTCTGTATTTCAGGTAGTGGCAAACAAGGAAGAGTTGCCAACATTCAGAAATCTCTGGACCTTAATGCTAGCTGTGTGATCTGAGTATCTGACCCACAATGTGCAGATATTATTGGTGTTATTGAGTCAATCTTGGATAGAAATTTCAACTCCAACTTGTCTACCGTGATGTGCATGGTTGACTGTCCGAATCATGATAAATTCTAGCCATAACTTAGGTATAGGAAAAGTATGAATGGCAAGACCAAGACGTGGCGATACTCCTCTGTAGTCCAACTTAAATCTTATTAACGCGGGATGTTGGTATCATAAATATATATGACCATGCATGAGTTGGTAACAGCATCATTTCTGGCACTCGGCTGTGCTCACATGTCCTCCAATTGAGGGAGGGAGAGAGAGAGGGAGGGAGAGAGAGATAAGGCACGGTGAAGAAGAATACCATGTCGCATGTAGCCAGTTTGCTCGCGTCGGCTGTGATCCCAGTGGTGGCCAATAAGCTGGGTTCCGTCATTGGGGATGAGGTCACGATGCTGTGCAGCTTCAAGAACGACCTCAAGGAGTTGAAGGACACGTTAGAGTACATGGAGGCGGCGCTCAAGGATGCTGAGAGGCGGTCTGTCATGGAGGAATTGGTGCGGTTGTGGCTCAAGCGGCTCAAGAACGCTGCCTACGATATCTCTTACATGCTCGATGAGTTCCAAGCCAATAGTGAACCAACCTCCAGAAAGGTACATATATGCCGCATGTCTTCTCTCAATAAGTTTTTTTCTTTAATATTCCTAGCTAGTATGGTTTTTGTTGCTTTAGTTAACAATTTGGTTATTTTATAGTGTCCGCAAAACCATGATCGTCTGAAATTACTTTCCCATGTAAGAAACTTGTGCGCCAGTTAAATTTCAATGTTTGAAGCTTGAAATTTGTTGGTGCCCTTCTAAATTTTCTGAACGATTGGTGTACAAGAGTGATTTATAGCCTACTTAAATCAGCTCTTGTGTACAAATCCTGGCCATGAAACCGGGTGTCCAAGAATAAATAAAAACTGAACTATAAGGGAGTTATATCTGTTTTACATCCGTGCAAAAGTTATAAGTTAATTCCAAGTGTGTCGCAATATGCATCTACCATGCAGCAGTTCTCTGGTAGAGGGGATCGAAAATAGTTCATCTTATTAATGCCGTCGGATGAAGATGCTCCCAGGTTTTGTAATATATCATTATAACTTGTTGAAATTCCTTCCTAGATTATTGGAAAGCTGGACTGTTTTGCTATTGCACCCAAGGTTACCATGGCTTATAAGATGAAGAACATGAGAGATCAGCTGAGGAAGATCAAAGAGGATCACGAGAGTTTCAAATTCACACATGATAACTCCAGCCTAATTAATATGTGGCAATTTCCTGATCCACGGGAAACAACATCAGATGTGACTGAATCACTCATCATAGGGAGAGACAGAGACAGAATGAATGTCCTTTCTTTGTTATCCACAAGCAACAGCAAGGAACATATCACAATTCTTCCTATTTGTGGGCTTGGAGGAATAGGAAAGACAACTTTGGCACAACTGGTCTTCAGTGATGCTCAATTCAAAGATTATGATCATCGGGTATGGGTCTATGTATCCCAGGTGTTTGACATGAAAAAAATAGGGAACTCCATAATTTCTCAAGTAGAAAAAGGAAGCCAGAATCTAGATACAAGGCAGTTGATAAACCAACATCTTAAACATCTACTTCAAGACAAGAAGACACTGCTTGTTTTAGATGACCTATGGGAGACAGATAGCACCCAACTGAATCAACTCAAGCTTATGTTAAATGTAAGCTCCAAGATAAGAGTCTTAGTCACCACACGTAGCATAGACATTGCAAGAAAAATTTGTACTGTTGAACCAGTAAAGCTAGATCCCTTGGACAATGACATGTGCTGGAGAATAATCAAGCAAAACAGTGGCTTCGAATCTAGAGCTGATAAAGAGCAAATCGAGCCAGTTGGACAGACAATTGCAAAGAAATGTGGAGGTTTGCCATTAGCAGCTCAAGCACTTGGATTTTTGCTATCTGGAATGAATCTTAGTGACTGGGAAGCAATATGCAATAGTGATATTTGGGATGAACCATTTTTTGATAGTACAGTGTTGCCATCCTTGAAATTAAGTTACAATACTTTGACACCATATCTGAGGTTATGCTTTGCCTATTGTGGCACCTTTTCTAAAGGTCGCAATATAAGTAAAGATGATCTCATCCACCAATGGATTGCTCTGGGTTTCATCCAGTCATCTACTAACTTTTCGGCCATACAACTTGGCGAGAAGTATGTTAGGCAATTCATGGGGATGTCTTTCCTTCAGCATTCAAAATTGCACAAGGTAAGTTACTATGGCATACCTATACAGTTAGAAACTTAGAATAAAGAGTATTTTTTACCCAATTATGAAATGACATGGAACAGTTACTGCACAAAAGCATACATGGTATATTTTTTGACAGTTTGGTACATTAATCCAAGTATATGTTTTGCCCTTCATGGCAAATAAAGCACTCCAGATATTAGTGCATTAGATCATGCTCCACACTCTTTCCTCTAAAAATTGCCCAACTGTGGGGAACCTATATATGGACCCGCGGCAAGAAAAAACAAAAGTAACTCCTTCATCCATCCTGTTGTAGTTTACCCTTGCCAAAAGCCATCCTGTTGTATTTTGTTTGCCTTATCAAATACAGTAAGTATATATATAGTGTACTTGGCTGAATAATCATTTTCCGTCAAAGAATGTAACACATGCATACAAGATGGAAGAATCCAATTAAGAGTTCGGGAGATGTGCCAGTAAGTTGCATTAGAATACTCTAAAGTTATGTCATTCCCTTAGTAAATACTTCCACGCTTGCATATTTGCACCACCAAAAGAGGTGGCACATGCGGAAAAATATATCAATTCTGACCACCTGGCCAGCTTGACATTGAAGAGACTCATATTGGTGCATTAGATTATACTCCGTTCCTCTAAAAATTGTCCAAAGTGTGGGGAACCTATATATGGACCTGACGCAAGAAAAAGAAAAAGAAAACTCCTTCATTCATCATGTTGTAGTTTACTCTCATCAAAAGCCATTTGGATCACTACACATACAGTTAATATATAGTATTGTATTTTGATTGGCTTATCGTATAGAGTTTTTATATTTGGCTGAACAATAATTTTCCCTAAAAAATGTAACACATCCAAATAGGTAGGTAGAGACGTACAGTGCACGCCTCTACATATAAAAAAAGAGAAAAGATAACGCCCATACGCCGCCCACACGCATGGATCTGCGTCCGTTTTTGGTTTGCACTAACCTTGGCAGATTTTTTATGCCATGTAGGAAGGGGCTAGTGTGTGGGCGTTTAGCAGTTCGCTCACATACCTGTTTCACGCACGCAGAGTTCGCGGCTGCCAACTCGACGTGTGGTTGAACTGATGTCGCGCCCACACGCCGCATACATGTCAGTTGCCATGTTTTCCGAGTGTTACATGTAAACAGAGTAGAACTGTCATGCCCGCATGCCTGTCAGTTGTCATGTCTTCCGAGTTTTACATGGCAACTGAGTGGAATTGCCGTGCCCGCATGCCTATCAGTTGCCATGTCTTCCGAGTGTTATATGGCAACTGAGTGGAACTGTAGTGCCCACATGCGTGTCAGTTGCCATGTCTTCCCAGTGTTATATGGCAACTGAGTGGAACTACCGTGCCCGCATGCCTGTCAGTTGGCATGTCTTTCCAGTATTACATGACAACTGAGTGAAACTGTCACGTGAGGGGCACGTGAGACCGCGGGGTGGCAGGCCGAATGTGTGGGCCGCGAGGCAGAAGGCCGGACGTGTGGATGTTAGTTGTTTTGCCCACACGTATGCATGTGGATTGTTTCTCTACACACCATACGAGACGTGTGGCAAGACTCCTTAACGTCCACACGTTGCCGCCACGTCCATAAAATGCATGGGAAATGCACATTGATGCATGAAGAAACCCACGCCATGTCGGCTCCGCCGTCGACACTGCCCTACTCCTCTCTGGTAGCCGCTGACCTCCCCTACCCCGTCCCACACCTCCACCGTCTGTCATCCTTCTCTCCGGCCGCCAAGCGCCCTCGGTCACTGTCTGCACCACCGCATGGTCCTCCGTGGCCACCTTGACACCACAGGAAGCTCCTCCACCACCTTATCGAGCCCTCCTCGTGTAGGTGACCCACGGTGAAAAGTAAGCCGTTGCATACACCCTGCAACAGCCATGAGCTCTACCTCCGCCAGCAGGACCTCCACCAGCTCATTGTTGGCTTTTGATCGCTGGATCAAATCATCCAAAGCAAACACACATACGTGCAAAGCTAGTTAGCAGCCTGATGGATTCACCTGGCTCCTACGTACGCATGTACGAGTCGCCGGCTGCTAGTCACTCGAACTCTCACGAGACAACACGCCGAGCTGGCCAAAGGCTCATGTCGAGCCTTCGTAATCTTTTTTTATCTGATCTCGTACACGGGGGTATACATGTATGTATACTACTAGAGCCAGCTCCCTTAGCTAAACCTATTCAGCTTTGAACTCTAATACTACATGGACACGGACACAACATTGAAGACGTACTCTGTGTCGTGCTTACCTAACATTCATCCCCTAAACATGACATGGTCGTCATTACGGACCTCGGTCCCAAATGTGATTACTTGTAGGTTTCATCCTGGGCGTTTTCTTCATCGTTCCTTGTAGACTCCCAGTCACCGTGTCTGCTATCGTCGGCTCATTCGAGCCTTGACGACAACACTCCTTCTTGGTCGCATCTTCAATCTTCACCTCTTCTTCGGTGCTTTGTAGATTGTCCTTCGAATCATCGAAGGCACATCTTTTGAACCTGAGCGTGACCATACTTTGATCTAACTTTAAATTCCAAGCTACTGGCGCTTGTTTCAGTCCGTAAAGTGACTTCTTGAGCTTGTAAACTTTCACTTGTTCGTCTTTCTTCTCGTAGCCGAGGGGTTGTTTCACGTACACTTTCTTTGTGAGATCATCGTTGAGGAAAGCGGATTTAACATCCATATGATGAACCTTCCAATCCTCTTGTGCTGTTAAAGTTAGGAGCACTCTCACTATCTCGAGTCGAGCAACCGGTGCAAACACATCATCATAGTCAACTCCTTGACGTTGTACGTAGCCCTTTGCAACGACTCTTGCCTTGTACTTCACAATGGCACCCTCCGTGTCCTTCTTTAACTTGTAAACCCACTTCAAACCTATCGCCTTTTGGTTTGGAGGTCGGGTTACCAAAGTCCATGTGCCATTGCTCTCAATCGTCTTCATCTCCTCATCCATGGCGTGCGTCCAACTACGACTTTTGCTCGTCTCTACGAAGTTTGCCGGCTCCTCAACTCCGAGCAGACATAGTCCGGAGTATTCGAGCGTAACTGGCTTGGTGTACTTGTAGACTTTCTTGAGCATCTTGTAGCGACGAGGCCCTGAGGAGTCCGTTGTGGCTTGCGAAGGAGGTGACACAAATTGTGTCGATGCTGATGCACTTGAGGAAGATGGCTGAGACCCGGGCGTTCATCGACATCAGTGTCGTCGGCGTAGTCGTCGTGACCATGACCATCATCTTGATTGTCGTCATCACTATGCGCCTCGTTGTCGATGTTGTCGTCGAGATCTCTGCCCGTGTCACGCGCGTCGTTGTCGCTATCTCCTTGCGACCTATGCGTGTCGTCATCGGTGTCGGCACCATGATGATCACTGCCATGGTGATCACCTTGGTTGGGCGTCTTGCCAACCACCTCGACGTCTTCTCCTGCATCATCGTCAGTTGGAAATTCAACTGTGAATATGTTACCGTTTGGAGCATCGTCGGCTGCTGCGCTCCAATTCCACGCTTTGTTTTCTTCAAGCACGACGTCGCGTGAAACCCGTAGATGCTTGGTTTGTGGATCAAAGAAGCGGTACGTCTTGGTGCCGGAACTCCTCTCATATCCGATGAACACCATTTTGGTGCTACGATCGGCAAACTTTAAGAGGTGCGGCTCCGCCGTCTTCATATGTGCCACGCACCCGAACGTCCTTAGATGAGACACATTTGGCTTACGTCCGTAAATTGCTTCATACGGAGTCTTGCCGATCACCGCCTTCATTGGAGCCCGGTTGAGAAGATAGACCGCCGTCGAGACAACTTTTCCTCAAAAAGTCCCCGGCAGGTTCTTGCTCTTGAGTAAACTCCTTGCCATGTCAACGACGGTTCGATTGCACCTTTCAACGACCCCGTTCTGTTGTGGCGTATAAGGTGTCGTGAGGAACCTTTTTCTACCAATCTTCTAGCAGTAATCGTTGAATTCGTTCGACGTAAACTCTCCACCGCGATCTGTCCGTAGAGCACGAACCTTCAGCTTGTGTTCCATCTCCGTTGCAGCCTTCAGCTTCTTGAATGCTTCAAACACCTCATCTTTAGATCGTAGGAGAACGACTCACATATATCTCGAGTAATCATCTACCACAAGGAAGAAGTACTTCTTTCCTGCATGAGTTGCCGGGGTGATAGGGCCACACAGATCACCATGGAGCAGCTCAAGTGCATCACTTGCACGATAGATAGACTGAACAGGGAACGGCATGCGGTGCTGTTTTCCAACCAAGTACCCGTCACATACTCGATCAACATGGTCGATAACTGCATCCCGGATACCATCTCCATCTTTGACATCTTCTTCAAGGCGTAGAAGTTAACGTGTCCAAATCTAGCATGACATAACCACGAATCATCATCACTCTTGGCGAGCCAACACTCCGATTGAGATTGATCAAGGTTGAGGATATAGAGCCTATTCCGTGTGCGATTAACATGAGCTAGTATGTTTCGGAGGTTGTCGAAGATCGTCATCACTCCTTTCTTGATATCCACCTTGCATCCATTCTCGTCAAGCTTCCCAATAGAGATGATGTTGTTGCGAAGCCGTGGGATGTAGTACACTCCCGTGAGTATGCGATGTTCGCCTGTGAGACCCTCGAAGAGGATAGATCCTTGCCCGCAAATCTCCACAGCTGAACCATCACCGAACTTGACCGAGCCTTCAACATCGTATTCCAGCTCGAGGAATTTCTCCTTGCACCCCGTCATGTGGTTACTGGCACCCGTGTCGAGATACCACGACACGTTTTGTTCACCGGATAACTTTGGTGTCACTTTTTTCTCATGAAGTAGCACCTTCCGGCTTGGTTTCGCAACTACTGTTTCAGTGAGATCACAAACTTCGGCCATCAGAAGACCTGGACCTTCATCTTCCTGCTTTGTCAAATTTGCCTTGATCTCCCGCTTGTTAGGCTTCGGACAATCCTTCGCAAAGTGACCCATCTCGTTGCAGTTATAGCACTTGACCTCGGATAAATCCAAGTTCCCTGGCTTCCGCTCTTTAGATTGGTCCGCCTTACCACGACCTTGTGGCTTGCCTTTTCTTTTGCCTTTTCCGGTTTGTCCGTCGCGCTTCGCGTTGCTTGAGCCTTCGCCACCGTCACGCCTTCCTTTGCTACTTGGGGCCTTCCAATCTACGCGCGAGTACATGAGTTGGTCACTACCTCCTCCTTTGTCTTTCCGACAGCCACGAGCATTCTCTTCCCACGTTTGCAGGCGTCCGATCGCCTCCGTTATGGTCATGTCATCGATGTCGTAAAGCTGCTCGAGTGTGTTGATGATGTACGTGAATTTGTCAGTCACTGAACTGAAAAATTTCTCCACAATCTCGGTCTCATCGAGCTTTGCACCAAGCGCGCGGATCTCTCCCACCAAAGTAGTAAGACGCATGGCGTAGTCGTTCACCGATTCAGTCTCCTCCATCTGCAACTTGTGAAATTGGCGCTTCAGCACTTGTGCCCGAGCCTTGGTGACGCAATCTTCTCCGATCCTCATCTCCTTGAGTGCGTTCCACGCCTCTCTTGCCGTCTCGAACTCCGCCAATGTCATCAGCACGGAATCCGGCACGGACTGGGCTATGGCGGCCATGGCACCTTCGTCGGACTCGTCATCGACGTCGTCGTCCGTGATTGCCTGCCACACTCGGAGGGTTCGGAGAATAATCTTCATCTTCACCGCCCACACGCCATAGTTGGCATTGATGAGCATCGGGTAATGGATGGGGACGTTGGCGCCGTTCGTTCCTCCACCACTCGTTGCTGATCGACTTGATGCCCTTCTTCACCTTGCCGCCGTTCTTGTTCGACTTGGCACCGCCTTTGCCGGACTTGACCGACTCAGCGTCGTTGTCCGTCATTGTAGATCGTAGATCGTCGAGGCTCTAGATACCAATTGTTGCCTTTTGATCGCTAGATCAAATCATCCAAAGCAAACACACATACGTGCAAAGCTAGCTAGCATCCTGATGGATTCACCTGGCTCCGAGGTACGCATGTACGAGTCGCCGGCTGCTAGTCACTCGAACTCTCACGAGACAACACGCCGAGCTGGCCAAAGCTCGTGTCGAGCCTTCGTAATGTTTTTTATCTGATCTCGTACACGGGGTATACATGTATATATACTACTAAAGCCAGCTTCCTTGGCTAAACCTATTCAGCTTTGAACTCTAGTACTACACGGACACGGATACAATATTGGAGACGTACTCCATGTCGTGCTTACCTAACACCGTTGACATTGAGTTCCGCGCACATGAGGTGCTGATGAAATCCCTACAAGGTGCTCGACGAAATAGGACGAGAGATAGAACCAACTTAAAACATAGGTAGAGCATTATAGGCAAATTGCTAGAGGAGAGGGCCACACCCCAGTCTGGTTACCGACCTCCTCTACTCCCCGTTCTCACATCTGCCGACCGTAGAGCCCAAACACGATGACGTCCGAATTCCTCTCGTCCCGGCACGGGTTGTCGTCCTCCGCAAGCCATCCACCGTTGTCCGTGCCATTGCATGGATAGCCGTCACTACCCAGATCCCACGCGGAGCTCTTCCGCCTCCTTGTCGCGCCCCCGTTGTGAAGGTGACCCACGAGTTCTACCTCCACCAGCATGACCTCCCCAAGTTCCGTGTCGACATCATGGACCCAATTATAGTAGCTCCCGCCTGCGTTGGATTTGGCACACATGAGGAACTCAACGAAAAAGGAAGAGAGGTAGAACTAGAAACACAATGCAATATAGGTGGATGCATTGCAGGTAAATTCCTGGAGGAGGGGCACTTTTTTTGCTCTACGTATTAGGCCAGTCATAATGGGAGTAACATAAATAGTAACGTAGATGTCAACTAAGCAAAAATGATGATGTCACGCGTAGTTAATGACGAGAGAGACAAATAGAGTAACATATTAAGTTACTATCACATAGTGCTTAACAATGCAAAAATGATTTTACAAAGCAATAAGTGAACTCATATCATATCTATGACACTATCCACTATTAAAATAGTAACATATACTAGTAACATATGCCTGTTACTAGTCTAAGTTACTCTCCACTATGACTAACCTTATAGGCACTCTACCTAAAAAAATATTAGGCTGAGAAATTTAGATAACTGCCCGACTTGCTCTAAGCGAGTTAGGCTGAGAAATTTAGATAACTGCCCGACTTGCTCTAAGCGAGTAAGGCCAAGCATAGGTGGGATGTTTTTTAAGGCATGTGCAGTAGGGCTGCTGTGAATGTGTCGAGCGAGGGGAAACCCTTTTTCGGTAATATGTCGAGCGAGAGCGCAGAACAAAGACAATTTTATAGCCTGTCAAGTTGAGCATATTAGTCTCTCTGAATGATCATGTCACATCATTTATATAAATATTATTATTTTTGTTTCAGGATTTTCCAAAAACAACTTTCACCATGCATGATCTGGTGCATGATCTTGCAAGATCGGTCATTACTGAAGACTTAGCAGTCTTTGATGCTAAAAGAGCGAGCAGTACTAGAAGAAATGAATACTGCCGCTATGCATCTCTTACAAATTACAATATTTCAGATTACAACAAGGCAAGCAAGATGTCAACTATTTTCCTACCTAAGTTAAGGGTGATGCACTTTTTGGATTGTGGATTCCATGGTGGTGCATTTTCGTTTCCAAAGTGTCTGCGTGTCTTGGATCTATCTAGATGCTCCATCACAGAGTTTCCAAGCACCGTAGGACAATTGAAGCAACTGGAGGTTCTTATTGCTCCAGAGCTGCAAGATCGACAATTTCCCGACAGTATCACTCGTCTCTCAAGATTACATTACCTGAACCTCAATGGATCACGTGAAATTTCAGCAATACCAAGCTCGGTTAGCAAACTTGAGAGTCTTGTGCATCTTTACTTAGCTTACTGTACTAGTGTCAAAGTCATACCAGACAGCCTTGGAAGCTTAAACAACCTTCGTACACTTGACTTATCAGGGTGCCAGAAACTAGAGTCTCTTCCAGAGAGCCTTGGAAGCCTTGAAAACATCCAAACACTCGATCTCTCAGTCTGCGATGAACTAAAGTCCCTTCCTGAGTGCCTTGGAAGCCTAAACAACCTTGATACCCTTGACCTCTCAGGCTGCCGTAAACTAGAGTCCCTTCCAAAGAGCCTTGGAAGCCTGAAAACCCTTCAAACACTAGACCTCTCAGGCTGCGGTAAACTAGAGTCCCTTCCAGAAAGCCTTGGAAGCCTGAAAACCCTTCAAAGAATGCACCTCTTTGCCTGCCATAAACTAGAGTTCCTTCCGGAGAGTCTTGGAGGCCTCAAAAACCTTCAAACACTCGACCTCTCGCACTGCGATAAATTAGAGTCCTTACCAGAGAGCCTTGGAAGCCTACAAAACCTTTATACATTTGACCTCTCAAGCTGCTTTGAACTAAAGTCCCTACCAGAGAGTCTTGGAGGCCTCAAAAACCTTCAAACACTAGACCTCACATTCTGCCATAGACTAAAGGACCTTCCAGAGAGCCTTGAAAGCCTCAAAAACCTTCAAACACTTAACCTCTCTGGCTGCTATAGGCTAAAGTCCCTTCCGAAGGGCCCTGAAAACCTGAAAATCATTGGAAGAGATTGAAGTTATGGATATAAGAGCATCAATTTTTTGACACGTTGTATACAACAGATCACCTGGCCCTCGATGTTAGATAACGCGTGCAACATAGAGTGAGCTGAGGCTGCTATGTGAACAAGGCTTTCCCAGCATAAAAAACATTGTAAGTGCTCTACCAAGTTTTACTATGTAAATGCGGCCTTCTAAGCCTTCTTTATGCTGCACGCAATGTACATTTGTTGTTATTTTTCATACAGTAGCCTGGAGTTTCGAACAAAACTGAAACGCACACTAACCAGATGCTGAACCTATTCTATTTTCTACAGAAACTGCAGACGTGATCAATCAGCTGAAGTGATGGGAGTACGTCCTGTCTGGGAGAGCAAAAAAAGCTTCATGGAGCCGTCCAAAGATGAGGTCTAAGCTCTGTACATGGTGACTTGAGTATTGAATTCAGTACTCTGGTCATACTCCCATGTTCATACTCTATTTACACATGGTGACATGAGTAAACGTAGTAGACTGGTCGAAAAACCTTATATGGTGTGGCAGTTGTGCTGTGAGCATTCCAAACTGAAGGAACGCTCGCCAGTTTCCACCAATTAATGCTTCTATTGTGGAGGACTGACCCTAGCCGCCACCGCTCGCACCTCCTCCCCGCCACACCACCCCTTACCCTCGCCGCCGCCAGAGGACGCCACCGGGCGAAGCCCAACTGGTGTGGGCGGCGGCGGGGCTCCTTCTCCCTCCTCCCATGGTGGCTACAGCGCGGGACGTGGCGAGCGGGCGAGGAGCGCGACACTATCGTATGGGAGATCTCGTCGTAGGGCGTTGCGTCCGCGACTCGGACGGCCGGCCTTGGGCACGGCGGTGCGTGGGTGCGGCGGCGGCTGCATGAAGGTGGTCGAGCGGGCCGGCACACCGTGATGGCGGGGCTGCTGGTGCCAGTTTCCTCAGATCTGGCGCCGGGAGCCGATGGCTCTAGGCAGCACAGGCCGGCGTCCTTCGTCATGGCAGCGTACGTGATGGAGGGAGCGGTGTGGTGGTGGTCTTTGTGCTCTTATCACATCTCGGCAATGGTATGCATGATCGGTCCTTCTTGATCTGGCCGTCGACGTGTTCCGAATCTACTGCCGGAGATCTTGCCCAAGAATTTTTGGATCGATATGAATCCGGTCGTATGCGTCCATAACAGGCTACTGAGCTCCGTGAGGGCGTACCACGAAGCTCTATTGTTTGTTGACATCATGGGACATGTTGATATCTCGATTTCTATGGCACAGACAGTGGCGGAGAAAGTCATGATGGCTAAGATCGAAGGCTCGATAAGGCGGACGGGGCCTTGGATGTGATGGAGTCAGTCAGGTGTTTGATAACTTTCAGAAGCAGCAGTGACAAGTGGGATGGCAACATTGGGGGATTTCATTTTTGGTGGTGCTCTAAGGGTGCTGAGTCGTGACTTTGATGGTGAAAACCTAAGGTCTGACCTTCAATGGTTGTGCCTGGCATTACCTTGTTGAAAATATTGTTTTGAGAGCTCGGTCTTCTCCAGGGTGAATATCTAAGATGTTGGATCGGCGACGACGGTGCTTGTGCACTGTTTCCTTCTTAAAGATGTCGCTTTTCGAGACCTATTATGTCTTCCGGGTTTTGTCTTTGGTGGTGGTTTGCGTGCTGCTGTTGAGAGAAGTTGACCACTATGACGATACCATTTTTCTTCCTTTCTTTTTCTTTTCTTTTCGGGTTGTGTGCACTCTGGATGTCTTTGTGATATCTTGTTGGTGCAGAGGCTAGATGTAATTGGTATCTTCGTGATATTAATATATTCCGCTTTTTAAAATAAAAAATTAATTCTTCTATACTCGCGTGTCGTGGCTGCTTTAATTCTTAGAGAGACTAAGAGCATCTCCAACGGCTGCCCAACCCGCCGCGCACAAAATATCTGTTTACGGCGCGCCCATCCAAAAATTTAGCGCGTCGTGGAACGCTGCCTCCAGCGGAAGCCCAAAAATTAGGCGCGCGCGGGACACTCCAGCAGAAGCCCAAAAGGAGGGCGCGTGGCGGGACATGGGCGACTGAGATTCGGTGAAAGTGCGTGTGACGATCGCTGTATTTTATAAGCGTGCTGGACGCCCGCCCGCCTTCTTTCCCGCACGCGCCCGCCCGTCTTCTTTCCCGCACGCGTAATCGTTTTCCGTACGCGCTAGTTACCGCGTCCGTTGGAGCACGTGAAGCGTCTCGCACGCGTTAAAATAAAGTTTTAACGTACGGACGCGTTTTGACGCGGCCGTTGGAGATGCTCCTACAAGCTAAGCTGGAGTGATGAAAGGGCCGTTGGTTCCTTTGGTGCCGTTTGACGACATGCTCCTCCTGTACTGTGCTTCTCTCTTTGATTTGCCTGTTTTGCTCATTTCCTGCTGGTGATGTGGTCTCCTCCTTCGTTAGTCACGGTGGGCAACTTCGTCAATGCGATTTTGCTTTCCTCGCATATGCCAGACACGTCGGTGGCAAGAATAACCCCTGACTTGGCATGTTGCATCACATCTTGTGTGTGTTTAAAGCATGTATTTATCTGCATTCATTTCATGTTTAACATGTCCCACTATCCAGGACGCACAACCGCAGTATCCACAGCGGCCTCCTCCGCGCTGTGGTTGTGCCTCCTCCGTTCGGAGGCACAACCGCACTATCCACAGTTCGTCAGCCCTGCAATCACGCGGACGAAGGAGACGACAAAAGCGCAGCGCGTTTCCTCCGTTCGCTACCGCGACCGATGGGCACTTATAATGAAACAACAAATGCCACGTCAGCTCGATCGGAATCAATACTCAAAACGTATTATGAATGAAAGTGAATGAATGAATTGTTGTCTTCATTGATCATCAATAATTTAGGAATGTCGGTTACAAGGTAAAGGCGCCTGTAGGAGGCGTCGCTAGAGGGAGAGGCGTCCGTGCGCTCCAAACAGGCGCATGTAAAGAGGAAAAGGCGGGCTTTGGGCACTAGGTTAACTGCTTAAAGCAGTTAACATCTAATCCTAACACTCCCCCTTGCACAAAGCTATGTCTTGTATGTCTCTTGTCCTTGTATAATCTTGAAGATACTACATGTAGTCTTGATGATCTTTGAAGTTAATAGTTACTCCTTCAAAAATCCTGTAAGAAAAATATAAGGAGAATAGTATTTGATATGTTGTGAAAACTCCTTTAAAACCCGATGGAAAAAGTAAGGAGAAAATGATACAACATATAATGATCATTGTCTCTTTGATAACTTATATGAGAAAACCTTGAAAGGATAAAACTCATTGGTAAGTTTAGAAGACAATTAATATGTCTTGTATACTTCCGTTAAAAACCCCAGTGGGGAAAATAGGATGTATGACATATATTCTTGTGTTGATATTACCTCATTAAAAACCTTGATGAGAACAGATGAGTAAACTCATAAAGGGAAAAGAGTGTAATATAATGTTTGAACGGGTTATTTTTCAGAGAGAAACTCCCCCTGATCTTTGCAAATCCCGAAGTCGTCGCATACCTATCCCATGAACATATTTTTCGAATGTTGAAGCTGGGAGTGATTTTGTTAATGGGTCACCGAGATTATCGCACGATTTGACTTGTAAAATGTTTATCTTTCCTTTCTTCTGTAATTGATGGGGAAAAAATAATTTAGGAGAAATATATATGCTTAGTGATATTGCTCTTTATGTAACCCGTTTGCATTTGAGCAACACAAGTAGCATTATCTTCGTAGATAATGGTTGGAGATTCGATAAGACCTTTACCACACGATTGTTGTATGTGGTTTATCATTCTGCGAAGTCATACACATTCGCGTGATGCCTCATATAATGCGATTATTTCAGAATGATTGGTGGATGTAGCCATTAGAGTCTGTTTAGAAGACTTCCATGAGATGGTTGTCCCACCATGTAGGAATACAAAACCGGTTTGTGATCTGGCATTGTGGGGGTCAGATAAGTAGCCAGCATCTGTATACCCAATCAAATCAATGTCCAAATTTCTTTGAAATTGAAAGAATAGGTCAAGATCCTTTGTGCCTTGTAGATATCGAAAGACATTCTTAACTCCAGTCCAATGGCGTTTAGTGGGAGTTGCGCTATGTCTAGCCAGTAAATTCACTGCAAATGCAATGTCAGGCCTCGTGCAATTTGCAAGATACATGAGCGCTCCAACGGCACTAAGATATGGGACTTCAGGTCCCAATATCTCTTCTCCTTCATCCCTTGGTCTAAATTGATCTTTCTCTATGTCTAGAGATCGAACAACCATGGGAGTTTTGGATTGATAGGATTTGTCCATATTGAATTTCTCCAATATTTTCTGGATATATGCGGTTTGATGAACCAAAATACCTGAGGGAAGGTGCTCGAGTTGTAATCCTAAGCAAAATTTGGTTTTACCCAAATCCTTCATTTCAAATTCCGTCTTTAAGTGATTGCGTGCTTCATCAATATCTTCAGTGGTTTCAATGATATTAAGATCATCAACATACACTGAAATAATGCAAAATCCGGTTGCGGACTTTTTTGTGAAAACACATGGACAATCATCATTATTTGAGTATCCTTTTTTCAAAAAGAACTCACTAAGTCGGTTGTACCACATGCGACCCGACTATTTTAAGCCGTATAAATACTTGTTTAATTTTACACAATATGCATTGCGTTTTGCGTTTGGATTCGGGATTGGGACTCCATCAGGAACCTTCATGTATATGTCCGAATCAAGTGAACCGTAAAGGTAAACGGTCACTACATCCATCAACTGCATATATAGACGATTTTGTACTGCAATAGAAATACAGTGACTTCCCGCAAAAAAAAAAACAATACAGTGACATGCATGCATCGCGATGCAAACCAACCAATAGTAGTACTCCCTCCGTTCCTAAATATAAGACTTTATATAGATTGCACTATGAACTACGTACGGGTGTATGTAGACATACTTTAAAGTGTGGATTTACTCATTTTGCTCCGTATGTAGTCTACAGTGAAATCTCTACATGGTCTTATATTTAGGAACGGAGTGAGTAGAAAGTAGGTAGAGAAGGTAATAAAGTAGTCGGCGAGTGACCGACTAGCTAGGTGGTGGTGACCATGGGCACAAGCTTGAGAGGCACGTCCATGACGAGGATATCGTCGCTTGTATACCTTTCGGTGACGTCGACCTGGTGAGGTGACATGCCCTCGGGCAGCCTCCACTGGAAAGCATGCAGCATGGATGCGACCATGAAGGGCACGAGGAGCTCCACCATGGGCAATGCCGGGCAGAGCCTTCGTCCGCTGCCCAGCGGGATGAACTTGACCTCCTTCCCCCACATGCCGAGCTCCGTCTTGCCGAGGAAACGCTCCGGCAGGAACTCGTCGGGCCTCTCCCATGCCGTCGGGTCGCGCATGATGGACCACGAGTTGAAGATCAGGGTGGCGCCTTTGGGCACGGCGTAGCCGCCTATCTCGACGCCCTCCTCCACCACCATGCGTGGTAGCAGCAGCGGCGCCACGGGGTGCAGCCGCATCGACTCCTTCACCGCGGCCTGCAGGTACGGCAGCTTCGCCACGTCTGCCTCCGTGATCACCATCTCCTGCGGGAGGGCGGCCTTCATCTCGGCGCGCACCGCCGCCATAACGTCCGGGTTCCGCATCAGCTCCGCCATGGCCCACTCCACCGTGATCTTGGTTGTCTCCGTGCCCGCCGCCAGGATGTCGAATAACATGGCTTTGACATCGCGGCGGCTCAGCTTGCCGGTGGTCATGAGCGCCAGGAGGGCGTCGAGGACGTCGTGGTGGTGGTGATGCTTGCCCTCGCCCAGGCCCAGTCCCAGCCGGGTGTCGATGATCTTGTCCATCACATGGAAGACGCGGTTCATGTGCGTGGTCGTCCACCGGCGAAGGCCCTGCAGGTCCAGCACCCGGAGCAATGGGTACAAGTCCGACACGTTGGGCTCGGCGAGAAGACCCACGATGTCCTCCAGAAGGTCCCTCAGCTGGTCCTGGCCGTCGACGGAGAAGAGTGTGTTGGTCAGCAGGTCGAACATGCCGTGGTACAGGACGTGGCCAATGCCGACGACCTGCCCGGCATGGCGGCGGAAGTCTTCCAGCATGCGGTGCATGGCGCGCTCCCGGGCGCCCTGCGCGGCGGCGAGGCTGCGCGGCGAGAATATGTGCGTGGCGGCGATGCCACGCAGCGTCTTCCAGAGTGGGTCGGAGCTGGGCAACCACACCATAGAGCGGTCGGCGTGCGCCATTGCGCGCCTCGTGTCCGGGACGGTCCGCGCGGCGATGCGGCGGTCATGCTTGGCAAAGGCCTCCCATGCCGCGTCCCGGGAGGACACAAACACGGTGGTCACCGTACCCAGCTTGAGCGTCATGACAGGGCCATGGGCGAGCGCCATGCGCGCGAGGTTGTGGTGGAGGTTACCGCCGCGAAGGTGGAGGAGGTGGCCGACTATGGGCAACGGACAGGGGCCCGGCGGCCAACGCCGCGCACCTCTTCTCATCACGTACACGTAGTACACAAGTGACGCAGCGAGGAGTGCTATCAAAACAAGGCACATATCAGGGGTCATTTTTTTCCTTATGTGCGATATGCGCGCGATGGATGGTGATGAGTTGCAGCAGGCTTGCCTATATGTTTGAACAAAATGTAAACGAATGGTGTCCTATATATAGGGCCTGCCTGCTTGCCAAAGGCATTTCAAGGGGTTGGTAATTTCCTCTACTGGGTCCCACCATATATACATATAGTATATGCAGACAAAGGACACATGCAGAATGCTTTTTGTTTTTGTGTGGATACACATGCATAATACTGGACCCATTCTTGGCACGCGCGCGGCTAATTTGCGGACTGCTGGATTCCTAATTCAAATCAAAGGAATTGACGACTCTTGGGTTTGACACGCGCACGCAAGCCGTCCACCATATGTTCGTATCCTTGCTTGACGGCTGGAAGTAAAAAAGAGTATGTATCGATCCTTGTTCATGGTCGTGGTCGTGGCTTGCTGTTCTGTTCTTGTCCAATGAAAAGAAAAAGGAAACTCTACATACAACGAGCGAAACTGGAAGAGTGGAACCCTGCACGTGCCATACTACAAGCAATGAATGAAACAACATACAATATTAATTTTATATTGTATATTTTTAGTATTGTAAGTATTAATACTCTTCGTACAAATCTGATGAAAGTTAAAAAAGTTTGACTTTACACAAATCTTATATGTGCAGGAAAAAAACAAAGGGGTACATCTTGTCATATCTTTCAATAGCAACGTACGTACGTACGTACCCAGCAAGCTCGATACGGTGATGTATTTGTTTTTTCAAGAAAAAAATTAATCTATTCATCATCAATCATGGCAGCAGAACGAACACTAAAAACAATAAAAATTACATTCAAATCCATAAACCACCTAATGACAACTACAAACAATGAAACGAACCGAAAGCACGAGGCCGTCATCACCCATCCCTCGCTGGAGCCGGGCAAAACTTATTTTACTAGACAGTTAGAAAGTCATCATGCTAAGACACCGTAGGACGAGCGCACCAGAACAGCAACCGCGGCGTCGGAGAGTCTTCAACGGGTTACGAATTAATGGAGCAAGGAAGACAAGATGGGGGAAAGGTGCATGGCAGACGAGGAAGATGTCGCGAGGGGTACCGGCAGCATAGAACAGCGGCGACCAACATCCCTCTCCTCCGATCGATCCCACCGCATGCATCGCCTTCCTTGTCTCGATCTCGCACCTCCGATTGATCCAATCGAGCACCTCACATCGGGACTGCATCGTCACTGAATGGACGCAGAGTGGTCTCTTCTCTGTATCACTTCACTGAAGCCCATGAGTTAGAATGGGCTGGCCAACGACCCAGTTAACCAGAGGGTTGTGTTTCAGCCTATGAAGTAGCAGCCTAGAGGACAGTTGGGTCAAATTAAACAAAGTGCAGTAAAAATCATTGTTCACATGAGATCTGATGGCCAAGAACATCCAGATCACGAAAATTGTCAGTCAAAAACGCAAATCGTTGTGAGAGTTTGATTAAGGCTGAGTGTTATTGTGAGATGGATACATGCAACAGTGTACTTCACCGAACAGTCGATGATGGTCCATCCAGACCGTTCGCTGCCTTGACGGGTACATGAAAAAAAAAATCTAAATTAGAATAGGAATTTTATCAAGTTGCTATAACAAGTTTACACGCTATTTGAACTAAGGACTCGTTTACACGCTATTTCAACTAAGATGCTGCCATAACATGCATATGTATATGGCCAATGCTGGCAAAGTGGAGGCTCATTTGCTCATGCGTGGTTTCCTAAGGAATTACACACGATGGACCTGCCACAGAGAGGAGGATCTTCACAATGTTCATGACATACATGAAGAAGTAGGAAATGAAGAGACAAAATATAAAGAAGAGATGGAGCACCAACAGACACCCGAACATGATGATGAGGACACACAGTAGCTGTCCCAGATGAAAGTGACGCCCGAGGCAAACAGTATATGCACAGTGCCAAAATAGTATAAAATATTGTATCTATGTCTATAGACAACAAAGGGTCAGCTGGCCACGTCCCGGCCAAGGCCCTAGCTGTCTGGGGTCTGGGTCCGCAACTGAGGACAGACATGATGAAGAGGTAATCGGACATGATGAAGAGGCGGCGAGTCATGATGATCAAATTTGTATGAAAAAATATTAAAACCTACAATACTAAAGTTATACAATATAAAAATTATTTTCATGTTGCTTCTAATGACATTGGTTTTGTATTGTGAATGTTGATATTAAAAAAAACAAGATTTATAAAGTTTGACTTTAGATCAATCTTTTATGCGAAGTAAAAAAGAGATGGAAGAAGTAGGTGGAAAAGAAATATGGGAGAAAGAAGAAAGTGGAAGGAACCTTATTCAATGCTTCCAAGGTGCATGCATCCTTGGCTGGTCCTTCCTTGACTTGGCACGTGCACGGTTTCATTCGTTTCTTTGAAAGTGGAAGTAGGAAGTCATTAGTACGTCCAGTCGTCAAGCAAGTAAACAACGACCTGTTGCCTGCCTGCATACATGCATGGTGCATCTGACCGTTGGTGGATCGATCGTGCGGACACCATCCGTTCTTTGAAAGCCAGCAGGCCGCTAATTAGCCAGCAAGGAAACAAACCAAGAGTCGTCAATTCCTTTGAATTTGAAAGCCATCAGAACGCTAATTAATTAGCCGCGTGCCAAGGATCCAAGTATTCCGCATGTGTATCCTTTTTCTGAATATGGCTCCTCCCCTTTCCATTATAAAGCATAACGAAAATACAATGTCTTTTGTCCGAATCAGAGCCAGAAAAGCTAGGGAAAGGAAAGAAGTTAGTTCGGGACAATACCAAAAAATCCACCGTCTGCGCCTGTCATCAGGAACACACACTATGGAACGAAAACCTGAAGTATCATCCAAAACCACCCAAAACAAAACATTCTAAAAACACAAAGTACCGCATAAGACCCTAGCAGTCCAACACAACTCAAGATCAAACATCAACAGATCACTGTGGATCACAGGACTGACAGGAATAAGCCAACAAAATCACTTCAAATCCAGCTCTGCTTTTTCATCAGCAACAACACTTCCAAATCACCACTCCTCTCACTTATCTCCTTCATCGACTTGCTCACTTGTTTCTGACATTGGTGGCCCGCACAGCAGCAACATTTGCGACGCATTCTCCTTCAGCATCTCTGCTCCCTTCTTGGTTGCCCTTATCATCCCAGGTTTCTGCTGATCTGCCGAGTATTTGATAAATGCACAAGCTGTGAATACAATTTCAAACGGAGTATTGATCCACTTTTTCTCAAAGGTGGCACGATTACGAGTCAACCAAATTTCCGAGCAAATTGTTGTCAAACCAACGGTATATATCTCATTAAAACCAGGTAAGAAAGCATGAATCCATGCATAGAATTGCCAAATAGAGTTAGGACCACAATCAGTTCCTAGCATTGCACCCACCGTCCTCCAAACCAGCCTCGCTACAGGGCATAGAAACATCAAATGCTGGACAGACTCCGGTTGTTCATAAAAAGAACAACGCGGATCCCCCTGCCAATGTTTTTTTTCTTCAGGTTATCCCTAGTTAGTATAGAATCTTGGCAAAGTTGCCACATAAAGATTTGTAGTTTTAAAGGAATTTTCGCCCCCCAGATCCACTTATAACTGGAACCAGCCAAGCTTCTCTCCACCCATCGATACATGGATTTAGTAGTGTATTCTTGAGAACTATCAAGCTTCAAGTAAATCGCATCTTCCTCTCCCATATTTATATTCTTCAACACATATCTTTTTAACTCATCTCGTTTTTGTAGCATTTCATTGGAAAGCCTCCTTCTGAAAGAAGAGAGAGGATTCATACTGTTTATCTTGTCCGCAGTACAGTTTTGATCCACACAAATATCAAACTGATTGGGATATCTAGCTTTTAAGGTAAAATTATCACCCAAATCATCTAACCAAAGGCTAGCAATATTTCCTTTATTTAATTTGATACCTCTACCAGCCATGTAATATTCTTTGACTTTCAGCAGTGCTTTCCAGCATGGTGAGTCATTAGTTTTCTGCTTAACCATAGTCACTGACGACTTTTTGAGATATTTAGCCTTCACAATGTCTTGCCACAGCCCCTCTTTTTTCTAATTTCCACCACCATTTTGTCAGAAGGCTTATATTATGTTTTCTCAAGTCCTTCACCCCAAGTCCTCCTTTCACTTTGGACCTGCATACCCGATCCCATTTCACCATATGGTAGCTTCTTTTCTTACCATTGCGATGCCAAAAGAATTTTCTCCTAGGTTTATCCCATCTCTCCAGAGTAGATTTGCTTAACTAGAACATGGACATGTAATAAGATGGTATGTGTGAGAAGACAACATTAACTTTAATAAGTCTGCCACCACTAGATAAGGTTTCACTAATCCAGGATTCCCCATGGTTAATGAATTTGTCATCAACAAACAGCCAGTCACTCCCTTAAGGCCATCATAGCTGACTGGAACACCCACATATTTAACGGGAAAACTCCTTATCTCACAGTTAAACATTTCAGCATAGTTTCTCATTGTCTCATCATTAGCACCGACTAAAAATATCTCACTTTTCAGAAAATTAATTTTCAAACCCGACATGATTTTAAAGAAATATAACAACAATTTGATATTAAGTGCATCTCTCGGATTATCTTAAAAGTATAAGATAGTATCATCCGCATACTGCAAGATAGCAACCCCATGTGCTACCAAGTCGGCTGCCAAGCCTGTAAAAAGTTCATTTTCCTGAGCCTTAAGAACCATTTTAGTCACGCAGTCAACTGCCAAATTAAACGGGAAGGGGGAGAGGGGATCACCCTGTCTCACCCCTTTGGCACTTTGAAAGTATTCTCCTACTTCATCATTCAACTGCACACTCACACTTCTCCCCACCAAAATTTTCCTAATCCATACAATCCATTGGGGTTTAAAATCTCTTTTCTTATAACACTCTAACAAAAAATCCCAGTTTACTTTGTCATATGCTTTCTTGAAATCGAGCTTAAGCACACAATCCCAGTTTTTTTTTCGAGCATAAGAATGATGCAAAATCTCATGGAGTGACATAATCCCATCCATAATATCTCTTCCTTTTATGAATGCATTTTGGTGTCTACTAAACAGAATATCAACAAAAGGTTCAAGTCTGATAGTAAGCACTTTAGTTATCAACTTATACACGCATCTAAGCACACAAATAGGCCTGAATTGTTGGATTTTATCAGCCCAACCACCTTGGGGAGTGATGTGATAATACCATAATTGAGCCTATCCACGTCAAGTTTATTCTCATAGAACTAACCAAAAAGCAACATCGCATCATTTTTTTCAACATCCCAACAGTATTGAAAGAATTCAATTGGAGTATTATCAGGACCAGGGGCTTTGTTGTGTTTCATAGAGAAAAGAGCATTTTTAATCTGAGTGTCCGAGAAAGGTCTCAAGAGTATAAAGTTGTCTATATCAGTCAATTTTTCATGCTCTTTCCACATATTACTATCCACTTCACACAAGTTTCCATGCGTAGGGCCAAAGAGTTCTTTATAGAAATCAGTGGAATGTTTAAGCAAGTTTTTGTTCCCTTTTATAACCATATCCCCGCAACTAAGAGAAACAATTGTATTTCTTCTTCTCCTACCATTCACAGTCCTGTGAAAGTACTCAGTATTGCTATCTCCCTTAAGCAGCCATTTATCATGGGATTTTTGCAACCATGATACTTCCTCTTCTATTAAGAGATTATTTAATTCCACCGAAAGTTAACCTTTTTTGCAATAAAGCTCAGGTGTTAAAGTATATGTCTCTTGCAATCTTTCTAGATGTCCGAGCTCCTCTCTCGACCACTTCCTTCTTTTTCTAGCCTTACCAAAATTGTTCGAACCCCAACCTTTAAAAAAACTTTTGAATCTCTTCAACTTGATTTTCATAATGTCAATAGGATTTCTAGAATACACAGGTCTCAACCATATTTTGGCCACAAGAGGTATGAAATCAGGATTCTGCAACCAATTTAAATCGAATTTGAATCCCCTTTTTTAGTAAGAATGGGAGCATTATCATCAGTATTTAAAATCAGAGGACAATTATCTGAGATCTCTCTCACTATCTACCCGACAAAAGTAAAAGGATACCAACATTCCTAAGAATTGCACATAAACACCCTGTCCAATTTTTCTAGGGTTGGATTTTGCCGATTGTTAGACCAAGTATATTGGCCGCCACTCATATCTACCTCTCTCAAGGCGAAAGTATTGATAATGGAATTGAACAAGTCTGAAGAATGACCCAATTTGGTTTTTTAATTTTTCTCGTTCGCAAATCTCGGGATATTAAAGTCTCCTCCTATTATATATGGGCATGATATATCTCCACACATATTTGAAAGTTCTGTAAGGAATTCTTCCTTATGTTCCTCATGTGTAGAACCATAAACCACCATTATGCAACAATTATTTTTCATGCATTTATCCCACAACTCAAGCTTCATGATATATTTGCCCGCCACACATTTCTTAATATCGAGGATATTATTCTTGACCCCACACAATATGCCCCTAGATTTTCCTTCAGAAGGTACCAATTCCAACAAAAATTATCCCCAGGATCAAATTCCTCAGGAATTTAGAGGAAAAGTCATTTTTCATTGTTTTCTGAATGCCTACAAAGTCAAGCTTAAAGTCTCTAATCAGATCACACAAATATGTTGCCATACCTCTCTTCCCGATCCCCCTGCAATTCCAAAAGAGACTAATCATTTTTTCTTATGTTCTGGAGATTGAGTCTTGTTGCCAGGTTTACCAGGAACCATGGTCTTACCTGCAACTCCACCCAACTTTTGGTTCTGAGTTCTAGTCAAAGGTTTAGAAATCACCACATTAACTTTCTTTTTTTCTTTTTTCCTGGATTTGACAATTCTAAATCCTTCCTCATCCAGGTCCCCCTCATCCACCCAAGATGTGTTCAAATGATATGATTATACCGCATCATTAGTAATAAACAACATTTTCTCTTGCTATTTTTCATTGTTATTAATTTTCTTAGCAATATTGGCTCTAGATTTCTCAAGTTCTCTAATAACATCAATAACAGCAAAATTATCATCAGGAATATTCACTCCCATTTGCGTAGCAGTGGAAATAATTTCCATATTTGAAAGGACATCAAAGGAATTGCCAGGAAGTATTTCATTACCTTGCAGGTTCCTCTTCTTAGCCATCTTCTCAGCCCTGACGCCCACGTGTTCCATATTGATCCCAGCTGTCCTCTTGCTAAATCTAGTATGAACTTCTTCTATAGCAGGAGGACTAGGTATTACATCCATATTTTCATTGGATGTAACAGGGGACTGCACAAAGTAAACCTGATCTTTTTTCTGACATGAATTGTCATCATGTTCAAGCTTGGTCACAATAGGTTCTCCAACACAAGCTTCCAGATAAGATGATTTTTTTTGCCAATCACTCGACTCAGAACAATTTGCATCGAATTCACAACAATCTTATCATAAGAGATAATTTCAGGGGACATTTTTTCCCTAAGCTGGTTTTTTTTCTGCTTCAGCAGCCATAGCATCTATAAGCAACATATTATCCACTTCTTCACTCTCCTCCTCGATTGGATCTCTTCACTATTGTTATGGTTCTTTTCATTTTCCTCGGTTTCTTTTAAAGGTCCCAAGTTCATATTCTTTACATTTCTCCCTCCAGCCGTACCAGGGGGAGTCGAAGACTCCTCCATAGTAGATGAAGATGCAATTTGCCCTTCCAGGCGCTTGTTCTCATTAAGTCTAGCTCTTTTTGGAGAGGTTCCCCCATTAGCCTCCAGCTGTACATTCACTTTTTCTTTTGGTGGGTTTTCACAAGTATCTTGTCTACAAAGAAGAAAAAATCATAGAAATGCCCCCCCCCCCCAACACTCCCTCTGCTGAAGCAGGGATATCTTCAGCATCTCAGCATCCCAATTTTATCCTCACAGACTCAGGTCTGTTAATAGTAGCTTTGTCAATTTCCAATGTCACCCCAACCAAAGACCCCACATATGCAATATTTTTCTCATGCCTTTTGTCCAGAGGGATATTGCTAACGTTGACCCAAGCAACGTTAAGTATACCCTTGGCATCCACTGATTCAGACCATTTCCTTAGATTTATAACCACACCACACCTTTTAGCATTCATACTCTCAGCAAAACAAGCCTTATCCACATCTCTAGGTGAAGGAAACCTCATCACAAACGTGTTTGGTCCAATGGATCTAGCAGAGCATCTCCAGTTTGTGTTAATATAAGCATTGAAGAATTCTTCTAGCTGCCTCCTAGAAGCGTGCCCTCCTACAACAGATATTACAATAAATCTATTCCCGTTTGTGGTCTGATTTGGGGTGTTGTGGTCATGAATGTAAAAGAAGCCCTTCCCTCTAGCTTGGAATCTGCACATTGGAGCCACACAAGCCCAAGGAAGAATTGCAAACGGGTGCTAGATGACCATGATTACCGCATCTACCACATAATGCACGTCTGCACGTAGACAATAGACAGGCAGGTGCCCAGGTTCTTTGCAAGTAACGCAAACCTTAGCACCTTCCACTAGTGGGGAGGGATTCCTGTTGCCGGGTGTGGGGTGACGTCGCTCTTGAGCTTGATAGACGCCTTGTTGTTGTCGTAGATCTTGTTGTTGACGACCACCCGCAACTCCGCCAGCCACGGTTTGGTTGTTGTTGTCGCCCCACTTCTCAGATCCGCGGCCACCTCCTTGCTCCATAGCCGCGGCTTCCCACCTTGCCTTGTCGGATGATCCATGGCGCGGATCCATGTTGGATGAGTTTTGGCCACCGTCGTCGATGTCGCGCATCCACACCAGGTTACGGCCACCCCCGCCACCACCACGTCACAGCCTCCACCTCGCCCGAATCGGCCACCACCTCGCCCGATGCGCCCTCCCCACCGTCTTCCACTCGATTGACGCGGTTGCCACCCTCTCGCCCGCCATGGCTTGAGCCCGTGGTGGAGAGGCAGCAACCTGCGCAAAGGATCTCTCATCTCCTCCCACCTTCCTCTCCCACCAACCGAAAGAGGAAGAAACCCTAGGTGGCGAAACCGCGTGTGTATCCTAAAAAAAGGTATTCTGCATGTGTCCTTTGTATGCATGTATATATATATGGTGGGACCCGGCAGTGAAAAATACCAACCCCTTGAAATATCAGTTTCATTCGTTGCTTGTAGTATGGGCACGTGCACGGTTCCACTCTTCCAGTTTAGTTCGTTGTATATGTAGAGTTTTTCTTTTCATTCGACAACAACAGCAAGCCACGACTACGACCACGACATACTAGTATTTTTTACTTCCAGCCGTCAAACAAGTATTCGAATTGTGGACGGCTTGCGTGCGCGTGACAAACCAAGAGTCGTCGATTCCTTTGATTCGAATTAGAAATCCAGCAGTTCGCTAATTAGCCGCGCGCGTGCCAAGAATGGATCCTCAGAACACAAAAACAAAAAACATTCTGCATGTGTTCCTTGTCTGCAAATATATGTATGTATGGTGGGACCCAGTAGAGGAAAATACCAACCCCTTGAATTTGAAATGCATTTGGCAGACCCTATATATAGGACATCATTCATTCACAGTTTGTTCAAACAGCATCATCATCCATCGCACATCGCACATTATAAGGAAAAAATGACGCCTGATATGTGCCTTGTTTTGATAGCCCTCCTCGCTGCATCACTTGTGTACTACGTGTACGTGATGACATACACCAGAAGGGGTGCGCGGCGTTCACCGCCGGGCCCCTTTCCGTGGCCCATAGTCGGCAACCTCCTCCACCTTCGCGGCGGTAACCTCCATCACAACCTCGCGCGCATGGCGCTCGCCCATGGCCCCGTCATGACGCTCAAGCTGGGTGTGGTGACCACCGTGTTTGTGTCCTCCCGGGACGCGGCATGGGAGGCCTTTGCCAAGCATGACCGCCGCATCGCCGCGCGGACCGTCCCGGACACGAGGCGCGCAACGGCGCACGCCGACCACTCTATGGTGTGGTTGCCCAGCTCCGACCCACTCTGGAAGACGCTGCGTGGCATCGCCGCCACGCACGTCTTCTCGCCGCGCAGCCTCGCGGCCGCGCAGGGCGCCCGGGAGCGCGCCATGCACCGCATGCTCGAAGAATTCCGCCGCCACGTCGGGCAGGTGGTCGGCATTGGCCATGTCCTGTACCACGGCATGTTCGACCTGCTGACCAACACACTCTTCTCCGTCGACGGCCAGGACCAGCTGAGGGACCTTCTGGAGGACATCGTGGGTCTTCTCGCCGAGCCCAACGTGTCGGACTTGTACCCATTGCTCCGGGTGCTGGACCTGCAGGGCCTTCGCCGGTGGACGACCACGCACATGAACCGCGTCTTCCATGTGATGGACAAGATCATCGACACCCGGCTGGGACTGGGCCTGGGCGAGGGCAAGCATCACCACCACCACGACGTCCTCGACGCCCTCCTGGCGCTCATGACCACCGGCAAGCTGAGCCGCCGCGATGTGAAAGCCATGTTATTCGACATCCTGGCGGCGGGCACGGAGACAACCAAGATCACGGTGGAGTGGGCCATGGCGGAGCTGATGCGGAACCCGGACGTTATGGCGGCGGTGCGCGCCGAGATGAAGGCCGCCCTCCCGCAGGAGATGGTGATCACGGAGGCAGACGTGGCGAAGCTGCCGTACCTGCAGGCCGCGGTGAAGGAGTCGATGCGGCTGCACCCCGTGGCGCCGCTGCTGCTACCACGCATGGTGGTGGAGGAGGGCGTCGAGATAGGCGGCTACGCCGTGCCCAAAGGCGCCACCCTGATCTTCAACTCGTGGTCCATCATGCGCGACCCGGCGGCATGGGAGAGGCCCGACGAGTTCGTGCCGGAGCGTTTCTTGGGGAAGACGGAGCTCGGCATGTGGGGGAAGGAGGTCAAGTTCATCCCGCTGGGCAGCGGACGAAGGCTCTGCCCGGCATTGCCCATGGTGGAGCTCCTCGTGCCCTTCATGGTCGCATCCATGCTGCATGCTTTCCAGTGGAGGCTGCCCGAGGGCATGTCACCTCACCAGGTCGACGTCACCGAAAGGTATACAAGCGACGATATCCTCGTCATGGACGTGCCTCTCAAGCTTGTGCCCATGGTCGCCGTCTAGTCCGTCACTCTCGCTGAGTACTTTATTACTTCCGTTCTACGGAGTACTACGTATTTTCGTATTGGTTTGCATGGCGATGCATGCATGTCACCTTATTGGTTTGCATGGCGATGAACATACATGTATTCATCGTCAGTCAATTCGTTGGAAATCTATGGATATTTTGAATAAGTTAATTCTACATGCAAATGGATATCTTGAATAAGTCAAAAAAAAATCATGTGGATGTACATCACATGTATACATATGTATGGACAATTTAAACTTTATTAATATCCTATATAAAAAAAGGTACGCGTCCTCACTAGTAAAAAAATACGCCTTTCGCCCATAGCATTAGTTTCGGTTGAATTTTAAACCGGGACTAATGTGTTCCGTAGTCCCGGTCCCAACGGTTAGAAGCGGACGGGGACACGGCCACCATTAATCCTGGTTCATTTGTGACCTTTATTCCGGTTGATAGTATAAACCGAAACTAAAAGGATGATGACAGGTTGACGTCAGGCTGGGAACAAATGAACCCATTTTATTTTGTTGGTATTATCAATCGGAACTAGAGATGGATCTTTAGTCCCAGTTTGTAACAACAAACGAGACTAAAGATGTCCCGGACTCCGTGCATCCTTGGCCGGCCGCTTGCACGTGTATGGTTTCATTCATTGTAGGTACAACTTTTTTGTTCGTTCGACAGCAACAGCAAGCCATGACCACGAGCGAGGATGCATGCTACTCCTTGGTAGGAACTCCTTGGTAGGATGCACAATCTGCCAGTCAATAAGCATATTAAACTATCAAGAATCTAATACTTAGCAAAAAAAAAGATCATTGTAATCACAGAAGATACATATGGTCTACATGATGCGGAAGATTTACTTTCTAGCCACAAATCCCAAACAAGAGTAATACATGCCATCCTTCACTAGGAGATTGCCTAGTTAATACTTAAAGCACATCTTAAGCAATTTGAATATCATCTTACTATTATAATTGTGTGATTATAAACAACTTGGCAGGCACCTCACATTTGCACCTATCATTTTGCGCATACATACACCAAGAGAAACAAATCGAGCAGATTGGAGGGCTTTCTGAATATAACATCCAAGATGCCGCACTTTTCATATTTGGGGACGAGGACTTGATATAGAAAGAGGCGCATCTTAGCGTTTCGTAAGTATAGAAATCATCACAATACATACATGAAGAGATGAGTATATGAAATGACTTACACTCATCACAAGTTAAGTTACAAGCCACACAAGATTTATTTCAAATCATCCATAAGACAGGGTCCGACTACGGACAAGATAAACGACAAAAGCAATGAACCTGTCTCACTAGCCTAGGTGACAACCAAGGTCCTCTAATCATCAGGATACGTCACGTACATGCGGCCACTGCCTTCATCGAACTCTCACTAAAGCTGTGTAGCGTCAAACACCTCTGGATCTACGGTACCTGGACTTGTGATGTTGTAGTAATCGGTGAGTCACAAGGACTGAGCAATCTTGCGACCATGATACCGAAACTAATCAAATTATTGGGTGTGCAAGGATAAGTGTTGAGGTTGCAGCAGCACTAAGCATATATGGTGGTTAACTTACGAGAACAAAATGTAAAGTGAATGGTCGGCGCATGACGGCCGGAGCTACATCATGATCACTAAGTGATCCTAAACACCTACTTACGTCAGTCATAACCGCACCGTGTCCTCAGTCGGAGAAGGAGCTCGCGACAAAGACAGTCACGTTTACGCACACAGTTGGCATATTTTTACTTAAGTTTATTTCAAGTTATCTATAATCGGATGTTAAATAAAGTTTCCAAGTTGCCACATAACCGCGGGCACGGCTTTCCGAAAGATATTAACCCTGTATGGGTGCTCCAACTAGTCCATCACAAACTACCACAAACTGCTCTAGAGAGAAAACCTCAACCTCGAGAAAGCCCAAAGTATCACTAATATCCCAGTCACAAGACATTCGCTAAAAGTAAGACGAATCCAGCAAGACGGCCCGGCAAGTCTGATCCCAATAGGACCCGCGCGTATCTTTTTCTCAGGGCACTACCGGATGGGTCTAGCTACAAGTAAAACCAAACCTCGAGTTTCCTCGCGGTGGCCCCGCAGGCAGCCCGTTTTGGACCAACACTCATGATGAGCATTGGCCCTGGTTGTTGATTAATTGTCCTTGGGGTAGATATTCCGTATGATTTTTACTCCCTCCGTTTCTTTTTAGTCTGCATATAAGGTTTGGTCAAAGTCAAGCTTTGTAAAGTTTGACTAACTTTATATTAAAAAATATCAACATTCACAACATGAAATCAATATTATCAGATGCACCACGAGATGTATTTTCATACTATATAATTTTAATATAGTAGATATTTATATATTTTTATATAAATTTGGTCAAACTTTATGTTGTTTGACTTTGACCAAATCTTATACGCGGAGTAAAAAGAAGCGGATGGAGTATTAAGTTGTTTTGCAAATGTAGTACCAATGTTGGACCTTGTCGGAAGAACCTTAGCTCAAAGCGAATTATCAAGGGAGTCCTCATAACAACCCAAAGCGTGTTAGGAGCGCTCAACATGGAACATAACACCGGTAACCGAAACTATGACGGCAAAAGCGAAACAAAACACCGAGCAAGAGGCCAACCCTTCCGCCTTTTATCAAGTATATAGGTGCATTAAATTAAACAGCAGTAATAAGATGATATTCAAAGGCCCATGTTAACACATGGATCAGCCTGCACCTGCAACGTTGTAATCTGTGAGCCACAGGGGACTCAGCAATCTCATTTCCAAAGGTATCAAGACTAGCAAAACTTAATGGGTGAGGTATGGTTAAGTGGTGAGGTTGCAGCAGCGGCTAAGCATATATTTGATGGCTAAACTTACGAGTACAAGAAATAAGAGGGGGAGTGATCTACGCATAACGGACGTGAACTACTGATGATCAAATGAATGATCCTAAACACCTACCTACGTCACACATAACCCCACCGTGTCCTCGATCGGAGAAGGAACTCACGAAAGAGACAATCACGGTTACGCACACAGTTGGCATATTTTAATTAAGTTAACTTCAAGTTATCTAGAACCAGTGTTAAACAAAGCTTCCACGTTGCCACATAACCGCGGGCACGGCTTTCCGAAAAGATTTAACCCTGCAGGGATACTCCAACTAGTCCATCACAAATTACCACAAGCCGCATTGAAATCCTCAATCACGAAGCTCGCGATCTCGTCGGATTCCCTAGTGGAAAACCTCAACTTTGAGATTACCCAAAGCATCACTGGAATCCCGATGCACAAGATATTTCGTCAAAGGTAAAACTAATCCAGCAAGACCGCCCGACGTGTCGACGATCCCGATAGGAGCCGCGTATCTCGTTCTCAGGACACGACGGATGAGCTAGACGTCGGGATCGCTAAACCTCTGGGTGACCAGAGGGGCGCCGGACATCGCTCAGGTGGGACCAACACTCATGAGGAGCATTGGCTCGGGGGTTGATTAAATTATCCTTGGGGTCCGGAAAGTCCCTATGCAATTTTGTTAGGTGATTAGGAAAATGTAGTACCAAAGTTGGGCCTTGCGAGACCAGCTTTAATCTAAAACGAATTATCAAGGGGGTCCCCATAACAACCCCGATCGTGTTAGGAGCGCTCATTTATGGAACATAATACATGTAGCCGAAAAACTAAGGGGGCAAAGGTGGAACAAAACACCAGGCTAGAAAGGCCGAGCCTTCCACCTTTTACCAAGTATATAGGTGCATTAAATTAAATAGCATTTAATATGGTGATATAACAAGGAACCCATGTTTTCCCATGGAAGCAACTGCACCTGCAACTAGCAATGCTAACACAAGGTTAAGCAAGCAGTAACATAGCCAATCAGTGGTTTGCTAGGTTGTGAACAGTTGAAGGTTTCATGGCATTGTTGAGAGGCTGATAATTAACATGTGGTAGGCAACGAGACATAAACGGTAGCAACGGTAAAACTAGCATGGCAATGATAGTAATGGTATCTGGGGAAATGGTCATCTTGCCTGAGATCCCGCTGAGAAGAAGAATGACTCCGTGAAGCAGACGAACCGACGTAGTCGAACGGGTCCTCACAATCCGGCACGCTGCGGCACTCTATCGAGACGAAGCAAACCGGAAACACAAATCAACACACGGAATTCACCACGCGATGCACAACACAAATGATGCATGAACAGCTGAAAACATGCAGGTCACGGCATGACAATTAAGTGAAGTTCAATATGCAACGGGTTGCATATTGACGAAACTCCACGTTTAATGATTTAGTTCTATCCCGATTAGGTACACGACGATATTAAATGTGGTTAAACATGGCAAGAGGTGAAGCGTAATTAAACTACCTATCTAGGCATTTTAAATGAGGTCGGAAACGACATATAGCATCTCCGAGACGACCTCACATGTTAATTTACAATTCTGTCCAGATCTGAACTAACACATTTAATTAGTTGTTAAACAGCAAAACAAATAGGTTCACGTGATTCTACGCGTCATTTCAAGAAATCTACACATAAAGAACATCTCCAACGGAGCTACGGTTCAAAAGATACAAGCACCGCAAGATATGATGGCATGAATGCAATATGTGTGCAACGACGGTCACGAGCACTTCAAAACATACAGCCAGCAAGGGAAAATGAAACTACACGACATTTTAAGCAAGTTTCATATAGGGCACGATCAAAACGGAGCTACGGTTCAACATCTACGAGCAAAACAAGAAAACACTACGATCTGCCAAAAACAGCCACATAGCATTTTCTACACCCCACAGCTACGAGCTACTCAACTCCTATAAACTCAACCAAGGCATGACACGAAAGAGGCCAAGAAGCACTACCACAAACAACTAACAACAACTAGCTTGGCATCAAGGAACACTAGGAAAAGAAATCACAAAATTGTTTCTCACACGCAGTTTCAGACTTAGAGAAAATAACACTTCATGAAAGTACAGTTTTTGGTCTGAAGGCATATTGATAACAGAAAAATCATAAGCTACAAGTCTCCAAATGGCATGAAAATTCACAGCATGTTAGAGAATCACAAGGTATACAACTAACTCCATTGGACCAACCTCAAAAGAGCTACATAACACAAGATAGAAGCAAAACAAAACAGCAACAAAATATAACAGATTCCAGACTTGGAAATATTTCAGCACCTCCAAATCAGCACTATTTCAAGCAACTTGAGCAAGCAAACCACACCTAAACATGCATTTCTATTGCAACTAAAAATATCAAGGGCTAGACTAAACATCAAAGAACAACTCTCTATGTGGGGGTGCACAACAAAAATAATACCACACGTAAATGCGAGATAATAACTTATACACGGCAAATAAACTAGCGGCAAATCCCTACATGCAAAAATACCAACGTCTACTCTAAAATATACGGAAAAGTGGTTCCTAAAACATGGACATTTCTACTGCGGCATGCGAGCAATACGGACACACGCGAAAATATATACGGGCAACTATACTATTAAGACAGCACGCAAAACTAGGCATTAGGCACGCTAAACTACAACAAACAAATATGCAAGTTGCACCAACGTATTCTACGCGCAAAACTACGCGAAATCCATATGCTACATGTCGCGATCCAATTTACGGATTAAAAGATACGGGCATTATATATTCGTCTATTTTTCTGGAATTCAAATAAAATTCGAAAATCCCTAAATACTCTTACGGGCCGAACTGGCCGCAACATAACAACAAAAGCTGAGGCGGGGAATAGCCTCAGGCTCACCTTGGTTGGGCCTCCTGGCCTGGCGCTTGGGAGGAGGCCGGCCGAGGCCTCGGCCGGCTCGGGGCGACCTGGTACCTGCTGCTGCTGAACCGGGGCTAAGGCCCACGGGGGTGCAGGGACGCACTAGGCCGCGGGCGAGGCCCAGGGCGGCGAGGCCGAGGGGGTGTCGGTCGGGGCGAGGCAGCTCCTCGTTGTGCCCGTCGTGCCCGAGGGCACGGGACATGGCGGCGCTGATACCTGCCGTCGGACGGGGAGGAGAATCCCGCAGGAGACCGGTGTGGGCTGCGGCGGGACCAGCGGGGGGCGCGGTGGCCGGATCCGGTGGCGGCTTGCCAGATCTGGCGGAAGGCGGGCGTTGCAGGGGGCTGGCAGCGAGCGGCGACCATGGGGGGTCCTGGCCGGCGACGAAGGTGGACATGGCGGCGGCGCTTGAAGGTCTCGGCCGGCGGCTCAGGCGCGGGTCACGGGGCAGGCCGACGACGAGGGCGGCCTGGCAAGGTCGAGGCAATCCCTCGAGAGCAGGGGACCTCCCTCGGGCATGCTAGAACGCTGCGGCGGCGGTGGCCCGATGGGCCTGCCCGGGCCCGATCTGGGCTCGGCGGGCCCGTGGCAGCTGGTGGGTGGGAGGCTGTGGATCTGGCTAGGGTTAGGGGTAGGTGGGGCACGGAAAACGAGGCAGGAGGGTTTGGGTGTCCAAAATAATAGGAGGAGGTCCTATATATAGACAAATTGGGGGCTAGGTTAACCGGAATTGCGTTCCGGATCCAACAGTGCGGTCGGATTCGGACGATTCCGCATGCGGGAACGGTTAAGTGGCTGTGTAGGGTAGTTAACCGGAGACGGGAGGGAAAACGGGCGACGCGGCAACAATTTTTTAAAACACCGATAATCGTCCGACGGTAGACCGAATACGATGCCGCTACGGTCGACCGTTCGGGTACCAGACGGACTCCGATCACGACGAAACTTGACAGGCGGCCTCCCTATATTAAAATAAGACCACACGTCAAATCTCAACCCCATCAAAAAAAGTTTTACGCACACTTTGAAAAACAGGGATTTCGACGATGCCGCGGGCGCGTGCGAGTGCGGTCAGGCTCAGAACGGACAACGACGAGAACCGGCAACTAACAACGGATGCAAGTTTTGAAAACGGGCGGCAACGGAGATGTCGATGCAATGCAGATGATGTGAATGATGCGATGATGATGCCACAAATAAAATAAGCCACACGACGAAAACGGAATAGAAGGGGAATCTTCTGGAACGTCGGTCTCGGGCTGTCACAGCTGCACCGTTTCTACTTTTGTTACTTGTTGCTTGCTACGAATCATCTCACCACACAATCACTTGTTACCGATAATTTCAGTGCTTGCAGATATTTCCTTGCTGAAAACCACTTGTCAGATCCTTCTGCTCCTCGTTGGGTTCGACACTCTTACTTATCGAAAGGACTACGATTGATCCCCTATACTTGTGGGTCATCATCGACATAGTCCATATGGCCAAGTCCCTGGACATTCTGGAAAGTTCTTGTAGGAGACTGGCATAGTAGCCCAGTATTCAATGCCGGACGAGCCTCAGCAAAATGCAGTAGCTGAAAGGCGTAACCGTATCCTTATGGATATGGTGCGCAGCATGATGAGTTACTCCAACCTGCCATTGGGATTATGGATGGAGGCGCTTAAAACCGCCATTCACATTCTCAATAGAGTACCAAGCAAGTCGGTGCCCAAAACACCGTACGAACTGCGGACAGGAAAAGTACCATCCTTGCAACACTTCAAAGTGTGGGGATGTCCAGCTGAGGCCAAGATGTTTAATCCAAATATTGCAAAGTTAGATCCCAAAACAGTGAGTTGCCACTTCATTGGCTATCCTGATAGATCAAAAGGTTTTCGTTTCTACTGTCCAGAAAGATACACAAAGTTTGTAGAAACAAGACATGCAGTCTTCTTAGAGGACGCCATGATGAGGGGGGGCATGGTAGCTCGGAAAATTGATCTTGAGGAGAAGAGGGTGCATGCACCTAATCCGATGATTCAAGAGCCATTTTTCGCACTAGCTGTTGTAACTCCAACCATGACAACTATGGGAGAAGATCCGGAACCTTTCCTTTACGATCCGATTGAACCTGTTGTTGAGCATGAAAGGGAGGCACAACAACCAATTTTAGAGTATGTGCCAGAGAATGAGGCACTTGGAAGGTCTAACAGAATAACAAGATCAACAATTTCTGCTGATTATAAAGTTTATAACACAGAATTGGTTCATATGAAAGGTGATCCCACTTCATATGAAGAAGCGATGAGAAGCCCCCACTCATCGAAGTGGCTGGAGGAAATGGAAGACGAGATGAAATCGATGAGTTCCAACGATGTTTGGGACTTAGAAATTATTCCTAAAGGAGCCAAAACAATAGGATGTAAGTGGGTCTACAAAACAAAGTATGACTCTAATGGGAATATAGAAAAGTATAAAGCACGACTCGTCGCAAAAGGATTTACACAAAGAGAAAGGATAGACTACAACGAGACTTTTTCCCCAGTCTCATGTAAGGATTCCTTCAGAATCATAATGGCATTAGTTGCACATTTTGATTTAGAGTTGCATCAAATGGATGTAAAGACGACATTTCTAAACGAAGATTTAGAATAAAATGTCTACATGAAACAACCCAAAGGGTTTTATCATGGAAGGCAAGGAAGATATGGGATGCCGTCTAAAGAAATCCATTTATGGACTAAGGCAAGCCTCTAGACAGTGGTATCTAAAGTTTAGTGATACTACTAAAAGATTTGGATTTCAAGAAAATGTTGAGGATAACTGCGTTTATGCAAAGTTTAAAAATGGGAAATACATTTTCCTAATCTTGTATGTGGATGATATCTTGCTTGCAAGCACTGGTGTTAGTTTACTACAAGAGACAAAGAAGTTTTTATCCTCAAACTTTGATATGAAAGACCTTGGTGATGCTTCATATGTTTTGGGCATTAAAATTCACCGAGATAGGAAAAATAGAGTCTTAGGACTGTCGCAGAAAACATATTTAGAGAAGGTTCTCAAAAAGTACAATATGCATGTGAGTAAGGCCACACCTGCTCTTATAGTCAAGGGCGATAGTTTTGGGAATTACCAATGTCCCAAGAACCAGTACGAGCTCGATTAGATGAAAACAGTGTCATATACTTTGGATGTTGGAAGTTTACAGTATGCACAAGTGTGCACACGCCTTGACTTAGTTTTTATCACCGGAGTACTCGGTAGATATCAAGTGAATCCAGGTCTAGAGCACTGGAATATGGCAAAGAAAGAATTGTGTTATGCGCAATGCACAAAGGATATCATGCTAACATACAGAAGATCTGATTCCCTAGAGATAAAAGAGTATTCAGACGCAGATTTTGCGGGAGATAGAGATGATAGAAAACCCACGTCAGGATACGTGTTCACTCTCGCTAGAGGGGCTATTTCATGGAAAATCTCCAAACACACCATAGTTGCATCGTCAACGATGCAAGCAGAGTTTATATCATGTTTTGAAGCCACCGGGCAGGTGATACGGTTAAAGAAATTTATAGCCGACTTGAAAGTGGTAGACTGTATTCACAAGCCACTAAAGATATACTGTGACAACCAGCCCGCAGTATTTTATGCTCACAACAACAAGTCTAGTAATGCTTCCAGGACAATAGATATAAAGTACTATGGTGGGAAAGATAAAATTCAGGATCACACTATAAGTCTCGAGCATATAAGTACAAAGAATATGCTTGTGGATCTGTTAACGAAAGGCTTATTATCCAGTGTGTTCAAGGAACACTTAGCCAGCATGGGTTTAAGGGAAAGCCTATGATTCCTGGATCATAAGAGGCCCAAAAGTAACAGAATTTGTTTCAAAACAAAACGTATGTTGTGGTTGTATGATTCTACCAACAATTAAGTTGTGATGATGAGACATGCTCTACATGTCAATATGTGATGGAACAAAGAAACTAGAAAGTATAAAGTTAAAGTAAAGTTGAGATCAAGGGGGAGAATGTTAGGTTGATCTCTCCGCGTGGGCCCAACGGCCCACCGGACCCTTGATCCATATGCGTCCTGATCGGAGGCATCCAACCCGTTATGGTCGGTGGGCATCTGTGACCCGCGCTATATTACCAGAGGTGGGGAGCCGGGACACGACATACGAGGTTCGTCGCCGCCACTTTCCCCACCTACACGCCCTATCAATGTAGGGTTAGCGCGGTGCTCACAGGAAGCACCACCGACGCCACCACCTCTCTCTGCTGTCATCGCCGTCGCCCCTCTGCGATGGCGTCAGGCTCGAGTTCCTCGAGCACAGGACAAGGTAAAACCCACCACCACTACCGGAATCACCGGTTTATCGGATCCAAAGATCTATCAGTCGAGACATATGTATACATGTGATGTCCATACACATGAAAATAAAAAATAAAAAGAAATGACTTATTCAAGATATCCATGTACATGTGCATGTAGAATTAACTTATTGAAGATATCCATAGATTTCCAACGAATGACTGACGATGCATACATGCATGTTCATCGCCCTGCAAACCAATTCAGTGACATGCATGCAGGTACCAATACGATGACGAGATGCATGCATCGCCATGCAAACCAATAGAAAACAGGTAGAATGAGGTCATGAGATTTGGAACATAGTTAGTTTTTATTGTACATGTGTTCCACAAAAAGAAAACATGGACTAATGCATGATTATTATAGATGACGGTCATCATAGAATGGTAAATCTGTTTGTCTTCAACTTGAAGCACGCGGGTCAGTGAAATTATTGGCTCTGAATTAAAATAGTAACATCATTAATTGGATTACAACATAAATGGTAAGTTCTAATGAGCCAGCAGCACTAGGTCATTTCCATGTGACGGCTTGTGCCATGCATGCATGCATGTATGCATTTTTTTTATGTAGTTACTATCCATTGTTCAATGCAATTTTATATTTATATAAAATATAGAGTTGACATGTATGCTTACCGGAATCTTCTACCTGATACGGGTATCATCATTATATTTTTTTGAATCTTAAAAATGATTTATCTCACAAACCAATAATTCGATTAGAGATCCGTTTCCACCGCTATGTTAGTCTCGACGAGGCCTTCAAAACAAGATCCTATATTGACATGTTTTGATGAAATTTTTTCATGCGTTATGGATTGCCACAATTACATCATCATAGTTGTCATATTACACATCTACTGTTGTCATAAAAGTTATACATAGTTACAGAAACATTTTATATATTTTTAAAGCATTGCAGTGCTATGTGAAGCCACAGAGTGGGCATTAAATTGGTAAAAAAAAGATAGAGATGCAAAAGTACCATGCTTCAAGTTTTTTAATGGTTTTTATTGATGTTCATCAAGCTGACAACCAAGATGATTTAATTTGACAACTAAGTGAATAATAATGTGACAAGTAAGTAACAGTATTCTGACAAGTATCGACGAAAAAAAAGTTATCAAAATACGTTAACATGAGATCTAGTTTTGAAGATCTCATCGCGAGAAAGCCAATTGTGAAAACGGATCATCAATTGACATAACGGTTTGGGAGATAAATCTTTTTGAAAATGCAAATAAAAAGAATATTTGATGATGTCATACTTGTGTATTGCTCCATACATGGAAAAAATAGATGAGATGAGCCGCTGCATCGGAAGTCAAATATGCGGCGCCGCTGTGTAGTTCAACATAAATTGTGCAGACATATGTCTACATATGATGTACATACACATGAAAATAAAAAATAAAAATAAATGACTTATTCAAGATAGCCATGTGCATGTGGAATTAACTTATTCAAGATATCCATGTGCATGTGGAATTAACTTATTCAAGATAACCATAGATTTCCAACGATTGACTGAGGATGCATACATGCATGTTCATCGCCATGCAAACCAATACAGTGACTAGGATGCATCGCCATTAAACCAATAGAAAGTACGTAGAAGGTAATAAAGTACTCAGAGATGGAGTGAGCGACTAGACGGCGAGCATGGGCACAAGCTTGAGAGGCACGTCCATGACGAGGATATTGTTGCTTGTATACCTTTCGGTCACGTCCACCTGGTCAGGTGACATGCCCCCGGGCAGCCTCCACTGGAAAGCATGCAGCATGGATGCGACCATGAAGGGCACGAGGAGCTCCACCATGGGCAATGCCGGGCAGAGCCTTCGTCCGCTGCCCAGCGGGATGAACTTGACCTCCTTCCCCCACATGCCGAGCTCCGTCTTCCCCAAGAAACGCTCCGGCACGAACTCGTCGGGCCTCTCCCATGCCGTCGGGTCGCGCATGATGGACCACGAGTTGAAGATCACGGTGGCGCCTTTGGGCACGGCGTAGCCACCTATCTCGACGCCCTCCTCCACCACCAGGCGTGGTAGCAGCAGCGGCGCCACGGGGTGCAGCCGCATCGACTCCTTCACCGCGGCCTGCAGGTACGGCAGCTTCGCCACGTCTGCCTCCGTGATCATCGTCTCCTGCGGGAGTGCGGCCTTCAGCTCGGCGCGCACCGCCGCCATCACGTCCGGGTTCCGCAGCAGCTCCGCCATCGCCCACTCCACTGTGATCTTGGTTGTCTCCGTGCCCGCCGCCAGGATGTCGAATAACATGGCTTTCACCTCGCGGCGGCTCATCTTGCCGGCGGTCACCAGCGCCAGGAGGGCGTCGAGGACGTCGTGGTGCTGCTTGCCCTCGCCCAGCCGGGCGTCGATGATCTTGTCGAGCACATGGAAGACGCGGTTCATGTGCGTGGCCGTCCAGCGGCGAAGGCCCTGCAGGTCCAGCACCCGGAGCAATGGGTACAAGTCCGACACGTTGGGCTCGGCGAGAAGACCCACAATGTCCTCCAGAAGGTCCCTCAGCTGGTCCTGGCCGTCGACGGAGAAGAGTGTGTTGGTGAGCAGGTGGAACATGCCGTGGTACAGGACGTGGCCAATGTCGACCACCTGCCCGACGTGGCGGCGGAAGTCTTCCAGCATGCGGTTCATGGCGCGCTCCCGGGCGCCCTGCGCGGCGGCGAGGCTGCACGGCGAGAAGACGTGCGTGGCGGCGATGCCACGCAGCGTCTTCCAGAGTGGGTCGGAGCTGGGCAACCACACCATAGAGCGGTCGGCGTGCGCCATTGCGCGCCTCGTGTCCGGGACGGTTCGCGCGGAGATGCGGCGGTCATGCTTGGCAAAGGCGTCCCATGCCGCGTCCCGGGAGGACACAAACACGGTGGTCACCACGCCCAGCTTGAGCGTCATGACGGGGCCATGGGCGAGCGCCATGCGCGCGAGGTTGAGATGGAGGTTACCGCCGCGAAGGTGGAGGAGGTGGCCGACTATGGGCCACGGACAGGGGCCCGGCGGCCAACGCCGCGCACCTCTTCTGGTGTATGTCATCACGAACACGCAGTACACAAGTGACGCAGCGAGGAGTGCTATCAAAACAAGGCACATATCAGGCGTCATTTTTACCTTATGTGCGATGTGCGATGTGCGATGGATGATGATGAGTTGCAGCAGACTTATATATATGAATATATAGGGTCTGCCAAAGGCATTTCCTCTACTGGGTCCCACCATACATACGTATATATATGCAGCAAAGGACACATGCAGAATGCTTGTGTGTGTGTGTGTGTGTTTTAAGGATACATATATATGCAGACAAAGGACACATGCATGCAGAATGCTTTTTGTTTTTGTGTGGATACACATGCATAATACTGCTGGATTTCTAATTCAAATCAAAGGAATTGAGGACTACTCCTTGATTTGTCACGCGCACGCAAGCCGTCCACAATTCGTGTACTTGTTTGACGGCTGGAAGTAAAAAATACTACGTAGTATGTATCCTCGTTCATAGTCGTGGCTTGCTGGGTTTTTTTTTAGCAATGTCGTGGCTTGCTGTTGTTGTCGAATGAAAAGAAAAAAACTCTACATACTAGTACAACGAACGAAACTGGAAGAGTCGAACGGAACCGTGCACCTGCCATACTACAAGCAACGAATGAAACTGATATTCTGCACCTGCCATACTACAAGCAACGAATGAAACTAGTACTAGATTGCAGCGTGCATGCAGCTTGGAAGCTTTGAATAAGGTTCCTTCCGCTTCCTTCTTTCTCTCATGTTTCTTTTCCACCTGCTTCTTCCTTTTCTTTTACTTCGCATATACTCCCTTTGTTTCTAAATATAAGTCTTTTAAGCGATTTTACTAGATGTTTATATACGGAGCAAAATGATTGAATGTACACTCTAAAGTATGTCTATATACATCTGTATGTAGTCCACTAGTGAAATCTCTACAAAACTTATATTTAGGAACGGAGGGAGTAAGATTTATCTAGAGATAAATACACTGTGAGTGCCTTAACTTGTCCGACGCGATCACTTTGGTTTCTAAAGTTGCAAAATACGCAAAATCGGTGCCGTAACTTGTCCCTTCGTTCAAATATAGTGCCTCCTCGCGTATTCAGTCGTATGTAGCGCACAAGTGGCATGTCAGATTGTCGTGGCCCACATGTCAGTGGCTGGTGGCGCGCCCTGGTGATGTAATGTTGATTCTTTTACGGGGACCCCCTGCAGTTTAGTTTAAAGTCGCAAAAAGCCCTTGTTCTCCATGTATATGGTCAGTTCCCTCAATTCCCAAATCAAAAAAGGAAATCCCTAATTTCATACACGCGACCACGGCGGCGGCGCCATCTTCTTCGATTCGTCCTTGGCCGACGTAGATCTAGATGAGGAGGACAGAAGGCCGGCGTCATTTCTCCCCCCCCCCCCCCTTCCTCCTTGCCGGTAGAGATGGTTGTATGCAACCACAGCAAGCCTGAGCTCTTTCATGTCACCAAAAATCATGCCAACTTTAAAAGTTGGTGCTTTCAGGTCAGTAGATGGATTGAATGTGCTAAATTTGTGCCTAAGCTTGTCTCCTTCTTCTTTCGACAGGTTCAAATGGCTGTCATCTAAGGCATCTTCAGGAAGTTCACCTTCAAAGTCCTGCACAATCTCCTTCTCTCTATGATCATCAACATCTTTGTCTACATTGTCATCAAACAGATCATAATCACCTTCTGCTACTTCATAATCACTCTCATAAAAGTCCTCATCTGTTTCAACTTCTTCATTGGCATCATCTCCATGTTCTTCACTACTGTCATTTGCATCTTCAACACCACTATCATCAGTCTCACAATTGCCATCTTCTTCCTCAAATTCCTGATTTGTAACATGTGAGCTACTGCCTTCATCAAATGACATAAATCTTTGTTGCTTTCTTGTAGTTACATCTCATATGTCTTGGAATTTCTGGTTTGTCAGAGTTGGGTACATTTTCTTTACCCTTTGCCGACTTAACTGGAGTAATAACCCTTGGGAGCTTATGCATCCCCACTCCCAACACATCATCAGTGCTTACTGACTCTAGGGTGTCAGCATGATCTACCAGTAGGAGCAAGTTTTTGTGATCCACTGTTGCAGCAATCATAAGGACAATGTCTGCATCAGACGCAATCAAATGTAGGCCATCACACATAGAATTCCTAGGTTTGCTCGAGTACACATCAATCTTGGAGATTGCTCTATTATATCCCAATTGGAGAAGGAAATCCTCAATCCACAGAATTGACCAACTATCAGTATCACAATCATCAAACCAATTGACTTCATGATCCATGTAGGTCATGTTGCTATCACTTCCACAGAAAAACCCTTTGTGATGGATCTCAACTCAGAACATTCCATCAAATTGTACTGCACAAATAAGAGAACTATCACTGCCACATATCCAAGATCATCCCCTTTCAAATAAAAAGTCCCCTCCTTGATAACCCCCCAAAAAACCCTAGCCCTATTACGCCTGAAAAGGGAGGAACAACAGAGAAATGAAGGTACTAACAGTAGGAAGGAGGTCCCTCGCCTGGACGTCGACGGCGCGGACCATCCATCGCCGCAGCCACCGCCGGTCGCCGTGTCGTGCCGCACCAGCTTCGCCCCCGCCTTGCAATGATCGGGAGAAGAGGAGAGGGCACAAAGCGGTGCGACTCAGACAAAAGAAACGGGGGATTAAGGGACCGTAAAAGAAAATCATCACGACGCGCCACCAGACACTGACATGTGGGCCACGAAACTCCAACTTGCCACGTTTGCGCTACATACGACTTAATACGCGAGGATGCACTGTATTTGAACGGGGAGACAAGTTACAACACCGATTTTGCGTATTTTGCAACTTTAGGAACCAAAGTGACCGCGTCGGACAAGTTAAGGCACTCACAATGTATTTATCTCATTTATCTAAAATCAAACTTTATAAAACTTGATCGATTTTTTTAAAAAATATATCAACATTTACAATACAAAACCAAAACGGATGAAATTAGATGCATCATGAAATTAATTATATATTGTATAACTTTAGTATTTAAAGTTTTAATACTCTTCATACAAATTTGATCAAAGTTTAAAAAGTTTCACTTTACACAAATCTTGTATGCGGAATAAAAAAACTAAGGGAGTTTGTCATATCTTTCAATAGCAACATACGTATGTAGGTACCCAGCAAGCTCGATACAGTGACGTATTTGTTTTTTTTTCAAGAAAATATTTAAATCTATTCATCATCAATCATGGTAGTACGGCGAACACTAAAAACAAAAAATTTACATTCAAATCCGTAAACCACCTAACGACGACTACAAGCACTGAAGCGAGCCAAAAGCATGAGGCCGTCGTCACCAATCCCTCGCTGGAGCCGGGCAAAACTTATTGCAAAGCTCGACATTCGGAACCTCGTCGCCGACGGGCTGATAGCCGACGGGTCATGGAGGCTGCCGGAGGGAGAGACCAAGCTGGAGCCGCGTGAAGGTGAGCGAGTCCTCCTCCTCGCCCACGTCGAACGAGGTTTTTCTCTGCCTCCCCATCCGTTCTTTCATGGGTTCTTGAATTTCTTGGGCGCACAACTTCATCATTGATACGTCCATTTTACATCATGCATTTATATCGATATTTATTGTATTATGGGCTGTTAATACACATTATGGTACTATATTTATGCCTTTTCTCTCTTATTTTATAAGGTTTACATGAAGAGGGAGAATGCCGGCAGCTGAAATTCTGGACCGAAAAAAGAGCAATTCTGAGAGACCTATTCTGCACAACTCCAAAAGTCTCTATACCCTTTTAAATTTTTACCACACCCTACATAGGAGCAAATCTGAGAAATCTATAGATATTTCTGTCCACCATTTGCAGAAAACTCTCTCATGCTTCAGATAATCAACATGCAATCCTATTCTAACTTACTCGACACTCATATATTGTTTTAAATTTGGCGGGAAAATAATACGACGGCCACACCTATATTTCGGCCACCCACGCCAACGCTTTTCGAAATTGCAAAAGGTTATTAGAGGCAGGCACTACTAAAGGCCGCCACTAATATCTTAAGTCCAAAAAATCCTAGAAAAAACAAATTTACTAACTTAAGAGTAGTCTCAAATTTGGGTATGAGGCTTTCGATGTACTGTATTAATCACAGAAAAAGTGTAAGTTGAAATGGTGTAATGGAATGTCTTCAGTTTGGCTGAACGTGGTTTTACGTTCGAAACCTGATACGTCGGTGGAGAGTGTTGAATTCATACATGAGGTGCATCAAGTTTTTTCTGTAACTCTCTTAAATTTTTACCACACCCTACATAGGTACAATTAACAGAACATGTCAAGTTTCATCCCTTTTGGATCATCTTCATAGGTTATTTCATACTCAAGAGCATGATGCCATTTTTAGTGGCCGAACAATCAGATAATATCTCGAAAATAACAGGCCAACTTGAAAAGTGGCCAAATTTTAGCATGGGGCTACGGACGGTGTGTATTATTCATAGGAAAAGTTTGATTTTGAACTGGTTAAAAAATTGACTTCAATGTAGCAGGTTGTGGTCTTAATTTCAAAACCTTAACACTTCGATGAAGATGGTTCGATTCGTATATGAGGTGCAGCAAGTTTTTTTGCAACTCTCACAATTAAGAGGCCATGCCAAGTTTCATCCCTTTTCAAACTCGTTTACACGCTATTTCAACTAAGATGCTGCCATAACATGCATATGTATATGGCCAATGCTGGCAAAGTGGAGGCTCACTTGCTCATGCGTAGTTTCGTAAGGAATTACACACGATGGACCTGCCACAGAGAGGAGGATCTTCACAATGTTCATGACATACATGAAGAAGCAGGAAATGAAGAGACAAAATATAAAGAAGAGATGGAGCACCAACAGACACCCGAACATGATGATGAGGACAGATGAAAGTGTCGCCCCAGGCAAATAGTATATGTACAGTGTCAAACGGTATAAAATAATGTAGCTATGCCTATAGACAACGAAGGGTCAGCTGGTCCGTCACTCAGGACGGACATGATGAAGAGGTATTCGGACATGATGAAGACGCGGCGAGTCATGATGATGAAAATTGTATGAAAAAATATTAAAACTTACAATACTAAAGTTATACAATATAAAAATTATTTTCATGTTGCATCTAATGACATTGATTTTGTATTGTGAATGCTGCTATTTAAAAAAAACAGGAATTGTAAAGTTTGACTTTAGTTCAATATTTTATGCCAAGTAAAAAAGAAATGGAAGAAGTAGGTGAAAAAGAAACATGAGAGAAAGAAGAAAGTGGAAGGAACCTAATTCAAAGCTTCCAAGCTGCATGCATCCTTGGCTAGTCCTTCCTTGGCTCGGCTGCTTGCACAGGTGCACGGTTTCATTCGTTTCTTTGAACTAGTAAGCGTGTACGTGCAAGGCACGTCTCAATCAAAGTGTGTGAAGTTTATGTGAGCATAAAGTTCTAAATTCCTATCTAGCGTTACCTTTCTCTCTAAAGAAAAAGAGAAAGTAGAAATCCATCAATTATATTTCTAGGATGTCATGAGAAGTTCAAGCGGACCAAGAAGAAACCACAACCATATGGTAAACGTTATAGACCAAGGACAACAATAAATCAGATGAACAATTTCTTCATATAGAAGATAGGGAATGGCATATTGAGTCCATTGTATAGTAAAAATAGAATCAAATATCTGACGAAGGTTCCACAAAGCCTACTTTTCTTGGGTGAACTTGAAAAGAACATATAAACATTATCCAAGGGAGCATGGGGGAGATACAAACTAATTTGAACAAAGTTACAACAAAATAATAGTAGTCTTGGCAGAATTGAATAGTTTTTCTTGGATTTGTGTTGCTTGTTATCTTGAGAGCTTGAAGGCTCGACGAAAGAGGTGAGGCCACCCATGTTAGTGATATGGGGTATCGTCGGTGAGCTTGTCAGTTCGAAGAGTCTGGCGGTAACCGGAACAATTTTGTTGTCATTTTTAGTTTCTCTCAATCTTCTCCTCGACAGGAAACACGATTTGGACATATTGTATCCTTTTTGTATTAGTTTCAGAATATTTTAGCAGCCAAAAACAAATCAATAAAACATAGGCTTCATTTTCGATATGGCATGGACGCATGCAAGCCACATTTTTCTCTAAACTAAGCTTAGTTCCAGCATGATCGAACATGATCTAAACATGCCGCGTGCTATGAACATCTTAGCACTGGAAAAGGATACTGTTCTAAAATGCAAATTTCACAATAAGAAAATTGTCCATGATCAGATCATAGGCTACAATAATTATTGTTTCAGAAAGTTAACCAGGAAATAAATAAGAATCCACAAAAAGTTTAGGTTGACCAAAGCCAGACAAAAACCTTCCTAACAAATGTTTACAAAGTATTATGATGGCTCGATACTTTGCACACAGTTATCCGAAAATGGTGCATGGACAAACGGATCACCAACCTCCAATTCCACCTGCGCAACACATTGAAGTGCCTCTGAAAAAAATACTACCATGTACTAACCATGGTGCTCTATAGTTCTGTCCATCACGCCGGGTAGACAAGCATATGGTTCTTGGCATGGCCAAATTGATACTTCCTCCGTAAACTAATATAAAAATATTTAGATCATTAATTTTGCAATATAAACGCAGAGGGAGTACTTATTTTGTCGTTTCTGGAAGCAAGCACACACTTGTAAATGGTTAATATGGCTATGAACAGAAACAGAAGAATATGCTCAACATTAACTCAATGGTGCAGTGAATGTACTTTCGAAAATAATTTTGAATATTTATCATGCATAAATCAAATAGAATCAAGAACGCAGAGGGAGTACTTATTTCGAATATTTTATATCATTAGAGACAAGAACGAAAATGCACCTGGGCTAGGCCGCTCCCGATCTTTGCTCTCATCTCTCTCTAATCGTTGTTGTTGGCTTCCCCCTAGCTGCTCACAGGGCCCATGGCTCCGTTTCTCCCCTTCTCTGTTCCCTGCAGCTGCATCCAAGCTCATCCCGACACTCTGTCGTGTCTCTGCAGCACCCGACCGCTCATTGATCTGCCGCCGTCCACCTCCATCTCCTGTGCGCCCGCGGCACTCCGCCACTCCCGTTGGGCGGATGGATGACCGGAGCCCCCATTGGTGTTGCCTCTCGGCCCGGTGACAACAGTTTTGCAGTCGTCTTCTACGAGCCCGATGACTACCGCAGCCACACTGGTTTCCTTCATAGCACAATTAACATGGAAGTCTCGAATAACTCCATCAGGGCCATCTCTTCCAGAATTCATCAGCAGAAACAGGATCTACCTTCCCACCGTAGTGCCCATGCGGCATCCGTGGCCCCCGCGTCGGGTCGTTGTCTCACCGGGTGTGGGACGGCGGCAGCGATGCGCGGACCTGCTGACAGCGGCGTCGTGTTGAAGGTCGGAGACATATTGATCTATGACCGCCTGTGGCGTCGCCTGGTGCTCGACGGTCGGCGGCATGGACTTTGCTCACCTTCTCGAATCCTTTGCACAAACTGCACAATTAGTAAAATCCATCAAAGCAGAGGCGCCAGAAAAGGAGCGGGTGAAGTGGCGGCGGGCGGGTCTGGCGCGGGGCTCCGTCAGCGAGCGGTGCTCGAAGTGATACGACACGCCGGGTGGAGGGGTGCCCAGCGGTGGTCACCGGTGCCGGGTGTGCGACCCGGGCCCTGTCCACATCGTAGTGACGTTCGACGCGCAGTACCTCCGGGCTCAAGCATGCCTCCCGTGAGGGGATCAGTTTATTTTGTTCTTGACTTCTGTGATTGCAGGCGTTGCGAGCGCGCGTAGTTTCCCCGTAATTTCATTCGATGATTCCTCTGTGGTGGAACACGGTCAGTCAAATTATTAAATTACTAAGTGCACACAAGACCCTCATCAGATCAGGGCTAGCGGTTCGATTTAGTTTGGTGGGTTAATCGTGCGGTCGTAATAAGTCTGTGTACATTATATAGGGTGCATGTAAAAAAAGATAATGTTTGCTCTTCTATACTACTAATAAACAGTACAACGTATTCATCGCTACGTCATCCCAGCCAAAGCTACACAATTTCCTGCGGAGGAATTATAACCTTCTGATCAGATCTCCTAATTACATCTAACCATCAAGATTGTGCCAGGCCCACCTTAAATGTACGTTTAGCATATTTTAAAGCGGACGAAAACTCTGCCACAATCGGAACACACAACAAAAAAACACGCACAACTCAAAATTAAAAAGCACGTCCAGCGTCCAGCACCTTATACGGAAACAAAAACCAGATATGCTAAATTAGGGAAAGTCATATCAATCTTCCCCGTTCGCTCCTTATACGGAAACAAACAACATATATACTAAATTAAGGAAAATCATATCAATCTGCCAATCTGCCCCATTCAAAGTTGTCGTCCAGACGTCTAGCAGTTCGTGCGTCATCACTGCCCTGCGCAGCCGTCGACGCATCCATCAACGGCCGCTACGACGAGCTCTTCACCAACAGAGCTGCAACCGCCGACGCATCCGCCAACGGCCGCGACGACGAGCTCTTCACCAATAGAATTGCAGCTGCCGAGGCACCCGTCCACGGCCGCGACGACAAGTTATACGCCGTATAAGGTGTTGCCTTCTCTCTGCCGCTAAGGCACCCGTCCACGGCCGGGACGACAAGCTGTACACCGTATAAGGTGCTGCCTTCTCTCTGCCGCCGAGGCATCCGTCCACGGCTGCGACGACAAGATGTACGCCGTATAAGGTGCTGCCTTCTCTCTGCATTCCATCGATTGCTTTGATTGATCTGGTTGTCTTTCTGCAAATTATCATAACAACTACATCATGATCCATTGTTCTAAATAATTAATGCAAACTGAATTCAAATGGTTCCATACGCACAAGAAAACTTTGATGGTAAATACTAGGATGTAGTTGAACATGAAACTCTATACCTTCCTATACAATAGTATGATGACATTTTTCACAATAACATAGTTGGCGGAGTTCGTATGACACCAACCACTCCTAACAGGACGCGCACCCCGTTCCAGGATATAAGCAACTCCCAATCCTTGGGTGATGATCAGTACCTAACCAGTATATTTTTGTTTTGTTGCTCGACTGCTAAATTGTCTCATTTATTAAATACCCTAAAGAAGTAAAAAGGCAGAGGGATAGAGAGCGGTATGCACAAAATAGGGATGAGATTAATAAGAGACGGCATGAGGCCTATAAACAGAAGAAGATTGCCGCTGCCGAGATCAATAGGGCAAACGCACAGCTGACTGTATCACAAGGTAATGAGCATCAACTAAATGGTATAAGGCCCATATGTATTGTTATATAACGATCTGTTCTTTGTCTATTCAGACCGTAGTGATATTAAGAACCGCATTGAACGTGAGCGGTATGCACAGAATAGAGAGGAAATATTAAAGCGACAGCGACAGGCCCGTGACCAGAAAAAGCATAATGTTGTCATCCTTGATGGCAGTAACCTTGTAACACAAGTCATGGCTACCGGACAATCAGCGGTCACACAACTGGCTAACATAACATGTGCAGGTGGTGCAGTACCAAATTCCAAAGAGCTTCTAGACGAAAACGAGAATATTTATGGCGGCGATGAATCCGATTGGTTGCACAGAAATGATGCATACCAGATGCAACGAAAGTCTGGACAAGTAAGATTCACACAAATGGAAGTGGTAGAGAACCCACAACTCAACGTACGTATCCAAGAAGATTCTTTTAAAAAAAGAGGTTACTTCTCTAACTTATTAATGGTGCTAAATTATCAGGTTTGACTTTCTTCTTTATTTTGGCCCTCTCCTATAGTTTCAGGTATAGCGCATTTTGATGATAATAGTCCAGTGATGCAACCTACACCAGCTCCAGGGCAAAGCACTCATAATCAAGGTGGTGTGCGTTTTTTTCTAAAACTGGTACATGACAAAGGGTTCCAACCAAAGGTACTTACTCATTGGGACACAAAATGTTTTCAGGCAACGACCATGAAGAACATGCATACGGAATACTGGAGCCCGATGTCCACACCGTCAACATTGATGGTGTGCATTATGTCCTTTTGTGTTTCATCTCCTCATTGTTGTTGAACATGAACTTAACATGATTTCTGACCCTTAATGAATTATTCATATCTTCGGTACTAGAATGCGATGGAGATAGGAACCAGATAGAAACTGCAGACGTTAACCATGATGAAGAAGCTAGGATCTTCGCAGAACAAGGTATATTGTTGCTATCATGAGTTATCAGTAAACTATAACATATGATACTATGGTTTCTACATGCAGTTTGATTAATGCAAGTGTCTAATCTTATCCAGAAGTTGCTTTTGAATCCTACCGAGTGGATCAACGGGATGGTCATGCGACTCCCAGTAGTGATACTTATGACAGGGTTTACATGAACCTGCCCAAAAAGCACCATGTGCTTAGGAAAGTTAGTGATTGCCGCCACTATGGAGCTTTGAGGATTCAATACGAGGGGCCTGCGTTTTGTTGCAGAAAGGGGAAAGTGGATGTATTTACTCCAGATGTTCCCGAAGACTTGAAAAGGTTGTTTACAAGTCAAGATGATGAGGATGCTAAATATTTCAGAGAAAATATACGGTATTTCAACTCCCATTTCTCTTTCACAAGTCTTGGAGTCACACTTGATCGTCGAGTCAGCACCGCAGCAGGAACCAGTGTATATAGATTTCGTGCATGTGGGGGGTTGTACCACGCTCTTGACGATCTATTGTCTTCTGATAATGGCCCTCGACATTTGCAGCTATATATTTATGATACATATGAAAACTTGTTTCACAGGGCTAAGAGGTCTCCGAATCTTAGGTTAGATCTCATCTGAAAGATTCTGAAAATACTAGAGCACAACCCTTATGCCCAAGTTTTAAAAAGCCTTGGTACTATTCCGAATCTAGATGAATACAGAATCTCGTTAAATACAGATATCAACCTTCATCAAAGAAGGTACAATGCGCCAACTACCTCTCAGGTAGCAGCAATCTGGGTTGAAGGGAGCGACCCACAAAAAACTTTTGATAGAAGTCTTATCGTGTATGCTAAAGGAGACCGTCCCCTATATATTAGAGCATACTATGGGTGCTACGACCCATTGTCATATCCACTATTCTTCCCACGTGGGGAGATTGGTTGGAATCGTTTGATGTCGTATATTGGGTCGGCCGCTGACACAAACCAGGATTCAGTGGATTATTCTACACGTCAAGAGAACCAAGCCTGTGTTTTTTCCTTCGGGTATAATGTTCATTATTGGTTTTTTCATTTTAATAAAATTCAACCTTACTCAGTAATCCATCTTTCAGACGATAATGACACTATAACAGAACAAGTTGGTCATACCGCACACTAGGATGACCAGGCCACTGATTTACCTCCAGGTATGTGACCAGATTGTTGTTTTTATATTCTTATGATTCTATTATACCAAATTTAACGATTTTAAACAATTTTTAGATGACAACGAGGATAACCCGGATGAGGATTTTGGTGACAATGAGATGAATGCCACAAAATCAAGGAAATTTGTTAGCGCGAGGGAGTATTATTGCTTCAAGCTGCAGGTTCGGAAGAAGCTTCTTAATATCATCTTGTTTGGGGGCGCCTTTTCCAACAGTGGGTTGTTGACATGTACATCAAGATTGAGACAATGAGGCTTGACTGGTACTCAAAGCCAAAGAATCAAAAGGTTATACGCGCTGACCTCTACCAGGTAATGTACTTGTGTTTATACCTAAAAATTACATTATAGATGCCACACTCTTTGCTTGGACCATGTATACTAATTGGTGTTGGGGAACGTCGCATGGGAAACAAAAAAATTCCTACGCGCACGAAGACCTATCATGGTGATGTCCATCTACGAGAGGGGATATTCGATCTACGTACCCTTGTAGACCGCATAGCAGAAGCGTTAAGAAACGCGGTTGATGTAGTGGAACGTCCTCACGTCCCTCGAACCGCCCCGCGAACCGTCCCGTGATCAGTCCCACGATCTAGTGCCGAACGGACGGCACCTCCGCGTTCAGCACACGTACAGCTCGACGATGATCTCGGCCTTCTTGATCCAGCAAGAGAGACGGGGAGGTAGATGAGTTCTCCAGTAGCGTGACGGCGCTCCAGAGGTTGGTGATGATCTTATCTCAGCAGGGCTCCGCCCGAGCTCCGCAGAAACGTGGTCCAGAGGTAAAACCGTGGAGATATGTGGTCGGGCTGCCGTGGCAAAGTTGTCTCAAATCAGCCCTAAAACCTCCGTATATATAGGGGGAGGAGGGGGAGCCTTGCCTTGGGGTCCAAGGACTCCCAAGGGGGTCGGCCGAGCCAAGGGGGCAACCCTCCCCTTCCAAACCGAGTCCAACTAGGTTTGGAAGGAGGAGTCATTCCCCCTTTTCCCACCTCCTCATTTTTTTCTCTTTGATTTTCTTTCTATGGCGCATAGGGCCTTCTTGGGCTATCCCACCAGGCCACTAAGGGCTGGTGCACCACCCCAAGGCCTATGGGCTTCCCCGGGGTGGGTTGCCCCCCCCTCCCCGGTGAACACCCGGAACCCATTCGTCATTCCCGGTACATTCCCGGTAACTCCGAAAACCTTCCGGTAATCAAATGAGGTCATCCTATATATCAATCTTCGTTTCCAGACCATTCCGGAAACCCTCGTGACGTCCGTAATCTCATCCGGGACTCCGAACAACATTCGGTAACCAACCATATAACTCAAATACGCATAAAACAACGTCGAACCTTGAGTGTGCAGACCCTGCGGGTTCGAGAACTATGTAGACATGACCCGAGAGACTCCTCGGTCAATATCCAATAGCGGGACCTGGATGCCCATATTGGATCCTACATATTCTACGAAGATCTTATCGTTTGAACCTCAGTGCCAAGGATTCATATAATCCCGTATGTCATTCCCTTTGTCCTTCGGTATGTTACTTGCCCGAGATTCGATCGTCAGTATCCCCATACCTATTTCAATCTCGTTTACCGACAACTCTCTTTACTCGTTCCGTAATACAAGATCCCGCAACTTACACTAAGTCACATTGCTTGCAAGGCTTGTGTGTGATGTTGTATTACCGAGTGGGCCCCGAGATACCTCTCCGTCACACGGAGTGACAAAACCCAGTCTTGATCCATACTAACTCAACGAACACCTACCGGAGATACCCGTAGAGCATCTTTATAGTCACCCAGTTACGTTGCGACGTTTGATACACACAAAGTATTCCTCCGGTGTCAGTGAGTTATATGATCTCATGGTCATAGGAACAAATACTTGACACGCAGAAAACAGTAGCAACAAAATGACACGATCAACATGCTACGTCTATTAGTTTGGGTCTAGTCCATCACGTGATTCTCCTAATGACGTGATCCAGTTATCAAGCAACAACACTTTGTTCATAATCAGAAGACACTGACTATCTTTGATCAACTGGCTATCCAACTAGAGGCTTGCTAGGGACAGTGTTTTGTCTATATATCCACACATGTATATAAGTCTTCATTCAATACAATTATAGCATGGATAATAAACGATTATCTTGACACAGGAATTATAATAATAACTATATTTATTATTGCCTCTAGGGCATAATTCCAACAGTCTCCCACTTGCACTAGAGTCAATAATCTAGCCCTCACATCATCATGCGAATTACATTGTAATAAATCTAACACCCATACAGTTCTGGTGTTGATCATGCTTTGCCCGTGGAAGAGGTTTAGTCAGCGGGTCTGCTACATTTAGATCCGTATGCACTTTGCATATATTTACGTCCTCCCCTTCGACGTAGTCGCGGATGAGGTTGAAGCGTCGTTTGATGTGTCTGGACTTCTTGTGAAACCGTGGTTCCTTTGCTAGGGCAATGGCACCCGTGTTGTCACAGAACAAGGTTATTGGATTCAGTGCGCTTGGCACCACTCCAAGATCCGTCATGAACTGCTTCATCCAGACACCCTCCTTAGCCGCCTCCGAGGCAGCCATGTACTCCGCTTCACATGTAGAATCTGCTACGACGCTCTGCTTGGAACTGCACCAGCTTACCGCACCCCCATTAAGAATAAATACGTATCCGGTTTGCGACTTAGAGTCGTCCGGATCTGTGTCAAAGCTTGCATCGACGTAACCTCTTACGGCGAGCTCTCCGTCACCTCCATACACGAGAAACATCTCCTTAGCCATTTTCAGGTACTTCAGGATATTCTTGACCGCTGTCCAGTGATCCACTCCTGGATTACTCTGGAACCTACCTGCCATACTTATGGCCAGGCTAACGTCTAGTCTAGTGCACGGCATTGCAAACATGATAGAACCTATGGCTGAAGCATAGGGGACGGAACGCATATGCTCTCTATCTTTATCAGTTGGTGGGCACTGAGTCTTACTCAATCTCGTACCTTGTAAAACTGGCAAGAATCCCTTCTTGGACTGTTCCATTTTGAACCTCTTCAAAACTTCATCAAGGTATGTGCTTTGTGAAAGTCCTATCAGGCGTTTTGATCTATACCTATAGATCTTAATGCCTAGAATGTAAGCAGCTTCTCCTAGGTCCTTCATAGAGAAACTTTTATTCAAGTAATCCTTTATGCTCTCCAAAAACTCCATGTTGTTTTCAACCAGCAATATGTCATCCACATATAATATTAGAAACGCCACAGAGCTCCCACTCACTTTCTTGTAAATACAAGATTCTCCAACCACTTGTATAAACCCAAATGCTTTGATCACCTCATCAAAGCGTTTGTTCCAACTTCGAGATGCTTGCACCAGTCCATAAATGGATCGCTGGAGCTTGCACACCTTGTTAACATTCCTAGGATCAACAAAACCTTCGGGTTGTATCATATATAATTCTTCCTTAAGGAAACCGTTAAGGAACGCCGTTTTGACATCCATCTGCCAGATTTCATAATCGAAAAATGCAGCTATTGCTAACATGATTCTGACGGACTTAAGCATCGCTACGGGTGAGAATGTCTCATCGTAGTCAACTCCTTGAACTTGTGAAAAACCCTTTGCCACAAGTCGAGCTTTATAAACGGTCACATTGCCGTCAGCGTCCGTCTTCCTCTTAAAGATCCATTTGTTCTGAATAGCCTTGCGGCCCTCAGGCAGTACCTCCAAAGTCCACACTTTGTTCTCATACATGGATCCTATCTCGGACTTCATGGCTTCTAGCCATTTGTTGGAATCTAGGCCCACCATTGCTTCTTCATAATTTGGAGGTTTATTGTTGTCCAACAACATGATTGATAAGACGGGATTACCGTACCACTCTGAAGCAGTACGTGGTCTCGTCGACCTGCGTGGTTCGACAGAAATTTGAACCGGAGTTTCATGATCATCATCATTAACTTCCTCCTCAACCGGCGTCGCAACGACAGAGGTTTCCCCTTGCCCTGCGCCACCATCTAGAGGGATGAGAGGTTCGACAACCTCGTCAAGTTCTATCTTCCTCCCACTCAATTCTCTCGAGAGAAACTCCTTCTCGAGAAAAGCTCCGTTTTTAGCAACAAACACTTTGCCCTCGGATTTGAGATAGAAGGTGTACCCAACTGTCTCTTTTGGGTAACCTATGAAGACGCACCTTTCCGCTTTGGGTTCCAGCTTTTCAGGCTGAATCTTTTTGACATAAGCATCACATCCCCAAACTTTAAGAAACGACAACTTTGGCCTTTTGCCATACCACAGTTCGTATGGTGTCAACTCAACGGATTTTGATGGTGCCCTGTTTAAAGTGAATGTAGTTGTTTCTAATGCATAACCCCAAAACGATAACGGCAAATCGGTAAGAGACATCATAGATCGCATCATCTCTAATAAAGTACGATTACGACGTTCGGACACACCATTACGCTGTGGTGTTCCAGGCGGTGTCAACTGTGAAACAATTCCACATTGTCTTAAGTGAGCACCAAACTCGAAACTCAGATATTCACCCCCACGATCAGACTGTAGGAACTTGATCTTCTTGTTACGATGATTTTCAACTTCACTCTGAAATTGCTTGAACTTTTCAAATGTTTCTGACTTGTGCTTCATCAAGTAGACATAACCATATCTACTCAAATCGTCAGTGAAGGTGAGAAAATAACGATATCCGCCGCGTGCCTCCACGCTCATCGGACCACATACATCGGTATGTATGATTTCCAACAAGTCACTTGCACGCTCCATTGTTCCGGAGAACGGAGTCTTAGTCATCTTGCCCATGAGGCATGGCGCGCACGTGTCAAGTGAATCAAAGTCAAGTGACTCCAAAAGTCCATCAGCATGGAGTTTCTTCATGCGCTTTACACCAATATGACCTAAGCGGCAGTGCCACAAAAATATGGCGCTATCATTGTTAACTCTAACTCTTTTGGTCTCAATGTTATGTATGTGTGTATCGCTATCAAGATTCAATATGAACAATCCTCTCACATTGGGTGCATGATCATAAAAGATGTTACTCATAGAAATAGAACAACCATTATTCTCTTACTTAAAAGAGTAACCGTCTCGCAATAAACAAGATCCAGATATAATGTTCATGCTCAACGCAGGCACTAAATAACAATGATTTAAGTTCATAACTAATCCTGATGGTAACTGAAGTGAAACTGTGCCGACGGTGATTGCATCAACCTTGGAACCATTTCCTACGTGCATCGTCACTTCATCTTTCGCCAGCCTTCGTCTATTCCGCAGTTCCTGTTTCGAGTTGCAAATATGAGCAACAGAACCGGTATCGAATACCCAGGCACTACTACGAGAGCCGGTTAAGTACACATCAATAACTTGTATATCAAATATACCTGATTTTTCTTTGGCCGCCTTCTTATCAGCCAGATACTTGGGGCAATTGCGCTTCCAGTGACCCATACCCTTGCAATAGTAACACTCCGTTTCAGGCTTAGGTCCAGCTTTGCGTTTCTTCGTCGGATTGGCAACAGGCTTGCCGCTCTTCTTTGAATTACCCTTCTTGCTTTTGCCGTTTCTCTTGAAACTAGTGGTCTTATTCACCATCAACACTTGATGCTCTTTACGGAGTTCAGACTCTGCGACTTTCAGCATCGCAAACAACTCGCCGGGAGACTTGTTCATCCATTGCATGTTGTAGTTCAACACAAAGCCTTTATAGCTTGGCGGCAGTGATCGAAGGATTCTGTCAGTGATAGCCTCTTGCGGGAGTTCAATCCCCAGCTCAGCTAGATGGTTTGAGTACCCAGACATTTTGAGCACATGTTCACTAACACACGAGTTTTCCTCCATCTTGCAAGCATAGAATTTATCGGAGGTCTCATACCTCTCGATCCGGGCGTTCTTCTGAAAGATAAACTTCAACTCCTGGAACATCTCAAATGCTCCATGACGCTCAAAGCAACGTTGAAGTCCCGGTTCTAAGCCATACAAGACTGCACATTGAACTACTGAGTAGTCCTCCTTACGTGCTAACCAAGCGTTCTTAACATCCTGATCAGCCGTAGCAGGTGGTTCATCTCCTAGCGCAGCATTAAGGACATAATCCTTCTTCCCAGCTTGTAAGATTAGCTTAAGATTACGAGCCGAGTCTACAAAGTTGCTTCCATCATCTTTCAACATAGCTTTCTCTAGGAACGTATTAAAATTCAGGGTGACTGTCGCGTGAGCCATGATCTACAACACAAATATATTCAAAGTGGACTTAGACTATATTCAAGATAATTAGAGTTTAACTTAATCAAATTATTCGCTAAACTCCAACTCAAAAAGTACATCTCTCTAGTCATTTGAGTGGTTCATGATCCACTTACACTAGCTCAAGTCCGATCATCACGTGAGTTGAGTATAGTTTCAGTGGTAAGCATCCCTATGATAATCATATCATATATATGATTCATGATCGACCTTTCGGTCTCATGTGTTCCGAGGCCATGTATGCACATGCTAGGCTCGTCAAGCTTAACCCGAGTGTTCCGCGTGCGCAACTGTTTTGCACCCGTTGTATGTGAACGTTGAGTCTATCACATCCGATCATCACGTGGTGTCTCGAAACGACGAACTGTAGCAACGGTGCACACTCGGGGAGAACACAATTTCGTCTTGAAATTTTAGTGAGAGATCACCTCATAATGCTACCGTCGTTCTAAGCAAAATAAGGTGCATAAAAGGATTAACATCACATGCAATTCATAAGTGACATGATATGGCCATCATCACGTGCTTCTTGATCTCCATCACCAAAGCACCGGCACGATCTTCTTGTCACCGGCGCCACGCCATGATCTCCATCAACGTGTCGCCATCGGGGTTGTCATGCTACTCATGCTATTACTACTAAAGCTATATCCTAGCAAAATAGTAAACGCATCTGCAAGCACAAACGTTAGTATAAAGACAACCCTATGGCTCCTGCCGGTTGCCGTACCATCGACGTGCAAGTCGATATTATCTATTACAACTTGATCATCTCATACATCCAATATATAACATCACATCGTTGGCCATATCACATCACAAGCATACCCTGCAAAAACAAGTTAGACGTCCTCTAATTTTGTTGTTGCATGTTTTACGTGGTGACCACGGGTATCTAGTAGGATCGCATCTTACTTACGCAAACACCACAACGGAGATATATGGGTTGCTATTTAACCTCATCCAAGGACCTCCTCGGTCAAATCCGATTCAACTAAAGTTGGAGAAACCGACACTTGCCAGTCATCTTTGAGCAACGGGGTTACTCGTAGCGATGAAACCAGTCTCTCGTAAGCGTACGCGTAATGTCGGTCCAAGCCGCTTCAATCCAACAATACCGCGGAATCAAGAAAAGACTAAGGAGGGCAGCCAAACGCACATCACCGCCCACAAAAACTTTTATGTTCTACTCGAGAAGACATCTACGCATGAACCTAACTCATGATGCCACTGTTGGGGAACGTCGCATGGGAAACAAAAATTTTCCTACGCGCACGAAGACCTATCATGGTGAGGTCCATCTACGAGAGGGGATGAGTGATCTACGTACCCTTGTAGACCGTACAGCAGACGCGTTAGTGAACGCGGTTGATGTAGTGGAACGTCCTCACGTCCCTCGATCCGCCCCGCGAACAATCCCGCGATCAGTCCCACGATCTAGTGCCGAACGGACGGCACCTCCGCGTTCAGCACACGTACAGCTCGACGATGATCTCGGCCTTCTTGATCCAGCAAGAGAGACGGAGAGGTAGAAGAGTTCTCCGGCAGCGTCACGGCACTCCGGAGGTTGGTGATGATCTCGTCTCAGCAGGGCTCCGCCCGAGCTCCGCAGAAACGCGATCTAGAGGAAAAACCGTGGAGGTATGTGGTCAGGCTGCCGTGGAAAAGTCGTCTCAAATCAGCCCTAAAACCTCTGTATGTATAGGTGGGAGAGGGGGGCCTTGCCTTGGGGCTCAAGGAGCCCCAAGGGGGTCGGCCGAGCCAAGGGGGGAAGGTCTCCCCCCCAAACCGAGTTGGACTTGGTTTGGTTGGTGGGAGTCCTTCCTTCCCTTCCCACCTCCTCCTTTTTTTCCTTTCTCTCTGATTTTTCTTCCAATGCGCATAAGGCCCTTTTGGGCTGTCCCACCAGCCCACTAAGGGCTGGTGCGCCACCCTCAAGGCCTATGGGCTTCCCCGGGGTGGGTTGCCCCCCCCCCCCCCCCGGTGAACTCCCGGAACCCATTCGTCATTCCCGGTAACTCCGAAAACCTTCCGGTAATCAAATGAGGTCATCCTATATATCAATCTTCGTTTCCGGACCATTCCAGAAACCCTCGTGACGTCCGTGATCTCATCCCGGACTCCGAACAACATTCGGTAACCAACCATATAACTCAAATACGCATAAAACAACGTCAAACCTTAAGTGTGCAGACCCTGCGGGTTCGAGAACTATGTAGACATGACCCGAGAGACTCCTCGGTCAATATCCAATAGCGGGACATGGATGCCCATATTGGATCCTACATATTCTACGAAGAACTTATCGTTTGAACCTCAGTGCCAAGGATTCATATAATCCCGTATGTCATTCCCTTTGTCCTTCGGTATGTTACTTGCCCGAGATTCGATCGTCAGTATCCCCATACCTATTTCAATCTCATTTACCGACAAGTCTCTTTACTCATTCCGTAATACAAGATCCTGCAACTTACACTAAGTTACATTGCTTGCAAGGCTTGTGTGTGATGTTGTATTACCGAGTGGGCCCCGAGATACCTCTCCGTCACACGGAGTGACAAATCCCAGTCTTGATCCATACTAACTCAACGAACACCTTCGGAGATACCTGTAGAGCATCTTTATAGTCACCCAATTACGTTGCGACGTTTCATACACACAAAGTATTCCTCCGGTGTTAGTGAGTTATATGATCTCATGGTCATAGGAACAAATACTTGACACGCAGAAAACAGTAGCAACAAAATGACACGATCAACATGCTACGTCAATTAGTTTGGGTTTAGTCCATCACGTGATTCTCCTAATGACGTGATCCAGTTATCAAGCAACAACACCTTGTTCATAATCAGAAGACACTGACTATCTTTGATCAACTCGCTAGCCAACTAGAGGCTTGCTAGGGACAGTGTTTTGTCTATGTATCCACACATGTAAATGAGTCTTCATTCTATAAAATTATAGCATACCTATTTCAATCTCGTTTACCGGCAAGTCTCTTTACTCGTTCCGTAATACAAGATCCCGTAACTTACACTAAGTCACATTGCTTGCAAGGCTTGTGTGTGATGTTGTATTACCGAGTGGGCCCCGAGATACCTCTCCGTCACACGGAGTGACAAATCCCAGTCTAGATCCATACTAACTCAATGAACACCTTCGGAGATACCTGTAGAGCATCTTTATAGTCACCCAGTTACGTTGCGATGTTTGATACACACAAAGTATTCCTCCGATGTCAGTGAGTTATATGATCTCATGGTCATAGGAACAAATACTTGACACGCAGAAAACAGTAGCAACAAAATGACACGATCGACATGCTACGTCTATTAGTTTGGGTCTAGTCCATCACGTGATTCTCCTAATGATGTGATCCAGTTATCAAGCAACAACACCTTGTTCATAATCAGAAGACACTGACTATCTTTGATCAACTGGCTAGCCAACTAGAGGCTTGCTAGGGACAGTGTTTTGTCTATCTATCCACACATGTATATAAGTCTTCATTCAATACAATTATAGTATGGATAATAAACGATTATCTTGATACAGGAATTATAATAATAACTATATTTATTATTGCCTCTAGGGCATAATTGCAAAAATTGGCGCCAAATATTAATTTATTATAGGGTCTTGTTGACACCGTCATCGCTGGCGAGTCACGCGGTGACCGGATTGGAAAGCGAATCGTGCTTCCACGTACATTTCTTGGTGGTGATCGTCACATGCAGCGCAGGTTCCTGGATGCGATGGCAATAGTTCAGCGATGGGGTAAACCGGATTATTTTATCACGATGACATGCAATCCCTACTGGGAGGAGATAACTCAGGAATTGTTGCCTGGACAGCTGCCACAAGACCGTCCAGACCTTGTCGCAAGAGTATACAGAGCTAAACAACGAAGTATGATGGACGTACTGACTAAGGGTAAGCATTTTGGAGAAGTCGCGGCTTATGTACATGTCATTGAGTTTCAGAAAAGAGGTCTCCCTCATGAGCATATACTTCTGATCATGAAAGCAAAAAAGCAAGATAAGGACCCCGGATGATTATGATGGGGTGATATCTGCAGAGATACCCGACAAAAAGAAATATCATATTCTCCATGATCTGGTAGTCAAACACATGTTGCACGGACCATGTCGTGCACTCAAGAAAAGTTGCCCCTGCATGATAGATGGACAATGTCGGTTTCATTACCCGCGAGATTTCTGTGATGCTACATTACATGGGAAAGACTCATATCCCATCTATAGAAGGAGGGATGATGGGGTGCGAGTTAGGATCAAAGGAGCAGAATTGGACAATAGATGGGTGGTCCCTTACAACCCCTTTCTGCTGATGACATATAATTGTCACATTAATGTCGAAGCATGCTCGAGCATCAAGGCAGTCAAGTACTTGTTCAAGTACATCTACAAAGGGCATGATAAGGCGTCTTTTGAGTTTGAGCAGGATATTATCAATGATGGGGGAACCATCAATGAAATTCGGCAATATAGGGATGCACAATATATATCTCCTCCCGAAGCTATTTACAGTATTTTCGGCTTCAAAATATTTGGTGTCAGTCCATCTGTATTGCAGCTCCAGCTTCATTTGCCAAACATGCATACAGTCGCATTTAAGGCACATGAAAATCTGGAAGATGTTGTTGTCGGCCATCTTCTTCCAAATCCATGCTTACCGAGTACTTTGAGATGAACCAGAAGTATCCGCATGCACGGAAATTGTTGTATCGAGAGTTCCCAGAACATTATAGGTGGATAGCCAGTGGTAAGAAGTGGCAGACGAGAAAAAATAAGAAATCACAGATTGGAAGGCTCGTGCATGCACACCCTGCTGAAGGAGAGAAGTACTACTTGCGTGTGCTCCTAAGTCATCTCAGAGGTGCCACTTCATTTGATGATTTGAAAACAGTAAATGGCAAGCTATATGGTTCCTTGAGAGAGGCGTGTGAGCACTTAGGCCTCATTGAGCATGACAGGACACTTGATGATTGCATGACGGAGGCAGCAACATTTCAAATGCCTTGTGCTCTTAGACATTTGTTTGCGACTATACTGGTATTCTATGAGGCAACACAAATCTGTCAGTTGTGGGACAAACATCTACCATCAATGTGTGAAGATTATCACCGTACTCAGTCGAATGAGGTAGCACTTGAGCAGATGGTCCTTAGGGATATCAGGGATCTGTTGCAATCCATGGGAAATGATATTAAAAGCTATGGACTTCCGGTTCTGGTTGACATATATGGTGATTCTGACGTTGAGTATAAAGAGGTAACAGATGAGAGACAAGTCAAAGTGGACCAAGAACATCTAGACATATTCAACCGTTTGAACACTGAGCAACTGGCTCGTTTCAATGACATAATGGATCATGTGACGAACCAAAAAAGCCAGATATTCTTTGTTGATGGTCCAGGAGGCACTGGGAAGACCTACCTATACAAGGCATTGCTTGCAAAGGTCCGTTCGATGGGTCTAATAGCGATCGCAACTGCTACATCAGGTATCGCGTCTTCGATAATGCCTGGAGGCTGGACTGCACACTCCAGATTCAAAATTCCAATCAAGCTCACTCACAACAGCATGTGTAGTTTCATAAAGCAGAGTGGTACGGTAGAGTTGCTTAAACAGGCCTCCTTGCTAATTTGGGATGAAGTTGCTATGACAAAGCGTCAAGCAGTAGAGACACTCGATAGATCACTACAGGATATAATGGAATGTGCTTTACCGTTTGGTGGAAAGGTTGTCATCTTTGGTGGGGATTTCAGGCAGGTCCTTGATACGTCCATTTTGCATCATGCTTTCATGTTGATATTTATTGCTTTTTGGGTTGTTATATTACTTGTGGTACCATATTTATGCCATTTCTCTCTTATTTTTCAAGGATTATTTGAAGAGGGAGAATTCAGGCAGCTCGAATTCTGGACTGGAAAAGGAGCAAATCCTAGTCCACTATTCTACACATCTCCAAATGCCCTGAAAATTTACGTGGATTTTTTCTGGAATATATTAAAAATACTGGGCAAAAGAACTACAGGAGGGGGGGCACCAGGGCCCCACAAGCCCCCAGTCCGCCACCACCCCCCTGGTGGCGATGGGCAAGCTTGTGGGCTGCTTGAAGGCCCACTAGCCCCCTCTTTTGCTATATGATGTGTCCTGGCCTGGAAAAAATCATACGGGAGCTTTTTCGTGGTTTCGCCGCCGCTACGGGGCGGAACTTGAGCAGATCCAATCTAGAGCTCCGGCAGGACGATCCTGCCGGGGAAACTTCCCTCCCGGAGGGGGAAATCGTCGCCATCGTCATCACCAACACTCCTCTCGTCGGAGGGGAGGCATCTTCATCAACATCTTCATCAGCACCATCTCCTCTCCAATCCCTAGTTCATCTCTTGTAACCAATCTTCGTCTCGCGACTCCGATTGGTACTTGTAAGGTTGCTAGTAGTGTTGATTACTCTTTGTAGTTGATGCTAGTTGGATTATTTGGTGGAAGAGTTTATGTTCAGATCCTTGATGCTATTCATTACACCTCTGGTCATGATTATGATTATGTCTTGTGAGTAGTTACTTTTGTTCCTGAGGACATGGGATAAGTCATGCTGATAATAGTCATGTGAATTTGATATTCGTTCGGTATTTTGATATGATGTATGTTGTTTTTCCTCTAGTGGTGTTATGTGAACGTCGACTACATAACACTTCACCATATTTGGGCCTAGAGGAATGCATTGGGAAGTAGTAAGTAGATGATGGGTTGCTGGAGTGACAGAAGCATAAACCCCAGTTTATGCACTGCTTCGTGAGAGGCTGATTTGGATCCACTAGTTTAATGCTATGGTTAGACTTTGTCTTAATTCTTGTTTTGTAGTTGCGGATGCTTGCGAGAGAGGTTAATCATAAGTGGGATGCTTGTCCAAGTAAGGGCAGTACCCAAGCGCCGGTCCACCCACATATCAAACTATCAAAGTAACGAACGCGAATCATATGAACATGATGAAACTAGCATGACAGAAATTCCCGTGTGTCCTCGGGAGCGTTTTTCCTCCTATAAGACTTTGTTCAGGCTTGTCCCTTGCTACAAAATGGATTGGGACACTTGCTGCACCGTTGCTACTACTTGTTACTTGTTACTCTTTGCTTGCTATGTTTCACCTCGCTACACAATCACTTGTTACCGCTACTATGACATCCTCGACTTTTGCAACAGTAATTATTGTAATTAAGCTACAGTGATCAACCGCTAATGATGCCACGTCATCGAATTCCCATCTCAGACCCGCGTTGATTCGAGTCTGTCCGGATTCAAAAATTGAAAACAAACGAAAAGTACTTTATAAGTTCATTACAAATATTAAAGGAATATGTATATGAAAGAGAGATTCAGAAGTATGTATAATAAATTGAAAAGGAAAGTATAATAAAAGAAAGTATTTAAAAAGAAAAATCAATTAGTAAAATAAATAATGAAAGAAAGAAATAATAGAAAAGGGAAAAAGAAAACAAGATAAAACAAAGCAAAAAAAAAGGAAAGCAACCCCACCCCCTGGCCCAACTGGGCTCAAGGCCCAGCCGGCCACCCACCCCCATCCCGCAAACCCTAGCCCCCCTGGCGAGGGAGCCGCCCCATCTCCCTCCCCCTCGCTACTCCCTCCCCCCTGGGCGCCGCTAGCCCCCCCCCCCACCCACCAACCGGGCCCCACTCCCCCACGCTCCCTCTCGGTTCCCCCCACCCCCACGAGAGCCCCTCCCCATCTCTACCGTAACCCTCGCCCCCATCTCCCTCCCACAACCCCCTCTGCTCCCGTCGCCTTCCCCCCTCCCAGATCCTCCCGCCGGCGGCCTTCCTCCCCCCCGCCGGCGAGCAGCCCTCCCACCGGCGAGCCACCCCGGGGCCCCTCCCTCCATCCTCTCCACCGAGCCGCCCCACCTCACGGCCTCCTCCCTCCCGCGGCGAGCCCTCCCCCATGGCCTCCTCCCTCCCGCGGCGAGCCCCCCCTCAGCCTCCACCCCGCCGGCAGGGGCCCCGGCCACCTCGGCCCCCCCATCTCGGCGGCCGGCCCCTTTCGGGAGGTCCGTCTCCGGCGGCCCTCACCTCTACGGTGGCCGCCCCTCCCCGTCGGCGACTCCATCTCCGGGGGGCCCTCCTCACCGGGGCCCCTCTCGGCGAACCTCCGGCCGGCTCCTCCTCGCCGGCACGCCGTCACCACCGGAACCACGCCGTCTCCACCGTCACCTTCGTGCGAACTCCGGCTTCACCGGGCCGTCTCGTCACCGTCGGTGAGCCCCTCCTCGGGCTCCTCCCACCATGTCGATCTCCTCGCCGTCCCGGTTCCGTTCCGGCAAACGGGACCTCGATCCGTCGACGGTAGACTCCGGTAGGAGGATTTGAACTTTCGGTTCTTCTAGGTGGAGTTAGCACACACAGTTCTTTGTCTCTGTGTTAACACAGAGGGAGATGAGTGTTGAGAAAGAAAAGAAAATAAAAATAAATGATGTATTAGACGCGTATGTATGTATGTATGTATGAGATGCGATGTATGTATTTGCGTATATGGATATTTAAAGGAATACGGTATTTGCACGGTTAGGTATCTAATAAAAAAATGAGTAAATGGCCTTGGGTCACTTACCGGTGGGGCCAATGCACCCGCTGTCTATGACAGGGAGGCCCCACGCGATAGTTAAAATAAAAATAAAAATAATGTTTTTATTAAATAAATAAATAAATAGATATAATAATTAACTAATGAGTTAATGAATTTGTTAAATAGATATATTAGTTAAATTAGTTAATTAGAGTATGACACGTGGGTCCCCCACTAAATTAATCTGATTAATTAATATTTAATCTTAAATAAAACTTGTGCCTATGACGTTCGGGACCCGCTAGTCTGTTGACCGGTCAAATGTTGATGTCAGCCTGACATCGCGATGATGTCATAATGGGATTTTATTAAATCATTTAAATCTGTTTTTAATTCCTAATTATTAAATAAAACTTTAAAAATTAATATTAAATAATCCGTAAGTCAGATCAAAATATTTTCAACATGAAAGTTGATCAGCAAAGCGAGACGAACCTGGATACGCGGTCCATTCGTCTGTCACGCGTCCCTAGCATAGCAAACATGGAACTTTTCCATCGTTTCCAGTATAACCGGTAGTAGCCCGAGACCCGGAAAATATCGTCAGATATTCTTCCGACCCGTCTATGACGGATGTTGCTGCGTTAGGTCATGTCTAGCCTGCATCTTTCCATGTCATGCTTTGTGTTGCATCGGTGCTATTATTTATTGTTTCTTCCCCCTCTTCTTACCGGTAGACCCCGAGACTAACGCTGCTGTCGGGTTCATCTACGACCCTGCCGATCAGTCCTTTGCCGCAGAGCAGCAAGGCAAGCAAACTCCCCTTGATCATTCCTATATCGCCTATGTCTTTCTTCCTACTGCTTGCATTAGTATTTTTCTACTGTTGTAGTTAGCTCCTATATCTGATGCATGGCCTGTTTTTGATGAACTGCTACTTTCAGTCATGTACCTTTAATCTGCTTAGTATAGGTGGAGCAGTCATCCCCTCTGACCCCGTAGATCAGTTGCCCCGCTTGTTTTCGAATCTCGATCTCTGATCGACGAGCCAGACCCGACACAGCACATACACCCCCTTCGTTGTACGACGCTACAGGGATACTATCGGGTACCGAGGGTGACACCTCACTAAGTACTCCTGATGATATCTCTGTAGTATAGCTAGTCGGTCGTGGTTATCGAGGGTGATTCTTCTTTCACCATTCCCGATGACGCCTCTGTCGTGCAACCCCTCAAGTGTGGGACCCCCGAGGGTGATTCCTCTAAGCCCACCTTGACGGGTACATCGTTCGGAATCCAACGAGGGTGATACCTCGGATTCCCCCCGATGTTACAACCACACAGTTACTCGACCATGTTACTGGGATCATTGGTGATTAGTTGTAAGACGGGTGGATTCCCGTGAGACTGTGTTGATGACCTAATTAAAATGCTAATGGATTTGGGTATTTGATCTGGGTTGGTTGGAGACCTTTTCGCACTAACCGGCTACGCGGGAAGAATTATGGGTACTCGGCGTCGCGGTATCAGTCGAAGCTTTTCAGATGCCAGCAATGTAGCGGCGCGCGCCCGAGTGGTCCCGAGATGCATCGCGCTTGTGATTAAGGGATGCTAGGACTGACGTCGGCCGCCCACGCCACGTGCAGGAGCGTGAAGGGGAACTGGGCCCATGAACCCTTTGTGCTTAGGATTTAGACCGGCGGGCTGGCCTCTCTGATTAGTCTTAGGTGGGGCTGCGACGTGTCGATATTCCGAGGCCGGGCAGGACCCAGAAAAGTATGTCCGGCCAGAGTGTTATCGAGCGTGACGGGACATGTGGTGCACCCCTGCAGGGATGAAAATTAACTATTCGGATAGCCGTGTCCACGGTTACAGGACGACTTGGAGTTGTGCCCCGATCTTTTACAACTATAATTGTTACTTAACTGGAATTAGTTTGCCTCGGGATTGCTTCCTCGCAGGGAGTCGAGGGAGGATCTTTAGGCGTGACCTCACTTTAATATTGCTGCAACAATATGACTATTATTGTTTTACCCCTGTTCTACTCTCGTCTATTACTCGAAGACCCTGAAGATGCTAGTCTTCGATAGGACTAGGCCTTCTCTCTCTATTCTCGCATTGCTGCAGTCAGTCCACATATAACCCCCTTCCTTGATACTGTTGCATAATTAGAATAGTTCTGATGTAAGACTTGCGAGTACTTTGGATGAGTACTCACCGCTGCTTTGCTCCCCCCTTGTCCCCTTGTTCCGTTTGCTGCGACCAGATGTTGGAGCCCAGGAGTGGAGTTTCCTGCCGACGCCTGCCGTCCCGATGGTGTCATCTTCGTGGAGGCCGCTGATGATCAGGAGTAGTTAGGAGGTTCCCAGGCAGGAGGCCTCGCCTCGTTCGATCGTTGTATCTTTGTGCTAGCCTTCTCTAAGGCACCCCATGTTTTATGTCTGTACTCAGATATTTGTTGCTTCCGCTGACTCGTGTGTTTATCGAGCTTTCGTATTCTAGTCCTCGAGGCCCCTGGCTTGTAATATGAAGCTGATGTTATTTTATTTGTGTCTAGAGTTGTGTTGTGATATCTTTCCGTGAGTCCTTGGGTTTGATCGTACGCATTTGCGTGTATGATTAGCGTACGATTAAGCCGAGGGCGTCACAAGTTGGTATCAGAGCCGACTGCCTGTAGGTAGCCCCCTTTCCAACTCCTTGGCCGAAGTTGAGTCTAGTGTTTGAAAAACTTTACTAACACTGATGTTGTGGCTTACGGGCCCACATCTCAATTGGGTGGTATTAGTATCTTTTACTCCTTTCCTATACTCTAGGTTCTACTCTCTCTTCTCTTTCGGGTTAAAGATTTTACTAACTCTAACATTAGGTTCTCGTAAATACTTCCTTCCGAAGAGTCCCCCATTCCCGGTAATGACTCGATTAGTCAGGAGACTCCGATGATATTCTCCGATGCTTTCTCTCGAGAACTTGTGCCCATCGCTCTTGCGATTTCCCTTCCTTCGTCAACCACTATGGATGACTACATGCAAATGTCGTTCATACCTTCTTTTCTAATTGCTCTTGTTTTACGAGATGCAACGAATTATCTTATCGGGGATTCGTCCATCATCAGTTGTCATGGGATTTGAAAGTTCTCCGACTTACTATTCGGCCTTCTGAAATCCTCCGTAGCCTATTGCTCTTGGCTTTTCTCACCTACTTGCATTATGGTTAAATCCATATGTCTAGCAGCATTCATTAAAATCCTGTGTGATTTTCCTATGATCTTATTGACTCATCCTTTGTGTGAATGAACACAATCATCTGACGATACATATGATTTTTCTTTCCGGCTCAGACGTCCTTCCAGACCGAGTTGGTTCTCGACAAATCAATTTTTGGTGGGTTGTCCATCTAAGTCCATTCAACCTACTTGTATTTGATTGGAGCATCTGATTATGATACGCCAACCTGGAAATCATAATTCCTTTGGTAATTAAGTATCGATAATTTTCAGATGTTCTATTAACACGATGCATTGCATCTTATATCCCTCTGATTGAGTACCGTTACTCACATCAGATCATTTGTGGATTGTCAGACTCATTCCGAGTTATTATCCGACGACATCCTTTGCTTTAGAAAATTCTTGTGATTACTTCCCCTGACACATGATGCCATTGGTAAATTGTGTCTTCTCCCTTTGATAAGTTGTACCATACGATTTGTCAGCCATGCCCTTCAAGCATGTGTTAATTGCTCTTGGAGTGTATGGTATATGTTCCTAAGATACCCCGATGGGTTGAACCTGTGCCTTCCTTGATCAATATAACCTGAAGAGTTTTCACAAGTCTTGCTCTTCTGGTGTTTTGCCAAATGTTCTTTCAAAGCTACAACTTGATCAAAGGCGAGGAATAAATGGCAGGTGATGCATTGGTGAAGTGGGAGTCGACCTTGAACATTGTGTTCATGCCCATGGAAACGACGTTGATCCTATCCTAGAAACTTCTCGTATAAATAATCAATTCATTTTGTAGTTTAAATATGGGATCTGTGATCTTATCCTTTGCAGTCGTGGTTCCGACCATGTTGTCGTACCTTGATTTCATTCTCGGACGAGTTAAAGTACGTGTCTTCTTCAGATCGACACATCGGTCCAAGCCTTAATGTTGATCTACCTCCGAATATTATTCCTTGTAGCTCGAGGATATCACGAAGCTATATAACTTCTTGTGAGCTCCTCATCAACTATGATATTTTTCCTTAATTCCAGTTGCCTCGTGTTTGAGTTGTTGGACACGCGAGTACATCGATATCTGAATCGAATACGCATTGCGATTCAAAAAAAATTAGTAATCTTCCTTGTTTACGAGTTTGTACTCGATCTTGTCATTCCAAGCTGTTAAGCTACGTCATCATCGTCATGTCGGAGCTCGATCATGCTATCTATAACCTTCATCCCTCGGACACAATTCCAACTGTGTGTTAAGCTTGCATCGAGCTTTCCGCATCATGTTGGTTGTCCTGAAAGGCAATCTCAGTTCTAAGCTAGCAGTCTTATCGGTGATTCCGACAACCTCTTGCTTCATCATTCCCTTGCTTGATATCGTCGCTAAACGATTACATCTGCATGAAATTTCTCGACAAATGTGTCGTGATCACCATCAACATTCTGAGCTCTTGCAGGGTATCAATCGAATGCATGTTGACAAATACCATCCTTGCCCCTCGATGATTCTATTATCATCGGCATCATTGTTTACCTTCCCTCCAACACAAACGTGTTCATGTTTTGTGTTGTCCTTTGTGTTACTCACTATCCAGCTTATGTTATCTTCTACCTTGGAGTATTACTATCTGGTATGTCAAGAATGTCGTGAAAGTTGCACGCGTATTAAGAATTCTTGATATAGTAATACTTCTTGCCATCATCATTCATTTCTTGGTCCCGTGTTGTTTCTAACCGGTATACCGACAAATTAACTGTGATGTGTGATTCCCATACTTCTGTCAACCCTATCTCCTTGAGGTTAACAACTGATTGTTTCCTTCTTGGTGTGTTGGGTGTTGACTCATCATTTTAGCGTTGGTTGTGCTACTCAACCCGTATTTCCGAGTGCACCCTTCGACCAATGTTTAATTGTTGTTGTTCCCTTGAACATACGACATTATACCATTTGATTTGACAAATGCTATCTCCTTGATATTATAAAATTTGGAAATTCATCCCTATCTAGATCTTAAGGGATTGTTGTTGAGCCCATCAGACACACCCTCAGCTTCTTCATGTTCCACGGTGAAGCTCTTGAAAGCATTAGCCTAAATGTTTTCCCAAAAGTTCACGTGTGCTCTTTCCGCCGTGAATATGTGAAAGTTTTGTTTCACTTCTTCTCGGGAAAATACCAAATCATTCACGCATGTGCGAAGTGTTATATGTTTTGAAGATTTGTTATCTTCACTTCATATAACTTCTCTTAGCATGCCAAGCCACTGACTGATTTGATCAAGGAAAAGAAGTTACTTCATAAGAGCTAATCGAGGCTTACACAAGTACCTCGATATCCTCGATGAGGGTTCTCAAATCAGAACTCAGTTGCATTTTGACGTAATAATTCTATGTGGGCACGAATGTCTTGACATTGTGTTCATATGTCTTACAATCGAACTCATGGTTCAAGAATTGCCTGTGTAGTTCATATCATGAGAATCTTGCGTCTTCATTTTTCTTCTCAGGCATTTTGAGTCTGAGGTGTCCCGACACCAATCATATCTGAATCTCGGGTAGATATGATGGTTGGAACATTTTCCCAATAATTATAACTTTGGTCTTTATATAACCGGTATGGTGATGTCTTGTATGGAACACCGGGCCGAAGGACCTATTGTTGTAAATTCTTCCATATGAAAGATTTGTCATCTTCCATGCGAAAACTGTATGAATAATTTCGTAAGTTGTCCCTCCTGGTTCCTCTTTGTATACCCATAAGTCCAACCTTTATCTGATGACCATGTCGATACTACCCCAAAGTACGGATGTGGTACTTTAAATTTCAACGGGAACATTGGAAGCGCGATGCTAAATTGTTCCTTATCAATTATCCAAACCATATGGTATGGATAAACATGATGATTCTTCTTGTCTCTTTACCAAGATGGTTATGTACTGGATGACCTATCATGTATACCATACTCTATGATTTCCTCGGGAATGGTATACTCTAATACTTGTGTGTGTGAACACATTTTCCCTTCCCATTGGTCTGTTTGATTTTTATTGTGGCATAACTTATCTAAGCAGTGTTAATTCCTTACTTAGGTAAAATTCTTGGTGTACAACTCTGTCAGGAAGACCGTGTTACTATTGTGGATAACATTCCGGTAGCCGCCGGTGGACGAGAACCTTGCCTATTGGTCTGCCTCGTTTCAACGAGCAGGAACATGGTTCTATTCGTTCCCCGCCCTTGGTACCGCTGTTGTTCCAACATAACTGACAGATTATCCTATGACATGTCTTGATACCACGATCGTATAATATGTCACCCGTCTACCTACTCCCGGCCCACATGGTGGACCCATAACCCAAAGTTCCACAGGATTGAAACCTGACTCTCCTGTACATCTTTGACTTCTAGTTATCCTTTACACTTGGTTTAGTATGAAATTCTTGAGCCACCGTTCAATGTACCGATCACTCTTCGGTCCGGATATTATCCAACATACTAAAGATCAAGTCCACATTTTTCATGACAATCTGAAGGTTGCTCAGTCTTGTCACATGAGTCGGTATGACCGTCATCATCAAGATATGGTATATCAACCTGGCGTAAAGGCTGATCTTCACGTCACATCAATGAGAGATGCACATTGTTTTAAGATCAAGAGCAAGTTAGCTTCTCGCTATTGGTCCTTTCATTGTTTTCGAAAGGCGAGAAAAAGTGGCTTCTCAATTTGGAACTGCCGGCGAACCTTTCTCAGGTTCACGATGTCTTCCATGCTTCTCAACTCCGTCGCTGCTTCAAGGACCCTATTCGAGCAGTGGATCATGATATGCTTGAGCTACAACAAGACCTCTCTTATAAAGAGCATCCGGTCCGCATTCTCGACCAAGCTGAACGTAAGACTCGTCGTAAGGTCACCAAGTTCCTTAAGGTACAGTGGTCAAATCACTCTGAAGATGAAGCCACTTGGGAACGCGAGGATCATCTTCGTGATGAATACCCCGGGCTCTTTCCCTCTACCTCTTAATTCTCGGGACGAGAATTCTTGTTAGTAGGGGAGAATTGTGACATCCTCGACTTTTGCAACAGTAATTATTGTAATTAAGCTACAGTGATCAACCGCTAATGATGCCACGTCATCGAATTCCCATCTCAGACCCGCGTTGATTCGAGTCTGTCCGGATTCAAAAATTGAAAACAAACGAAAAGTACTTTATAAGTTCATTACAAATATTAAAGGAATATGTATATGAAAGAGAGATTTAGAAGTATGTATAATAAATTGAAAAGGAAAGTATAATAAAAGAAAGTATTTAAAAAGAAAAATCAATTAGTAAAATAAATAATGAAAGAAAGAAATAATAGAAAAGGGAAAAAGAAAACAAGATAAAACAAAGCAAAAAAAGAAAAAAGAAAGAAAGGAAAGCAACCCCACCCCCTGGCCCAACTGGGCTCAAGGCCCAGCCGGCCACCCACCCCCATCCCGCAAACCCTAGCCCCCCTAGCGAGGGAGCCGCCCCATCTCCCTCCCCCCTTGCTACTCCCTCCCCCCCCCCTGGGCGCCGCCAGCCCCCCCCCCCCACCAACCGGGCCCCACTCCCCCACGCTCCCTCTCGGTTCCCCCCACCCCCACGAGAGCCCCTCCCCATCTCTACCATAACCCTCGCCCCCATCTCCCTCCCACGACCCCCTCTGCTCCCGTCGCCTTCCCCCCTCCCAGATCCTCCCGCCGGCGGCCTTCCTCCCCCCCCCCCCCCCGCCGGCGAGCAGCCCTCCCACCGGCGAGCCACCCCGAGGCACCTCCCTCCATCCTCTCCACCGAGCCGCCCCACCTCACGGCCTCCTCCCTCCCGCGGCGAGCCCCCCATGGCCTCCTCCCTCCCGCGGTGAGCCCCCCCCCTTCGGCCTCCACCCCGCCGGCAGGGGCCCCGGCCACCTCGGCCCCCCATCTCGGCGGCCGGCCCCTTTCGGGAGGTCCGTCTCCGGCGGCCCTCACCTCTACGGTGGCCGCCCCTCCCCGTCGGCGACTCCATCTTCGGGGGCCCCTCCCCACCGGGGCCCCTCTCGGCGAACCTCCGGCCGGCTCCTCCTCGCCGGCACGCCGTCACCACCGGAACCACGCCGTCTCCACCGTCACCTTCGTGCGAACTCCGGCTTCACCGGGCCGTCTTGTCACCGTCGGTGAGCCCCTCCTCGGGCTCCTCCCACCATGTCGATCTCCTCGCCGTCCCGGTTCCATTCCGGCAAACGGGACCTCGATCCGTCGACGGTAGACTCCGGTAGGAGGATTTGAACTTTCGGTTCTTCTAGGTGGAGTTAGCAGAGAGAGTTCTTTGTCTCTCTGTTAATAGAGAGGGAGATGAGTGTTGAGAAAGAAAAGAAAATAAAAATAAATGATGTATTAGACGCGTATGTATGTATGTATGTATGAGATGCGATGTATGTATTTGCGTATATGGATATTTAGAGGAATACGGTATTTGCACGGTTAGGTATCTAATATAAAAAAAAGAGTAAATGGCCTTGGGTCACTTACCGGTGGGGCCAATGCACCCGCTGTCTATGACAGGGAGGCCCCACGCGATAGTTAAAATAAAAATAAAAATAATGTTTTTATTAAATAAATAAATAAATAGATATAATAATTAACTAATGAGTTAATGAATTTGTTAAATAGATATATTAGTTAAATTAGTTAATTAGAGTATGACACGTGGGTCCCCCACTAAATTAATCTAATTAATTAATATTTAATCTTAAATAAAACTTGTGCCTATGATGTTCGGGACCCGCTGGTCAGTTGACCGGTCAAATGTTGATGTCAGCCTCACATCGCGATGATGTCATAATGGGATTTTATTAAATCATTTAAATCTGTTTTTAATTCCTAATTATTAAATAAAACTTTAAAAATTAATATTAAATAATCCGTAAGTCAGATCAAAATATTTTCAACATGAAAGTTGATCAGCAAAGCGAGACGAACCCGGATACGCGGTCCATTCGTCTGTCACGCGTCCCTAGCATAGCAAACATGGAACTTTTCCATCGTTTCCAGTATAACCGGTAGTAGCCCGAGACCCGGAAAATATCGTCAGATATTCTTCCGACCCGTCTATGACGGATGTTGCTGCGTTAGGTCATGTCTAGCCTGCATCTTTCCATGTCATGCTTTGTGTTGCATCGCTGCTATTATTTATTGTTTCTTTCCCCTCTTCTTACCGGTAGACCCCGAGACTGACGCTGCTGCCGGGTTCATCTACGACCCTGCCGATCAGTCCTTTGCCGCAGAGCAGCAAGGCAAGCAAACTCCCCTTGATCATTCCTATATCGCCTATGTCTTTCTTCCTACTGCTTGCATTAGTATTTTGCTACTGTTGTAGTTAGCTCCTATATCTGATGCATGGCCTGTTTTTGATGAACTGCTACTTTCAGTCATGTACCTTTAATCTGCTTAGTATAGGTGAAGCAGTCATCCCCTCTGACCCCGTAGATCAGTTGCCCCGCTTGTTTTCGAATCTCGATCTCTGATCGACGAGCCAGACCCGACACAGCACATACACCCCCTTCGTTGTACGACGCTAGAGGGATACTATCGGGTACCGAGGGTGACACCTCACTAAGTACTCCTGATGATATCTCTGTAGTATAGCTAGTCGGTCGTGGTTATCGAGGGTGATTCCTCTTTCACCATTCCCGATGACGCCTCTGTCGTGCAACCCCTCAAGTGTGGGACCCTCGAGGGTGATTCCTCTAAGCCCACCTTGACGGGTACATCGTTCGGAATCCAACGAGGGTGATACCTCGGATTCCCCCCGATGTTACAACCACACAGTTACTCGACCATGTTACTGGGATCATTGGTGATTAGTTGTAAGACGGGTGGATTCCCGTGAGACTGTGTTGATGACCTAATTAAAATGCTAATGGATTTGGGTATTTGATCTGGGTTGGTTGGAGACCTTTTCGCACTAATCGGCTACGCGGGAAGAATTATGGGTACTCGGCGTCGCGGTATCAGTCGAAGCTTTTCAGATGCCAGCAATGTAGCGGCGCGCGCCCGAGTGGTCCCGAGATGCATCGCGCTTGTGATTAAGGGATGCTAGGACTGACGTCGGCCGCCCACGCCACGTGCAGGAGCGTGAAGGGGAACTGGGCCCATGAACCCTTTGTGCTTAGGATTTAGACCGGCGGGCTGGCCTCTCTGATTAGTCTTAGGTGGGGCTGCGACGTGTCGATATTCCGAGGCCGGGCAGGACCCAGAAAAGTATGTCCGGCCAGAGTGTTATCGAGCGTGACGGGACATGTGGTGCACCCCTGCAGGGATGAAAATTAACTATTCGGATAGCCGTGTCCACGGTTACAGGACGACTTGGAGTTGTGCCCCGATCTTTTACAACTATAATTGTTACTTAACTGGAATTAGTTTGCCTCGGGATTGCTTCCTCGCAGGGAGTCGAGGGAGGATCTTTAGGCGTGACCTCACTTTAATATTGCTGCAACAATATGACTATTATTGTTTTACCCCTGTTCTACTCTCGTCTATTACTCGAAGACCCTGAAGATGCTAGTCTTCGATAGGACTAGGCCTTCTCTCTCTATTCTCGCATTGCTGCAGTCAGTCCACATATAACCCCCTTCCTTGATACTGTTGCATAATTAGAATAGTTCTGATGTAAGACTTGCGAGTACTTTGGATGAGTACTCACCGCTGCTTTGCTCCCCCCTTGTCCCCTTGTTCCGTTTGCTGCGACCAGATGTTGGAGCCCAGGAGTGGAGTTTCCTGCCGACGCCTGCCGTCCCGATGGTGTCATCTTCGTGGAGGCCGCTGATGATCAGGAGTAGTTAGGAGGTTCCCAGGCAGGAGGCCTCGCCTCGTTCGATCGTTGTATCTTTGTGCTAGCCTTCTCTAAGGCACCCCATGTTTTATGTCTGTACTCAGATATTTGTTGCTTCCGCTGACTCGTGTGTTTATCGAGCTTTCGTATTCTAGTCCTCGAGGCCCCTGGCTTGTAATATGAAGCTGATGTTATTTTATTTGTGTCTAGAGTTGTGTTGTGATATCTTTCCGTGAGTCCTTGGGTTTGATCGTACGCATTTGCGTGTATGATTAGCGTACGATTAAGCCGATGGCGTCACAAGTTGGTATCAGAGCCGACTGCCTGTAGGTAGCCCCCTTTCCAACTCCTTGGCCGAAGTTGAGTCTAGTGTTTGAAAAACTTTACTAACACTGATGTTGTGGCTTACGGGCCCACATCTCAATTGGGTGGTATTAGTATCTTTTACTCCTTTCCTATACTCTAGGTTCTACTCTCTCTTCTCTTTCGGGTTAAAGATTTTACTAACTCTAACATTAGGTTCTCGTAAATACTTCCTTCCGAAGAGTCCCCCATTCCCGGTAATGACTCGATTAGTCAGGAGACTCCGATGATATTCTCCGATGCTTTCTCTCGAGAACTTGTGCCCATCGCTCTTGCGATTTCCCTTCCTTCGTCAACCACTATGGATGACTACATGCAAATGTCGTTCATACCTTCTTTTCTAATTGCTCTTGTTTTACGAGATGCAACGAATTATCTTATCGGGGATTCGTCCATCATCAGTTGTCATGGGATTTGAAAGTTCTCCGACTTACTATTCGGCCTTCTGAAATCCTCCGTAGCCTATTGCTCTTGGCTTTTCTCACCTACTTGCATTATGGTTAAATCCATATGTCTAGCAGCATTCATTAAAATCCTGTGTGATTTTCCTATGATCTTATTGACTCATCCTTTGTGTGAATGAACACAATCATCTGACGATACATATGATTTTTCTTTCCGGCTCAGACGTCCTTCCAGACCGAGTTGGTTCTCGACAAATCAATTTTTGGTGGGTTGTCCATCTAAGTCCATTCAACCTACTTGTATTTGATTGGAGCATCTGATTATGATACGCCAACCTGGAAATCATAATTCCTTTGGTAATTAAGTATCGATAATTTTCAGATGTTCTATTAACACGATGCATTGCATCTTATATCCCTCTGATTGAGTACCGTTACTCACATCAGATCATTTGTGGATTGTCAGACTCATTCCGAGTTATTATCCGACGACATCCTTTGCTTTAGAAAATTCTTGTGATTACTTCCCCTGACACATGATGCCATTGGTAAATTGTGTCTTCTCCCTTTGATAAGTTGTACCATACGATTTGTCAGCCATGCCCTTCAAGCATGTGTTAATTGCTCTTGGAGTGTATGGTATATGTTAATTGCTCTTGTATCTTTGTGCTAGCCTTCTCTAAGGCACCCCATGTTTTATGTCTGTACTTAGATATTTGTTGCTTCCGCTGACTCGTGTGTTTATCGAGCTTTCGTATTCTAGCCCTCGAGGCCCCTGGCTTGTAATATGAAGCTGATGTTATTTTATGTGTGTCTAGAGTTGTGTTGTGATATCTTTCCATGAGTCCTTGGGTTTGATCGTACGCATTTGCGTGTATGATTAGCGTACGATTAAGCCGAGGGCGTCACAAGTTGGTATCAGAGCCGACTGCCTGTAGGTAGCCCCCTTTCCAACTCCTTGGCCGAAGTTGCGTGAGGAGAAATCCTGCCAATTCCTCTGCAACTGCCTTGCAACGTTGGATTGGTCTTAGCATCGCCCGCTTTCGTTGCAGCTTTAAAAGAAGTAGATGAAAACAATTAAGTTATGAACAAAACTAACATAATTGATGGCAACATAAATAAAGTTGTGAAGATCCGGTTACGTACCTCTAGATTTCTGGAAGTACGGGATTTCTCATTGATAATCCTGTGAATGTACTCGCAAACGTAGTATCCACAATAAACAATGCCTTGTGGTTGTTGTGGGACGCCCTATATACGAGAACATAATTCAGTCAAATTAATAATAATCAAGAGAATGGTAATGGTATTGAAACCAGGGTACGTAGTACTACTTACTTTGTTAATCTGAAAGTGGAGCTTGTCTGCCCATGTACCGGGTTCTTCCTTCATGAACATTTGCCAAACCCTGGCCGACAAAGAAAAATGAATACAAGAGTTAATTATTACTTACTTGATATCAGGAAATGAACGAAAAAGAGGCCGATGAACGAAAGAGGCCGATATATATATATACCTTTGAAGCAACTGACGCGCGCTCTTCCATCTGTCAGCGTCCCAGGTTAACAGGTCCCAGACTTCAACTTGTCCTTGATCGATTCTAATGATGAACAATATGAAGTGGGACCTGCGCACGTGTACACACGCAGTCATGCATACTCATCAATTACACTTAACATCAGGTAAGCAAAATGGAATGTGTACAAGACAGTAACACTCACTTGAATCCGTAGGGCCAAAGTATTTCTTTTTTGGTACTTTGTCGCTTCAAAAACCTTAGCAAATCATCCGGTGTACCCTTGTTGAACTTTTCTATTGTCTCTTGATGAAACGAATACGGGTCAATGAACCCAAAGTCCCAGATTCCTGCCAGCCTGCATTCACGAATCTTCATTCTGCATAGTAGCGTACAAAAAGAATGTCTCGTGAGTGATAATTATACGGGCAATGAACGCGAGCTTAACTAAATAATTAAATTACACAAATAAATCACTTACAAACAGTAACAGCTGACGATAGCTTTGTCGAGGGCACGTTGATTGTACATCTGGAAAAAATCATCGAACCCAACCTCCACACCGTACTCTCCGAAGTAGTGTTGATTCTGAACTGCCGCCATGATACAGTCTCTCTTTTGCCTTGCGGCCTCCAAGTACCAACCATGTAAATTCCATAGTTGGGTTGTTAGAGCACTAGGATTTTCGACCAGAGGGTGCTCGGGCTTATATTTATATACCACATCAGCAATAGCGTAACCTACGTCGCCCATGCGTGGACCGGACACTGAAGCCTGGTCAGATAACACCTTGAGCGGGGCAATTGACTGTGCTTCTTGTTGTCCGAGCTGGGGAACTTGTTTCCCGCATTTCGTCTGCTCCGCCTGCTTCATCTGCTCCGCCTGCTTCATCTGTGCGGTGTGCATATTTTCAATGAACCGTTCATAGTCTGAAAGGGGCGGCGGTGGCGGTGGTTCAGGATAATATAAGTTGTTGATGGTGCGCTCAATTTTCCACTTTGGTATGTTCTTCAGAGTTTCCTTCCAGATGTCTGGAGGGGGCTTCAGGGGAAACCGTGCGAACCATGCTTTGTTTTTGGCTTTCACGGCCTCGTCTAGTTCCTCCGGAGTCATCAGGCCTGGTAACTTCGGGGGAGTCTTGACTTTATTGGGTTTCCTTTCTCTCTTCTTGGGAGGAGTCCCGTTTCTTCTGAACTGCAGCTTCCGCTTTGCCGTACCCGTAGTGGGCGCATCCGTCGGCTCACTGGAGTGCACGGGCGATGGACTCTCGGCCTCGGGCTCCCTATCTTCGTTGTAGGGTGGACTTGGAGGTGCGTTGGGGGGTGGATTTGGAGGTGCGTTGGGGGTGGACTTGGAGGTCGTGCATTCTCTGTACGAAAGTGAAAAAACTATTTAAAATAGGCTTACATGTGGTGCAACATTCAGTAATTGTTGGAGGTGGTGCATAATTGTACCTGGAGGAGTCGGTGGCCTTGGCGCCGCGTTAGGAAACACGATGTGTTTCTTCTTCCACAAGATGATACCAAGCTCCATTTCTCCCAGTGTCTTCTCGCCTTCACCTCCAGGAATATCAAGCTCAATTGACTGGCATCCCGACGTAATTGTTGACAACCCGACACGAGCATGGGATTCTGGAATCTGACCACCATGGTAGGTTGCTCCAGGTTGATTCGGTAAAGCATAGCCTGACGCCACCATGAAGGATATGTTCCCCATTGGCATATGTATCTCACAGTTTGTCTTCTCCGTGACATCATCCACGGGATAGTGAGGCGCCGACGGTTCGACTGCAGGACCGTCTTCTAGCTGCAGCTGCGTGGAACCCACGCTGCTTCTATGCTGAGATGGGACGGCATCTGCTACAGGATCATCTTCTAATTGCTGCTGATCAGCGTCAGGTGCAGGATCTTCTTCCTCCTCTTCAGTGTCAGGTACAGGGTGTCCCCCTTTCTTCAAGAGAAACGACACCTTTTCTTCTAATGTCGCTATCCGTTCCAACGCCTTCCTCTTGCTTCTACCACGGCTTCTGTAAGTGCCAAGGTCCACCGGAAACCCTTGGTTCCACGGGGTAGTGGCTCCAAAGCCTCGTGTTCGTCCCCACTTTTCGGGGTTCCCGAGTGCCTTCGTCAACTCGTCGTTCTCTCTATCGGGAACAAAAGTTCCTTTTCGAACAGCTTCTATTGCCTTCTCTAGATCTGATACGACTTGTGTTATTTTTTCCGACCATGGTCCCTCCGCAACAATCATCCCAGTCTCAGCGTCCAACGTTGCCCCATGTGCGAACAACCAGAACTTGGACCTATCGGGCCAGTCATGTGTCTGTGGAATGATATTTATTTTCAGAAGCGCATCTTCATAGCGTCGCCACCTAGGCAGGGCAGTCATGTAGCCACCTGACCCCAAAATATGGTGATATTTCTTCTTCTTCGCATTCTCCGTATTTGTGGCTGATCGGGATGTAAAGACACCCGATTTCTTGTACGCCTTAAAATCAGGCCAAGCGTCTCTTATCTTCACTAGGTGCCCAGTGAAAACTGGATCTTAGTCCTTATATTTCTTCCACAAGTCTTTCTTCCACCTTTGGAATGTGTGGCCATCTTCTTCAAAGCCCACTCCTTGACTTTCTTCTTCTTATCTTCCGCTACGCTGAAATTTAGCCAGACCGTGTCGCAAAGCACTCTTTTCAATCTGTCATCGACATAAGTAGCTCCAACGTTGGCGCCGGTCTTCGGCTTATTCCATTCTATTAAGTTGATCGGGACCAGGTCTCTTACAACAACTCCGCACTGATTTACAAATTTGCGATAAGTTTTTGGGGGTTCCAGTGGTTTGCCATCAGCAGCAACTTTATCGATCGAGTACCTTGCAGTATCTTTCAACCTTGCGGCCGGGCCTCGTTTCGACTTTGTCTCAGTACTTGCGCTAGGTGTTCCGGAGGGCACCTAAACGAGAAAATAATGATTCGTTAGTAAGTGCAATACAAATTAATTGTTGCGTCAACAGTGACTTGAGATATACATTGGCAGAGTTTGTTCCGGAGGGCACTTCTGCATCTACTACATCTTCTATATTCTCAGCTCCGTCACCGGAGTCGTTCAAAAATTGATTGATAAACGCATGCCCACCGTCGTCATCATGATATATGGTCGTTGCATCTTCAAAAATCATCTGGCACATGTATCTTTCCTTCTCCGCCTCACCCATTCCCGCGAGCTGATCGGCGTGCTGATCATGTGGTTCTTGGGGATCCATAGCTCAACACCTGCTAGTAACAAGAATTTAACTTAGCAAAATTATTTACGGAAAAGTTTTACGGAACCGGAAATTTTACGGAAAAGTTTTACGGAGTCGTCGGAGTCGTAATCGTCGCAAAGTTTTACGGAATCGTCGGAAAGTTTTACGGAATCGTCGAAATCGTCGGAAACTTTCCCCGCAGTTATGGAATCGTCGGAATGTTTTACGAAATTGTAATCGTCGGAAAGTTTTACGAAATCGTTGGAATCGTCGGAAACTTTCCCCGCAGTTATGGAATCGTCGGAATCGTAGGAAAGTTTTACGGAATTGTAATCGTCGGAAAGTTTTACGAAATCGTCGGAATCGTCGGTTTAGGGTTTTACGGAATCGTCGGAATCGTCGGTTTAGGGTAAACTATGAATGGTCGGAATCATCGGTTTAGGGTTTTACGGAATCGTCGGAATCGTCGGAGTCACCTCACGTTGCACGAATGTTGACCGACTTCGTCTATAGGATTTGTACGTCGAAAAGTTTTGAATGTTGACTGAAAAAGTGAGTCTACTAGAATCGTCTTCCTCGCTTTAGCGACATAAATGATGAAGGCGGCTTCAAATCGAGCCGTGAGAGCATCTCTAGCAGGTACGATTTGTACGTCGATAGAACAAATCCCATATAAACCAATTGAATTTACGACAAGGTCCAACAAAATAGCAGCCTCTCCCGTAGAAATGGCCGAGAATATGCATGATCATGTCCTATTCGAGCCGGAGAAAAACTAATATCGACCGTTATAATTACAAGCATACAACAATATGGATATACGAAAATATGGATATACCGTACGTGAAGAAGACAAAGTGGGGAGGCGGCGAGGAGGCGGCGAGGAGGCGACGGCGGCGAGGAGGCGCGCGAGGATTGGCCGGCGAGGAGGCGACGACGCGGCGAGGAGGCGACGGCGCGGAGGCGATGAGGAGGCGGCGAGGATGCGGCGAGGAGGCGGCGAGGATCGACCGGCGAGGCGGCGCGAGGAGGCGACGGCGAGGAGGCGGCGAGGAGGCGGCGCGAGGAGGCGGCGAGGAGGCGGCGCGAGGAGGCGACGGCGGCGAGGACGAGGCGGCGAGGATCGGCCGGCGAGGCGGCACGAGGAGGCGACGGCGAGGAGGCGGCGCGGAGGCGGCGAGGAGGCGGCGAGGAGGCGCGAGGAGGCGACGACGGCGAGGAGGCAGCGAGGAGGTCGAGTCGGCGAGGATAGAGGCGGCGTGGAGAGAAGGCGAGGAGAGACGCGCGGGAAGGCGAGAAGTTGGCGACCCCAGAGAGGTATAGACCCTTTAGCACCGGTCTGTGTTAACAACCGGTGCTAAACCCTTTAGCACCGGTTGTTAACACAGACCGGTGCTAAAGGTTCCAAAAATTGGACGCGAACCGAACCCACCTTTAGGACCGGTTGTTGTTACAGACCGGTCCTAAAGTTTTTTTCCTTTTTCTTTTTTCCTTTTTTTTGTTTTTTGTTTTCTTTTTCTTTTTGTTTCCTTTTTCTTTTTCCTGTTTCTTCTTTTATTTTTCTTTTTTCCTTTTTTCTGTTTCCTGTTTTCTTTTTCTTTTTGTTTCCTTTTTCTTTTTTCTGTTTCTTCTTTTATTTTTCTTTTTTCCTTTTTCTATTTCCTGTTTTCTTTTTCTTTTTGTTTTCTTTTTCTTTTTTCTGTTTCTTCTTTTATTTTTTATTTTTTTTCCCTTTTCTGTTTTTTTTACATTTATTTACAAATTGTCAAAATGTCATTTTTACACTTAAAAAATAAAAATGATATTTACAAAATGGTCAAATTTAGTGGAAACTGGTCAAATTTCTAATATTTATCAAAATGGTCAACACAATTACATAAAAGGTTTAATACATTATTACACATCACCAACAACACCCCCTATCTATTTTTCTTCTTGCCTTTCTTCTGATTGCGCCGTAACCATGAACTATCTTCATCATTTAACGGAATGCTTGGATCATCTTTGACTTTGAAGGGAGGAATTTCATCAAATTTATTGTAATCTTCTGACATGTATGTCTTGTCCTCGACTCCCACGATGTTTTTTTCCCTGAAAGAACTATGTGGCGCCTTGGCTCATCGTCTGATGTATTCGCTTCCTTATCTTTTCTTTTTCTCGGTCTGCTAGACATGTCCTTCACATAAAAAACCTGAGCCACTTCATTGGCTAGGACGAATTGATCATTGCCGTACCCAAGATTCTTCTGATCCACTATTGTCATTCCGTACTTCGGGTCTACCTTCACGCCTGACAAGTTGAACCATTTGCACCAGAACAAAGGGATCTTAAAGGAAGGTCCGTACTCAAGTTCCCATATCTGCTCTATGTAACCATAGTATGTGACCCTTTGCCCGTTGTCGTCTTTTGCATCAAACCGGACGCCACTGTTTTGGTTGGTGCTATTTTTATCTTGGTCTGTCGTGTAAAATGTGTTACCATTTATCTCATACCCTTTAAAGGTCAATACAGTCGAAGATGGTTGCTTGGCCAACAAGTATAGCTCATCTTCAACAATGTTGTCATTAATGAGACGTCTTTGCAACCAACCGCCGAAAGTCTTCGCGTGTTCTTTAGCAATGAAATCTTTAGGTTGCTCCGGGTATTCCGAGCGTAAAATATCCTCGTGTTCCTGGATATATGGAGCCGCCAAGCTGGAATTAACTAGAACTGTGTAGTGTGCTTGAGTGAAAGATTGCTCGTCCATACATGTTGTTGATTTCTTTCCTAGCGTGCCTTTTCCACGCAGTCTCCCCTCATGGCGCGACTGAGGAACACCGATCGGGTTCAGGTCAGGAATAAAGTCAATACAAAACTCAATGACCTCCTTTGTTCCATAGCCCTTGACCATGCTTCCTTCTAGCCTAGCACGGTTTTTAACATAATTCTTCAAGACTCCCGTGAACCTCTCAAAGGGGAACATATTGTGTAAGAATACAGGACCGAGAACGGAAATCTCTTGGACTAGGTGAACTATGAGGTGCGTCATAATATTGAAGAAGGTTGGTGGGAACACCAACTCGAAGCTGACAAGACATTGGACCACATCCTTCTGTAAACTTGGTAGAGTTGCTGGATCGATTGCCTTCTGAGAAATTGCGTTGAGAAATGCACATAGCTTCACAATGGGTACTCGCACGTTTTCTGGCAGAAGCCCCCTCAAAGCAATCGGAAGTAACTGGGTCATGATCACGTGGCAGTCATGAGACTTTAGGTTTTGGAACTTTTTCTCTTCCAGGTTTAGTATTCCTTTTATGTTCGACGAGTAGCCAGACGGGACCTTGATACTGCTCAAGACTTGGAAAAAGATCTCCTTCTCTTCCTTGCTAAGAGCGTAGCTGGCAGGACCTTTGAAATTCTCTCGATTCATCAGGTTGTCTCGTTCGTGCATACGTTGGTGGTGCAGCCGTGCTTTTGGTGTATCAGGAAATGAAAATATGTAGTTATAAAAGATAATATACCACATCCAAATCATAGACTGGACGAGGGCCAACGGGGACGGATATCAAAACCATGGCGCTATACATATAAAAAAAATCTTACACAATAAGAAAATTATATACAAGTAAATATGTAAATCATATAAATCAAAATTTGTTTTGGTAAATAAAAACAATAGGCTCACCAAGGTTGTGTCGGTGACGGGCCGATCGACGGCGGTGAGGAAGGGGACAAGGCGCGCGACACTAAAAAAACCACAAATCATAATTAAATTTGAGCTCAAATTGCATATGTATACATAACAAATGATGAACTCTCTCTAGCTTAGGCATTTCATCAAACACCTAGATAGCACAACAAAAATGAAATGAGCAAGAAAACGAGCGAAACTTACAATACCGGAAGAGGGAATGTTGATGCTAACCGTAGGACCGATGGGTGCCAACAATCTTGACAAATGGTGAAGAAAAATGGGGATGGATTAGAGCTCCCAAGAGGAAGGAGAGAGCAAAAATGGAGTTGAGCTCGAGCTAGAAAAAATGGAGCTAGAAAAAATGGGGTGGAATATAGGGGTGCTCGGGGAGGAAGGAGAGGAGGGCTTTAGGACCGGCTTGTGTCAAAAACCGGTGCTGAAGGGTCTGACAGCGGGGCCCCGCAGTTGCTGCAAAAATGAGAAAACCTTTAGCACCGATTTGTGATACAAACCGGTTCTAAAGGGTATGTCCACTAGGCCCCCCTCCCTGCAGCAAACGGTCCAAAAACCTTTAGGACCGGTTTGTGTTACAAACCGATCCTAAAGGCCTTGCGGCCATTTGCTGCAGGGAGGGGGCCCAGCGGACAGACCCTTTAGAACCGGTTTATATCCAATCCGGGTCCAATGTGGTTGGCTCAATGCCCTGTTTTCTACTAGTGGTTGTGACCCGAGGGACAAGAGCACAGATCACTGATGCTACATTGTTGAGATCCTATCTGTGGGAGAAGATCTGCAAGATACGCCTCACGCGCAATATGCGGGCACAGACAGACCCTTGGTTCTCTAAATACCTCCTAAGGATAGGCAATGGAACGGAAAAAACAATTGGTGACGACTATGTGTGTCTCCCTGAAGACATTGTGATAACTTATACCGAGGATGAAAAACAAGTTAACAAGCTTATTGAAGATGTCTTCCCATCCCTACACACCAATGCTACGTCGAGAGAGTACATGAGCACACGTGCAATTCTCTCTAACAAAAAACGAGCATGTGGATGACCTGAATGACAAGATGATCTCCAGGTTTCCGGGAGAAGAAAAGGTTTACCATAGCTTTGACTCTATCGAGGATGATTTCCAGAACAATTACACGATTGATTTTCTGAACTCGATCACACCAAATGGGTTGCCCCCGCATGTCTTGAAGGTAAAAATCAACTTCCCGGTCATCTTGCTACGGAAACTCGACCCTCATAATGGGCTATGTAATGGAACGCGGTTTATGATCAAGGCCTTCCAGGATAATGCAATCGATGAAGAGATTGTTGGTGGCGAGCATGCAGGAAAGAGGGTGTTCATACCTAGGATCCCTATGTCGCCCTCGGAGCACACCTCACTTCCCTTCAAGCTTATGAGAAAACAGTTCCCCATCCGCCTGAGTTTTGCAATGACCATTAACAAGGCACAGGGTCAAACCATTCCAAATGTCGGTATTTACCTTCCAGAACCTGTTTTCTAACACGACCAACTATATGTTGCATTGTCAAGCGGTGTGTCAAGAAAGACGACGCGGATTTTAGCCAAGCCTAACAAGGAGATTGATAAAGTTGGGACAAGCACCAAAAACATTGTCTACAAAGATGTTTTAGAGGGGTGATGTATGTGCAATCTTTCGTGTTTTGTTTGCACCTTTGCTTTTGTACCTAATAACTATTCTGATCTGTTTTTCTTTCACACAACATGCAATGCATTTTTTGAACATTTTTAGTTGCTCGGCTAGTCAGTAATGGAGGGCCTCACCGTGCAGATGGGGAACTGTCCTAAAATGAAAAAGCGTTCACATCTCACCTTATGTTATGGTTACTTGTATCATCATTTGGGGAACATACAAATTTCCATTTATTTGGTCAATTCCAGAACTGAAGATCCCTATACCAACAAAATTTAAGTTGGGTGGGATCACCGTGACAAATAATGAAATATTGCAAATTTATGATGGTTGAAATTACTGGCGTGTATCTTCTCAATGCAAATTTTTATTTAACACATGACCAGGAATATAAGAAACAGGAGTACGAAACTCACCTTGATTTTAGTAGACGCAAAATCAAAAAAATATTAGAATGAAATTGGACAGAGAGATGCTTCAGCAGCGAGAAGATAACCTCCATCAGCTGAAAAACAATGCAAAAAATAAATAAATGAACATGTACAGATTAGAGGACCAAAACAATTAAATGACTGGTGTCCATTATCAGTTACTTGATCATCTGAGTGTTGTCCAGCTAAAAAGGGAACACAAGGTATTCCATTCAAGGGCTGCAGTATGAAGCTGAACGGATTGTTGTCGACGATGACGATTCTGCTGAATTGTTTTGACAGGCAAGAAAGATCTTTCACATGCTCTCGGTACTCCCTGAAAATGCACAGCCCCACTGACATCAGAAAATGAACTGGCTTGCTACTGTAATGGTTTAATTTATTGGCAAGCAAGTATTATATGCACTATCAGCCAGTCTTACTCCAAACAAGTTTTATGTGCAGAAACATGCATATGCATGCAGAGCCGAAGAAAGCACCATCCATTCATTACTAAAGACTAGCACAGGGACATGCCTTGTATGCAAGCAGAATTGATGAACTGCTTCATGGCTAGCATTGCAGCACAGAGACTCAAGAATTAGACACAAAATCAAAGAAACATTAGAATGAAATTGAAGATTACACTGACAAAGCATAAAATAAAATAAGTTATGCGCAAGAGAAACACCCCGTCTACAGTGAGATGACTCATACATCCATAATAATACATGGTGTTGGTTTGGCTTTTTTCTATCCAAAAATGCCCAAGTTCACAATGCGATCCTAAAAGCAGTGAATATATCATATATATCAAGATGTATCTAGAGTATACAAACTTACTTGCGAAATATCTTCTTTAAGCTCCGTATGCCCAAAACATCATAAACTTTAAGTAATAAGAAAAGGCGGGTGGATTTCCTCATATGATCAATAAAGAATGGAAACAACACCTAATGATAATTTAACAACTATGACATCTAAGGACCAAGTTTTTGCAAGAAACATCCATAATTATTTCATCATATAGTAAAATAGCGATGGAGACAACACCTAATGAGTAATGGCCAAGGGTGTTTTTATAACATACTGCATCCAAGTGAACATTTGTTTGTATCAAACAGTATTAGAGAGATGAGAGATAAAAACTGACTTAACAACTTATTCATTATATCTTGTAAAAAAACATATTCACTATATACATGGTGATTCATCAAATTTTTCTTAAAGACAGTATGTCACAGAGTCGGCGAACATTAGCACGTGGGAACAGGCCCAAAGCTGCTATCATTTTATACAGAAATATCCATAAAATAAAATTCAACATCATACGAACTTACAACGTATATAGGTCTCTGCTGGTGAGACAACAAAGTGTACTCCCTTGCATGTTGCAGTATTTGATAATCATGTGCATGTTGCAGTTCCAAATAAACAACATAGAACATCGAAAGAAACATTACGATGAGTCGAATCCAATATTTCTGTATAACATATATTACAAAAATAAACCCAGTATTTCTATATAAAATGTATTACGAAAATAACTCCATTAATTTTGGGTGCGTCGGGTATAAAAAACATAATTTCCTTTCATATCATGGATGGGGTCTGAGATAAATAAAAATAAAAGCGTGGGGCCTGAGATAAAGATCACGATTCCCTTCCATCCTCACGCTATGAAAGTCCTTCCCATGATTTCTGGAAGGGAAACTGCCTATAACTAACGATCTCTCGGTCAGGAGCCTAATAAGCAACGGTTTTTGCACCCTAGGGTTTTCTTCCACCTCTACTTCATCCTCTCTCCCGACCTCGCCGCCACATCCTCACACCCCTCCACCGCACCGGCCTCCAGCTTGCTGTATACATCTGTCTGTGGTGAACCATCGTCCTACATGTCTCAGGCACAATCCTCGGTGGCCTCTGCGGATCAATCTGCTATCATCGTGGTAATGATGTCTCTCTGTAGTTACATCCTATTCACGATTCCACATCTACAATGCAAGGACGAACATAAGAAGATAAGCTTGGGTTTTCAGGAAAGCATCGACAAGGGAGCCAAGGACGCAGAGTCTAACGGAATAGCCGAAAGATGAAGTGGAGAAAAAGGAGAGCACGCTACCACCGATTCTGAGGTGACAGACGCATCTTTTGTTTTCCAATTAAGTCCCAAATTGTTTTAATTCTACTTATATTATATCCTGCATACAAATTATTCTTTGTAATGTTGCTCTCAGGAATTAAACTCTAATGAAACAATTGAAGAGATGCAGCCAGCTCGGAACGAGGAATTAGCCTTCCAGGAAACAAGTGAACAACTGCAGCCAGCTCAAGATGATGAATTAGCTCAAGATGATGACACCAAAGGGACAAAAACTATAGGGGACGGGCTGGCAGAATCTAATGGAATAGCCGACAAAGATGAAGTGAAGAAAAAAATAGCACGCAACCCACTGATTCCGAGGTGACAGACGCATCTTTTCTTTTCCAACTAAGTCCTAAATTGTTTTAATTCTAATTATATTATATCCTACATACAAATTATTCTTTATAATGTTGCTCTCAGGAATTAAACTCTAACGAAACAAGTGAAGAGATGCGGCCAGCTCGGAACGAGGAATTGGCCTTCCAGGAAACAAGTGAACAACTATAGCCAGCTCAAGATGATGAATTAGATCAAGATGATGACACCAAAGGGGCAAAAACTATAGGGGACAGGCTGGCAGGATCTAATGGAATAGCCGACACAGATGAAGTGGACAAAAAAAAGAGCACGCAATCCACTGATTCCCAGGTGACAAACGCATCTTTTCTTTTCCAACTATGTCCCAAATTGTTTTATTTCTAATTATTTTAGGTCATGCATACAAATTATTTTTTGTAATATTGCTCTCAGGAATTAAACTTTGTTGGTACAAGTGAAAAGATGCAGCTAGCTCAGAACGAGGAATTAGCACAAACATTCGTCACCAAAGGGGCAGAAACTATAGGGGACAAGCTGGCAGAATCAAATGGAATATCTGACAACGATGAAGTGGAGAACATGAAAAGCACGCAATCCACTGATTGCGAGGTCTCTGAAGTGGCAGAGGCAGGTGGGGATGAAGAATTAGAACAAACGTCCGGCAGGGAAGGGGCAAAAATTATAGGGGACAAGCTGGCAATGCCTGCGCAGACACGGAAGTCTATCCAACTGCATAACAAACCTAAGAAGGCACAAGACTACGTGGTGGCTCCAGAAGGCACGTACTAATATTTCTATGCCCTGGTTTTGCTAGATTTGTTTTCTTCGTTATTAATAAATGTTATTAATTGCATCATGATAGATTACGCCTGCACCGACGATGATTGGTCCGTCATTGAAAATATCATGTCTGAACCAAATGATAAAAGAAATTTAGTGAGTACTGATGACTCAAATCTCCAAAGAAGACAGTTGGAACGTCTTTTAATCCCCGGAGAATTTCTTGGCGACGAAGTAAGTATATGTAGTTTTATGACGAGACGATGCTATTTGAACATGAGTTTCTATTATGTCCTATAACCAAGGTGTGCACTTCATATTTCAGATCATAGACGCATACATACATTGCATAAGTGCTAAAGAGCATCTAAAGATGAGGACCGGTGGAAGTGTGTTCTTAGAGAATGCATGCATCTCTAAGATGATAAAGGAATTTAAGTTTATACGGGATGACGCACTAAGATGGGTGTTAGACAGAGCTACAACTTATTTGGAACATGATATGGTGAGTCTCAGTTCCTTACATATTATTATGAATTCAATCATGGATGAATGTTTGTACAGATGGGACCTAAACTAACAAAAACTCTATTTTCAGATATATGTTCCAATAAACATTAAAGACTTTTATTGGTACCTAGCAGTTATAAATACCGGGGTGCGACGTATCCAGGTGATCGACTCGCTAGGCCCAGGAATGAACCTTAAAGACCTCATCGCTATGGTTAGTTATTACTTCCACTGCAACATCTTTTGATAAGATGATTTATGTTATTCTTCGGTTGTGATGCTAATGTGTTGTCATTTATTCATGCAACAACTCGAAGGACTGGAAAATGTATTCCAATATGCATCACTTCAAATGGAACTAAAATTTGACAAGTGGAAAGATGTAAACATTACGACATGGCCAAGGGAAGAATGTATTAAGAGCAGTCTGCAGAAGATGGGTATACCTCTTTCGAACCAAACTTGTTGCTCCCATCCCCTTTAGGCACCTCCTTCTCCTAATTGCTACATTCTTGCATTGGGTATGAGAAAAATTCAAGAGAAGTAAGTAAATTAACAAAGAAAAGTTACCAAGCCCTGGCATCCACGCAAATAAAATGAAAATGCAAGAGAAGTAAGTAAATTAGCAATGTAAGAATTAGATAAGGAAAACGGTGCTTCAGATACACCAAATATTAGCACAAGAATCCTAATTCTGATGACCTGCAAAGTCTGAACTGAACCAAGTTTGAATTCTGAACAGTAGCAGATTTATGTTCATATATAAGCATAGAGGGGGGTGCAATGCAGCTGAAGAATTTTCTGAGCTACAAAAAGGCAGAACTAAACCGAACTAAGCAAAACACTGTCAAGTCTGAATCACTTGCAAATTGTTCAGAACCAATAGTGCTAATTTCTCATCCTTGGGAATCAGGACTTACACAGGAAACTAGATTTCACTGAAGAATAGCATTAGTATAGTTTGCCTAACTTAAAATCAAATTGACCAATTCTGATTTCCGAACTATAGAATATCATGAACTTAACTGAATTGAACACTGTTAAGTCTAAATAAATTATTGAACTGTTTAGAACCGAAGAATGCAATTCCTCTTGTTTGGTGCTCACAAAAAAAAGATAGAGTATTCTCCATCTTTCTGACTTCTTTCAGATATACTCTCAACATGGGTGAAGGTGCTTTAATTGATAATTGTGGCCACAAGTTCCGTTCACCGTTTTTCGTATTATATATGCTATGTGCTCCAATCCAGGCGAAGTCATCTCTTGCTCTCTGCCCAGATCTGAATCATCTAATTATCATATAGTATAGTGTGCCTTTCAAGGCGAACGGAAGGAAATCGATGACTGCCTGACAGTTGACTTCACATCACACCAGAGAACAATAGAATTAAACAGCAGAATTCTCAGCTAAGGAAAGCCGATTTCAGTATCTATTTTAACCAAGGGTATGAACATATGCATACAACGGAACCAATTTGCAAATCACTAAAAAGTTGAGGTGTCTTGAGAACTAACCAAACTTCTCAGGCTGGAGCATGAACTGGACAACCGGTGTGTAGTAGTAGCCGTAGATGATCCGCACATTGGGGTACTTGGGCCGGAGCTTCTCGAGCGCTTTCTTGAGGTGTGCGTTGTGCACCCATGAGAAGGTGTTGTACTGACGGATGCACCCGCTCCGTGCGCCATACTCGTGGGCTGGCATGTCGAGCATGTTCAGGTAGACGGGGAAGCACCCGGTGGGCATCACCCCTGGCACAATGAGATCCACTGCCCCCTCGGCGATCAATTCCTGCACCATATTGTAGTTGGAATTACATTCGATGTGACAGCGAGCAAATGTACGACTCAAAGAAGAAGCAACCGCTACCTCGACGCCGTCGGAGATGCCCTGGATGACATCGGGCATGAACTTGTAGGCCTCTGTGAGGCCCTTCCATGCAAAAAGGGGCGCGTTGTAGTCGTCGCCACCGAACTCGCCGACGACAAACAACGAGTTGACGTAGAACTCCTTGCACTCATCTGCAGAAACATTGCAAAATCCCCAATCAGTTCATCGCAATCCACCACGTATCTAGCTGGCTGCAAAGGTGGGATTCCTTTTGACGTTTTGTTTGTTTACCCTTGGTGGAGTTGCAGAAGAAGGGCTTGAGGTCACGGAACCACTGGATTTGGGTCATGTGGGCGCCGGAGTTCCAGACGACGGCGCCGAGGCCCCTGGTGATGTCGAGCGCGGTGGCGTCGGTGATGGTGAAGTTGGCCCCGTACCTGAAGTTGGAGTGGTTGGCCCAGTGCCTTGTGCCGAATCCCCCACGCCTTCCCATGGCGGCCATCCTACATGGATCACAAAGCCACAACAAAAGTTAGGGAGATGGACACAAGAGACTAATTTCGAGCGAGAAGAATAGCGACCTTCTAGAGGTTGATCTTGGTGATCTGGTAGGAGACGTCACGCCATGTGGTCTTGGCGACCTTGTAGCCGACGCCCCAGTCCGGTAGGAACTGCACCACGTCGAACAGGTTCTTCTTCTTGCTCCTCTTCGCCTTCGCCGCCACCGCCGCCTCTCCCTCCGCGGTTGCGGCGCTGGTGCTCAGGGCCCTCGGGGCTATGGGCGGCGCGAGCCCCAGGGACCACCGGAGAAGCGCGCCCGCCGCCCTCTGTGCCATGAGCTTCGGTGTCCGGGGTGGCCTCGAGAGAGGAGCACGGACGGTAGGGGAGCGGCGGCGGCGGTCGGCGGGGCTGGCTAGGGTTTCGCGCGGAGCTTGCCGGAGGGGAGAATGCCGTCGAGTGGGCTGTGGTCGCAGTGGACTGAGTGGATATGGATCGGGTGGGGAGAGGGGGGAGTGGGTTAGATTGTGATCTTTTTTTTCTATAACAGAGTTGGGGAGTGGGTGAGGTTTTTTTTATAACGAGAGTGGGTGAGGTTGTGAGTGAGTGCGGCTGCTTTTTTTTAGGAAGTGCGGCTGTTATAGAGTACCGTTTATTTTCTAAAAAAATAGTTTTGTAGCAATTTGGTTATTTTGTATAGGACATGTCCGAATCACTTGCATGGGTGAGGTTTTTGTTATCACCGCGGCTATCAAATATCTATAATTTAATTTAATTTTTATAAAATCATTTTTATATAAAACATTTATAAAATTGATAAAAATATATTTGATATATTTAATTTCTATAATCATATATAGGTCATCTTGTGGTCTGTGGATGATAAATTTTATGGAGTACTTCACTGGAAATGATTTGTCTGACACTCCTACGCAGGTAAATTTTATGTAATGCTTATTCTATGTTATATCATTATTTAACTCTTATTTCTACTTTAATAGGATCATATGGCAGATTTTAGAACAAAACTAGCTGTCATTTTAGTGGACTCGGAATTGAATGATGATAATATAAGAAATCGAGACATGGAAGATGACGAAAACAATATAGATCTCACGGATTGTATGATTTTGAATGGACCCCCTCAGAATCTCAAAACATCAAATACATCATTAGATGTTGAGCTCATCTCACACTCATATATCCTTTCACCGTCTATCAACCCAACAAACGATGACTTAATAGACGAACTGTGCTTGTTCATCAGTATGGTTGATGATGACGCTTTACTAGAGTAAGCCATGTTCTTTTAATTCATTTTGTATTCTAATAAATTACTCTGATGGCATTATAATTGACAAAAATTTGATTTTACAGGACCGAATGGGTGAGAAGCTCTGATCCTTACCCTATCAGCTTAAAGTTGAGACAAATAAAAAATATATTAAACAATGATGAATATATGGATATTGATTGCTTTAACATGGCTGTGCGGATACTAGTGCGCCATGAATTCCAGCTTCTCAGAGACATTCCATCTCACTACATGGATCTAAACTTTTGTGTAAGTTACTATAATTGTGTATTACATATTTATTTTTTCTCATAGCACTATTGTTTTCTTTTTTTTAGTCCATGTTCCACTATGCACGAGACCCAAGTCAATCATGAAAATATGGACAATGCTACGTTCAAACGATTGTTTCATAGCTGGCCTGACAGCAATGAGTATCATATCTCACAGTGTGATATGGTAAGTTTTTAATTTTTTGTTTATAACAGTGGTTTATTTGGTTTTAATTAATATTTCATGTATCTATAAACGTATGCATCATTGCAGATTTTGTTGCCTTGGGATATTTTTGGCCTGTTTCTATTGTTTGTCTTGGATCAAGATAAAAAAGTTATCTCAATTTTTGATCCGATACCAATACCTACTTTGGGGAAGAATATACTTAAAGCCGTGGTAAAAACCTAAACCTCGCAGTCCAAGTTGAAAACCCTGCATTCAAGGACGATATCTCTAAATGGGAATGTATAGTTCCGGTTGTTCCAACAAACTCACACTGGTATGAATCTTTTTAATGCATTACAATATTAAATAATTCATTCATTCAACGCACATTATGTGTTTAATTCATACATGCAGTGCCTTGTCGGGGTATTTGGTTTTTAACTACATGTACTCATTGTGCGATGGAAAGCTATATTTTCATATACCCCAGGTGAGTATTTACATCATGCTTATTTGTATACACATTGCACATCCAAACTTGTTATAACAATGTTGTCTAATTCATATGTAGGATTGTTCTGAACTGAGGAAGCGATTTTTGGTGCATATTTTAAAATATAAAGAAAATGAATCTCAAAACAATATCCCATACATTGAAGGAAGCATCATAGATCACATCTATAGATGGACTTTCATTGCTTCAAAAGATGAACCATAAAGACGTGCTTAGTCCTGGTTTTTAAAATATATTTCTGTAACAATTATAATACAATTATTATGTGATCGTGAATTTTGTGCGGAGACATGTTTCTGGATCGTATGTTACGCATGTTCTTATATTGTTTTATATAAGACACCGATAAATGGCTCGATAAAAAAACTCAAATATGTTTTACTAAAGATTATGATACGTGTGTTCGATCACAAATATGTCACAATTTTGAAAATACAATTTGAGTAACATAATAACATTTTGTATCCGTTTGAAAAAAGTTAAAAATTATTTTTCTATGATACCATATGAACTATTTTTTTTAGACGTGCGGGTGCACGTGCATTCTTACTAGTTTATTAGTAGTGGAGAAGTGGAAGTAGGAAGTCATTAGTACGTCCAGTCGTCAAGCAAGGAAACAACGACCTGTTGCCTGCCTGCATGCATGGTGCATCTGACCGTTGGTGGATCGATCGTGCGGACACCATCCGTTCCTTGAAAGCCAGCAGGCCGCTAATTAACCGCGTGCCAAGGATCAAATTATTCTGCGTGTGTCCTTTGTCAGTGTTGGAAACCTCCTATTCCACCGGGTGCTACTACGTGATTCTCTCTCACACGTTCTTCCTCACGTAGAGCTTATCCCTATAACTGATCTACCTAGTCTTACTGCATGTACTAGCTTAGTGAAGTTTGTTACGTGGTTAGTTGGAGTAGTGGCCGCACCTGCTGCTGCATGTACTTGTATATATGTACTCTCCCAATGGATGAATGAATATGAGTTCAGCCTCTCTGTGTCTTTCTTTTCTATATGGTATCAGACACCTAGTTCTTCAACCTCGCTTCCGCTCCTCTCCGCCATGGACATCTTCTCAGACGGCAACTCGTCGCACTCCTCCAATCCCTTCGGCGACTCCACTCAGACCATGCCCGCCCACTTTCATACCATCCTTACCATGAATCCCACCACCCAAGTTCCCGTGCGCCTCCAGCAAGATCCGCCTAACTTCACCTCCTGGAGCTCCTTCTTCAATGCCCTTCTTCGCTCCTACGGACTCATGCAACACGTGGATGGCACCGTTGACGCGCGCCTCCGTCGCTCCGACCCCGTCTTCACGTAGACCGACTGGTCCATTGTGCGGTGGCTCTATCTCACCGTCTCCGACGAGATCAGGACCACCGTCCAGCACGACGACGAGACGGCTTACACCCTCTGGACGGCGATCCGATCGCTCTTCCTCGACAACCGCACTCAGCGGGGCTGCCTCGCCCTTGAGGAGTTCCACACCATCCGTCAGGGAAACCTCTCCGTCGGCGCGTTCTGCACCCGCCTCAAGGTGTTGGCGGACACTCTCCGGGACTGCGACATGGCGGTCGACGATCGCGCTCTCGTCACCAATCTGATACGTGGCATCAGCAACAAATTCGCTCACGCCGTATCACAGATGACCTACGACGACACCAAGCTGCCGTCCTTCATCCACGCCCGCACGTACCTGCTGCGCGAAGAACGTCGCATCGACCATGCGGCCTCGCAAGAGCCTGCCACCGCGTTGTTCGCCGGCCATGCTCCCGCGCCACCTGCCCCCGTCGCCCCGACTCCGGTGCCTTCCTCCCCATCTCCAGTCGGCACCGGCGGTTCCCGCCAACGCAAGCGCCAGCGCAAGGGTGGAAATCCCGGCGGCGGCAACCCCACCGGTGGCCCGCCCTCCGGCTCCCTCGCGCCTACTTCGTCCCACCCTGCTGCGACGGCCTTCCAGTTGCCTGCGCCGTGGACCCAGGGGTACAACCCTTGGACGAGCCTGGTCCAGGCTTGGGCCCTGCCACACCGTCCCACCCCTCGCCCGCCCAGCGCTGGTCTCCTTGGCCCACGCCCGACGCCGCAGGGGCTCCTGGCGACCACGTACGGAGCCCCGCCGACACCGACAGCGCCTCCCGCAGCTCCAGTCGGCAACCCGTGGGATCACACTGCGCTCTACGCCGCCCTCAACCAGATCGCCCAGCAACCGTACGCCGGCGGGGGCGATTGGATTGTCGACACCGGCGCCACGTCGCATATGACAGCGGATCCCGGTATGCTCACCTCCTTCCTCCCGCATCCCTCCATCTCTCAAATCCTCGTCGGCAATGGTGAGCCTCTGCCTGTCTCTCGCTCCGGTTCTGTCGCTCTCTCCACCACCTCCAAACCCCTTCTCTTATCTGAAGTTCTCGTTGCCCCAACTCTCATAAAAAATCTGATTTCAGTTCACGCCTTGACCCGTGAAAATTTTGTCTCGGTTGAGTTTGACCCGTGGGGCTTTTCTGTGAAGGATCTATTCACCCAAGTGGTCATCCTCCGATGTAACAGCGATGGAGACCTCTACAACCTGCGACCAGAGCGCTCCTCCACTCCGGCTGCTATCTGCACCTTGACCATCTCATCGGATCGCTGGCACCAGAGGCTGGGGCACCCCGGACGTGCTGCATTTGCTTCCATTGTTTCTTCTTCAGACTTTACATGTAATAAAACGCAAGCTCACACCTGTCATGCTTGCCAAGTAGGGAAAAATGTTCGTTTACCTTTCCATACATCGCCCACTGTTGCAAATTCTCCCTTCGCTCTATTACACTGCGATGTTTGGACTTCACCCGTATTGAGTAACTCCGGCTATCAGTACTTCCTGGTTATACTAGATGATCATACACATTATGCATGGACTTTTCCCATTCGTCGCAAGTCCGATGTGTTTGAGCTCCTCATTACTTTTCATGCCTACGTTACCACTCAGTTCCGTCGTCCGATCCTCGCCTTTCGCACAGACAATGGTAAAGAATTTGACAACAAAGCTTTTCGCACATTCCTCTCCTCCCACGGCATTCTCTTCCAACTTTCATGCCCATACACCTCCGCCCAAAACGGACGAGCCGAACGCATCATCCGCACACTCACGGAAGGACTGCGCACCCTTCTACTACACGCCTCCATGCCACCCTCCTTTTGGCCGGATGCCTTAGCTACCTCCACCTACCTACTTAACCGACGACCGTGTCGACCACATCAGCGCACCACCCCCTTCGAGCTACTCTTCGGCTCCCCACCCTCATATTCCCATCTTCGCGTATTCGGATGCCTCTGTTATCCAAACACCACCGCCACAGCCCCACACAAACTCGCTGCTCGATCACTGCCCTGCGTCTTCCTTGGGTACCCCCTGACCACGTTGGCTACAAGTGCTTTGATCCCATCTCCGGACGAGTTCTTCTGTCTCGTAGTGTTTTCTTCGACGAGACCATCTTCCCGTTTGCGCAGGCGGTTCGCTCTTCCTTGCCATGCGCACCACCAACTCTCTCCATCGACGAGTCTTCCAGGAATGTCCCTCTGCCACCGTGCCGCGGCCACCAGTCGTCCGCATGCACGCCTGGCATCTCCCGCTGTAGTTCCTCGATCAGCTGCCATGCCAGCCACACCAGCATCTAACACAACTACCATGGCAGCGGATCCATCCGGCCACAACGCTGCCTTCCCTCTTGATTCTGTTGACATGTCATCACATTCTGCTGCCTCTATGCCACGTTCTGCTGCTACGGTAGTTGAATCCATCCTCGAGGCGATCGACTCTTCTATGGATGCACCAACGGCGTCCCCACCTTCCACCTCCCCGGCGGCCCCTTCGCCAACCCGACGCGCACCTCCGGTCGCGCCCTCCACATCAGCACACCCAATGACAACGCGTGCCAAGGCAGGCATCCATTGCCGCAAACAGTTCGATGACTACGTCCTCGTCTCCATCGCCCCACCGTCACCTGTCCCATCGTCGGTTCGGGGCGCTCTCGGTGATCCTCACTGGAAGCAAGCGATGCAAGAGGAGTATGATGCCCTCGTCCAGAACCGCACGTGGTCCCTCGTGCCTCGACCGCCTGGCGCCCATGTCATATCCGGCAAGTGGATCTTCCGCCACAAACTTCACGCGGATGGGTCACTCGATCGCTACAAGGCCCGCTGGGTCGTTCGTGGCTTCTCGCAGCGGCCAGGCATCGACTACACCGACACCTTCTCGCCCGTCGTCAAGCCGGCTTCGATCCGTCTCGTTCTGCAGCTCGCCGCGGCTCGCTCATGGCCTGTACATCAGCTTGACGTGAAGAATGCATTTCTTCACGGCGATCTCTCCGAGCGTGTCTACTGTCAGCAGCCAGCTGGGTTCGTCGACGCCGCACGCCCAAACGATGTGTGCCTTCTGTCTAAATCCTTGTACGGATTAAAACAGGCGCCTCGTGCTTGGTTCCACAAGTTCGCTGGCACTCTCAACGCCCTTGGATTCACGGCCACGCGATCGGACGCCTCGCTCTTCGTCCTGCACCGAGCACGCGAGACCGCGTACCTTCTTCTCTACGTCGACGACATCGTCCTCACAGCATCATCGATGGAGTTACTGCATCGCGTCATCACCCAGCTGCACCATGCTGTTGCTCTTAAGGACATGGGTACGCTGCAGTTTTTTCTTGGCATCCAGGTGCATCGCTCGTCCAATGGATTCTTTCTGCATCAAGGACAATATGCAAAGGAGATACTTCAGCGCGCCCGCATGACCGACTGTCACACGGTCTCCACTCCAGTGGACACCAAGGCCAAGGTCTCGGCCCAGGATGGCGCTCTCGCTGACGACGCCTCATTCTACCGGAGCATCGTCGGCGCTCTCCAGTACCTTACTCTGACGCGGCCCGACCTTACTTATGTCGTGCAGCAGGTATGCCTTCACATGCATGCGCCACGGCAACCTCACTGGACAATGGTCAAGCGCATTCTGCGCTACGTTCGTGGCACGACGACACATGGTCTCACCATCGCCGCCTCGTCGCCATCCGAGCTCGTTGCCTACACTGATGCCGACTGGGCCGGTTGTCCGGACACCCGTCGATCCACGTCTGGATATTGCGTCTTCTTCGGCGGCTCCCTTATTTCGTGGTCGTCTAAGCGGCAACCGACCGTATCTCGTTCTAGTGCCGAGGCGGAATATCGGGCGGTCGCCAATGCCGTCGCGGAGTGTTGTTGGGTCCGGCAACTTCTTCATGAACTGCACGCCGATCTACAGAAGGCCACCATCGTGTATTGTGACAATGTATCGGCAGTCTACCTCGCACAGAATCCCGTCCATCACCGCCGCACGAAACACATCGAGCTTGACATACATTTTGCTCGAGAGAAGGTGGCTCTTGGTCAAGTCCGCGTACTGCATGTACCTACATCGCAACAGTTTGCTGACATCATGACTAAAGGGCTTCCGGTCGCTGTCTTCAACGAATTCAAGTCCAGCCTATGCGTCTCCAACGGTGACGCTGTGACTGCGAGGGGGTGTTGGAAACCTCCTATTCCACCGGGTGCTACTACGTGATTCTCTCTCACACGTTCTCCCTCACGTAGAGCTTATCCGTGTAACTGATCTACCTAGTCTTATTGCATGTACTAGCTTAGTGGAGTTTGTTACGTGGTTAGTTGGAGTAGTGGCCGCACCTGCTGCTGCATGTACTTGTATATATGTACTCTTCCAATGAATGAATGAATATGAGTTCAGCCTCTCTGTGTCTTTCTTTTCTATAGTCAGTAGTAAAAAATACCAACCCACTCTGGAAGACGCTGCGTGGCATCGCCGCCACGCACGTCTTCTCGCCTCGCAGCCTCGCCGCCGCGCAGGCCGCCCGGGAGCGCGCCATGCAACGCATGCTGAAAGACTTCCGCCGCCACGTCGGGCAGGTGGTCGACATTGGCCACGTCCTGTACCACGGCATGTTCGACCTACTCACCAACACACTCTTCTCCGTCGACGGCCAGGACCAGCTGAGGGACCTTCTGGAGGACATTGTGGGTCTTCTCGCCGAGCCCAACGTGTCGGACTTGTACCCATTGCTTCGGGTGCTGGACCTGCAGGGCCTTCGCCGCTGGACGGCCACGCACATGAACCGCGTCTTCCATGTGCTGGACAAGATCATCGACGCCCGGCTGGGCGAGGGCAAGCATCACCACGACGTCCTCGATGCCCTCCTGGCGCTGGTGACCGCCGGCAAGCTGAGCCGCCGCGAGGTGAAAGCCATGTTATTCGACATCCTGGCGGCGGGCACGGAGACAACCAAGATCACAGTGGAGTGGGCGATGGCGGAGCTGCTGCGGAACCCGGACGTGATGGCGGCGGTGCGCGCCGAGATGAAGGCCGCAATCCCGCAGGAGATGGTGATCACGGAGGCAGACGTGGCGAAGCTGCCGTACCTGCAGGCCGCCGTCAAGGAGTCGATGCGGCTGCACCCCGTGGCGCCGCTGCTGCTACCACGCCTCGTGGTGGAGGAGGGCGTCGAGATTGGTGGCTACGCCGTGCCCAAAGGCGCCACCGTGATCTTCAACTCGTGGTCCATCATGCGCGACCCGGCGGCATGGGAGAGGCCCGACGAGTTCGTGCCGGAGCGTTTCCTCGGGAAGACGGAGCTCGGCATGTGGGGGAAGGAGGTCAAGTTCATCCCGCTCGGCAGCGGACGAAGGGTGTGCCCGGCATTGCCCATGGTGGAGCTCCTCGTGCCCTTCATGGTGGCATCCATGTTGCATGCTTTCCAGTGGAGGCTGCCCGGGGGCATGTCACCTGACCAGGTGGACGTGACCGAAAGGTATACAAGCAACGATATCCTCGTCATGGACGTGCCTCTCAAGCTTGTGCCCATGCTCGCCGTCTAGTCCGTCACTCTCGCCCTGAGTGCCTTATTACTTACATTCTACTACGAATTTTCTAGGAGTATTGTTTTTTTGCAGGGCGATGCATGTCACCTATTGGTACCTGCATGCATGTCACCCTATTGGTTTGGAGTAATGCTACACCTGCAAAGTCTTACGTAAAGATTTTACATACAAACTGATGTGTAATATTGTTATTGGTAATTAAGAAATGAGGAGTCCCACCCACACTGCAAATTAGGAGGGGAGAGAAGAGTTAGTTTGAAAGGTTAAGTAAACCTTTGTAAGTTTTTGTAGGTCTACCTTTTTGATTGGTTTGCATGACGATGAACATGCATGTATGCATCGTAAATCTATGGATATCTTGAATAAGTCATTTCTTTTTATTTTTTATTTTTATGTGTATGTACATCACATGTATACATATGTGTGGACAATTTAAACTGTATTAATATTCTATATAAAAAAAAGTATACGTCCTCACTAGTAGAAAATAGTCATATCATCCGCAGCATTAGTTTCGGTTGGATTTTAAATCGGAAGTAATGTATTCAGTAGTCTCGATCTCAACGGTTAAGAACGGATGGGGACACGATCACCATTAGTCCCGGTTCATTTGTGACATTTAGTTTCGGTTGGTATTACAAACCGGAACTAAAAGGATGATGATAGGCTAACGTCAGGCTTGGATCCATTAAACCCATTTCGTTCCGTTGGTATTACCAAACAGAACTAAAGATGTCCCCGGACTTCGTGCATCCTTAGGTCGGCGCTTGCACGTGCACGGTTTCATTCATTGTACGATTTTTTTGTTCGTTCGACAGCAACAGCAAGCTATAACCACGAGCGAGGATGCATACTACTCCTTGGTAGGAACTCCTTCGTAGGATGCAATCTGCCAGTCAATAAGCATATTAAACTATCAAGAATCTAATACATGGCAAAAAAAGATCATTGTGATTACAGAAGATACATATGGTCTACATGATGCGGAAGATTTACTTTCTAGCCACAAATCCCAAACAAGAGTAATACATGTCATCCTTCACTAGGAGACTGTCTAGTTAATACTCAAAGCACATCTTAAGCAATTTGAATATCATCTTACTATTATAACTGTGTGATTATAAACAACATGGCAGGCACCTCACGTTTGCACCTATCATTTTCCGCATATCAAGCAGATTGGAGGGCTTTCTGAATATAACATCCAAGATGCCGCACTTTTCGTATTTGAAGACGAGGCCTTAATATAGAAAGAGACGCATCTTAGCGTTTTGCAAGTATAGAAATCATCGCAATACATACATGAAGAGATGAGTATATGGAATGACTTACACTCACCACAAGTTAAGTTACAAGCCAGACAAGATTTATTCCAAATCATCCATAAGACAGGGTCCGACTGCGGACAAGATAAACGACAAAAGCAATGAACTTGTCTCACTAGCCCAGGTGACGACCAAGGTCCTCTAATCATCGGGGTACGTCACGTACATGCGGCCACTGCCTTCATCGAACTCCCACTGAAGCTGCGTAGCGTCAAACGCCTCTGGATCTACGGTACGTGGACCTGTGATGTCTTAGTAATCGGTGAGTCACAAGGACTCAGCAATCTTTCGACCATGATACCGAAACTAATCAAGTTATTGGGTGTGGAAGGATAAGTGTTGAGTTTGCAGCAGCACTAAGCATATATGTTGGCTAACTTACGAGAACAAAATGTAAAGTGAATGGTAGACGCATGATGGCCAGAGCTACATCATGATCACTAAGTGATCCTAAACACCTACTTACGTCAGTCATAACCCCAGCGTGTCCTCGGTCGGAGAAGGAGCTCGCGACAGGGACAGTCACGGTTACGCACACAGTTGGCATATTTTTACTTAAGTTTTATTACAAGTTATCTAGAATCGGATGTTAAATAAAGTTTCCAAGTTACCACATAGCTTTCCGAAAGATATTAACCCTGTAGGGATGCTCCAACTAGTCCATCACAAACTACCACAAGTTGCTCTAGAGAGAAAATCTCAACCTCGAGAAAGCCCAAAGTATCACTAATATCCCAGTCACAAGACATTCGCTAAAAGTAAGACGAATCCAGCAAGTCTGATCCCAATAGGAGCCGCGCATATCTCTGTCTCAGGGTACTACCGGATGGGTCTAGCTACGAGTAAACCAAACCTCGAGTTTCCTCGCAGTGGCCCCGCAGGCAGCCCGTTTTGGACCGACACTCATGAGGAGCATTGGCCCTAGTTGTTGATTAATTGTCCTTGGGGTAGCTATTCCGTATGCTTTTTGTTAAGTTGTTTTGCAAATGTAGTATCAATGTTGGGCCTTGCCGGAAGAATCTTAGCTCAAAGCGAATTATCAAGGGGGTTCCCATAACAACCCAAAGCGTGTTAGGAGCGCTCAACATGGAACATAACACCGGTAACCGAAACTAGGACGGCAAAAGCGGAACAAAACACTGAGCAAAATGCCAGCCCTTCCGTCTTTTACCAAGTATATAGGTACATTAAATTAAACAGCAGTAATAAGATGATATTCAAAGGTCCATGTTAACACATGGATCAGCCTGCACCTGCAACTAGCAATGCTATAAGAGAGTTAAGCAAGGGCTATCTTAGCCAATCAATATTTGCTAGGTTGTGGAGGAGTTTTGAAGAGTTCAAGTATAATCTCAACTTAAAACAATTGTGATTATGGGAGGGTGTTAAACATATCTTTCTTGTTCCTTAAGATGTAATCTCCAACAACATGTATGCTTATCTCAGGGATATGCCCCTGTTATATAAAACGAAGCCGTCGCCTCTTGAGAGGTACGACGTTACAACCAAGTTTACATAGGCCAAAAATTTCTTTAACACAAACCAAAAATTCGACACCCAATAATATCATATAAGTTCATCGTGTATATATTGGCCGATAAATTGCAACCCGGAAGATAAAAGAAAATCCACGAGAGCAACGGAAGGAGCTACACCCGGAACAAGATAGATAAAAGATCCACGAGAGCAACGGAAGAAGTTACAGTGGCTGACAAACTACAGCAGCAGCAGCACTCTGAACCAGGCCAAGGAGGGGTTTCTTCCAAAGGAGGGAAAGCAACCACACAAAACTCGTGTATATTTACATGCCCAGGAGAAGTTTTGGGGTTTAATTACACAGCCAGCACGCATAAACGTCCACACGTTCTGCGGCATCAGGTGGACGAGACGACGACGCTCATCGCCTCAATTTACAGTTCTGCCGATGTCTCCATGCAATGCAATACTTAGTTTCAGGATACACCGTGCGTCGACGGGGGCGTTATCATCAGCCCAATCGAGCATTTCCATGGGCAGCCGGACTCGGGTGGTTGCCGGCGACAAGGATGTCTTTGATCCGGTTTAGCGGTACGGCAGCCTGGTTGATTCTCTGAAAATGAAACAAGTGTTTGGTGTTTATTAGAACTCTGCTGCCAAATTGGCACAGGAAATCCAAGAATGATAGTAAACTGACACAACAGGAGTTGCTGAAATATAAACGCCCGCAAAATTTTGACATGCTACATACTAAGAGAGGAGTTCCTGAAGTCGCAATATCTGGGATATCCTAGAACTGTCCGATTATTGGACGGCCAACAATAAGACAACAAGCAGAGCTTTTAAGCACAGGGAAAATAAACCTATGAACATGCATGATTCATCAATTAGTATCTGAATGACAAAGGTATCAATTTGAACTTTTCCTTGCAGGTGTATTAATAACTTTGATAAAAGCGGCACGAATGATAGTTTGAGATACAAATATATGTATGCCATAACCTACCTGAATTTCAGACCAAACTAGGCTGTTCAGTTGCATGGAAAATTTGGCTAGAATGATCAAAAGGAAGGCGTCCCACGATTACCTCCTTGCTGCTGGCAGGTTGCACTTTGACCTGCTGAAGCTGCAGCTTGCCCTTCTGCCAGCGCCGTCGGAAATACGCCATCCCCATCAAAGCGGCAGCAGCCACAACGATAGGCCACAGCTTGTTGCTCTCCTTAGCGCTCCTGTACAGCGATATAAGTTGCTTCTGCCACCACACGTTGCGTGGGGCTCCAGAACCGTCAGGCTTGCTCTCTTCGCCAGAAGCAACAACATTGGACGAGTCAGTGACAGGATCAACATTTTGGAGCATTGTATTTTCTTCGGCCTTCTCATTGGCACTGTCAATAGCTTCTTTCTCGGCGTCAGTTGCGCTGTAACCAGACGATTTGAACGTAACCAGGTCTTTCCCAACCGGACTACCCCTGTGCAACTCGCTGCCATCATCAGGTTCCATATCAACAGAGGAAAGGCTTTTCCCTTTGTCGAAGGACGGGGTCCTGTCAAGATCATCATCCTTCAGTTTCTCCTGCCGGTCGTCCTCCGTATCATCGTCATCGCCCTTGTCAGAGACTGCATACTGGCTGCCGTGTGCCTCCTGCCGCTCTATGCTAGCATTAGCTTCCACAAGGAGACCCCCAGGCTCATTCTGCGGCACCGAGAAATGGCCAGACATCAGCAGCGCCGAGGCTGCCGAATCGCCCCCTTCTGCGCCATACACCTGGCCTTCAGACTCCTCGTCGGAAGGTTCGGTTCTTGCCGGACCAGGCGCAGACGCGTAGTTTGACGCGGTGAGCTGCACGACCTCCCAGTCGTTCCCGCGGGGAGAAGTCTGCCCGGTGCCACTCTGGTGAGGCTCCATCTTCGAGCTGCAGAGATCCTTCAAAGTCAGAAAAACTCATGACAAGCAATTGTACATAGCGAAAAAGGCTTTCGCCCGGCTTTATAAATAAAGCAAGCAGCAATTGTACATAGAGACATGCAGGCTTCAGCAAAGGAATCGTTCATAACTTGCACACTTTTTCAGTAGTGTAAAATTGATCTGTGTGATTTGCAGTTAACTGTGACTGGGAATTTAGTAAAAGCTAAAAAAATAGTCCCTCCAATCAAAAATATAAGATGCTGTATTTTGTTTCCTGAATTGTGTGTATATAGACACGTTTTAGTGTGTTTGTTCACTCATTGGAGTCTGTATTTGTGAAGGAAGGGGGGGTAATAAACAGATGCAACATAATAGTAGCTGTTTTGAGCTATTAGAGCTGCTTTAAGCTACTAGAAGAATATATGCAGAAAGAAGTAGTAACAGAGTTGAGAAGCATAGCAAGTGCAGTCCAGTGAACCTAAAGCTTATCGCACATCCCGGACGGACATGAGCTAGATGCCTAGCTCTATTGATTTCAGGCAGCAGCAGCAGCAGCATGCATAAGGATTACAGTAAGAGCAACCCAATCAGGCAAAATTAATAAGTCCGGTAGAATCCCGAGCAGGCAGGCACAACAAGGTACAGTAGAAGAAGGAATGAAGTACTAGGACGCAGCAGAACCTAGCGCGTGTATCTCTCTCTCCGCAAGGCTAACACACACGGCACGAGCAGTTAATCGGCTACTAGACGGGAGCGGGAGCGGACAGAACCGCCGGACGGACGGACGGCCCGGAAACCCAGCAGCCGGCCGTAGACGAAGGGCGAGGGGATCCGATCGGAGCCTCCCGTCCCGGCCTCAGACGGGAGGGAGGGAGGGGGGGGGGGGGGGATCGGAGGAGGAGGAAGGGATTGGGGTTGGGGGAATCCGTACCGGCGAGCGGAGAGCGGAGCAGAGGAGGCTTCCGTCGCGACCGATGGCCGAATTTTTAACGGGGAAAGTGGGGAGAGGGGGAGGACGAGGAGAGGAGAGTCGGGGTGAGGCGTGGCGTCACGTTTGCTTGCTCGCCCGACCCAAGATTTTTTTTCCTTTTTTTCTTTTTGTTCGTAGTGGAGGTGGTGGAGACTGGAGACTGGAGAGAGAGAGGGGGAAGATCTTTTCTACCGCGACCGCGAGAAGCCTCTAGCTGCCGCGCCGGGTTGGGTTAGGCCGAGGCCCTTGCATCTCTCTCTCCGGGGGTCGGGGGCCTATGATAGCCCCGGGCCGGGTTGGGTTTGACGGGGCTTGCTTGCTTGGCAAAGAAGAAAGCATTTCCATTATAATAGGGTGATGCCCTGCGCCGGCGCGTCTGCCGAACGAGTCGGTCGGCCGTGCGCGGGCCGTCTGATTTATAGACAGGTCGCGCCGTTAAATTTTTATGCAGCAATTTTTTTCGATGCAATAAATTTTGACGCGATGTAGTTATTTTCGTCAACGATTGCAATAAAAAAATTGTAGTAAAAAATATCTACGTGATCGTAGCACAGAAACGAAGCTGATGGTGCATGGTAGCAAAAGTCAAACACCGGTTATAGCAAATATCTACGTAAACGTGTATGCAACTTTGTTAGTGAACGGTTCCAGCAAAAAATGATGCCGGTTGTAGCAAAAATTAACACGGTTGTAGCAAAAGTCAAAACGCCGGTTGTAGCAAAAATCCAACAAACTCGAGTTGCAACCAACTATGGATGCAACTTTTTTTTAAACAGATGTAATAAATAAAAAACGTTTATAGCAAATATAAATGCTGGTTGCAGCAAATTTAAACCGGCTCGTCGTATACGTGTTGAGGTGATTATACGGTCACTGGCTCGTCGTATAGCTCTGTATTCAGGTGAGTTAACTAGTCAACCTAAGCAACATTGACCGGTCAGTGGGTGAATATGTCGTGCGGTCCCGCGTGTAAGTGGGTGAATAAGAAATACGCACAAGAAAATATGTGATTGCAGCTGTTGTTCGAACCAGAACCCTTCGAATGGCCGGACCGCTAAAGAACTCATATCGGGGTCGCCCCCAGGCCATGAAGCACCGATGCGGCACGGGAGGAAGCGAGAGGGGGGTCGGAGGAGGATCGGATTGGGGTTGGGGGAATCCCTACCGGCTTGCGGAGCAGAGCAGAGGAGGCTTTCGTCGCGACCTATCGCCGAATTCTTAACGGGGAAAGTGGGGACAGGGGGGAGACGAGGACGAGAGTCGGGGTGAGGCGTGGCGTCACGTTTGCTTGCTCGCCCGACCCAAGATTTTTTTCCTTCCTCTTTTTTTCCTTTTTTTTCTTTTTGTTCGTAGTGGAGGTGGTGGAGACTGGTGACTGGAGAGAGAGGGGGAAGATCTTTTCTACCGCGACCGCGAGAAGTTTTTTTTTGTAATAACTGCGAGAAGCCTCTAGCTGCCGCGCCGGGTTGGGTTAGGCCGAGGCCCTTGCGTCTCTCTCTCTCTCCGGGGGCTATGATGGCCCCGGACAGGGTTGGGTTTGATGGTGCTTGCTTGCTTGGCAAAGAAAAGGCCTTTCCATTATAATACCATCTTTATTTAATATTAAAGCGGCTATTGCTTCTGTCCAAAAATTCGTTGTGACATTTTTATGGTAATTGAACCCATAGTCCACTCACCAGGTGAAAACAATTCACTAGGGTATTCCTCCCAACCTCCCCTCTGCGCCTCCACATGCGAGAGATGCACCGGCCCGACCACCCGACTTCGTGCCTCTCGCCGAAAACCGGTCGCCGCCGTCGACGACCACACCGACAACCTCCCTCGTCCCGCCTTCCTCCTCTTTCCACTCCGCTCCCCTCATTTTCTCCCGCAGTCCCGTGTGGCTGCGATGCAGACGATGTCGGGTGCGACGGCGATCTCCGCCAGATCCGGTCGAGGAGACGCGGCAGGGGACGGATCCATATTTGGGGATGGTGTGGAGGTGATCTAGAAGGCGCCGGAGGAGGTCGAGTGGCGGGGCTTGAACTCCAAGTTCATGGCATTGGCGTTCCTCGCTAGATCCAGGAGCGGTCGTGGGCACCGCGGAGGATGCGGTGGTGGTAGCGAGCTCGCACCAGGCGGTGGCCCGAACGATGCAGCGCGGCCAGGCGAAGGATCATGTGCCGGTGGGGAGGCGGAGGCGGAGGGAGGAGGTTAGATGGACTCGAGCATGGAGTCGTTGCGCTCGCTGAAGGATTAGGGAAGGGGCGGGTTGTGGAGACTTTGGGGCGGCTGGTGGAGGCACTAGCCTTGTCCGAAGTCCGGACGAGGTGACCGGTGGCGGCTCGCCATGGCTGCACTGCGCGGGAGCGGACGCATGCGTTCAGTGGACAGTCCGTGTGGATGGAGTTGATCCATGGAGAACACGTGCAGAAACCATCTCGAAGTGCTGCTATGGCTGTCCACGCATCGGCCTTAAACTTTGTATACACGTTCCCAAAAACAGCCTACATGTCTACCTCTACTCGCCCGAAGGAATGCAAGAGGCCTCTGCCAGGTTTCCAGGCTCTAAACCTTCTCATGCATGATATGTCGGCACGTATATATAAGTGTTTGTGTCTCTATTGTGTTCAACAAAAAAGGATTCCAAGCTCTAAACCTCGATGCTTCATTCGCGGATGTTGGTCAAGGCGTTCGTGGAGCTGTTGTTCGTGACCATGCCAATGGATTCATCGGTGCATGCACAACGACTATAGAATTTGTCTCGGATGTGATAGCGGCAAAAGCAGAAGCAATGAGACGTGGTTTGCTTTTTATCCATTCAAACGGATAGCTTGATCGTGGAAGAAGCACAGTGGCGGAGGCAGAAAATTAGGACACGAAGGGCCAAGTATAGTTAAAACTTGTTAGGGAGGGCCAATTCATCAAAAACACCATTTTAATACATAAAAAATAACTATTACTATTCATTCTATGCTTAAATCACTAATGTTAGGGGGGCAGGGCCCTGGCTGACACCCCCCGTCTCCGCCACTGCAAAAGCATTGAACAAGAATGATGGATACTCCTTATTAACAGCACCAATCCTCACCGAGTGTCCAAGTTTATTTCGGAAAGGTATGCATTAAACACTGTAATAGGGAGTCTAATAAAGTTGCTCGTGAGGTATCTAGTTTTGGAAGCCACCGTCTATTTGGTTGCATGACCCTCTTAGTTTTTTCTAAGTTTCTAGCGCATGATGTAAATGTGATTTGATTTAATAAAGCTAGTCATGATGGTCTTTATGTCCAAAAAAACTTGTAGCATTGGCAACTTGGTTTACCCTAATGCCCTTCTTAGGTGAATTTCTCCCAACATCCTGATCCCCATGTTGTTGATTATTGTCGTGTTCGGATAAATTAAAGAAAAATATATTCGATTTCTCAAGTTTACCAAAAGTATACAGTTGGTCCCTTAAAAATGGACGATATTTGGTCCCTCAACTGTCAAAACCAGGGAGGCTTCATCCAAAAACTGGTTTCAGTGGAAAACCGACCACGATGGCAACGGTTTTCTCTCTCCCATCCCTCTTTCTATCTTGATTTATCGCTTGTCTAAGCCGAATTGGATCCAGGTGACGACCATCAAACCACCGCCACTACCACCGCCTCCCGCACCTCCCTAGCGAATTCCAATCATCGACGAGTTGACGACCCTCCACCCAGTCGTCCCTGTTGATCTTGGTCATCGCTCTCCTCCTCCGACACTACGACGTGTCATCCATCGTGCTGAGGAGAGGTCAAGATGCATAGTGGCTACCATTTTCCATGCCTCCTCTTCCACATGGGGTCTCACCTACGTCCCATGGATCTTGTCAGAGGTTGTCCGGAGAGGAGATCTAGGCCATGACCTGTCGGGAGAGGAGATCCAAGCCATGGACATCTCCAACATGCTCCAAGCATGAAGATTCCTTGCGAGTTTCGTGGACTCCACAACTTGAGTGGTCTCACCATCACCCAAGCTTAGCTCGATATTAAGATCCTCCACTATGTAGGCCAAATCGGGTGCCAAATTTTCTTTTTGATATTTAGGCACCGATGCCCTACATTGCCCAGTCGGTGTCAAACAAAAGATTCTGGAAACCGATGCTTCTACTTGCTCCGGTGTCAAATTTGTTGAGCCAATAAAATAAGGACGTCACCATCCTTTCTCATGCAAACCAGCCGAAGGCACTGGTCATTGGGTAATTTAGGCACATTTATTACTAGTTTATATGTGTTTGGGCTCGAGCTGGCATCGATGCTAATTCTTCTATAATGTGTGGCCGATGCTAAAAAAATGTCCAACTAACAGTTGTGTGTGTACGTGGCTTGTTTTTCAAAAATATGGTTACGCCCGCCACACCAACCTTCCCGTGCTCACCCCATCTTGAACGAAGGCAACGGTCGTACCAGTCGTGGCATGGAATGCCGTGCACGGGAAGCTACCACCATAATGGGCATGTGTTCCAGCGTGCTCCCTAGAACATCGACAGCTACGGCCCAGCTCCTCTTGCCGATCCGAAATGGGCATCTCGCCACTAGAGTCGCGTACAATTGAGCCAAGGTGAGAGGGTCACGAGGAAAGGACACCGATAGCCGTCATCGCCATAGCATTGATGAATACCCTCGTTGCCGCGACTATCGTCATAGAAGGTTGGGCATGGGAAAGAGGGCGATATTGCAAGTAGGGAGAGAGAGATAGCATGACGATGTGGGGTGGGTGACGGGTTTGACCAAATAATCTGTATGGCGTGGCAAGGGAGGATAGTGAAAAACCGTTGTCACGTGGCAGGTTTTTCCACTGAAACCAGATTTTGGACCAAAGTTAACCGGTTTTAAGACTTCGGGTTTTAAATTTCTCCCAATTTTTTTTGAAAGGACCAAGTATATAAGTTTGGTGAACTTGAGGGACTAAAAATACACTTTTCTCTAAATTAAAGGATCCATGGTTGACGAAGTTAGATGAAACGTTATTAAAGAACATTAATTGGGTAGTACTAACAAGATCAAGAACTAGCTATTTGTGGAAATAAAAAAATATATATTGGATATTTTAAAATTGTGCATCAGGTATTTCAAAAAATGTTCATCATGTGTTTCAAAAGTGTTTGTATTGTACTAAGAGATGTTTTCTCGTGTTTTTAAAGATAACACGATGGAAGATTTTTAAAATATAGGGTGAATAATATTTTCAAATTCACAAAGAAATTTGTGGAATATTCAGTGAATATTTTCCAAAAACCGATGAACAATTTTTCTAAAAATACACCGAAGATTTTCTGAAATACACTATAATCATTTTTCAAATAATATTCATCATGTTCTCTTTAAGTGTCAAGGTACACTTTTCCCTTTTTTATTTTAATGTCTCTTTTTGATTTATTCATTGTTGCAAAGACTTCGCAGCAAAGGTCATGATTTTAGGATTTTGAAGAACACCGAATGTGTGGACAATCTAGGAACAAAATTGACATATGGGATTCACCATATTGTAAGCTAATCTTAAGTTGACTATTAGTTCCTGGCATTAAAAATTCCATTGGGCTAGACTTCCTTTTGGCTAGTACATTTGGATAGACTTTGATATGGACCACGCCAGTGGATTCCACCACCTTGATCACGGGACCGGATAAACACAATTTCCACCAACATATGCAAACATAAGTTCTAGAACCCTGTTGAGTTACACATGAAGTAGACACTCATTTACACGAGATTATTCTGTTCATATAATGATAGGTTAAAAGTTGAGTGTAAAATGGAATCAGAGAATAAACAAGCACCACCTCATGTGTGATCCATCCTTTCACTTTTATAATTAGAAATACATTTGCGCCTAAACTATACTATACTTCCAACCATAAAAAATTATAATAAAATGAAAATAAGAATAAGTGAACATCACATCATATACATTACAAGTGTATAACAACGAATAATATAATTGTTATTTTGGAAATATTGTAATGTTGTAAGTAACATAAAAAAATTAAATTACTTAGGATTGTAGTATGATACACTTAAAAACATAAGTATAAAAGTTTATTATAAAAAATAAATGTTTTATATCGATTAGGGTCTAAAAATGGTTTGGGCCGGCTCTGCAAAGGAGTAAAAAAAATTAATAACTGAGGGATCCCGAAGGTTCCCGGAGATTTAATCAATGAAACCTACAATACAACACATCTTACAAAAAGATCCTAAAGAAACAAAGACATAGAACCAAGTCCTTAGACTTTTGTATGAAGGAACCTACATAGAAAATATAAAGGCAATCAGGTCCATCATCTCCATGTCGGGCTCACCTCGCTGTTGTCGATGATCATGTCACTTAGTGGCGACGAGAGCGCCATAGCTCGAAGCCATATCTACCAACGAGAAGAGTAACTGCCACCCCTAAAGGCATCATGGTCGGGATGAAGAAAGGAGACCACCCTTCGATTAGAAGAAGCAATGGCAAGACGACAAGAGTAGGCCATCGACCGCTGCTGCACGCGTCATCACTCTGCGAGCAAACAATCCACTATTGATAATCAGAAGAAGCGGGAGTCCTTCTCCAAATCAAGAAAAGAATTTCGAGCTTATTCGACGAGGCATTGGAGGCACACCCCAAAACAGCGGATGACCACTAGCCACCACCAGGATTTTCTCCACTGAATGCCACCAATGTTGCTCTCCTACGACAACGACAATCTCCTCAACGGCATAGCGCCACTCACTGGCATAAAGCCCAACACCCCTGAGGAAACAACATAACTGGTAGAATTATGTACAACACAATATCGAGTACCTCCCCCATCTCCTTCCCGACCGACAACAACGGCGGCAAATGTCCAGGATTGGCCCGAGCTCGGGACACCCTCGGTGTCGCCTTCTTTCTTGAATAGTGGAGAAGGGAGGAGAAGGAACGATTGTCGGTTGTGGTAAGTCTACCTGCAAAGGTGTAATTACACAACAGTATTACAACTACACATGGCATTTAGAATAATAAATATTACCGGCTTTTATTTATTTAGAAACTTATTTATCTTCTTTAATTCAATAACACGTTGCTTAAACTCGCACCATTCAAAAAGAATATTCATGGATTACATTTATGTCATAATTGAACATGCTACTATCTTATTGTTAGGTTAATTCATCCTAATTTCTTAACATAAATAACAAAATACAATCATATTCTTAAAAGTGCCTACCTTCAATATTTTTTCCAATCTGCTGATGATAGCATTGGCCGCTGCATTCTCGTTTTCCAGTGATTATCAGACTATAAAATGCAAAAGAGTTAGTTAATATAGAACTAGAATTTGATTGTTCATTACGGAGAAAGATTTGATTACTGGATCACGACTAACTAGCATGATCTATACAATTTTTTATGAGCATTTTTTAAATAGTGATAAACTTTTTTATAATTGATGAACAGATTTTGAGTTCGATAAGCATTCTTTTAACTTGATGGGAAAAACAACAAGTACAATTTTTTCGAAAAATGGATGAATTTTTTTTGAATTTGATGAATATTTTTGAAATATATAAACAAATTTCGAATTTGGTGAAATATATTGAATTTGATGAAAATTATTCAACCTTATTAACAAAATCTGAATTCAATAAACTTTTTTTGAATTCAATGAACAAAAAATGTTCGAGAACAAAATCACAAAACATAATAAAGAAGGAAAGGATAAAAAACAGAGGGAAATGGAAAAAAAGAAAAAAAAGAAGGAAAAGACGAAAGTAAAAAAAGGAGGGTACATGGCAGGTCGCTTGCTGCCGACCTGCGCGCCTAATAGGATTTCCAATTTGACACAGTCTTTTTTTTCAAAAGCTAACGCCTACACGTGTGGGTGTTTGTATTTGCCCACACGCCTTCATAGCTCATTTTGTCACTTCAAAACAGATGACATCGACGGAAAAAAAATTAGTTTTTGGCTCAAAAATATTTTATCTTCTAATTAAAATTTATTTTTATCATTAAATTTGTCTCAACGAGATCTTCAAAACTAGATCACATGTTGATATATTTCGATGGAAAAAATATTGAGCAACAGTTGCCAAGATGTTACACTATAGTTGTCATAGTATTTACTCTAAAGTTGTCATAACATGTTCTATCTATTTCTCTTCTAGATTTAAAGCTACCGTTTTATTTTTAAACTACTTTTTATGATATTTTTATTAATTAACCATGGTAATTTTTAGTAATTAATCACGGCAAATTTAATGCATGGATCATGGAAATTCTGTAGTAATTCATCAAAATTTATTTTTAGTGGTAGAAGAAAATATACCTGAAACATATCATGGCAATTTTAGTGTAAACACCATGGCAATTCATGTACAATAGACATGACAACTTTTAACCAAAAAAAATCATCGAAATATATTGATATGAGATCTAGTTTGAAAGATCTCGTTATGATGGATTTAATGATGAAAACGGATCTTCAATTAATTTTTCATTTAAGAATAAAACATTTTAAAAATTGGAAATCAAAAAAGAACCTCACATGCATACATACTGTGACATGGCGCAATCTGTATTATAGATGTGTGAACCGATATTACTTCCACCACACATGTAAGCGTTATCGCATTTTTTAAGAAAAGACACAGTCGACCGAATGGACAGGTGCGCTCTTTATTGCGTCGTTCATGTAGCACTGCCGTGAATTAATAAATGCAGCGGTCAACAATTTTTGAGATAAAATATAATCTATTTTTCTACATAACATTTTTTGAAAAGATATTTGTAATATTATTTGTTGATAATGTCTGAACAAAAATTAAAATGTAAAATTTTCTTAATTTATGAACATGTTTTGAAGAAACAAGTTATGTTTTTGAAATTTTAAACATTTTATAAAATATGGTCATATTTTAAAATCCGAAACAGTTTTTGGTAAGTTCCAGACATTTTTTAAAAAGTGGGTCGTTTGAAAAAGAAAAAAAAATCAAATAAATTTGGTCAAAAGAATCAGCAGAAAAAAAAAGGATATGAAGTGGTCAGGAATCTTTTAGAAAAATCCCAAAACTAGAATCAATAAAACGCTAGGCGGCCCAATTAATTCGTTCCCCACGCCAACTCTATGCAGCAGGACGACCAGAGCAACGAATTTACGAGAGCTGCTTAGGAAGCCTTCGAAGGGTCATTCTCACGCGCCACCACTTCGCGTGTTTTCAGTTGCCGCCACGTATAGCGTTCTGGGTGTTTTCTCGGATTGTATTTTTTTATTTTTTCACACGCGTTTTCGGCTTTTAATGGGTTTTTAGGGTTTCTCGGTGTTTTGTTTTTATCGCTGGTCTTTCTTAGCCTTTGAAGCAAAAAAAAGTAAAAAAATGCAAGAATAAACATGTTTTTTTTTCATTCTCCACGGGCACGGTTTTACATTTGTGGTCGTGCCTCTCCAAAATGAAAAAAACGTGATTTTTTTTCTTTTTCAAGAGGCACGGTTTTGCTTCGGTGAGAGACACGGGATTTGCTTTCGTGAGAGGCACTCGAAAACGAAAAACAACGCGTTTTTTTGTTTTTGCTTCTCCGAGAGGAACGAATCTGCTTCCACGAGAAGCACGGTTCTGCCTCTCGGAAACAAAACAAAAACGCGGGTTTTTTTGTCGTTCCTTGAGAGGCGCGATTTTGGTTCTGCGAGAAGCACTTATCTGCTTCCTCAAGAGGCATAGTCGTGCCTCTCGAAAACAGGAAAACGCGTGTTTTTTCTTCCGCGAGAGGCATGATTTTTTTCGTCAAAAAAAGTTCTTCAAAACCTATCAACGTGGGATCTATTTTTAAATATCTCGACGCGAGAAATCTAGCGACGAAAAAAGTTTGAGATTTGGACTCATGGCGGCGTAGCTGCCCTCCTCCTCTGGTTCCAGCTCCTCCGGTGTGGCGATGCCGCACGTCGCCGTCCTCCTCCTCTGGCTCCCGCTCCTCCGGTGTGGCGACGCCGCACGCGCCGTCAAGCCCGAGCCAGAGGAGATGCCGCTCCACCAACACAGCCGCGGGAGCAACCTTGACATAAGCGAGGATCGCCGCCAACCTTCCCCTCCCGCGACCACCTTCTCCTGGTCAAGCCAAAGAAGAAGCCGGCAGCGACTGTCGTGGTGAAGAAGGAGCATAGGGCCATGGTCGTCGAACTCGACGTCGGCCTCAAATGATTGCGCGGCAACTACGTGTGGGAGGAGATGGAGCGCCAGCGCCACGCTCTGGAGGAAATCACCGAGTGGCGCCGCGGCCATGAGAAGGGCAGCGTCATCGTCCTCTCTGACAACGACGAGGAGGCGACCACGTCGACCCCGCCCGTCCGCAGCGGCGACCCAGGGCAGGGCTACAGCAAAGACGACGGCGACCCACCAAGTGACGGTGACGACGACTACACCAACTTATGCAAGCTCCTCGGCATGAACTAGGCTCGAGGTGGCGATGTACTTTTTTTGTTTTTTATGTATGTTTTTAAATTTGTGTAAATGTGAATGAAACCGTCTATATTTCGTCCAAAACTGAGTATATTTTGTTGAATTTAAGTCAAATTTGTGTTTGAAATCGACGGCTGGGTGCCCCCCCCCCCCCCCCGAAAATGTGGCCGGTTAGGGTACCAGGAGGCGGTATTTCAAGCCCGGGGTGACCGAACGACTAAAGATGCTTTAAGACATTTAAAAAAACAAATCTATGGAAAAAAAGAAAATTCTCAGATTGTGACAAGCATCATACGTACAGTGTGTTACTTATCGTAACCTGAAAAGGTGAAAATCATTACCTACTAATACTAATAAAGCACATATTGCTTCTGTGGTACGTCATGAAAATTGTTCCTGAAGTTTGCATAAATTACCCATCATGACATCGATAAGTAATAGAAAAATGTTTCACAAAGCGAAAAATCACGGACAGGCCAGTCCATGTAAAATCCTTCTATATTACGTTCTGCATGCTGGGAAAATATCCAACACACTGTATGGGCCGGCCCATGCACAGGCGCCTGTTTTTGTAGTTTTGTTTATTTATTTATTTTGAGTTCCATTTTATTTTTTCTATTTTAAATAATTTAGAAATTCAAATATCCTTTAAACTTTTAATAAACTGAAAATTTTAAATCAAAATATTAAAAAAATAAGTTTTTGTAAACAATGCTCGCACATACAATAAAATGTTTGCAAGTTTGAAAAAATCTTTGTGAAATAAGAAAAGTCCATGATTTCAAATCAAACTCCATGTATTAAATATTATTAAAGGCATTTAACAAAATGCTTTATCAATTCAAAATATGTTAATACATTTAAGAAATGTCCTAAAATTTTAAAAATAGCTAATGTCTGTTTTGATAGTTTCTTTTTTATTTAAAATTATCCGTTCCATTTTTGATTATTCTAATTTAAATAATTTAGAATTGCAAATGCTTTTGCATATTAAAAAAATAGGAATTTTGAATTAAAATGTTGACGAAAACATAAAATGTTTGTGGATTCAAAAAAAGGCCGGATTTTTATACTTTTTGCAAATTCCAAAACAATGTCCGTGAATTTAATAAATATATTAATGATTTATAAAAATGTTTGTGTATTCAGAAAAACTTCATTTGTTTCAAAAATGTTTGTGAATTTAAAGTAAAATCCTCCAACATAAAAATTATGTTCGTATTTTCTAGAATTGGTTGCCAATTCAAAAGAAAATATTTAAACTTGTTCGAAATATAAAAAATATTCACAATTTTGAGTAAATGTTTGTAAATTGTAAAAAAATGTTGTATTTGTAAAACTGTTCATGAACGATCTAATGTATATAGTTAAACATTAATGCTTCTAAATCTTTGTGACAATATACCCATGTGAATTTTGAAGAATTAACTGTTGGATGGATCGGATTATTATTTATGTTTTCTAAAAAAAATCTTGAAATTCAGAATAATTCTTTGAGTTACCAAGATTTTTGACAACCATGATTTATTTATTTTTTGAAAAATGTAAAGATTGCTTCAACTTGTCAATAAATTTAAAAAAAGAAACATTTTCTTGCATTTGTGCACAAAATTTCAAAATCAAGCGATGATGTGTGAACATAGTGTGATCATCATCATTAGAGATTATGTTTTTTTTATTATATTGCAACGCATGGACCATTTTGCTAGTAATCATTAAAGGAGTATTCCTCAACCAATAATTTCACAGGACGGCAGTTTGGGCATTACCTATACGGCGGTTAAGGGGCCGTTAGAGTACAATTTGCAAACGGGCGCACACGCCACTCAGCATTAGACCGGCCCATCTATGCTTTTTTTTCTGTTTTTAAACACCACAAATTTGCGCACGAGTGTTACAACTGGAACGCGCAACCTGTTTCTCAAGTGCTAGCTACGATAACCAACAGGAAACACACCTCCTATCAGTTGATCCATGCGATCGTTCCATCACCGTTTCTTCCATTGATCTTACTTTGATCTAACGGACGATAGTGCGCCGCGCTCTATACAAGGACCGAGCTCTGAAACATCCTCGTTGTTTTAGGAAAACATGTCATAATTTTTACAAAAGATGACGTGATTTTTGCAACATGGCATAATTTTTGCAACATGGATCGTAATTTTTGCAACATGTCATACTTTTTGCAACGTGAGTCAGAAGATGTCATAATAAAGAAGAAACGCTACAGACAACTCCACCAGCAGATCAACTGACTCGTGAGGTGAATGTCATTAGAAAAAAGAGAAAGTTTCTGCAACACGCTCGTTGTTTTTGCAATGATGTCGTTGTTTCAGGAATTGTTTCTGTAATGTGGTCGTTGTTTCAGGAATTATTTCTGCAACACGACCGTTGTTTCTGCAATGGTTTGTTTTTTCAGGAATTAATGGGTGAAGGAGGCGACCGAGCCACGTGCAAGTTAGATTGGACGGCTCGCGCACGGAGATCCGACGGCTATCGACGTGACGGATGTTTACGAGACATGTACTCAAGGACACGTAGCAGTGCCCTTGTTATATATACTTCTTTTTGTTCTTTTATTATTTTCCTCTCTCATTTTCCTTTCTTTTTCATTTTTATTTCTTATTTCCTTTTCTTCTTTTCTTCTTTTCTTGTTCCTTTTTCTTTTTCTGAAAAAGGGTGAGCTTTCTTTATCAAAATCGATGAACTTTCTTCGGTAACTTTCTTAAAATCAGTGCACTTACTTTTAAAAAAAATTATTTAGACAAATCGAATTAATGAACTATGTTTGAAAATCCATGAACTTCTCATCAAATTCTATGAAAGTTTTTCAAATTTAATTAATTATTTTCGAAATCAATGAACTTTGTTCAAATTCGATGAGGTTGTTCCTAACTCAAGGGACTAGTTTTCAAAATTGATGTATTATGTATTCAAATTTGGTGAACATTTTTTTGAATATATGAACCCTTTATTTTCAAATTCAATGAACTTTTTTCAAATCAGTGGTCATGAAAATGTTACACGTGTAAAAATTCAATGAACCCTTCATTATGTTCCTAACTTTATTTGGAAAATGTTACACGTGTAATAAAAATTTACAAACGTCTTTAAAAAATGTTCGTCATGCATTCAAATAATGGTCAACATGTACTAACAATATATTGCTTAAAATAATTCTTACATTTCCAAAACCACACTTAACATGCTTTTATTACGTTTCTAGAATTTATTATTATGACACAATAATTTTAAATACACACTGAACACTTTTCAAAATACAACATTGTCATTTTTTTTAATAATTGAGTATTTTAAGTATAGAATGGAATACACAATAATTGTCCGTGCTTGTGGCCATTTTTTTAATGCATAACAAACATTTTTTAAAGACGTTTGTAAATTTTTATTACACGTGTAACATTTTCCAAGAAGATATTTACAGTTATTAATACACATGAAATTTTCCCACTTAGGTTTTCCTTCCATTTCTGTTTCCAAATGGAAAAATAATAATATAAAAACATGAACTTGAAAAAACTAAAACAAACTTCTGTGGTGCAATAGGAGTGCCATATATAATAAATATAGATATAGAAAAACGATTGGCGAGGAACGCAAGAACCCTATAATTTTGGTCAAGTAGAGCATTACATGGTGGTCAGCTTGTGTGTACTAAGCAAACCGCACTAGAAGACCTGGAGGTCTTATGTTTGACCCTCTGTATTGGGATTTTTTTTGTTTCCCATACTGGTAGGTGAAAACCACATTACACATTTAACTTTAGGTGTTTTCTTGCAATTAAATATAATCAGAGGCAGTTTAAAAAAATTGTGCAATACACGAAACATATGTGAGACGTATCACAGGACCAGTTTGTCAAGTTTAAGGACCGTATTGAAGCGGTATTCTCAAGTTCTAGGACCGTATTGAAGCAGTTTGTGACTTTGAGGACCATTGTGGACATCGCCACCAAGTTTGAGGACCATACATGCATTTGACTCCTACGATAACCAACAGGAAACACACCGGAATTCGGTTTGTTATATGGAAACTCTTACCTCCTCTCACTTGATCTGTGCGATCGTTCCATCACCGTTTCGTCCATTGATCTTATTTCGATCTAACGGACGAGAGTGTGCCGCGCTCTATACAACGACCGAGCTGTGAAACATTCTCGTTGTTTTAAGAAAACATGTCGTAATTTTTACAAAAGATGACGTAACTTTTGCAACATGTTATAATTTTTGCAACATGGATCGTAATTTTTGTAACATGTCATATTTTTTGCGACGTGAGTCACAAGATGTCATAATAAAGAAGAAACGCTACAGACAACTCCACCAGCAGATCAACTGACTCGTGAGGCGAATGTCATCAGAAAAAAGAGAAAGTTTCTGCAACACGCTCGTTGTTTTCGCAATGATGTCGTTGTTTCAGGAATTGTTTCTGAAATACGGCCGTTGTTTCAGAAATTATTTATGCAACACGACCGTTGTTTCTGCAATGTTTTGTTTTTTCAGGAATTGATGGGTCGAGGAGGCGACCGAGCCACGTGCCAGTTAGATTGGACGGCTCGCGCGTGGAGATCCGACGGCTATCGACGTGACGGATGTTTACTAGACATCTACTGAAGGACGTGTAGCAGTGCCCTTGTTATATATACTTCTTTTTATTCTTTTATTATTTTCCTCTCTCCTTTTCATTTCTTTTTCATTTTTATTTCTTATTTCCGTTTCTTCTTTTCTTCTTTTCTTGTTCCTTTTTCTTTTTCTGAAAAAGGGTGAGCTTTCTTTATCAAAATCGATGAACTTTCTTCGGTAACTTTCTTAAAATTAGTGAGCTTACTTTAATAAAAATATTTAGAAAAATCGAATTAATGAACTATTTTTGAAAATCCATGAACTTCTCATCAAATTCTATGAAAGTTTTTCAAATTTAATTAATTATTTTCAAAATCAATGAACTTTGTTCAAATTCGATGAGTTTGTTCCTAACTCAAGGGACTAGTTTTCAAAATTGATGTATTATGTATTCAAATTTGCTGAACCCTTTTTCTAAATTCAATGAACTTTTCAATTCAGTGAATCTTTTTTTTCAAATTCGATGAACTTCTATCAAATCAGTGAAATTTCTAAAATTTTGTGTCTTCTTTTTCAAACTTTAAAAAAGTCAGATCTATTTTTGAAAAGTCAATGGTCAAATGGTTGACCTAGCAACAACTGACTGGACGACGCTGAGTGAAGGAAATAGGGTCGCGATTGAGTTAGGTGTCTATAATTTGTTGTCTACTCAACGTCTAATTTAATTACTGAGTAAAATACACCACGATTGCACTAATTATTCATCTGTAAGAAGAAAATAATTCTGGTTGTAATTGTGCTATAACATGGACAGCTATACATGCTCTGTTCTTTTTCTGATTATATTGTTTCTGTTCTTGAGGACTTGGCAGCACCAGGAGCGGAAATCTTTCACTGGATAGTAAGGTAAGGGCTGAGAGATTTGTGGATGACAAGCACGTTGATCATAGAGCAGAGCAGTGTGCCAGGTTGAAACTGACTGAAGGGAAACACACGGGTACATACACTAAGTCTGTCTAACTGCACAAGCTTGACATCACTACCACAATGGTATGGAGAACAAACCCCTCTCAAGAAAAAAAAACTGAGATCAAGGACACAATAATTGAGACCAAGCTTCGATGTCTATGCATAATTGGCTGCCCTACATTAGTGAAATTGTGTAAATCAGAGGAGAACAAGATGAAGATTGCTCACATCCGAGATAATCTAATGTATGCGCCTGCCAAGCTATCTGTTGTAGCATTGCTTTTATTCTAGCACTGACTAGTGACTGGTCCTTTTTCATCCGCAAACATATGTAGTATACTCAAGGCATGAGTATCTCTAGATAGATAGTCATGTTAATATGTCGGATTAGGTGTCTCATGCGTCTAGAGTAATGATTTAAATACACTAATTATTCTGAATGTAGTTTTTCCTATGTTGAGGACTTTCTCTACGGATGCTCCGTACAAATTACTGGCCGGAAACACCAAGTCGAGTCAGATGAACAAATACATGTAAGAAGAAAACAAGATGAAGTTGGGGAAGGGACAAATACAAGACGTGATTGTCTAAAGTTGAGGATTCAGACCTTTTAATTCTTATTTGCAGGGAATCAGATAAAGAAGACATGGAGGAGAAATCCACCTGCTGGAGTTGGAGAATACACATCCATCACGCCGCCAGCAAGTGAAAAAAAAAACTCTGTTAATTGTTTTTCTAAAAAAAAACTGTTATCAAAACTGCCCTTAAATTTGAAGTAAATTACTCTTCGCCACTTGTGAAGTGAAAAACTGAGTGTTACTCTGAATTATTTGTATATCATAAGGCCCTTCAATTTTTCATCCATCATGAGACTGGTCTATTTTTCCTTCTCATACACTTATCGAGGATGTACTACAGAAATACACGCATCAATGATCAAGTCCAACATCGATGCATTCTGAGCATGTTAGAATGCACGTGCCTTACATCTCCATGCACGCCGGTTGGTGCATAAATATTTATATATGTGTATATACAGAGAGTGCGAATATTAAAACTTGATTCGAAGATCACGATTTTTATTATCCCGTTGCGACCCACGGGCCTTTTTGCTAGTTCAGTATAGCAAAGCGTTCGTTCGTGACTGATTATTATTTTTCAATAAACAGAGCCCTCGTTTTTCACTAAACAATCTATATAGATGTTGGAGTTCCTGGGTGCAACTTTAAAAAACAAGAATACTAAACATGTTTTTTGTCGGTGAGAATACTAGACATGTTGTATAACAATATGCGCATTTGGTGGCTTTGGTGGACATTGGACTGAATCCATCAGCGGAAGGGATTTCGCTCTGTCGGGGCAAAAGAATTGAACTGCCGAACATGTGGTACATTCATACTAGCCAGCAAGGATGTGCCATTCATTCGTCAGACTACTGCAATACTAGCATTTCCGTTTCATTCAGATTAACATTCACAAATCATAGGCAGCGACAAGCACCAAAGGAACAAAAAAATCTTCAGAACAATAGATGAAGCACTTATTCTGCTCGTCGCTGTTGTTGATGAGCATCTCAATGACCTCGAGGACCATGAAAGAGGTATCAAACAAAGAGGTAAAATATGCCACTCAAAAACGAATTTGCATCATCACTGTTCTCGACTCGCTTACTCGGGTTTCAACAATCTGCAACCACCGGCATGCTGTCCCGGTTCCGAGATGACAAACTTGAATGAAAAGGTTGTGATGAACTAAACGATGGTTGTTGGGTGCACGTGATTAATTAGCTCAAAATTTTATGATCCCTGTAAACTTTTCCCCATGCTCAAAGGGATGAGTTGAAAGTGAGAAAGGGAAGAACGGAAAGCCTCCATACAGAGTTTCTCAATAAAGAGTGTTGGTTCTTCAGTAAACAATCTGTATAGATGTTGAAGTTTGTACCTGGGTGGAACTTAAAGAACAAAAATGTTGTAACAATCTTAGCTCTGGTGGTCCTTGGATGGAATCCATCAACGAGAGGGATTTCGCACTGTTGGGGCAAAAGAATCAAGCTGCTGAACATGTGAAACATTCATCCTTGCAGCAGGAACTTCTGCACCATTCATTCGTCAGATTAGAACAACCAGTGCTTCCGTTTCATTAAGATTAAAATTCACAAATCATAGGCAGCGACAAGTGCCAAGATTGCATTCCAACAGGCATTCACAAGGCTTGATGAATTACTATCAGAGCAAGAAAAAAAACAGTTTCATTCAGATTGACATGGGCAAATCACAGGCAGAAAACATGAACCAGATTGCAAGCATTCCATTCCATCGAGATACAACCTCGATACATGAACCAACGAGAACTAATCTACCAGCATACTAAAAACATCATCGCCGGACCACGCTATTTTTCAGATCTCGAAGGCTCTAGAACTCCTGGGACTGGGACGCGGACCCGCCGGTGCCGGCGGCGGCCTTGCCGGCCTTCTTGGGGAGGAGGACGGAATTGATGTTGGGCAGGACGCCGCCGGCGGCGATGGTGACGCCGCCGAGCAGCCGGCTGAGCTCCTCGTCGTTGCGGACGGCGAGCTGGATGTGGCGCGGCGTGATCCGGGTCTTCTTGTTGTCGCGCGCCGCGTTGCCAGCCAGCTCCAGGGCCTCGGCGGCGAGGTACTCGAGGACGGCGCAGAGGTAGACGGGGGCGCCCGCGCCCACGCGCTGCGCGTACCGGCCGACCTTGAGGTGCCGGGCGACGCGGCCCACCGGGAACTGCAGGCCCGCCTTCACCGACCGCGACACCGACTTGCTCCCCTTCGGCTTGCCCCTCCCGCCGCCGCCTGCCGCTGTGGCCATCTTCGGAGGATGGGATGCTGCTGCTGTGGTCGCCGGAGAGATGGCCGGAGTCGGTGAGATTGGGAGTGCTGAGAGATTGATGGTGGATTGGCGGGGGCTGGGGTGGATTATATGGGGGAGGGAGCCCGCGCGTGATTGGTGGGGAGGGAGAGGTCGCGGATCGGTGACGTGGACTGGTGCGATGCCGTCGGATCGGGTGGCGCGGGAGGGAGGAGATTTTGGGCTTGGCGCGGATCGTGGGATTTGGCGGGAGACGGGAAATTTTCGGAAAACGGGGAGGGGAGAGAATCGAATCCTCTGCATTTTCGCTATCCGCGCACGAGCATTTTTTTTCCGCCCGTATGTACTCCCCGCAAGGTAAAAACCAAAGTACTTCCTCCGTTTTTAAATATAAGTTTTTTAAAAAATTTCACTAAATGACTATATATGAATTAAAATGAATAAAATACATTTTAAAATATGTCTATATACATCCGTATGTAGATTTGTAGTGAAATATTTTTAAATACTTATATTTAGGAACGGAGGGAGTATATATTTTTGGATCCAGAATAAACATATAAATGGTAATTTTTCTATATGGTACACCCTCCGTCCCATAATATATTGTTGTTATAACCAACAATATACTCATACATTTGTTGTAATAGCATCTAATAGTTTTTTGAAAGGAATAAGATCTGATATTATGAGACATATGGAGTGTTATTTGAGTATCTATAGCTGCAACAAAGCTTGAAGAGTTTTTTTACCATATTCTAGTTCTAATGATTAGTTGAACTTGATAATTTAAAGTTCATATCTCTATTATTGATGGGAAGTCCGACGTCGTCGTTGTTGTTGTCGTGATGGTTACATCCACATCTCTCCTTCTATGTGTAGAAAATATAATTGGTTGTTCTTTTCTAGCGAGCTAACGCGTATATGAACTTCAAATCAAAATCAACAACGTCATTAGAATTTGTTTCTGCTCATGTTCACGTATACAACGTTTAATAAAACTATCTATTCTTTCTTTATAAAGATGTGGCTCATCTCAAAAATAATGTCATAAATCATAGAGTTTTTTTTCCTTTTGTTGATAGGTGAAGCTAGGCGAAATATATTGTTTTGCTCTGGTTCACAACCATCAACAGAGCATTCTTCTCATGCAGCCGGACAATCAAAGGAGCAAAGTACTGAGGAAACTGATGATGATGCCATTGGAGTGGAACCTGAGAAAGAAGGAAGGAAGGAGATGGAACCAAGGTCGGAGTGGTGGCAGCACTTCATCAAGGTGAGGGACAGTAATAACTTGGTGAAGGCCGGTAAATGCAAATATTTCCATAGTGAAATCAAGGTTGAATCAAGGGGGCATGGTACATCCGCCTTGAAGAGACACTTCGCGGTTTGCAAGCGCAACCCCAACAAGTTCAACAAAGATCCTGAGCAAGGTACTTTGCAAGCAATTCAAGGGGAAGGCATTGGGACATGGAGGTATGATGTTGAAGCTTTGAGAGTTGCTTTTGCTGAGATGATAATTGAAGAAGAACTGCCATTTTGCTTTGGTGAGAAGTGAGGTTTCAGGAAATTTATGACCAAAGCTTGCCCACGTTTCACTCCTCCATCAAGAAGAACATGCACCAGAGATGTTGTTCGTTGTTTCTTCAAAAAAGGCAAAGTAAAGAAATTTTTGCAAGATTCTTGTTAGATAGTTTGTTTAACAACAGATTATTGGTCATCTGAGCAGCTAGATGGATATATGATCGTGACGGCGAGTTTTAGTGATGAAAACTAGATTCTGCACGAGAAAGCCATCAATTTCTTCTTGGTTAAGGGGCACAAGGGTGAACATATCGGGAAAAACTTGGTTAAATGCATGGTTGAATGGGTTATGGAAAGAGTGATGACAATAACGGTTGATAATGCATTTGCCAACGATGGTGGTGTTGGGTTTTTGAGGCGACAGCAAAACAAAACACTTGGCAACATAGCAAAGGGTGAGTATATGCACATGAGGTGTGCCGCGCACATTCTTAACCTCATTGTGCGAGATGGCTTAAAGGAAGTGGACATGTCAATAAAGCGTGTGAGAGTTGTTGTTAGATATATTAAAAATGGTGGCCGAAGATTGGTGAACTTTAAGGAAATTGCCGAAGAAGAGAAGGTGGACAGCAAAGTCTTTTTCTAAAGATTGATGTACCAACAAGATGGAACTTTACTTACCTCATGCTTAAAGCTGCAAATGTTTATGAGAAGGTGTTCTTGAGGTTAGCCGAAGAATACTTCACCTACAATAATGATCTATCCGAGGAGAATGATGGGTTTGGTTGCCCGAATGAAATAGATTGCGAGAATTCCAAGAAGATGGAGGACTTTCTTGCTCGTTTCTATGATCTTCCAAAGCGCGTGTCTTCTAACCTCAATGTCACTTGCAACACTTACTTCCACGAGATTGGGGAAGTTCATTTGTTGATTCTGAAATTCTTGCAAAGTGAGGACAACTTGCAAGTTGATATGGGTCATAGGATGTAACAAAAATTTGACAAGTATTGGGGGCTTTGGCACACCAATAACAAGGACATCATGCTTGATAAGGAGAAGGAGGGGCGGAATGGGAAGGAAAATGAGAAGAAGAGAAAGGCTAAGTGAAGAGTGAAGGAGGAGAAGGAGAATATTAATCTGCTGATTTTTATTGCAGTTGTTCTTTATCCAAGATATAAATTATGTTTGTACACAAATGAAGTCGTTGATTTTATATTTGGACAACAAATATGAGAATTAGTTTGGGCAGCGGTTAAAGATTGTCTCCATGATTTGTTTGAAGAATACAAAAATTTGTATGCTCCAATTGAAGGGACAACTCAAGTAGTTGATACAAGAGTGGCAAAGGGAGGTAGAGGAGGCATGTTGATAGATGACATTGCAAAGAAGTTAAATATGAGCAATGGTACCAATAGCAATGCCAAGTCAAAGCTTGACAAATGTCTTGCTGAAGAAAATGAAGAACTAGAGGCATCAATTGACATTCTTAGATGGTGGAAGCTCAATGGTCATCGATTTCCCATCGTGGCGTGCTTGGCGAGTGATGTACTTGCTATACCCATCTCATTGGTTGCTTCAGAGTCAGTTTTTAGCACAAGTGGACGCATCTTAGATGACTTCCGTACCTCTCTAACCCCATTCATGTTGGAAGCTATTGTATGTGCACGAGATTGGATTAAAAGGGGTACTCCTATTAACATTCAAGAGAGCATGGAGCAATTAACCACCATTGAAAGGGGTAAAAAATCCCTCTTTTCCGTCTGTATTTGCATTTGTTCCATTTCCATGATCCATCAAGCCATTGTTTATTGATTGTTACTTGCATATCTGCATTCCATTCATTATAGAGTTAATTGAAGAATTTGGTAGCCTACACATTTCCAAAGGAAAAGGGAAAGAGAAACGTGGTAAGAACAATGCAACCACTTACAAGCCTTGGTCATCTTCTTCTTAAAGGTACAAGTTCACATGGCCAACTACGAACACGTATTTCTTTTAACAACAAACAAGTATTTCATCACCATAATTAAATAAGGAACTGTGTAGTTAGGTGTGTTTTCTCTTCATCATCCTAGTTTTGGTCCATTTTTCTGTTGTAGTAAAACACGTTGTGTAGTCACGTATTAGTCCAAAAGGGTCCATTTTCCACTTTAAAGCTTGCATAAACATTGATATCGTGTTATATGAAGAAGTTCCTTCAGATTTCATTCAGGTTCACTATCTGAGTGCATCAAGTCTTGGATTTGAGCAACTACACTCATTATATTAGCTTGCATCATTCATAATTTATTATAGATATTATCATATCAAAAATGCTAAACATACAAATACTTACAAAAGGTTACACGTTGACTAGGATTTTTTATTCCTAACTAACCTCTCCCCCCTCATTTTCAAGGGGTGGGGGGTGGGGCTCCATCCTCCTTAATCTTCAATCAAAATCCACTTGCATGTACAACCCCTATAAACTTATGTACGTGTAGCATTACTGTTACCATATAGCATTTCCCAAATGCTATCTTCTTTGAAAATAAAAATGGGCACACTTATGACATCTATCACCTCCATATATTACACATTCTTAGAGAAATTCCTAATGTATATCACTCTACTTCTAGAATGCACGAGCAGTGCAACGCATGAATGATTGCTAGTTGTGTGTGTTGGGGAACGTTGCACGGAAAACAAAAAAAATCCTACGCACACGAAGACCTATCATGGTGATGATCATCTACGAGAGGGAGATTGGATCCACATACCCTTGTAGATCACTAAGCGGGAAGCATTAAGAAACGCTTGTGATGTAGTGGAACGTCTTCACGATCCAAATCACCGCCATCAGACGATCCGTCCTGATCTAGCACCGAACGGACGTCACCTCCACGTTCAGCACACGTACAACTCAACGATGATCTTCGCCTTCTTGATCCAACAAGAGGGGACAGAGAGGTAGATGAGTTCTCCGGCAGTGCGACTGCGTGATGGCGATGGTGGTGGAGCTAGTCCAGCAGGGCTTCGCCTAAGCACCGCTAAAACTAGACTAGAGGAGAAACGGATTTAGAGAGAGGGCGGCACGTGGCTGATTGTTGTGTCCAAAACCCTCAAAACCCTGTAGTATATATAGCAGGAGAGGAGAGGAGGCAACCTTGGCCCCTACTCCTAGGAGAAGGGGTCGGGTGAACCAAGGAAGAGTCCACCTTCCCTTGTGGGAAGGTAGACTACTTTGGGAGGACTCCTCCTTCCCTTCCTTTTAAAGGTCTTTTACCTTATATCTCCTCTCCTAGCCGCATGGGCATTTGAGATAGGCTTGAACCAGCCCACCAGGGGCTGGTCCACCTCCTCTCATAGCCCATAAGGCTCTTGTGCTGTCACACCCCTCCCGGTGGTCCCACAACACACTCCCGACACTCCTGGTACACTACCGATGAGCCCGAAACTTTTCCGGTGACCAAAACATGACTTCCTATATATCAATCTTTACCTCCGGACCATTCCAGAGCTCCTCGTGGCATCCAGGATGTCATCCGGGACTCTAAAAAACCTCCGGTCACCAACACCTATAACTCAACTATACCGAAACGTCACCGAACCTTAAGTGTGCAGACTCTACGGGTTCGAGAACTATGTAGACATGACCGAGACACTCTCCGGTCAATATCCAATAACAGGACTTGGACGTCCGTATTGGATCCTACATATTCTACGAAGATATCTATCGGTTGAACCTCTATGTCAAGGATTCAGATAATCCCATATGATGTTCCATTTGTCCTTCGGTATGTTACTTGCCCGAGATTCGATCGTCGGTATCTCCATACCTAGTTCAATCTCGTTACCGGTAAGTCTCTTTACTCGTTCCATAATACAAGATCTTGTGCCTAACTCCTTAGTCACATTGCTTTCAAGGCTTGTTGTGATGTTGTATTACCGAGTGGGCCACGAGATACCTCTCCGTCATACGGGGTGACAAATCCTAGTCTTGATCCATGCCAAACCAACAGACACCTTCGAAGATACCTGTAGAGCACCTTTATAGTCACCCAGAAATGTTGCGACGTTTGATACACACAAGGTATTCCTCCAGTGTCTGGAAGTTGCATGATCTCATGGTCATAGGAACAAATACTTTGACATGCAAAAAATAGTAGTAATAAACTGACACGATCATATGCTACGTTCATAGTTTGGGTCTTGTCCATCACATCATTCTCCTAATGATGTGATACCGTTATCAAGTGACAACACTTTCTATGACCAACAAATCTTGACCATCTTTGATCAACGAGGTAGTCAACTAGAGGCTCACTAGGGACAATTTGTTGTCTATGTATCCACACATGTATTTTAGTTTCCAATCAATACAATTCTAGCATGGATAATAAATGATTATTATGAATAAGGAAATATAATAATAACCAATTTATTATTGCCTCTAGGGCATATTTCCAAAAGTCTCCCACTTGCACTAGAGTCAATAATCTAGTTCACATCAGTGTGTGATTGTAATGAATCTAACAGACATACAATTCTGGGGTTTGATCATGTCTTGCTTGTGAGAGAGGTTTTTAGTCAACGGGTCTGAACCTTTCATATATGTGTGTACTTTACAAATCTCTATGTGATCCTATAGACGTCGCTACCACGTGCCATTTGGAAATATTCCAAATGACTGATCCACTATACGAATCTGGTTTACTACTCAGAGTCATCCGGATTAGTGTCAAAGCTTGCATCGACGTAACCCTTTATGACGAACTCTTTTGTCACCTCCATAATCGAGAAAAATTCCTTAGTCCACTACCAAGGATAACTTCTGACCGCTTTCCAGTAATCCATTCCTGGATCACTTTTGTACCCCTTGACAGATTCATGGCAAGGCACACATCAGGTGCGGTACACAACATAGCATACTACAAATCCTACTACTAATCCATAGGGAACGACCTTCGTCCTTTCTCTTTCTTCTTCCGTGGTCGAGCTTTGAGTCTTACTCAAATTCACACCTTACAACACAACCAAAAACTCCTTCTTTGCCGATCTATTTTAAACTCCTTAAAAAACTTGTGAAGGCATGCATTTCGTTGAAAGTTCTATTAAGCGGTTTGATCTATCTCCATAGATCTTGATGCTCAATGTTCAAGTAGCTTAATCTAGGTTTCCATTGAAAAAATCCTTTCAAACAACCCTTTATGCTTTCCAGAAATTCTACATTATTTCCGATCAACAATATGTCAATCACATATTCTAATCAGAAATTCTATAGTGCTCCACTCACTTTTTTGGAAATACAAGTTTCTCATAAACCTTGTATAAACCCAAAAACTTTGATCATATCATCAAAGTGTATATTCCAACTCCGAGCTGCTTATTCCAGTCCATAGAAGGATCGTTGGAGCTTGCATACTTGTTAGCATCCTTAGTATCGACAAAACCTTCTGGTTGTATCACATACAACCTTTCCTTACGGAAACAATGTTTTGACATCCAACTGCCAAATTTTCTAATTGAAAAATGCAGCAACTGCTAGCATAATTCAACAGACTTTTAGCAATGCCATGAATGAGAAAGCCTCATCATAGTCAACTCTTTGAACTTGTCGGAAACATTTTTGCGACAAGTCGAGCTTTCTTAATGGTGACTTTTCACGATCATCGTATGTCTTCCTTTCAAAGATCCATTTGTACTTAACAGTCTTACGACCATCAAGTAGTTCTTCCAAAGTCCACACTTTGTTTTCATACATGGATCTTGTCTCAGATTTTATGGCCTCCAGCCATTTGTCGGAATCCAGGCCCACCATCGCTTCTCCATAGCTCGTAAGTTCATTATTGTCCAACAACATGACCTCCAAGACAGGGTTACCGTACCACTCTGTTGCAGTATGTGCCCTTGTCGGCCTACGAGGTTTATAATACCTTGATCCGAAGCTTTATGATCACTATCATCAGCTTCCACTTCAATTGGTGTAGGCGCCACATGAACAACTTACTGCGCCCTGTTATACACTGGTTGAAGTGACGGTTCAATAACCTTATCAAGTTTCCACCATCCCCCCACTCAATTCTTTCGAGAGAAACTCTTTCTCGAGAAAGGACCCATTTAAAACAACAAACACTTTGCTTTCAAATATGAGATAGGAGGTATACCCAACTATTTTGGGTATCCTATGAAGATGCATTTATCCACTTTGGGTTCGATCTTATCAGACCGAAACCTTTTGACATAAGCATCGCAACCCCAAACTTTAAGAAATGACAGCTTAGGTTTCCCCAAACCATAGTTCATACGGTATCATCTCAACGGAATTACGTGGTGCCCTATTTAAAGTGAATACAGTTGTCTCTAACGCCTAACCCAAAACGATAGTGGTAATTCGATAACAGACATCATAGTATGCACCATATCCAATAGGGCGTGGCTATGACGTTCGGAGACACCATCACACCATGGTGTTCCAGGTGGCATTTAGTTGTGAAACAATTTCCACATTGTCTTAAATGTGTACCAAACTCGCAACTTAGATATTCATCTCTATGATCATATCGTAGATATTTTATCCTTTTGTCACGACGATATTCAACTTCACTCTGAAATTATTTGAACCTTTCAATAATTCAGACTTGTGTTTCATCAAGTAAATATACTAGTATCTACTGAAATCATCTGTGAAGTAAGAACATAACGATATCCACTGCGTGCCTCAACACTCATTGGACTGCACACATCAAAATGTATTACTTCCAACAAGTTACTTTCTTGTTCCATCTCACTTGAAAATGAGGCCATCGGTCATCTTTCCCATGTGGTATGATTTGTATTTCTCAGGTGATTCAAAATCAAGTGAGTCCAAATGATCCATCTGCATGGAGTTTCTGCATGCGTTTATACCAATAGACAGGGTTTGCATGTCTCAAACTTTGCAAAAATGAGTGAGTCCAAATATCCATCAGTATGGAGCTTCTTCATGCGTTTTACACCAATATGACTCAAGCGAGAGTCCCACAAGTAAGTGGTACTATCATTAAAACTGTGTATCTTTTGTCATCAATATTATGAACATGTGTATCATGCTACGTCCAGTTTGCATCATGCTTTCATTTTGATATTTATCGCTTTTTGGGCTGTTATTACACTTCACGGTACAATACTTATGCCTTTTCTCTCTTATTTTGCAAGGTTTACATGAAGAGGGAGAATGCCGGCATCTGGAATTCTGGCCTGAAAAAGGAGCAAGTTTGAGATACCTATTCTGCGCAACTCCAAAAGCCGTGAAATCAACGGGGATTTATTTTGGAATTTATAAAAAATACTGGGCCGAAGAAGTACCAGAGGGGCGCCAGCAGGAAGCCACAAGCCTGCTAGGCGCGGCCTCCCCCTGGTCGCGCCTAGGGGGCTTGTGGGCTCCCAGCTGGCCCTCTGGCCCCCTTCTTTTGCTACAAGAAGGTTTTCGTTCCAGAAAAAATAGAGAGGAGGCTTTTCGGAGGATTCGCCGCTGCCACGAGGCGGAACTTGAGCAGAACCAATCTAGAGCTCCGGCAGGACGATCCTGCCGGGGAAACTTCCCTCCCGGAGGGGGAAATCGTCGCCATCGTCATCACCAACACTCCTCTCATCGGAGGGGACTCATCACCATCAACATCTTCATCAGCACCATCTCATCTCCAAACCCTAGTTCATCTCTTGTAACCAATCTCCGTCTCGCGACTCCAATTGGTACTTGTAAGGTTGCTAGTATTGTTAATTACTCTTTGTAGTTGATGTTAGTTGGATTACTTGGTGGAAGATTATATGTTCAGATCCTTGATGCTACTCATTACCTCTCTGGTCATGAATATGATTATGCTTTGTGTGTAGTTACTTTTGTTCCTGAGGACATGGGATAAGTCATGCTATAAGTAGTCATGTGAATTTGGTATTCGTTCGATATTTTTATGTGTTGTATGTTGTTTTTCTTCTAGTGGTGTTATGTGAACGTCGACTACATAACACTTCACCATTATTTGGGCCTAGAGTAAGGCATTGGGAAGTAGTAAGTAGATGATGGGTTGCTAGAGTGACAGAAGCTTAAACCCTAGTTTATGTGTTGCTTCGTAAGGGGCTGATTTGGATCCACTAGTTTAATGCTATGGTTAGACTTTGTCTTAATTCTTCTTTCGTAGTTGCGGATGCTTGCGAGAGGGGTTAATCATAAGTGGGATGCTTGTCCAAGTAAGGGCAGTACCCAATCGTCGGTCCACCCACATATCAAACTATCAAAGTAGAGAACGTGAATCATATGAACATGATGAAAACTAGCTTGACAGAAATTCCCATGTGTCCTCGGGAGCGTTTTACCTCCTATAAGAGTTTGTACAGGCTTGTCCCTTGCTACAAAAGGGATTGAGCCACTTTGCTGCACCGTTGTTACTTTGCTACTTGCTACTTGCTACGAATCATCTTGTCACACAAACTACTTGTTACCGATAATTTCAGTGCTTGCAGAGATTACCTTGCTGAAAACCACTTGTCAGATCCTTGTGCTCCTCGTTGGATTCGACACTCTTACTTATTGAAAGGACTACGATAGATCCCCTATACTTGTGGGTCATCATATCACTACTATCGAGATTCAGTAAACCATTCATTTTAGGTGCAAGACCATTGAAGGTATTATTCAAAAAAATAGAGTAACCATTATTTTCTTTAAATGAATAATTGTATTGCGATAAACACAATCTAATCATGTCTATGCTCAACGCGAACACAAAATAACAATTATTTAGGTTTAACACTAATCCCGATGGTAGAGGGAGTGTGCGATGTTTGATCACATCAACCTTGGAAACACTTCCAACACATATCGTCACCTTACCTTTAGCTAGTCTCCGTTTATTTCGTAGCTTTTATTTCGAGTTACTAACACTTAGCAACCGAACTAATATCTAATGCCCTGGTGCTACTAGGAGTAATATTAAAGTACACATCAATGTCATGTATATCCAATATACTTTTGTCGACTTTGCCAGCTGTAACATCCCAATTTTCTTAAATTCGGATGTTAATAGATCATTCATATGCATCTCATATTTTTATGCATTATTTGCTCTTCTGAGAATTTTATTCTTTTTGCAACTTCGGGCAATTTATTGGAGTGAAGATAATATGACTTCTCCCGTGTGAAATAAAAAGTTCGTGATATTTAAAATGTCATTTGGAGTTATCGTTTTGGTTTCGCAAATTTTATAATGCCCGAAATTATTTTTAGTTAAGTTTTTAAATGCTTTTTGCGTGGCCTATTGCATAAAACTTATTTTAAAATTTCATTAGGAGGAACTAGGGTTCCTTTATTATTTATTAGGTGGATTTACTTTATATCTAGATTAGCATTTCAATATATATATATATATATATATATATATATTACTATATGCGTATATATCTATATATATATATATATGGTATATATATAATTATATATTACTATATGCGTATGTATTTTTTATACGTATATTATCGTTATTATTTTCTCTGTTTGTTTTTTAAAATATATATATATATATATATTACTTTAATACTTTTTATATTTTTTTATTATTATTATTTTTTTTCTTTAAAAAAAAATCTAACTGGCCAAAGACCAGCTGGCTAAGCCAGCCAGCCCGGCCAGGCTCCACCGAGCCAGCTCCTGCCCGCATGTGCATTTGCTAACGTGCTCCAGCGAGCCAGGTTAGCATGCACAAGCTAGCCAGCCCGTTGACCGAGTCAACTGGCAAGGGCCAAGCCACCCCAGCACGAACCAGGAACCGAGCCAGCCAGCTTCTTTGACCGATCGGCCAGCTCCTGTTGCCGCGAGCGGCCAGGACTCCCAGCGACCGAGCGCCTCGTTCCTGTTCCGAGCCGGACACAGGAGTCCCAACCCCAGACCAAGTGCTATCAGGAACAGACTCCCAACGCTAGGATAAATCACCATAGCCTTGTCCCGATTTCCCCGTCCCGATTTCCTTCTGTCACCCCATCTCGCCTAGATCGCAGAGGATCCGCCCCTCACCGCGCCGACGACGGAGCCCCGTCCGGCGGAGCACCACCGGAGTTCGTCCGTGTTCGTCGGAGCTCGCGGAGCCGCCGTCACCGGAGTCCGTTTGACCATCACCGAAGCATCATCGGAGGAGCCACACCGAGACGGTTCCGTTTTTCCCCGCTGTTCGTGGTGAGAACGCACGCGCCAGCGATTCATCAAACCCCGATGAACAGCTTCAGGACGAAATTCAATCTCTTTTTAATCTGTTTTTAGCTGTGTCAGATTCTCGGTATAATTTTGAAACGCGTTTATCTTTTTACTCGTAACTCCGATTCAGGAAATTCTTTTTCCTGTGATCTCGTATTGATGAGTAGAACATGTTAGAACCAGTACTTTTCAGTTTTACGAAAATTAATTTTTTTGTTAAAACAGATTATTATTTTTTACCTATCGGAGGCCATATTTTGCAAACCGATCACCCGGTTTAGTTGATTCTTTTTGCGTTGTCATCGTATCAGCATGTAGATGATTTTATACCTGCTGCCATGCTATTTATGCTTTGGTTTTAAACAAGTTGTTTTATTGCCGATGATTTTATTTGGTGTTATGTGATTGTGGTGATTGATTGGTGTGATTGTTTGCAACGTGTAGATTGTGCGGAGTGCGACGCAAACTATTGTCAGGAGTGTGACTTTCTGAATCAGAATCAAGGCAAGTTACATGTTGATCATCCTTTACCTATTATTTTTCTATGCATGTAGTATTATATCACCCTATGAAAGTTATGCATGTATAGGAATATTATTATTGCTATGCTATTGAGCTATATCCCTCGTCATTGAAGATCGTGGTATTTGTAGTTTTGCTATGCTATGTAGACGGGGATTGGTTCCTGTATTCATTGAGATTATGTGAGGATTACTACAAAATAAATTTGAGTAGTAATTAAGGAAATAATACACCTCTGGGCGGATATGGTATTGCTGGGTGGTTTCAAGAACATCATGGTTTCTACCCTCTGAATGTAGTGGAATGCCGCCCAGGTTCAAAAAGATCAGACAGACTTAGTGACTAGTAGCTTCCGTGCGCAACCACTAGCTATATGGGCTCTAGCTTAGTTGAGTAGGTTGTGGGAGCCTTGCCTGGGCAAAGCTAGCAGATGTAGATATAAATAGGTGTACCGGCTTGCCGTTGGGTGGAGGTGACTGCTTCTGAAAGACTTCGTCTCAATCTTCGGGTTGGGTCTAGTGGGTACAGTGTGCAAACCTCTGCAGAGTGTATAAACTAATCATGATTAGCCGTGTCCCCGGTTATGGACAATTTTGAGCAGCTAAGCCATTACAGTTGTTGGATGATCTTGACAGATGACACACTTAATAAAACTTGGTGGGAAACTTAATAATGGTAATAGGTTGGAGTTGGAGATGCCAATTCAACCATATGTAAGTTATTGTAGCAAGATAACTAAAACTTGACTATTAGGTAGCTATGAGGATAAAATCAGCTTTCTGCAAAATAACCATCAGCCTTTCTCTTGTTATACTATGCATATACATGTAGGTCTGTTATATTATTTTTTTCCTGTGTAACTTGCCAATACATTCAAAGTATTGACCTATATGGCTGCAACGTATCATGTTGCAGGATATTCAGACGAGGAGTAAGGTACCGTTAGGGTCGCGAGTCTTCACTCAACATCGCCAGTGGGATATGATGGGACTCATCGTTATTATTCTGCTACTTTTCCGCTGTTTATTAGAATAAAGCTAGCTAAGTGCTATGCAGATTGTTATATTTTATAAATTCTGGATCATACGTTATTATAAATGATGCACTTGCTATTCTGGTTTTCATCTATACTGTGTGTGCTAGAGAGTCGATCCAGGGACTAGCACAGTAAAGCACAGAGACTCAAATCCTTCGAGGTTTGGTCGTTACAGATGGTATCAGAGCAATGCGTTGACTGTAGGTCGTGACCCTAGAAAATGGATTAGAAAAGCCATAGGAGTCTAAATTTATTCTATACACTTTGTCTACATCTTGCTCTTTCATTAGACAACCACTCTAGTATCTTGACCAGCTTAAGTAGGAACTAGTGTTGAGACCACCACTTATCTTGTTTTATTTGCGCTATTAACGTGTTAGCGTATCTGATTATGCTCGCTTTGTGGCATGACGATACTAGGTTGCTTGCTTGATTGTTATTTTGCTTGTTTGTTAAATTATGATCTTGTCGGGATTATTCGACTATATATATAGATATGTTTGATTATTGTTATGCTTGTTTGTGTTATTTGTTATGATGTTTTGTTGCCTCATATATATTACCTTGATCATAATATGCATATGGGTAGAATATCTATATTCCTTTAGACCTATTCTATCTATTTTCTTATCTATTCTTGCCCACCAGATGCGGCCGAGACGTGAGCCTAGGGACGGGAATGCAGGAGCAGGCAACAATGATGGCAATGGCAATGATGCACCGCAATATGTGCGGCAGATACTTGAGGGACAAGGCCAGTTGATCCAGTTGCTTGCCCAGAGTTTGGCCAACAATAACAACAACAACCCACCGCCTCCGCCACCTATGGATATGCTCACTAGGTTCTTGAGGTTGAATCCTCAGAGGTTCTCCAGCAGCCCTGAACCTATTATGGCGGATGATTGGCTTCGTTCTATTGGTAGGAACCTGCAGACCGTTGGATGCACTGATGCAGAGAGGGTGAGGTTTGCCTCACATCTATTGGAGGGTCCTGCCGCAGCTTGGTGGGACAACTACTTGGTCACCTATCCCATTGATACTATCACATGGGCGCAGTTTGAGGCAGCTTTCCGCGCCGCACATGTGTCTGCTGGCGCCATGAGTCTAAAGAAGAAGGAGTTTCGCAGCTTGCGTCAGGGAGGTCGCTCAGTTAATGAGTATGTGGAGGAGTTCAACAAACTTGCACGTTATGCTCCTAATGATGTTAATACTGATGCAGCTAGACAAGAGAAGTTCTTGGAGGGCCTGAATGATGATTTGGGAGTTCAGTTGACTGTGGCCACTTTTGGTAATTATCAGGAGCTTGTTGATAAGGCTATTGTGCTTGAGGGAAAGCATCAGGCAATAGAGAACCGCAAGAGGAAGTATAGCAACAACAAGTTTAATTCAGGACCACAGCAGAAGCCACGCACTTCATATCATAATCATGGAGGTAATGGACATCATCATCATGGAGGTAATGGACATCATCATTATGGAGGTAATGGCCACAATCATAATGGCCACCATCATCATAATGGACACAAGGGCAACAATGGCAATGGTAATGGTAATGGAGGTAATAATAACCAGAACCGCCAGAATGTGCCAGTGCAGAGGGACCTTAATCAGGTCCAGTGCTTCAAGTGCAGAAAGATGGGCCACTACTCCAATGCTTGTCCAGAGAGCAATAATGGTAATGGGAATTCTGGAGTCATCAAGCCAAACCCTTTCAAAAGGGGCATGTCAACCACGTTAATGTGGAGGAGGTCTATAATGAGCCTGATGCAGTGATTGGTAAGTTCTTGATCAATTCAGTACCCGCTCTTGTTCTTTTTGATACTGGTGCATCGCATTCATTCATATCACGGGTATTTGTGGATAAACATAAGCTGCCTACCGTAGTCCTTAAGTCACCTATTCTAGTAAGTTCTCCTGGGGCTGAGATGGCAGCAAGTTTGGGATGTTTTCAGATGCCCTTGTCTATTGGGAAGCATGTTTTCCCGACAGATTTGATCATATTGAAGTCACAAGGTCTTGATATTATTTTGGGTATGGATTGGATGGCCAAATATGAAGGAGTTATCGATTGTGCTAGTCGATCTATTTCTCTCAGTGCACCAGGAGGTCTTGATATTATTTCTCATCTACCAGGAGTTATCGATTGTGCAGTGATTGAAGTCACAAGGTCTTGATATTATTTCTCATCTACCAAGTATCTAGGGTAGTTCCGCTTCAGTGACGGTTCCCCTCATTACAGGAGCACTTAGTCTCGGGTTTGGATTCAACCTTGGGTCTCTTCACTATAGCAGCAACTGGTTTGCTGTTTCATGAAGTATCCCTTCTTTCACTTGCCCTTCCTGAAACTAGTGGTTTTACTAACTATCAACAATTGATGCTCCTACTTGATTTCTACTTTTGCGGTGTCAAACATTGCGAATAACTCAAGGATCATCATATCTATCCCTGATATGTTATAGTTCATCACGAAGCTCTAGCAGCTTGGTTGCGGAGACTTTGGAGAACTATCGCTATCTCATCTGGAAGATTAACTCCCACTCGATTCAAGTGATTGTAGCACTCAGACAATGAGAGCACATGCTCAACGATTGAGCTTTTCTCCCTTACTGTGTAGATAAAGAATCTTGTCGGAGGTCTCATACCTCTCAACAAGGGCACGAGCCTGAAATCCCAATTTCATCCCTTGTAACATCTCGTATGTCCCACAATGTGTGAAATGTTTTCAGCGCCTCGATTCTAAGCCATTTAAGCATTATGCACTGAACTATCATGTAGTCATAAAAAACGTGTATGTCATATGTTCGCAACATCTACAGACGACGCTCGGGGTTTAGCACACCGAGCGGTGCATTAAAGACACAAGCCTTCTGTGCAGAATGAGGACAATCCTCAGTTTACGGACCAGTCCGCATAATTTCTACCATCATCTTTCAACTAAATTTTCTCTAGGAACATATCAAAAACAGTAGAGCTACAATACAAGCTACAACATAATTTGCAATGACCTTTTGACTATATGTTCATGATAATTGAGTTTAGCTAATCATATTACCAATAAACTCCCACTCAAATTGACACCCTCTAGTCATTCGAGTGTCACATGATCCAAAATCACTAACTCAAGTCCGATTATCACGTGAGTTGAGTGTAGTTTCAATGGTGAACATCTCCATGTTGATCATATCAACCATATGATTCATGCTCGACCTTTCAGTCTCTTGTGTTCTGAGGCCATGTCTGTACATGCTAGGCTCGTCAAATTTAACCCGAGTGTTTCGCATGTGCAACTGTTTTATACCCGTTGTATGTGAACGTTGAGTCTATCACACCCGATCATCACGTGGTGTCTCGAAACGACGAACTGTCGCAACGGTGCACAGTCGGGGAGAACACAATTTTATCTTTAAATTTTAGTGAGGGATCACCTTATAATGCTACCGTCATCCTAAGCAAAATAAGGTGCATAAAAGGATTAACATCACATGCAAATTATAAGTGACATGATATGGCCATGAACTTGTGCTTCTTGATCTCCATCACCAAAGCATCGACATGATCTCCATCGTCACCGGCATCACACCATGATCTCCATCATTGTGCTGCCATCGAGGTTTTCGCGCTAACCATGTTGTTACTACTATAGCTACTACTAGCGATAAAGCAAAGCATCACCAAGCGCAAAAATAATTAAAGACAACCCTATGGCTCCTTCCGGTTGTCGTAGCATCGACGTGCAAGTCGATATTTAACTATTACAACATGATCATCTCATACATCCAATATATCATATCATGTATTTGGCCATATCACATCACATGCATACCCTGCAAAAACAAGTTAGACGTCCTCTAATTTGTTGTTGCATGTTTTACGTGGCTGCTATGGGTATCTAGTATGATCGCATCTTACTTACACAAAGCTACAACGGTGATATGCACATTGCTACTTAACCTTCTCCAAGGACCGCCTCGGTCAAATCCGATTCAACTAAAGTTGAAGAAACAGACACCCGCCAGTCATCTTTATGCAACAAGTTGCATATGAGTCGATGAAACCGGTCTCTCGTAAGTGTACGAGTAAAGTTGGTGCGAGCCACTTCAATCCAACAATACCGTCGAATCAAGAAAAGACTACGAAGGGCAGCAAATTGAACATCAACGCCCACAAACTCTTTTGTGTTCTACTCGAGATGTCATCTACGCATGAACCTAGCTCATGATGCCACTGTTGGGGAACGTTACACGGGAAACAAAAAAATTCCTACGGACACGAAGACCTATCATGGTGATGATCATCTACGAGATGGAGATCGGATCCACATACCCTTGTAGACCGCTAAGCCGAAAGCGTTAAGAAACGCGTTTGATGTAGTGGAATGTCTTCGCGATCCAAATCGCCGTCGTCCCACGATCCGTCCTAATCTAGTGCTGAACGGACGACACCTCCGTGTTCAGCACACGTACAACTCGACGATGATCTCCGCCTTCTTTATCTAGCAAGAGGGGGAGGAGAGGTAGATGAGTTCTCCGGCAGCGCGACAGCGTGACGGCGATGGTGGTGGATCTAGTCCTCCAAGGCTTCGCCTAAGCATCGCTGAAACTAGACTAGAGGAGAAACAGATCTAGAGAGAGGGCAACACGTGGCTGATTGTTGTGTCCAAAACCCTCAAAAACCTCTAGTACATATAGGAGGAGAGGAGAGGAGGCAGACTTGGCGCCTACTCCAAGGAGAAGGGGTCGGCCGAACCAAGGAAGAGTCCACCTTCCCTTGTGGGAAGGTGGACTACTTTAGTAGGACTCCTCCTTCCCTTCCTTTTAAAGGTCTTTTACCTTTTATCTCCTCTCCTAGCCGCATGGGCCTTTGAGAGAGTCTTTGGCCAGCCCACCAGGAGTTGGTCCACCTCCTCTCACATCCCATAAGGCTCTTGGGTAGTCACACCCCACCCAGTGGTCCCCCGGCACCCTCCCGGCACTCCCCGTACACTTCCGATGAGCCCAAAACTTTTCCGGTGACCAAAGAGGACTTCCTATATATCAATGTTTACCTCCGGACCATTCAGAACCTCCTCGTGATGTCCAGGATCTCATCCGGGACTATGAACAACCTTCGGTCACCAACACCTATAACTCAACTATACCGAAACGTCACCGAACCTTAAGTGTGTAGACCTTGCGGGTTCGAGAAGTATGTAGACATGACAGAGACACTCTTCGGTCAATATCCAATAGTGGGACCTGGACGTCCATATTGGATCCTACATATTCTAGGAAGATCTCTATCGGTTGAACCTTTATGTCAAGGATTCAGATAATCCCGTATGCTGTTTGATGACCCACAAGTACAGGGGATCAATAGTAGTCCTTTCGATAAGTAAGAGTGTCGAACCCAACGAGGAGCAGAAGGATCTGACAAGTGGTTTTCGGCAAGGAAATATCTGCAAGCACTGAAATTATCGGTAACAAGTGATTGTGTGGTGAGATGATTCATAGCGAGCAACAAGTAACAAAAGTAGCAATGGTGCAGCAAAGTGGCCCAATCCCTTTTGTAGCAAGGGACAAGCCTGGACAAAGTCTTATAGGAGGAAAAACACTCCTGAGGACACACGGGAATTTTTGTCATGCTAGTTTCTTCATGTTCATATGATTCACATTCATTACTTTGATAGTTTGATATGTGGGTGGACCGGCGCTTGGGTACTGCCCTTACTTGGACAAGCATCCCACTTATGATTAACCCCTCTCGCAAGCATCTGCAACTACGAAAGAAGAATTAAGACAAAGTCTAACCATAGCATTAAACTAGTGGATCCAAATCAATCCCTTACGGAGCAACACATAAACTAGGGTTTAAGCTTCTGTCACTCTAGCAACCCATCATCTAGTTAGTACTTCCCAATGCCTTCCTCTAGGCCCAAATATTGGTGAAGTGTTATGTAGTCGACGTTCACACAACACCACTAGAGGAAAAACAACATACAACATATCAAATTACCGAACAAATACCAAATTCACATGACTACTATTAGCATGACTTACCCCATGTCCTCAGGAACAAAAGTAACTACTCACAAAGCATAATCATATTCATGACCAAAAAGGTAATGAGTAGCATCAAGGATCTGAACATAAACTCTTCCACCAAATAATCCAACTAGCATCAACTACAAAGAGTAATCAACACTACTAGCAACCTTACAAGTACCAATCGGAGTCGCGAGACGGAGATTGGTTACAAGATATGAACTAGGGTTTGGAGATGAGATGGTGCTGATGAAGATGTTGATGGGGACGAGTCCCCTCCGATGAGAGGAGTGTTGGTGATGACGATGGCGACGATCCCCCCCCGGGGGAGGGACGTTTCCCCGGTAGGATCGTCCTGCCGGAGCTCTAGATTGGTTCTGCTCAAGTTCCGCCTCGTGGCGGCGGCGAAAACACGAAAAAGCTCCCCCTTGATTTTTTTGGACGAAACCCTTCATATAGCAAAAGAGGGGGGCCAGTGGGCCAGCAGGCTACCCACAAGCCCTCATGGCGCGGCCTGGGGGGTGGCCGCGCCGTGGAGTCTTGTGGCCACCTCCACACGCCCCTCTGGCACTTCTTCGGCCTAGTATTTTTTATAAATCCGGAAAAAAATCCTCGTTGATTTTTACGGTGTTTGGAGTTGCGTAGAATAGGTATCTCAACTTTGATCCACTTTCAGGCCAGAATTTCAGTTGCCGGCATTCTCCCTCTTCATGTAAACCTTGCAAAATAAGAGAGAAAAGGCATAAGAATTGTACCGTGAACTGAAATAACAGCCAAAGAAGCGATAAATATCAAGATGAAAACATGATGCAAAATGGACGTATCAACTCCCCAAGCTTAGACCTCGCTTGTCCTCAAGCGAAAACCTAGCTCAATAAATATGTCCACATGTTTAGGGAGAGAGGTGTCGACAAAACAAGATACGAACATGCATGCATCATGATCAAGACCAGAACATCAATACCAACATATAATCTCTCATGCTAAAGTGATAATTCCTTCACAAAGTAAAGCATGGATCAAGAACCTTACCGAGAAGTAACAACCGATAGCCTTTAGTCATTGAAGCAATTGCAATTTATCACAACATCAGAAAGAGTCAAATAAGATCTTGTAAAGAAACCCCACATACTCAATCATTCTTTCATTCTCTACAATTGCTACAACTCACGTGGTACTCATGAGATCAAAGTTTCAGCTGGACACAGAGAAAGATAGGGGCTTACAGTTTTGCCTCCCAACTCCTTACCTCAAGGGTAATGTAAACAATAATAATTCATGAATGCTTACCTACAAATTGACATATGAATATAGATCTTTCCCTAGCATATGACGTTAGCCAAGACAAATGCGAAATAGGGAATTGGTGAAGATCACCATGACTCTTTCAAAGGCAAAAAAGTAAAGGTACAAGATAGGCCCTTCGCAGAGGGAAGCAGAGGTTGTCATGCGCTTTTGAGGTTTGAATGCGTGTCCTCTTAGTGCGGAGGAACGTCACTTTATATTGCCTCCTGTGATAAAGAACTTTATTATGCAGTCTGTCGCTTTTATGTCTTCCTCATCACAGGTTTGTATAAAGCTTATTTTCCACACACTAATAGATCATACATATTAGAGATCGGTTTTTATTGCTTGCACCAATGACAACTTACTTGAGGGATCTTATTCAATCCATAGGTAGGTATGGTGGACACTCATGGCAAAACTAGTTTGAAGGTTTATGGATGCACAAGTAGTATCTCTACTTGGTGTGGGAGGTTTTGGCTAATATGAGGTGGAAGCAATCGTCACATGCTAAGGGATATCTAATCATATAACATTGTTCGGAACCAAGCAAACACAATTCATTATGTTGTCTTCCTTGTCCAACATCTACTTCTAGGCATGCAATAGTTTAGTGAGTGTTCACAATCATAGATGGTGTCAGAGATGATATATTTATATGTGAACCTCTCCTTCCTTATCACTTCCTATCAATTGCAACAGTGACCAAGGTCTACGTTTGCCTACCCTCAACAAGTTTCAATCCTCATTCTTTTTATATGTGAAGTTATCACTTTCCATAAGATCATTACATGATCTTTCATGCTTTTGTTCTATTCTCACTCTTTTGATCATGGCAAGAGGCAAAGCCCTTCAACTAAGACACTCTTTATTATATGGCTCACGAGCAAGAATACATTGGGGTGACACAAAGCAAAACTCAAGACTAAAACACTAAGACTTTTAAACTACTAGAGAAAAAGAAAACTTAAAAGGAACAAACTAAAACAAAGGTAAAGGCAAAAGATGTGATGGTGATACGATACCGGGGCAACTCCCGCAAGCTTGGCACAAGCCAAGGGGATTGCCCATACCAATGCTCAGTTGTCTTCCTTTGGTGGTGATGGTGATGGAGTTGTTGCAGAAGTCTTGAGCTTGTTCAATTTTCACTTGAGCATAAAATTCTGCTCCCTTAGATCATTATTTTCCTATTCAAGCTTCAACGCCCTTTGGCATAATTCCTGCTTACTCTCGTGCAAGAAACGAGAAGGGATAAACAAAGTCTTAGGCTTCTTCCTTGAGTAAGGAGGCTGGACTTCTTGAACTCCACATGGGTGTGTCCAGGCTGAGGTAGAGGAGCCTCCTCTTCATCGGAACTTGTTTGTTCCTTCCCCTTGGGATCATAATCTTCTTCCTCACCAGTGGTCCAGCCATAAGGATCCAAGTCCCCATATACCTTGGGATTAGCGAGGTAATCAGACACATAGCTCTCTCCCTCTGAATCCTGAGAAGACATCTTGACCTAGATCTGCGACAGAAAACAGACTCGAAACGAAAAACAGAGGAAATCTGCGTGATGCACGAGTCAGACCAAATGGGAGTATATATAATGATTTTTTCCAGACCAGAAGGAGTACCCCGCACGAAAACGGAGTCCGGGAGGCGCACGAGGTGGCCACAAGCCCTCACGGCGCGGCCAGGGGGTGGGCCCGCGCCGTGCAGGATTGTCGCCTCCTCGCGCACTTTTCGGACTACTTCCAATTTTTGTATTTTTTTTCAAATATTCAGAAACGGAGAAAAATTTCTATTGGAAAAGTTTTGGACTCTGTTTTCTTACCGAAACACATACCTCTTCGTTTTCGGAGTCTGAAACAGGCTGATAAATATCCCTTAGGTATTCTTCCGGAGTTATGGTATTGATGATGTTGCTTTCAACATTTATGGGAGTACCTGAGATATAATGCTTGATTCTCTGCCCATTTACCACTCTCGGACAATTACCTTCCGTGTTGTTGATCTTGATAGCACTGGAACGATTAGGACTGGGCGTTTGGGTAATTTGGTTTCTTCGGTTCGATTAGTTTGGTTTGCGGGTAATACGTTAGTGAAAAATGGGAACCGAATTTTTATATGCCGCATAAGTACCCATACCCAAATTACCCAAAAAAATCGGTTCGGGTAATTCGGGTACCCAGAACCCGAAATATTCTGTCCATCACAGTGCACCAATTCCAGATTTAGTGCACACCACATGCGAGATCTTCATTAGTCTGAAGCACAGATACAATATAGTGCATATGTTCACAAGCATAGATCAAATATAATTGTGCACAAGCATAGATCAAATAAACAGAAAATAAAAACATCACAAGCACAGACAGAGACATAACTTGAGTCACAAATCAGGCCGAGTCACAAACACAAAACAAACATGGTTCAAGCTGAATAGGTCCAAACTGAGACAACCATAGCTAATAATTTAAGGGCTTAACAAGTTTTCAAGCAACACAACTCCTTGAGGTCCAAGCTGAGGAAATCATAGAAGATAGAACACAAGAAAAGAAGCTGAGAGGATTCCTTGACAGCAGCACACTTCCTTTGATGTTCTTCTCGTATTCCCTATAGAGGTGAAAAGAAAATCACTTAAATATATTGTGCAAATGCAAAGCAAATTAAAACAGAAATCTTGTTCAAAATTAAAGTGATATGTATACGAGATCATGCATATCATTTCCACTTTCCCACCATAGTTTCTAGCATATCAAGTTGAAAACAACATGCAAGTTACATAGGAAATCTTACAAGAATTTCACTCACCAAGACTTATGATTCAGTGTCATCAATGGTGATGCGAACACTTGCACTTGTACCAGACTTAGCAATGTTTAGATCAGACAATTCTTGAAGTACATCTGACAATAATAAATAAAGCAAGAGAATGTAAGTATGAAGAAAATAGACAGCACATATCTAAGAGTAACTTATTTGCTTAAGTACCTTGTTCAAGGTTGGCCAGTAGCTCACCATCCTCTTCATAGTTAACTGGAATTTCTCTTCGCAACCAATCTTGAGTACAAAGTAGTGCCTGCACCATGAATGGAGTAAGAGAGCTTCGGAAGTCATCAAGGATGCGTCCATCGGTGCTAAAAGCCGATTTTGATGCAACCGTAGATATTGGGAAAGCTAGGACATCACGAGCTAAGCGTGATAGCACAGGAAATCTTGATGAGTTAACCTTCCACCACTCAAGAATATTGAATTTCCCGTTGTTTGCTTCATTATCCCCCGTAAGGTACTTTTCAAGTTCAGACTTGCAAGGGCTGATGCCAATTCCACAGTCATTCATTCTCATTTTTTTTCGCAATCAAAGAACTCATCAAGCTTTCGCAGCTGCTCTCTTCAAATTCAGGTGCATCATCAGGTTGAATTTCATGCTCACTTGGACCATATAACTTAACATACTCCTTGAACAGATTATTAAGTGTTGCATTCATTTTTGTCCACACCTCATCTCCATTGATGTCTCCAAACATTTCAAAGGTTGCAATCTTGATGTAATTTGACAACTTATATCTTGGATCAAGAGCAACAACCACAAAAATCAAGATGTTGAAGCTCTTGTGATCTCCCCAATACTTGTTGTACTTGTCAATCATCCTTTCTCCCATATCTCTTTGCAAGAAGTCCCCGCTTCCACACCATGCCCTCAGCAAGACAATGATATCAGCAATTTGATGGAAGAAGATATGAGACGTGCAATGATTTGAGGCTGAAACACGAAGGGTAAGCTTATAGAAATGCTCAAGAAACTCAGCCATCTTTGAAGCATTATCCCAATCTTCAGGTTCAGGCACTCCTGGCATTTTATCGCTGTTTAGCTCAATTGCAAAGTATGGGTCCTCTTCTTCATACCTCACAAAGACCTTCTCATATGTGGCTGCAGCTTTCAGCATTAAGTACGTGGAGTTCCATCTAGTGCATACATCAAGTGATAAGAAACCTTTGCTTGTCAACTTCTCTAATTCATCACACTTCTTGAACTTGGTAATTCTAGCGGGAGAATTCTTAATAAACTTGGCAGCAGCACGAACTCGCTTTACCGAGATGTCCAACTCTTATAGCCCATCGGTAACTATCAAGTTCATAATATGAGGAGCACATCTCATGTGCATATATTCTCCTCTACCTATGCTTGCATTTGCACTGTTCATGATCCTCTTTATGTAGTTTACAGCTCCATCATTTGGTGAGGCATTGTCAACTGTGACTGAAAACACCTTATCTATGCCCCACTCAACCAAACACTTCTCCAGGTCCTTCCCAATGTCTTCCCCCTTGTGACCCCTCACCAAGAAAAATCCAATGATCCACTTATGTAGAATCCATTCACTGTCAACAAAATGGGCTGTTACACACATAAAATTCTGCTTTTGGGAAGATGTCCATGTGTTAGTAGTTAGGCAAACTCTTTCACATGATTATTTCAAGAATTTATTGAGCTTGACTTTCTCCCTGTAATGAATGCGCACACAATCTCTAGTAACTGTCCTCCTAGATGGGACATTGGAACGAGGACAAACCTTTGCCACAAACCTTGTAAATCCTGGCTTCTCAACAAATGAGAACGGAAGCTCATCCATAATTACCATTTCAGCCAAAGCATCTTTGAGCTTATCCTGATCAAATCTCCAGGTGGTGAGGGAGCACTTACTAGTATGTGCCATATTCGGAGTAGCTTGTAGAGTTGGCTGCTTGTCATCATTGACCCTATGAGGATTTTTCTTGCACGATGTCAAATGCTTCAATAAGGATGATGTACCATTCCTTTTAGCAACACAAGCAAGCTCACTTTTGCAATAGTTGCATGTTGCTTTGGACAACACACCCCCATCGAGGTCCTTGGTAAAATGGTTCCAAACTTCAGACCGTGGAGCCATTTCCTTTCTTTTCTTTGCATCTGCTGTCGTCTTATCAGCCTCGGTCATCTCCTTCTACTGTTGGTTCGTGGGCTGCTGCCCATCATTACCGTCCTTCTCCGAGTTCAAAGCGGTGTAAGGGGAGGTGCCTCACATAGACATATGAGAGGTTTGATCTTCCATCTACAAAAAACAAATGACACAACTAGTTAGCCTAACATATCAACAATGAGAAGAGAGGTCAAAAGAAGAAACAATTTATTACAGAAAATATAACAGCATAAGTACAATTATCAGTTTAACAGTACAACTACAATTTTTTTTCTGAATTTTAACAGTACAACTACAAGTATCAGTTTTGTCTAGAGCTGATAGCCTGATACAAATCAATCAGTATAACTACAGTCTTTTTTTTGCAGAGAAATACAACTACAAACTGATATAACTTTTATCTGATTTTTTGCACAGAAATACAACTACAACTACAGTCTTCTTTTTGCAGAGAAATACATCAATTAGTATAACTACAAACTAATAACTCGAGCATAGGAATAGGGACAAATACGTTTGAATCCGCAAGTACGATTTGACTACTTGAGCATAGGAATCGGGATTCGAACTTAGCCTGAATCGACAAGTACATTTGACTACTTGAGCATACGAATTCAGCCAGAGAGACTTACCACTGAAGTTGGTCACTGGCTCACTGCCGTCGACTGTGCGTGCGTTGACTCCGGCCCGGCAGCTCGCACGTCTCCTCGTACAGCAACTAGCAGCTCGCGCGTCTCCTCGGCGCGTCGCTACAGGCTACAACAACCGACGGCTGGCGGCTCGCGCGTCTCCCATCACGCGTCAGGCATCACGAGCAGGTGGAGGCGCCACCATCCGCCGCCGCCGCTGAAAACTAGGGTTAGGGCGAGCCGGCGAGGAGGGTCGAGGGAGAGAAGAAAAGGAATGAACTAGGGTTAGGGCTAGGAGCCGAGGAGGCTTTTGTGAGCCGGGAGGCTTGTGTGCGAGCGGGGAGTTGGGCCGGCAGGCCGCACAAGTGCTGAGGTGCAGCCGTGCTGACGGGTGAGCTGCTCGTGTTGTGTACTTCAGTTAATATGGCTACTTCGGGTTTTCACACCTACTAACCGAACCCGTACCCGAAGACCGAAACGTTCTAAAACCAGAACCGTACCGAAGCCCAAAACCCGAATTAACCGACATTTCGGGTATTACGGTTCGGTTCGGGTTCGGGTAACGGTTTCGGGTACCCGAACGCCCAGGCCTAGGAATGATATACTTCCTCAACAACATAGGGACCTTCCCGTTTAGAGAGAAGCTTGCCTGCAAAGAATCTTAAACGAGAGTTATATAGCAAGACATAATCACCTACATTGAACTCACGCTTTTGTATCCTCTTATCATGCCACCTCTTAACCTTCTCTTTGAACAACTTCGCATTCTCATATGCCTGAGTTCTCCACTCATCAAGCGAGCTAATATCAAATAACCTCTTCTCACCGGCAAGTTTGAAATCAAAGTTGAGCTCTTTGATTGCCCAATAAGCTTTATGCTCTAGCTCAAGAGGTAAGTGACATGCTTTCCCATACACCATTTTGTACGGAGACATGCCCCTGGGATTCTTATAGGCAGTTCTATAAGCCCACAATGCATCATCGAGCTTCTTAGACCAATTTTTTCTAGACCTGTTGACAATCTTTTGCAGAATTAGTTTAATCTCTCTATTGCTTAGCTCTACTTGACCACTGGACTGAGGGTGATAGGGAGACGCAATTCTATGGTTGACATCGTACTTAGCAAGCGTTTTACGGAAAGCACCATGAATGAAGTGTGAACCACCGTCGGTCATTAGATATCTAGGGACTCCAAATCTAGGTAAGATAACTTCTTTAAGCATCCTGATAGAAGTGTTGTGATCAGCACTACTAGTGGGGATAGCTTCTACCCACTTAGTGACGTAATCAACAACAACTAAGATGTGAGTATACCCATTGGATTTTGGAAAAGGTCCCATATAATCAAAGCCCCAAACATCAAATGGTTCAATGACAAGTGAATAGTTCATAGGCATTTCCTGACGTTTGCTAATATTACCTATTCTTTGACATTCGTCACAAGACAAGACAAACTTACGGGCATCCTTGAAGAGAGTGGGCCTATAGAAACCTGATTGCAATACCTTGGGTGCAGTTCTGTCTCCCGCATGGTGTCCTCCGTAGGCCTCGGAGTGACACTTCTGTAGGATCTGTCCCTGTTCATGTTCAGGTACACAACGTCTAATAACACCATCTACTCCTTCCTTATAAAGGCGAGGATCATCCCAGAAGTAATGTCTCAAGTCAAAGAAGAATTTCTTCTTTTGCTGGTACGTGAAACTAGGTGGTATATATTTGGCAACGATATAGTTTGCATAATTAGCATACCACGGTGCACTACGTGAAGCATTGATGACATTCAATTGCTCACCGGGAAAGCTATCATCAATAGGTTGTGGGTCATCAAGAACGTTCTCCAAGCTAGACAAGTTATCTGCTACTGGGTTATCAGCACCCTTTCTGTCGACAACGTGCAAATCAAACTCTTGTAGCAAGAGAACCCATCTGATAAGTCTTGGTTTGGTGTCCTTCTTCTCCATAAGGTACTTAATAGCAGCGTGATCAGTGTGAATAATGACTTTGGAATCAACTATGTAAGACCTGAACTTTCCACATGCAAACACGACTGCTAAAAATTCCTTCTCCGTAGTGGCATAGTTTCTTTGGGCACTGTCTAGAGTTTTACTAGCATAGTGAATAACATTCAACTTCTTATCGAATCTTTGCCCTAGAACAACACCAACAACATAATCACTAGCGTCACACACGATCTCAAAAGGTAAGTTCCAATCAGGTGGTTGAACAATAGGTGCAGTTATCAAAGCCCTCTTAAGTATTTCGAAGGCTTCCTCACAATCATCGTCAAAGACAAAAGGAATATCCTTTTGCAAGAGATTGGTAAGAGGCCTATAAATCTTAGAGAAGTCTTTAATGAACCTTCTATAGAAACCAACATGACCAAGGAAACTTCTTATACCTTTGATATCTGTGGGGTATGTCATTTTCTCGATTGCATCAACCTTAGCCTTATCAACTTCAATACCTCTTTCAGAAATTTTATGTCCCAAGACGATGCCTTCATTAACCATAAAGTGGCACTTCTCCCAATTCAAGACAAGATTGGTATCTTTACATCTCTGCAAGACTCGATCAAGGTTGCTGAGGCAATCATCAAAGGAAGACCCGTAAACGGAGAAGTCATCCATGAAAACCTCGACAATCTTTTCACAGAAGTCAGAGAATATAGCCATCATACATCTTTGAAAGGTGGCAGGTGCATTACATAATCCAAAAGGCATACGTCTATAAGCAAAGGTACCGAAAGGGCAGGTGAAAGTGGTTTTCTCCTGATCAGATTGTGCAACTGGTATTTGGGAGAAACCATAATAACCGTCTAGAAAGCAGAAGTGTGTGTGTTTGGACAGCCTTTCTAGCATTTGGTCGATAAAAGGCAAAGGGTAATGATCTTTCCTAGTGGCTTTATTCAATTTCCTAAAATCGATCACCATCCTATAGCTAGTAATAATCCTGTGTGGGATCAATTCATCCTTATCATTAGGGACAACGGTAATGCCTCCGTTCTTAGGGACGCAATGCACCGGACTCACCCAATCGCTATAAGCAACAGGATAGATGATACCTGCTTCCAGGAGCTTTAGTTTTTCTTTTCTCACTACTTCTTTCATCTTAGGATTTAATCTCCTTTGATGATCAGCAACTGGTTTGAAATCAAGATCAGTTTTAATCTTGTGCTGGCATAGAGTAGGACTAATGCCCTTAAGATCATCAAGAGTATATCCATTAGCAGACGGTGCTTCCTCAGAGTTTTTAGTAACTTCTTTTCTTCATGCTCTCAGAGGCTAGCACTAATTATAACAGGATATATCTCTTTTTCGTCAAGATAGGCATACTTAAGAGTATCAGGCAACTGTTTAAGCTCGAACAGAGGATCACCCTTTGGTGGGGGTGGATTCCCAAGTAGTTCAACAGGCAAGTTATTCTTAAGGATAGGATATTGTTCTAAGACAACTCTATCTATCTCATCCCTTTCATCCATATGCATTTCATTTTCATGCTCAAGCAAGTATTGCTCTAAGGGATCAGTAGGAGGCACGGCAATAGAGGCTAAGGCAATAGTTTCATCCTTACTAGGCAACTCCTTTTCATGAGGTTGTCTACCAAACTTAGAGAAATTGAACTCGTGTGACACACCTTCAAAGCCAACAGTGATAGTTTGCTTCTCACAATCAATATGAGCATTGACGGTATTGAGAAAGGGTCTACCAAATATGATGGGACAAAATCTATCTTGTGCGGTAGCAAGAACGAGGAAATCAGCAGGATACTTCGTTTTACCACACAATACTTCAACATCCCTAACAATTCCCACAGGGCAGATAGTATCTCTATTGGCAAGCTGAATAGTCACATCAATGGGCTCTATCTCAACAGGTGCGATCTCATCTTTGATTTCATCGTATAAGGATTGAGGTATTGCACTAACACTAGCACCCACGTCACATAAACCATGATAGAAATGATCTCCTATCTTAACAGAAACCACAGGCATGCCAACAACAAGCCTATGTTTGTCTCTAACATGAGGTTTAGCAATTCTAGCTGCATCTTCACATAAGTGAATATTATGTCCCTCAACATCGTCGGACAGAAGATCTTTGATAATAGCAATGCTAGGTTCAACTCTAATTTGCTCAGGGGGTGTAGGTGTTCTAATGTAGCCTCTACGTATCACAGTTCAAGCTTTAGAATGATCCTTTATCCTAACAGGGAAAGGTGGTTTCTCAATGTAAGCAGTGGAACAACAGGATCATTATAGGCAATGACTTTCTCCTCAACTGGAGTGGGTTTAACTACATTGACTTCTAAAGGAGGATGATATTTAAACCACTTCTCTTTGGGGAGATCAATATGAGCAGCAAATGATTCACACAATGAAGCTACTATCTCAGAGTCAAGTCCATACTTAGCGCTAAAATCACTAAAGGTATTTGTCTCAACAAAGGATTTAACGCAATCAAACGTGAAATTCATACCTGACTCCTTACCTTATTCAAGCTCCCAATCTTCATAGGTGCGTTTAATTCTCTCCAATAAATTCCATTTGAAGTCAATATCTTTCTTCATAAAAGAACTGGTACAAGAAGTGTCAAGCATGGTACGATCATCATGAGAAAGCCGAGCATAGAAGTTCTGAATGATAATTTCTCTCGAGAGATCATGGTTGGGGCATGAATATAGCATTGATTTAAGCCCCCAAGCTCAAGCAATGCTTTCTCTGTCATGAGGCCAGAAATTGTAAATATAATTCCGACCACGATGTACTAAATGCATAGGATAAAACTTTTGATGAAATTCCAATTTCAAGCGATTGTAGTCCCATGATCCAGTATCATCACATATCCTATACCATGTCAACGCCTAATCCTTCAAAGATAAAGGAAAGACCTTCTTCTTGACCTCATCCTCGGGCAAACCTGCAAGCTTAAATAAACCACAAACTTCATCTACATAGACTAGATGCAAGTCTAGATGTGATGTTCCATCTCCTGTAAAAGGATTAGCCAGCAGTTTCTCAAGCATACCCGAAGGAAATTCAAAGAAAATATTTTCAGTAGGTGCAGCAGGTTGAGGAGCATCTCTTCGTGCTTTCGTTCGAGGTGAAGATACCCCAAACAAGCCCCTCAAAGGATTAGTATCCATAGTGACAAGTGTCAATAAATTTCAGCACACTATATGAATGTTTCCTTACCAATTTCCACTTACCAAAGGCGCTTCACTCCCCGACAACGGCGCTAGAAAAGAGTCTTGATGACCCACAAGTATAGGGGATCAATCGTAGTCCTTTCGATAAGTAAGAGTGTCGAACCCAACGAGGAGCAGAAGGATCTCACAAGTGGTTTTCAGCAAGGAAATATCTGCAAGCACTAAAATTATCGGTAATAAGTGATTGTGTGGTAAGATGATTCGTAGCGAGCAACAAGTAACAAAAGTAGCAACGGGGCAGCAAAGTGGCCCAATCCCTTTTGTAGCAAGGGACAAGCCTGGACAAAGTCTTATAGGAGGAAAAACGCTCCCGAGGACACACGGGAATTTCTGTCATGCTAGTTACATCATGTTCATATGATTCACGTTCGTTACTTTGATAGTTTGATATGTGGGTGGACCGGCGCTTGGGTACTGCCCTTACTTGGAAAAGCATCCCACTTATGATTAACCCCGCTCGCAAGCATCTGCAACTACGAAAGAAGAATTAAGACAAGGTATAACCATAGCATTAAACTAGTGGATCCAAATCAATCCCTTACGGAGCAACACATAAACTAGGGTTTAAGATTCTGTCACTCTAGCAACCAATCATCTACTTACTACTTCCCAATGCCTTCCTCTAGGCCCAAATAATGGTGAAGTGTTATGTAGTCGACGTTCACATAACACCACTAGAATAAAAACAACATACAACATATCAAATTACCGAACGAATACCAAATTCACATGACTACTATTAGCATGACTTATCCCATGTCCTCAGGAACAAAAGTAACTACTCACAAAGCATAACCATATTCATGACCAGAGAGGTAATGAGTAGCATCAAGGATCTGAACATAAACTCTTCCACCAAATAATCCAACTAGCATCAACTACAAAGAGTAATCAACACTACTAGCAACCTTACAAGTACCAATCGGAGTCGCGAGACGGAGATTGGTTACAAGAGATGAACTAGGGTTTGGAGATGAGATGGTGATGATGAAGATGTTGATGGTGACGAGTCCCCTTCGATGAGAGGAGTGTTGGTGATGACGATGGCAGCGATTTCCCCCTCCGGGAGGGAAGTTTCCCCGGCAGGATCGTCCTGCCGGAGCTCTAGATTGGTTCTTCTCAAGTTCCGCCTCGTGGCGGCGGCGAAACCACGAAAAAGCTCATCCTTGATTTTTTTCTGGACGAAACCCTTCATATAGCAAAAGAGGGGGGTCAGTGGGCCAACAGGCTGCCCACAAGCCCTCATAGCGTGACATGGGGGGGGGGGGGGGGTGGCCGCGCCGTGCAGGCTTGTGGCCACCTGCACGCGCCCCTGTGGCACTTCTTCGGCCTAGTATTTTTTATAAATCCGGAAAAAAATCATCGTTGATTTTTACGGCGTTTGGAGTTGCGCAGAATAGGTATCTCAACTTTGCTCCACTTTCAGGCCAGAATTCCAGTTGTCGGCATTCTCCCTCTTCATGTAAACCTTGCAAAATAAGAGAGAAAAGGCATAAGAATTGTACCGTGAAGTTACATAACAGACAAAGAAGCGATAAATATCAACATGAAAACATGATGCAAAATGGACGTATCACTGTTCCCTTCGTCCTTCGGTATGTCACTTGCCCAAGATTCGATCGTAGGTATCTCCATACCTAGTTTAATATCGTTACCGAAAAGTCTCTTTACTTGTTTCGTAATACAAGATCATGTTCCTAACTCCTTAGTCACATTGCTGGAAAGGCTTGTTGTGATGTTGTATTATCGAGTCGGCCCCGAGATACCTCTCCGTCATACGGAGTGACAAATCCCAGTCTTGATCCATGCCAACCCAACAGACACCTTCGGAGTTACCTGTAGAGCACCTTTATAGTCACCCAGTAACGTTGCGACGTTTGATACACACAAGGTAATTCTCCGGTGTCTGGGAGTTGCATGATCTCATGGTCATAGGAACATATACATTGACATGCAGAAAAAAGTAGCAATAAACTGACATGATCATATGCTACGTTCAAGTTTGGGTCTTGTCCATCACATCATTCTCCTAATGACGCGATCCCGTTATCAAGTGACAACACTTGTCTATGGCCAGGAAACCTTGACCATCTTTGATCAACGAGCTAGTTAACTAGAGGCTCACTATGGATAGTGTGTTGTTTATGTATCCACACATGTATTTGAGTTTTCAATCAATACAATTCTAGCATGGATAATAAACGATTATTATGAACAAGGAAATATTATAATAACCAATTTATTATTGCCTCTAGGGCATATTTCCAACAGTGTGTGTGTTGTGTGATGTGGAGAAGTTTATTTGCACTTGTGAATGTATTGTTACCTGGTTGAAACAACCTCACGTTTTGCTCTGAATATGAGTTATGTTATGTGCCACGTTTGCTTGTAAGACGGTTTATAATCTCGTAATGTACCACTAATTTCAGACCGGTTTAATCATGTTTTTTATGTCAACATTGCATAATGTATGTTTCCTTTTGACAAGAAAATTGATATTTGAACCTTGATCAAGCATGCAGCATGGAGGATGACGAAGTCATGAAGGCTAAAGCCATGAAGGTGAAGCAAAGAGCAATCAACGTTGGTTCTCTTCTGAGTGTGATGCCAAATTGTTGTTCCTGACTTCATGTGAACTTTTTGTGTTATTTGTGAGGTCCTAGACTTAACTTAAGTTATTTGCTGTCATTTTGCTATCGTGAAGAGTGAAGACTGTTGAAAAAATATGGAACTTATGTTAGTTGTTGTCATTGTGATGTCCTGAATGTGTGATGCACTGCCAAAAAACTATTGAAGACCTGCAGAAATCTTCTATTTTGCTGTTGCATTGCTGCCATTTTTCTTATATTGTTGTCCATTATTTTTATGTTGTTGAAATGATGTCAAATATTGTTGAAATACTGTCGAATTACTACCGAAATGCTGTCGAAATTGTTGAAAAACGAATTTACATTTTGCTCAGTGTCTGTATTTCGGGCTTTTCGGGATTACCCGAACCCGAACCCAGAAATTCTGGTTTGGGTTTTAGTTTTTTTTGCTAAAAATTTGTGTCACAATTTTCAAAACCCGATTTTTTTACCCAAATTACCCGACCCGAATCGTCGCGTAAACCCGAACGCCCAGAGTGGATTGCGGATGCTAATCTTCGTTTGGAGCGGTGTGGAGGCACAATGCTCCCTAAGAAGCCACTAAGGCCACTGTAATCTCCTCACGTCGTCGCACAATGCAACGTATCTATAACTTTTGATGGTTCCATGCTATTATCTTGTCAAACTTTGGATGTTTTGTATGCCTTTTATATCTTTTTTTGGGACTAACCTATTAACTCGGTGCCCAGTGCCAGTTCCTGTTTTTCCCGTGTTTTTGACCTTTTTCAGAGGAGAATTTTGAATGGAGTCCAAACGGAATAAAACCTGCGGAATGTTTTTTCCATAACAGAAGACACAGAGGAGACTTAAGAACCAAGGCACGGGACCTCGGAGGAGGTCACAAGCCCACCAGGCCCGGCCTAGGGGGGCCGGGCCTAGCAGGCTTGTGAGGTCCCCGTGGCTCCCCAGCCCTACTTCTTCCGCCTATAAATTCCCTAAAAATCTGAAACCACGGGAGAGAGCCACGAAAATACTTTTCCGCCGCCGCAAGCTTCTGTCTCCGCAAGATCGCATCTGGGGCACGTTCTGGTGCCTTGTCGGAGGGGGGATTCGGATACGGAGGGCTTCTTCATCAACACCATGACCTCTCCGATTATGCGTGAGTAGTTCACCATAGACCTACGGGTCCATAGCTAGTAGCTAGATGGCTTCTTCTCTCTCTTGGATCTTCAATACAAAGTTCTCCATGATCTTCATGGAGATCTATACGATGTAATCTTCTGTTGCGGTGTGTTTGTCGAGATCCGATGAATTGTGGATTTATGATCAGATTATCTATGAATCTTATTTGAGTTTCTTCTGATCTCTTATATGCATGATTTCATATCCTTGTAATTCTCTTCGAGTTGTGGGTTTTGTTTGGCCAACTTGATATATGATTCTTGCAATGGGAGAAGTGCTTGGTTTTAAGTCCATACCGTGCGGTGACCTCACCCTGTGACAGAAGGGGTAGTGAGGCACGCATCGTGTTGTTGCCATCAAGGGTAAAAAGATGGGGTTTTCATCATTGGTTTGAGTTTATCCCTCTACATCATGTCATCTTGCTTAAGGCGTTACTCTGTTCGTCATGAATTCAATACACTAGATGCATGTTGGATAGCGGTCGATGTGTGGAGTAATAGTAGTAGATGCAGAAAGTATCGGTCTACTTGTCTCGTACGTGATGCCTATATGTATGATCATTGCCTTAGATATCGTCATGACTTTGCGCGGTTCTATCAATTGCTCGACAGTAATTTGTTCATCCACCGTAATATTTGCTATTTTGAGAGAAGCCTCTAGTGAACACTATGGCCCCTGGGTCTACTTCACTTCATATTTTCTGCCTTACACTTTTACTTCGTTGCACTTTCCGTCTTCAGATCTCACTTTGCAATCAATCTTGAAGGGATTGACAACCCCTTTATAGCGTTGAGTGCAAGCTAGTTTGTGTTTGCGCAGGTACTCTATACACTTGGCTTGATCCTCCTACTGGATTGATACCTTGGTTCTCAACTGAGGGAAATACTTACTGCTCTTGTGCTGCATCACCCTTTGCTCTTCAAGGGAAAAACCAACGCAAGCTCAAGAGACCGCCGGGGATTTTTGGTGTCGTTGCCGGGGAGTATCGAGTCAAGAATAGTCTCCCGTCAACGTGCCGATTTCTCGCACCATAGCAGGGCCCTTCAGGATGGTCACCGAACCCGTACAAACAAGGTTGGGGCAATGTCCACAACTTAATTGGAGGCTCCCAACAACACCATGAATCCTCACCAAAATGTATTGTGGCTCCGATATGACCTCAAATGCTCAAAGAAGTCTCCACAACCTAATTGGAGACCCCAACGCTTGCCCGGAGCTTTACACCACAATGATTGAACTCCGAGGCACCACCAACCGTCTAGGGTGCCAAAGCACCCAAGAGGCACAAGCTATAGGGTGCCCAAACACCCAAGAGTAATAAGCTTCTCAAACTTCACTTCCATGTATCACTGTGGAAAACTCAAAACTATGCACCAAATGCAATGGCAAGGGAACACACAATGCCCAAGTCCTCTCTCAAATCCCACCACAACAACTAATGCTATGGAGGAAAATGAGAGGAAGAACGAAGAAGAACATGAAGAACTCCAAGATCTTGATCCAAGGGGTTCCCTAACAAAGAGGAGAAAGTGATTGGTGGAAATGTGGATCTAGATCTCCTCTCTCTTTTTCCTCAAGAACTGGCAAGAATCATTGGAGGGATTGAGAGTTAGCAAGCTCGAAGAAGGTCAACAATTGGGGAAGAACATGAGCTAAAGAGTTAGGAACCATTGGGGAAGAAGACCCCCTTAAATAGGTCCCTCCAAACCAACTGTTATACACTCAGCCCATGCATAAGCGGTAGTACCGCTCAGGCGAGCGACACTTCTGCTGGAACAGAAATTTGATAGAAAATCTCGAGGCGGTAGTGCTGCTGGAGCGGTACTACCGTCTGACCCAGTGGTACTACTGTTGGGGATGCAGAACCAATACCAAAGCGCTCAAATAAGTGGAAGTGGGGCTGTAAGTGGAGGGCGGCAGTATAGCCCGAGCGGTACTACCACTCCGCTCCCAGCGGTACTTCCGTTGAAAATTGGCAAGGTCACTCGAGGATACCACAGAGCTCAAATAAGTGGAAGTGGGTCCGGAAGAGGAGGGCAGCAGTACCGCCCGAGCGGTACTACCTCTTCTCTCACAACGGTACTTCCGCTTAACACAAAAAAACTGCACCGGCACTAAAACTGTCGTAACTTTCGCATACGAGCTCTGAATTGAGCAAACTCAAGCTTGTTGGATAGCACACGACAAGTACTATCCAAAAAAGAAACTCAAGCTTGTTGGTTATATTAATAAGAGGACGTTATGAAGATTCCAATGATATAGATATGTGGAACCTCTATGAATGAAGATCCGACAAAAACTCCAACATCGGAAACATCATAGAAGATGCACATGAACTCCGTTTTCGATGAACTCGAGCTTGTTAGGAAGATGACCAGAAGCTCAAGAACCCACATAGATAAAAGCCAACCAAGAACCAAGAAACATGATGATGCCAAGAATGCAATGGTTTGAGATCTCAATGAACGATACGATCAAGCTACTCACTTGAGAGCCCCCCTTGATAGTACGACAATCTATCCTATAACCCGGTCTCCCAACTAACACACCGAGACCGGTAAAATAGAAAACTAACAAGGACAAACCTTTGCCTTGTGCATAGTCCACTTGATCTAAATGATAATGATGTTGTCCTCCTCAAGATGGACCACCTTTCTTGATTGCCTTGGCTCCATGAAGACTAATAGATTGCTCCCCCATACTACACTATGGGTGAGCCACTCTTCAACACAACTTCACAAGTCCATTGACACCACAATGTGCGGCAAGCTTCAAGCATGATATCTTCGTGATGCTCCACTTGAACTTGCACACCGCAATCTTCCATGGATTGAATGAGATATTTATCTTGACGCAAGCCCATGGAAACACACCTAACCCCACATAGAACTCTCAAGAAGACCATGGGTTAGTGCACAAAGCGTAATGGACAATGATTACCATACCATGGGATCGCTTGATCCCTCTCGGTACATAATGTACGCTTTGTGTGTTGATCAACTTGATTCACTATTTGACTTAGTCTTGATCCCTTGTGTCTTTATAACCAATCTTTGGATTAAACCTTGAATACCACCTTGGTCATCATATAAACTCCTTGAAACCAACAGATGGACTTCAAGAAGTGACCATGGGCAAATCCTTCGAATATAACTCAAGGCAACCATTAGTCCATAGGGATTGTCATCAGTCACCAAAACCATGCATGGAGAAATATGCTCTAACAACAGGGTTTTGAGCTCCCTTCCTATCAACGATATGTAGATCAAATTTCTAAAGAAATAATACCCATCTAATGAGTGTAGATTTAGCATCTTTCTTTTTCATAAGGTATTTAATAGCAACATGAACAGTATGGATAGTTACTTTAGAGTCAATAATATAAGGTCTAAACTTATCACATGCAACAACAACTGATAAAAATTCCTTTTCAGTAATAACATAATTTCTTTGAGCAGTGTCTAGGGTCTTACTAGCATAATGAATAATATTCAATTTCTTGTCTACTCTTTGCCCTATAACAACACCAACATCATCTATACTTATACTAATTAGATACTCCTTAAAAATTCCCACGTTAATCAGATTTTACGAGTCGTTAATCTTGTGGGACCGAGTTATAACGGTGTAGATTAACTCATAAAATCCTATATAAAAAATCCTGATTTTAAATAACTTCTATCTAATCTTCTATGAAAATAAAATTAACCAACTGACTAGAAGTGCACGTACATCAGACTCAACCTCTACGTAATTATCATGGACTGAATTAAGACAATCTCCCATGCCTCAGTTTCCAACTTATCCCTCACTTTCTCTATGACGTATCCCTCCCTTTCTCTCTCAAGTATCTCTAGCAATCTCTCGTTATTTTCTTTTGGCTAACGCAATCTCTCATTGATCTGGAAACCGGAAGGTGTTTCCTGTCCGTGAGCCCATGGCCTTCTGGTCAAACAATTTTCATGGAAGAGCTGAGCGCGGTGTTGCTCTCTAATGCGAGGCGCTGGCCTTCCGTCATATCCCCATGTATGTTGATGCAGCTTCCGACTGTGAATGTTAAGAAAGCATATTTTCGCGAATAATTTGGCCACATCATTCAGCGGACTCCCAAGGAGATGCGCAAGTACTTGAAACTGGCATGTGGATGGATTTTCAGGTGGCCGGCACATACAGGTAACAAACTATGAGCTTCATGTTATCTATGTACGTACTTTGCATCGTATGTGTGCGTGCCTCGAGAAAGAATCCATCAATAAGCTAGCTAGCTAATAACTAGCCTATGTAGGAACCCATCAACGTGCATACATCATGTATGTGCGTTTTTATACTAATAAAGTTACACACTGACGGCCTACTAAAAAATACAAAAAATATATATTTACATTGATGTTACACAATCTGTGTTTCGCAGTTATTACTCTTATATCTTATATCTTGAACGCATTCGTATGTCAAATATTTAATATGAATTATCAGAAAAATATAATCTATTTTTCTTTTTGAGTTTCACAAAACCAGAGAGTGTGATTTTGCTTACTAGATAAATATTTGCACTTTTTCTGTGATAAATTGGGCAAGTTTAGAATGATTTCTTAACACCTTGTAGAGCAAACAAAAGGTAATTCATAACACTGTTTTGACTTTTTTCTACTGGCTATATTTTGTATGGGGATTAGTTGGTTCATGAATATAATAGGGCATCTTTTAGAATATTTTGCTATTGGTCCATGCTTTTTGTGCTTAAATTTCAAGAAATTTTCTAGCATATTTATTTTGTTTTAAGTATGTGCAACTTAGGTGTTATTATGCCACGGATCAAACTTGATGATAGGGACTAAGCTAAAAAAATTGTTTCTTTATAGCACCATAGGCCAAGGCCACAATCATCTATTCTCTTTCAGCATTTAATGAGGACCTACACATTTTAAATTTTAGTGCTCTTGAGGACCTACACATTTTTTCACCCGTTTTCTTCTATTTTTGTTCTTTGTACTAATCATGCGTCTTCGGGCTACTTATACATTAAATCGTGGAGGATCTCTGGGTGACTTGGTTATGGAGCTAGGAAGCTTGCTTGTGTATTATAGTTAGCCCTTCTTTCTAGAGGTATCATCATATCGACCTACTTCTATGTAATTTACGCCTATATTTTCTAATGTTACTGATTCAAGCTATTTGATTTTTTTTGTTCACATTGGTGTATCTTAGGTGTTATAGATGTTCCATGTATGTACTTTCTAGCCAACATTTGAAGTGTGGGCCGTACATTACAAAGATTCTCACTTATTCTTCTATATAACTTTTTGCAACAAAATTAAATAAACTTTTTCTTTCTCGCGATCCTTTAGCCAACTAATAAAATGTGGATGTAATACCAACATGTCAAATGTTTTAAGTTATTTTCCTCTTAGGAAACGAGATTATAGTTCATATGCTGATTTATGTTTGTGGTTCCCATTAATTTCTTGAGTGCTACCATTATAGTGATTATAATTGCGCCCGTGCGAATGCACGGGTTGGCGACTAGTAATCACTAGCATCAAACATAATTTCAAATGGTAGGTTCCAATCAGGTGGTTGGACAATAGGTGTAGAAATTAAAGCTTTCTTAATTACTTCAAAGGCCTCTACACAATCATCATAAAAATGAAAGGAACATCTTTTTGGAGAAGATAAGTTAAAGGCCTAGAAATCTTTGAGAAATCTTTAATGAACCGCCTATAGAAACCAACATGATCAAGGAAACTTCTTATACCTTTGATATCTTTTGGGCAAGGCATTTTTTCTATTGCATCAACTTTGGCCTTATCCACCTCAATACCACGTTCAATTTTTTTATGCCCAAGCATTATACCTTCATTCATCATAAAGTGACACTTCTCACAATTCAAGATAAGATTAGTTTCTTCAAATCTGTGCAAAACTCGATCAAGGTTGCTCAAGCAATCATCAAAGGAAGTCCTGTAAGCGAAAAAATTATCCATGAAAACCTCAGTAATATTTTCACAAAATTCAGAGAATATAGCAGCCATACATCTTTGAAAGGTAGCACGTACATTGCATAGACCAAAAGGCATACGCCTATAAGCATAAGTTCCAAAAGGGCAAGTGAAGGTAGTTTTCTCTTGGTCCTCTTTTGACAGAGATATTTGAGAGAATCCGGAATATCCATCAAGAAAGCAAAAGTGTGTGTGCTTAGATAATATTTCTAAAATTTGATCAATAAAAGGCAAGGGGTAATGATCTTTTCTAGTAGCCTTATTCAATTTCCTGAAATCAATTAACATCCTATAACCAGTTACTATCCTTTGTGGAATAAGTTCATTTTCATCATTAGGAACAACAGTTATACCACCTTTCATAGGAATACAATGAACAAGACTTACTACCACAATAGGATAGTGTTGGGGATCGTAGTAATTTCAAAATTTTCCTACGCCATGCAAGGACCTATCTATGGGGAAACCAACAACGAGAGAGGTTGTAGAGCATCTTCATACCTTTGAAGATCGCTAAGCGGAAGCGTTACTATGAACACGGTTGATGGAGTCGTACTCGCAGCAATTCAGATCACGGTGGATTCCGATCTATGTGCCGAACCACGGCACCTCCGCGTTCAACACACCTACATCCCGGTGACGTCTCCTCCTTCTTGATCCAGCAAGGAGAGAGGAGAAGTTGGGGGAGAGCTTCGGCAGCACGACGGCGTGGTGACGGTGGAGCTATGTGGTTCTCCGACAGGGCTTCGCCAAGCGCTGCGAAGGAGGAAGAAGAGAGAGGTAGGGCTGCGCCTTGGGAGAGATCAATTGTGTGTTCCCAAAAGGCCAAAACCTCAAGTATATATAGGAGGAGGGAGAGGGAGGGCTGCCTTGGCCCCTCCTCCAAGGAGGAGAGGTTCGGCCGAAGCCAAGGAGGAGTCCTCCTCCCACAAGGGAGGTGGACTCTCTTGGAAGGACTCTTCCTCCTTTCCTTTTAAGTCTTTTTGCCTTATCCCTTTATCCCTATGCGCATGGGCCTTTAGGGAAAGCCTTGTCCAGCCCAATAAGGGCTGGTCCACCTCCTTTAACATCCCATGGACTCCTTTGGTCGTCACACCCCTCCCGGGGGTCCTCCGGCACCCTCCCGGCACCACTACAAGAAATATGTCAACTAACGACCTTTTGTTAGTGACCCTGGAAGGGATGGTCATAAATCTATGACCATTTGACATCATTTGGTCGTAAGCTGTCTGGAGGGGTCCTAGCCCCAAAAACCAACGACCATTTTCATCAGAAAGGTCATCACTTGCTTACTAGAAAAGGTCATAAAGCGAACAACACCTGGCACTGCCTTATTTCTAGGTGATAATGACTAATATGAATCGTCGTTACTAGGCTGGTGACCAGCGGTGGTGGTGCTGACGCCACGACCACCTCTCCCATCGGCAGTTGTTGCTGTTGCTGTTGCTATCTACATCAGAGAGCTGAATTGAGATGTTGCCTGTTGCTAACCAGTCGACCATAACATCCTGCCATAACATCAGTGAAGCAGCAAAATAGAAGCAGCCATAACTGTTGGGGAACGTCGCATGGGAAACAAAAATTTTCCTACGCGCACGAAGACCTATCATGGTGATGTCCATCTACGAGAGGGGATGAGTGATCTACGTACCCTTGTAGATCGTACAGCAGAAGCGTTAGGGAACGCGGTTGATGTAGTGGAACGTCCTCAAGTCCCTCGATCCGCCCCGCGAACAATCCCGCGAACAGTCCCACGATCTAGTACCGAACGGACGGCACCTCCGCGTTCAGCACACGTACAGCTCGACGATGATCTCGGCCTTCTTGATCCAGCAAGAGAGACGGAGAGGTAGAGGAGTTCTCCGGCAGCGTGACGGCGCTCCGGAGGTTGGTGATGATCTTGTCTCAGCAGGGCTCCGCCCGAGCTCTGCAGAAACGCGATCTAGAGGAAAAACTATGGAGATATGTGGTCGGGCAGCCATGAGAAAGTTGTCTCAAATCAGCCCTAATACCTCAGTATATATAGGAGGGAGGGGGAGGGAAGAGGCAGCCTCAAACCCTCAAGGTCTGGCCGAAATTGGAGGTGGAGGAGTCCTACTCCAATTCCACTTGGAGTAGGATTCCACCTTCCCACTTGGAAACTCTTTCCACCTTGTGTTTTTTCCTTCTCAAACCTTATGGGCCTTAGTGGGAACTTATTCCAGCCCACTAGGGGCTGGTTTATATCTTCTCATAGCCCATGAGACCCCTTGGGGCGTGACACCCCTCCCGATGGTCCCCGGCACCCCTCCCGGCACTCCCGGTACACTACCGATGAGCCCGAAACTTTTCCGGTGACCAAAACAGGACTTCCTATATATCAATCTTTACCTCCGGACCATTCCGGAGCTCCTCGTGACATCCTGGATCTCATCCGGGACTCCGAACAACATTCGGTAACCAACCATATAACTCAAATACGCATAAAACAACGTCGAACCTTAAGTGTGCAGACCCTGCGGGTTCGAGAACTATGTAGACATGACCCGAGTGACTCCTCGGTCAATATCCAATAGCGGGACCTGGATGCCCATATTGGATCCTACATATTCTACGAAGATCTTATCGTTTGAACCTCAGTGCCAAGGATTCATATAATCCCGTATGTCATTCCCTTTGTCCTTCGGTATGTTACTTGCCCGAGATTCGATCGTCGGTATCCGCATACCTATTTCAATCTCGTTTACCGGCAAGTCTCTTTACTCGTTCCGTAATACAAGATCCCGCAACTTACACTAAGTCACTTTGCTTGCAAGGCTTGTGTGTGATGTTGTATTACCGAGTGGGCCCCGAGATACCTCTCCGTCACACGGAGTGACAAATCCCAGTCTTGATCCATACTAACTCAACGAACACCTTCGGAGATACCTGTAGAGCATCTTTATAGTCACCCAGTTACGTTGCGACGTTTGATACACACAAAGCATTCCTCCGGTGTCCGTGAGTTATATGATCTCATGGTCATAGGAATAAATACTTGACACGCAGAAAACAGTAGCAACAAAATGACACGATCAACATGCTACGTCTATTAGTTTGGGTCTAGTCCATCACATGATTCTCCTAATGATGTGATCCCGTTATCAAGTAACAACACTTGCCTATGGCCAGGAAACCTTGGCCATCTTTGATCAACGAGCTAGTCAACTAGAGGCTTACTAGGGACAGTGTTTTGTCTATGTATCCACACAAGTATTGTGTTTCCAATCAATACAATTATAGCATGGATAATAAACGATTATCATGAACAAAGAAATATAACAATAACTAATTTATTATTGCCTCTAGGGCATATTTCCAACAGTCTCCCACTTGCACTAGAGTCAATAATCTAGTTCACATCACCATGTGATTCCAACGAATCCAACACCCATATAGTTATGGGGTCTGATCACGTCTTGCTCGTGAGAGAGGTTTTAGTCAACGGTTCTGAAACTTTCAGATCCGTGCGTTCTTTACAAATCTTTATGTCATCTTATAGATGCTGCTACTACGTGCTATTCGGAAATGCTCCAAATATCTACTCTACTATACGAATCCGTTTCACTACTCATAGTTATTCGGATTAGTGTCAAAGCTTGCATCGACGTAACCCTTTACGACGAACTCTTTAACCACCTCCATAATCGAGAAAAAAAATACCTTAGTCCATTAGTTACTAAGGATAAATTTTGACCGTTGCTAGTGATTCAATCATGGATCACTCTCTGTACCTCTCAACAGATTTTGAGTCAAGGCACACATCAGGTGCGGTACACAGCATGGCATACTTTAGATTCTACGGCTAAGGCATAGAAGACGACCTTCGTCTATTCTCTTTATTCTGCCGTGGTCGGGTTTTGAGTCTTACTCAAATTCACACCTCACAACGCAACCAAGAACTCCTTCTTTGCTCATCTATTTTGAACTCTTTCAAAAACTTGTCAAGGCATGCATCTTGTTGAAACTTCTATTAAGCGCTTTTGATCTATCCCCATAGATCTTTGATGCTCAACGTTCAAGTAGCGTAATCCAGGTACTCCTTTGAAAACTTCTTTCAAACAACCTTGTATGCTTTACAGAAATTCTACATTACTTCTGATCCACAATATGTCAACCACATATACCTATCAGAAATTCTATAGTGCTCCCACTCACTTCTTTGGAAATACAAGTTTCTTATAAACCTTGTACAAACCCAAAATCTTTGATCATATCATCAAAGTGTATATTCCAACTCCGAGATGCTTGCACCAGTCCATTGAATGATCACTGGAGCTTGCATACTTGCTAGTATCTTTTAGGATCGACAAAACCTTCTGGTTGTATCACATACAATGTTTGCTCAAGGAAATCGTCGAGGAAACAATGTTTTGACATCCTACATGCAATATTTCATAAATAATGCATCAACAACTAACATAATTATAACAGACCTTTAGCATCGCTACGAGTGAGAAAGCCTCATCATAGTCAACTGTTTGATCTTGTCGAAAACATCTTTGCGACAAGTCGAGCTTTTCTTAATAGTGACTTATCACCATCATCGTCTGTCTTCCTTTAAAGATCCATCTTTACTCAATAGTCTTATGACCATCAAGTAGTTCTTTCAAAGTCTACACTTTGTTTTCACACATGGATCCTCTCTCGGATTTCATGGCTTCCAGCCATTTGTCGGAATCTGGGCCCACCATCGCTTTCTCCATAACTCGTAGGTTCACTGTTGCTCAACAACATGACCTCCAAGACAGGGTTACCGTACCACTCTGTAGTAGTATGCGACCTTGTCAACCTACGAGGCTTGTAGTAACTTGATCCGATGCTTGATGATCACCATCATCAGCTTCCACTTCAATTGGTGTAGGCGCCACAGGAACAACTTCCCGCGCCCTGCTACACACTGGTTGAAGTGATGGTTCAATAACCTCATCAAGCTCTACCACTCTCCCACTCAATTCTTTCGAGAGAAACCTTTCCTCGAGAAAGGATCCGTTTCTAGAAACAAACATTTTTCTTTCGGATCTGAGATAGGAGATGTACCCAACTGTTTTGGATATCCTATGAAGATGCATTTATCCGCTTTGGGTTCGAGCTCATCAGACTGAAACTTTTTCGCATAAGTGTCGAAGCCCCAAACTTTCAAGAAACGACAGTTTAGATTTCTCTAAACCTCAGTCTATACTGTGTCATCTCAACGGAAATACGCGGTGCCCTATTTAAAGTGAGTGCGGTTGTCTCTAATGCATAACCCATAAACGATAGTGGTAATTCGATAAGAGACATCATAGTATGCACCATACCAAATAGTGCATAGCTATGACGTTCAGACATATCATCACACTATGATGTTCCAGGTGGCATGAACTGCGAAACAATTTCCACATTGTCTTAACTGCGTACCAAAACTCGTAACTCAGATATTCATTTCCATGATCATATCGTAGACAATTTATCCTCTTGTTATGACGAACTTCTCTCTGAAACAGAATTTGAACTTTTCAACATTTCAGACTTGTGATTCATTAAGTAAATACTCCTGTATCTACTCAAATCGTCAGTGAAGTAAGAACATAATGATATCCACCGCATGCCTCAGCACCCATTGGACTGCATACATCAAAATGTATCACTTCCAACAAGTTACTTTCTTATTTCATCTCAATGAAAAACAAGGCCTTGCTCATGTGGTATGATTTGCATGTCACTAGTGATTCGAAATCAGGTGAGTACAAAGATCCATCAGCATGGAGCCTCTTCATGCAATTTATACTAACATGACTCAAGCGGCAGTGCCACAAGTAAGTGGTACTATCATCATTAACTCGTATCTTTTGGCACCAATATCATGAACATGTGTAACACTACGATCGAGATTCAATAAACCATTGAAGGTGAATATTCAAGAAAATAGAGTAACCATTATTCTCCTTAAATGAATAATCGTATTGCAATAAACACGATCCAATCATGTTCATGCTTAACGCAAGCACCAAATAACAATTATTCAGGTTTAAACACCAATCCCGATGGTAGAGGGAGCGTGCAGTGTTTGATCATATCAACCTTGGAAACACATGATTATTTCAAGAATTTATTGAGCTTGACTTTCTCCCTGTAATGAATGCGCACACAATCTCTAGTAACTGTCCTCCTAGATGGGACATTGGAACGAGGACAAGCCTTTGCCACAAACCTTGTAAATCCTGGCTTCTCAACAAATGAGAACGGAAGCTCATCCATAATTACCATTTCAGCCAAAGCATCTTTGAGCTTATCCTGATCAAATCTCCAGGTGGTGAGGGAGCACTTACTAGTATGTGCCATATTCGGAGTAGCTTGTAGAGTTGGCTGCTTGTCATCATTGACCCTATGAGGATTTTTCTTGCACGATGTCAAATGCTTCAATAAGGATGATGTACCATTCCTTTTAGCAACACAAGCAAGCTCACTTTTGCAATAGTTGCATGTTGCTTTGGACAACACACCCCCATCGAGGTCCTTGGTAAAATGGTTCCAAACTTCAGACCGTGGAGCCATTTCCTTTCTTTTCTTTGCATCTGCTGTCGTCTTATCAGCCTCGGTCATCTCCTTCTACTGTTGGTTCGTGGGCTGCTGCCCATCATTACCGTCCTTCTCCGAGTTCAAAGCGGTGTAAGGGGAGGTGCCTCACATCGACATATGAGAGGTTTGATCTTCCATCTACAAAAAACAAATGACACAACTAGTTAGCCTAACATATCAACAATGAGAAGAGAGGTCAAAAGAAGAAACAATTTATTACAGAAAATATAACAGCATAAGTACAATTATCAGTTTAACAGTACAACTACAAATTTTTTTCTGAATTTTAACAGTACAACTACAAGTATCAGTTTTGTCTAGAGCTGATAGCCTGATACAAATCAATCAGTATAACTACAGTCTTTTTTTGCAGAGAAATACAACTACAAACTGATATAACTTTTATCTGATTTTTTGCACAGAAATACAACTACAACTACAGTCTTCTTTTTGCAGAGAAATACATCAATTAGTATAACTACAAACTAATAACTCGAGCATAGGAATAGGGACAAATACGTTTGAATCCGCAAGTACGATTTGACTACTTGAGCATAGGAATCGGGATTCGAACTTAGCCTGAATCGACAAGTACATTTGACTACTTGAGCATACGAATTCAGCCAGAGAGACTTACCACTGAAGTTGGTCACTGGCTCACTGCCGTCGACTGTGCGTGCGTTGACTCCGGCCCGGCAGCTCGCACGTCTCCTCGTACAGCAACTAGCAGCTCGCGCGTCTCCTCGGCGCGTCGCTACAGGCTACAACAACCGACGGCTGGCGGCTCGCGCGTCTCCCATCACGCGTCAGGCATCACGAGCAGGTGGAGGCGCCACCATCCGCCGCCGCCGCTGAAAACTAGGGTTAGGGCGAGCCGGCGAGGAGGGTCGAGGGAGAGAAGAAAAGGAATGAACTAGGGTTAGGGCTAGGAGCCGAGGAGGCTTTTGTGAGCCGGGAGGCTTGTGTGCGAGCGGGGAGTTGGGCCGGCAGGCCGCACAAGTGCTGAGGTGCAGCCGTGCTGACGGGTGAGCTGCTCGTGTTGTGTACTTCAGTTAATATGGCTACTTCGGGTTTTCACACCTACTAACCGAACCCGTACCCGAAGACCGAAACGTTCTAAAACCAGAACCGTACCGAAGCCCAAAACCCGAATTAACCGACATTTCGGGTATTACGGTTCGGTTCGGGTTCGGGTAACGGTTTCGGGTACCCGAACGCCCAGGCCTAGGAATGATATACTTCCTCAACAACATAGGGACCTTCCCGTTTAGAGAGAAGCTTGCCTGCAAAGAATCTTAAACGAGAGTTATATAGCAAGACATAATCACCTACATTGAACTCACGCTTTTGTATCCTCTTATCATGCCACCTCTTAACCTTCTCTTTGAACAACTTCGCATTCTCATATGCCTGAGTTCTCCACTCATCAAGCGAGCTAATATCAAATAACCTCTTCTCACCGGCAAGTTTGAAATCAAAGTTGAGCTCTTTGATTGCCCAATAAGCTTTATGCTCTAGCTCAAGAGGTAAGTGACATGCTTTCCCATACACCATTTTGTACGGAGACATGCCCCTGGGATTCTTATAGGCAGTTCTATAAGCCCACAATGCATCATCGAGCTTCTTAGACCAATTTTTTCTAGACCTGTTGACAATCTTTTGCAGAATTAGTTTAATCTCTCTATTGCTTAGCTCTACTTGACCACTGGACTGAGGGTGATAGGGAGACGCAATTCTATGGTTGACATCGTACTTAGCAAGCGTTTTACGGAAAGCACCATGAATGAAGTGTGAACCACCGTCGGTCATTAGATATCTAGGGACTCCAAATCTAGGTAAGATAACTTCTTTAAGCATCCTGATAGAAGTGTTGTGATCAGCACTACTAGTGGGGATAGCTTCTACCCACTTAGTGACGTAATCAACAACAACTAAGATGTGAGTATACCCATTGGATTTTGGAAAAGGTCCCATATAATCAAAGCCCCAAACATCAAATGGTTCAATGACAAGTGAATAGTTCATAGGCATTTCCTGACGTTTGCTAATATTACCTATTCTTTGACATTCGTCACAAGACAAGACAAACTTACGGGCATCCTTGAAGAGAGTGGGCCTATAGAAACCTGATTGCAATACCTTGGGTGCAGTTCTGTCTCCCGCATGGTGTCCTCCGTAGGCCTCGGAGTGACACTTCTGTAGGATCTGTCCCTGTTCATGTTCAGGTACACAACGTCTAATAACACCATCTACTCCTTCCTTATAAAGGCGAGGATCATCCCAGAAGTAATGTCTCAAGTCAAAGAAGAATTTCTTCTTTTGCTGGTACGTGAAACTAGGTGGTATATATTTGGCAACGATATAGTTTGCATAATTAGCATACCACGGTGCACTACGTGAAGCATTGATGACATTCAATTGCTCACCGGGAAAGCTATCATCAATAGGTTGTGGGTCATCAAGAACGTTCTCCAAGCTAGACAAGTTATCTGCTACTGGGTTATCAGCACCCTTTCTGTCGACAACGTGCAAATCAAACTCTTGTAGCAAGAGAACCCATCTGATAAGTCTTGGTTTGGTGTCCTTCTTCTCCATAAGGTACTTAATAGCAGCGTGATCAGTGTGAATAATGACTTTGGAATCAACTATGTAAGACCTGAACTTTCCACATGCAAACACGACTGCTAAAAATTCCTTCTCCGTAGTGGCATAGTTTCTTTGGGCACTGTCTAGAGTTTTACTAGCATAGTGAATAACATTCAACTTCTTATCGAATCTTTGCCCTAGAACAACACCAACAACATAATCACTAGCGTCACACACGATCTCAAAAGGTAAGTTCCAATCAGGTGGTTGAACAATAGGTGCAGTTATCAAAGCCCTCTTAAGTATTTCGAAGGCTTCCTCACAATCATCGTCAAAGACAAAAGGAATATCCTTTTGCAAGAGATTGGTAAGAGGCCTATAAATCTTAGAGAAGTCTTTAATGAACCTTCTATAGAAACCAACATGACCAAGGAAACTTCTTATACCTTTGATATCTGTGGGGTATGTCATTTTCTCGATTGCATCAACCTTAGCCTTATCAACTTCAATACCTCTTTCAGAAATTTTATGTCCCAAGACGATGCCTTCATTAACCATAAAGTGGCACTTCTCCCAATTCAAGACAAGATTGGTATCTTTACATCTCTGCAAGACTCGATCAAGGTTGCTGAGGCAATCATCAAAGGAAGACCCGTAAACGGAGAAGTCATCCATGAAAACCTCGACAATCTTTTCACAGAAGTCAGAGAATATAGCCATCATACATCTTTGAAAGGTGGCAGGTGCATTACATAATCCAAAAGGCATACGTCTATAAGCAAAGGTACCGAAAGGGCAGGTGAAAGTGGTTTTCTCCTGATCAGATTGTGCAACTGGTATTTGGGAGAAACCATAATAACCGTCTAGAAAGCAGAAGTGTGTGTGTTTGGACAGCCTTTCTAGCATTTGGTCGATAAAAGGCAAAGGGTAATGATCTTTCCTAGTGGCTTTATTCAATTTCCTAAAATCGATCACCATCCTATAGCTAGTAATAATCCTGTGTGGGATCAATTCATCCTTATCATTAGGGACAACGGTAATGCCTCCGTTCTTAGGGACGCAATGCACCGGACTCACCCAATCGCTATAAGCAACAGGATAGATGATACCTGCTTCCAGGAGCTTTAGTTTTTCTTTTCTCACTACTTCTTTCATCTTAGGATTTAATCTCCTTTGATGATCAGCAACTGGTTTGAAATCAAGATCAGTTTTAATCTTGTGCTGGCATAGAGTAGGACTAATGCCCTTAAGATCATCAAGAGTATATCCAATAGCAGACGGTGCTTCCTCAGAGTTTTTAGTAACTTCTTTTCTTCATGCTCTCAGAGGCTAGCACTAATTATAACAGGATATATCTCTTTTTCGTCAAGATAGGCATACTTAAGAGTATCAGGCAACTGTTTAAGCTCGAACAGAGGATCACCCTTTGGTGGGGGTGGATTCCCAAGTAGTTCAACAGGCAAGTTATTCTTAAGGATAGGATATTGTTCTAAGACAACTCTATCTATCTCATCCCTTTCATCCATATGCATTTCATTTTCATGCTCAAGCAAGTATTGCTCTAAGGGATCAGTAGGAGGCACGGCAATAGAGGCTAAGGCAATAGTTTCATCCTTACTAGGCAACTCCTTTTCATGAGGTTGTCTACCAAACTTAGAGATATTGAACTCGTGTGACACACCTTCAAAGCCAACAGTGATAGTTTGCTTCTCACAATCAATATGAGCATTGACGGTATTGAGAAAGGGTCTACCAAATATGATGGGACAAAATCTATCTTGTGCGGTAGCAAGAACGAGGAAATCAGCAGGATACTTCGTTTTACCACACAATACTTCAACATCCCTAACAATTCCCACAGGGCAGATAGTATCTCTATTGGCAAGCTGAATAGTCACATCAATGGGCTCTATCTCAACAGGTGCGATCTCATCTTTGATTTCATCGTATAAGGATTGAGGTATTGCACTAACACTAGCACCCACGTCACATAAACCATGATAGAAATGATCTCCTATCTTAACAGAAACCACAGGCATGCCAACAACAAGCCTATGTTTGTCTCTAACATGAGGTTTAGCAATTCTAGCTGCATCTTCACATAAGTGAATATTATGTCCCTCAACATCGTCGGACAGAAGATCTTTGATAATAGCAATGCTAGGTTCAACTCTAATTTGCTCAGGGGGTGTAGGTGTTCTAATGTAGCCTCTACGTATCACAGTTCAAGCTTTAGAATGATCCTTTATCCTAACAGGGAAAGGTGGTTTCTCAATGTAAGCAGTGGAACAACAGGATCATTATAGGCAATGACTTTCTCCTCAACTGGAGTGGGTTTAACTACATTGACTTCTAAAGGAGGATGATATTTAAACCACTTCTCTTTGGGGAGATCAATATGAGCAGCAAATGATTCACACAATGAAGCTACTATCTCAGAGTCAAGTCCATACTTAGCGCTAAAATCACTAAAGGTATTTGTCTCAACAAAGGATTTAACGCAATCAAACGTGAAATTCATACCTGACTCCTTACCTTATTCAAGCTCCCAATCTTCATAGGTGCGTTTAATTCTCTCCAATAAATTCCATTTGAAGTCAATATCTTTCTTCATAAAAGAACTGGTACAAGAAGTGTCAAGCATGGTACGATCATCATGAGAAAGCCGAGCATAGAAGTTCTGAATGATAATTTCTCTCGAGAGATCATGGTTGGGGCATGAATATAGCATTGATTTAAGCCCCCAAGCTCAAGCAATGCTTTCTCTGTCATGAGGCCAGAAATTGTAAATATAATTCCGACCACGATGTACTAAATGCATAGGATAAAACTTTTGATGAAATTCCAATTTCAAGCGATTGTAGTCCCATGATCCAGTATCATCACATATCCTATACCATGTCAACGCCTAATCCTTCAAAGATAAAGGAAAGACCTTCTTCTTGACCTCATCCTCGGGCAAACCTGCAAGCTTAAATAAACCACAAACTTCATCTACATAGACTAGATGCAAGTCTAGATGTGATGTTCCATCTCCTGTAAAAGGATTAGCCAGCAGTTTCTCAAGCATACCCGAAGGAAATTCAAAGAAAATATTTTCAGTAGGTGCAGCAGGTTGAGGAGCATCTCTTCGTGCTTTCGTTCGAGGTGAAGATACCCCAAACAAGCCCCTCAAAGGATTAGTATCCATAGTGACAAGTGTCAATAAATTTCAGCACACTATATGAATGTTTCCTTACCAATTTCCACTTACCAAAGGCGCTTCACTCCCCGACAACGGCGCCAGAAAAGAGTCTTGATGACCCACAAGTATAGGGGATCAATCGTAGTCCTTTCGATAAGTAAGAGTGTCGAACCCAACGAGGAGCAGAAGGATCTCACAAGTGGTTTTCAGCAAGGAAATATCTGCAAGCACTAAAATTATCGGTAATAAGTGATTGTGTGGTAAGATGATTCGTAGCGAGCAACAAGTAACAAAAGTAGCAACGGGGCAGCAAAGTGGCCCAATCCCTTTTGTAGCAAGGGACAAGCCTGGACAAAGTCTTATAGGAGGAAAAACGCTCCCGAGGACACACGGGAATTTCTGTCATGCTAGTTACATCATGTTCATATGATTCACGTTCGTTACTTTGATAGTTTGATATGTGGGTGGACCGGCGCTTGGGTACTGCCCTTACTTGGAAAAGCATCCCACTTATGATTAACCCCGCTCGCAAGCATCTGCAACTACGAAAGAAGAATTAAGACAAGGTATAACCATAGCATTAAACTAGTGGATCCAAATCAATCCCTTACGGAGCAACACATAAACTAGGGTTTAAGATTCTATCACTCTAGCAACCAATCATCTACTTACTACTTCCCAATGCCTTCCTCTAGGCCCAAATAATGGTGAAGTGTTATGTAGTCGACGTTCACATAACACCACTAGAATAAAAACAACATACAACATATCAAATTACCGAACGAATACCAAATTCACATGACTACTATTAGCATGACTTATCCCATGTCCTCAGGAACAAAAGTAACTACTCACAAAGCATAACCATATTCATGACCAGAGAGGTAATGAGTAGCATCAAGGATCTGAACATAAACTCTTCCACCAAATAATCCAACTAGCATCAACTACAAAGAGTAATCAACACTACTAGCAACCTTACAAGTACCAATCGGAGTCGCGAGACGGAGATTGGTTACAAGAGATGAACTAGGGTTTGGAGATGAGATGGTGATGATGAAGATGTTGATGGTGACGAGTCCCCTTCGATGAGAGGAGTGTTGGTGATGACGATGGCAGCGATTTCCCCCTCCGGGAGGGAAGTTTCCCCGGCAGGATCGTCCTGCCGGAGCTCTAGATTGGTTCTTCTCAAGTTCCGCCTCGTGGCGGCGGCGAAACCACGAAAAAGCTCATCCTTGATTTTTTTTCTGGACGAAACCCTTCATATAGCAAAAGAGGGGGGTCAGTGGGCCAACAGGCTGCCCACAAGCCCTCATAGCGTGACCTGGGGGGGGGGGTGTGGCCGCGCCGTGCAGGCTTGTGGCCACCTGCACGCGCCCCTGTGGAACTTCTTCGGCCTAGTATTTTTTATAAATCCGGAAAAAAATCATCGTTGATTTTTACGGCGTTTGGAGTTGCGCAGAATAGGTATCTCAACTTTGCTCCACTTTCAGGCCAGAATTCCAGTTGTCGGCATTCTCCCTCTTCATGTAAACCTTGCAAAATAAGAGAGAAAAGGCATAAGAATTGTACCGTGAAGTTACATAACAGACAAAGAAGCGATAAATATCAACATGAAAACATGATGCAAAATGGACGTATCACTGTTCCCTTCGTCCTTCGGTATGTCACTTGCCCAAGATTCGATCGTAGGTATCTCCATACCTAGTTTAATATCGTTACCGAAAAGTCTCTTTACTTGTTTTGTAATACAAGATCATGTTCCTAACTCCTTAGTCACATTGCTGGAAAGGCTTGTTGTGATGTTGTATTATCGAGTCGGCCCCGAGATACCTCTCCGTCATACGGAGTGACAAATCCCAGTCTTGATCCATGCCAACCCAACAGACACCTTCGGAGTTACCTGTAGAGCACCTTTATAGTCACCCAGTAACGTTGCGACGTTTGATACACACAAGGTAATTCTCCGGTGTCTGGGAGTTGCATGATCTCATGGTCATAGGAACATATACATTGACATGCAGAAAAAAGTAGCAATAAACTGACATGATCATATGCTACGTTCAAGTTTGGGTCTTGTCCATCACATCATTCTCCTAATGACGCGATCCCGTTATCAAGTGACAACACTTGTCTATGGCCAGGAAACCTTGACCATCTTTGATCAACGAGCTAGTTAACTAGAGGCTCACTATGGATAGTGTGTTGTTTATGTATCCACACATGTATTTGAGTTTTCAATCAATACAATTCTAGCATGGATAATAAACGATTATTATGAACAAGGAAATATTATAATAACCAATTTATTATTGCCTCTAGGGCATATTTCCAACAGTGTGTGTGTTGTGTGATGTGGAGAAGTTTATTTGCACTTGTGAATGTATTGTTACCTGGTTGAAACAACCTCACGTTTTGCTCTGAATATGAGTTATGTTATGTGCCACGTTTGCTTGTAAGACGGTTTATAATCTCGTAATGTACCACTAATTTCAGACCGGTTTAATCATGTTTTTTATGTCAACATTGCATAATGTATGTTTCCTTTTGACAAGAAAATTGATATTTGAACCTTGATCAAGCATGCAGCATGGAGGATGACGAAGTCATGAAGGCTAAAGCCATGAAGGTGAAGCAAAGAGCAATCAACGTTGGTTCTCTTCTGAGTGTGATGCCAAATTGTTGTTCCTGACTTCATGTGAACTTTTTGTGTTATTTGTGAGGTCCTAGACTTAACTTAAGTTATTTGCTGTCATTTTGCTATCGTGAAGAGTGAAGACTGTTGAAAAAATATGGAACTTATGTTAGTTGTTGTCATTGTGATGTCCTGAATGTGTGATGCACTGCCAAAAAACTATTGAAGACCTGCAGAAATCTTCTATTTTGCTGTTGCATTGCTGCCATTTTTCTTATATTGTTGTCCATTATTTTTATGTTGTTGAAATGATGTCAAATATTGTTGAAATACTGTCGAATTACTACCGAAATGCTGTCGAAATTGTTGAAAAACGAATTTACATTTTGCTCAGTGTCTGTATTTCGGGCTTTTCGGGATTACCCGAACCCGAACCCAGAAATTCTGGTTTGGGTTTTAGTTTTTTTTGCTAAAAATTTGTGTCACAATTTTCAAAACCCGATTTTTTTACCCAAATTACCCGACCCGAATCGTCGCGTAAACCCGAACGCCCAGAGTGGATTGCGGATGCTAATCTTCGTTTGGAGCGGTGTGGAGGCACAATGCTCCCTAAGAAGCCACTAAGGCCACTGTAATCTCCTCACGTCGTCGCACAATGCAACGTATCTATAACTTTTGATGGTTCCATGCTATTATCTTGTCAAACTTTGGATGTTTTGTATGCCTTTTATATCTTTTTTTGGGACTAACCTATTAACTCGGTGCCCAGTGCCAGTTCCTGTTTTTCCCGTGTTTTTGACCTTTTTCAGAGGAGAATTTTGAATGGAGTCCAAACGGAATAAAACCTGCGGAATGTTTTTTCCATAACAGAAGACACAGAGGAGACTTAAGAACCAAGGCACGGGACCTCGGAGGAGGTCACAAGCCCACCAGGCCCGGCCTAGGGGGGCCGGGCCTAGCAGGCTTGTGAGGTCCCCGTGGCTCCCCAGCCCTACTTCTTCCGCCTATAAATTCCCTAAAAAATCTGAAACCACGGGAGAGAGCCACGAAAATACTTTTCCGCCGCCGCAAACTTCTGTCTCCGCAAGATCCCATCTGGGCACGTTCTGGTGCCTTGTCGGAGGGGGGATTCGGATACGGAAGGCTTCTTCATCAACACCATGACCTCTCCGATTATGCGTGAGTAGTTCACCATAGACCTACGGGTCCATAGCTAGTAGCTAGATGGCTTCTTCTCTCTCTTGGATCTTCAATACAAAGTTCTCCATGATCTTCATGGAGATCTATACGATGTAATCTTCTGTTGCGGTGTGTTTGTCGAGATCCGATGAATTGTGGATTTATGATCAGATTATCTATGAATATTATTTGAGTTTCTTCTGATCTCTTATATGCATGATTTCATATCCTTGTAATTCTCTTCGAGTTGTGGGTTTTGTTTGGCCAACTTGATATATGATTCTTGCAATGGGAGAAGTGCTTGGTTTTAAGTCCATACCGTGCGGTGACCTCACCCTGTGACAGAAGGGGTAGTGAGGCACGCATCGTGTTGTTGCCATCAAGGGTAAAAAGATGGGGTTTTCATCATTGGTTTGAGTTTATCCCTCTACATCATGTCATCTTGCTTAAGGCGTTACTCTGTTCGTCATGAATTCAATACACTAGATGCATGTTGGATAGCGGTCGATGTGTGGAGTAATAGTAGTAGATGCAGAAAGTATCGGTCTACTTGTCTCGTACGTGATGCCTATATGTATGATCATTGCCTTAGATATCGTCATGACTTTGCGCGGTTCTATCAATTGCTCGACAGTAATTTGTTCATCCACCGTAATATTTTCTATTTTGAGAGAAGCCTCTAGTGAACACTATGGCCCCTGGGTCTACTTCACTTCATATTTTCAGCCTTACACTTTTACTTCGTTGCACTTTCCGTCTTCAGATCTCACTTTGCAATCAATCTTGAAGGGATTGACAACCCCTTTATAGCGTTGAGTGCAAGCTCGTTTGTGTTTGCGCAGGTACTCTATACACTTGGCTTGATCCTCCTACTGGATTGATACCTTGGTTCTCAACTGAGGGAAATACTTACTGCTCTTGTGCTGCATCACCCTTTGCTCTTCAAGGGAAAAACCAACGCAAGCTCAAGAGACCGCCGGGGATTTTTGGTGTCGTTGCCGGGGAGTATCGAGTCAAGAATAGTCTCCCGTCAACGTGCCGATTTCTCGCACCATAGCAGGGCCCTTCAGGATGGTCACCGAACCCGTACAAACAAGGTTGGGGCAATGTCCACAACTTAATTGGAGGCTCCCAACAACACCATGAATCCTCACCAAAATGTATTGTGGCTCCGATATGACCTCAAATGCTCAAAGAAGTCTCCACAACCTAATTGGAGACCCCAACGCTTGCCCGGAGCTTTACACCACAATGATTGAACTCCGAGGCACCACCAACCGTCTAGGGTGCCAAAGCACCCAAGAGGCACAAGCTATAGGGTGCCCAAACACCCAAGAGTAATAAGATTCTCAAACTTCACTTCCATGTATCACTGTGGAAAACTCAAAACTATGCACCAAATGCAATGGCAAGGGAACACACAATGCCCAAGTCCTCTCTCAAATCCCACCACAACAACTAATGCTATGGAGGAAAATGAGAGGAAGAACGAAGAAGAACATGAAGAACTCCAAGATCTTGATCCAAGGGGTTCCCTAACAAAGAGGAGAAAGTGATTGGTGGAAATGTGGATCTAGATCTCCTCTCTCTTTTTCCTCAAGAACTGGCAAGAATCATTGGAGGGATTGAGAGTTAGCAAGCTCGAAGAAGGTCAACAATTGGGGAAGAACATGAGCTAAAGAGTTAGGAACCATTGGGGAAGAAGACCCCCTTAAATAGGTCCCTCCAAACCAACTGTTATACACTCAGCCCATGCATAAGCGGTAGTACCGCTCAGGCGAGCGACACTTCTGCTGGAACAGAAATTTGATAGAAAATCTCGAGGCGGTAGTGCTGCTGGAGCGGTACTACCGTCTGACCCAGTGGTACTACTGTTGGGGATGCAGAACCAATACCAAAGCGCTCAAATAAGTGGAAGTGGGGCTGTAAGTGGAGGGCGGCAGTATAGCCCGAGCGGTACTACCACTCCGCTCCCAGCGGTACTTCCGTTGAAAATTGGCAAGGTCACTCGAGGATACCACAGAGCTCAAATAAGTGGAAGTGGGTCCGGAAGAGGAGGGCAGCAGTACCGCCCGAGCGGTACTACCTCTTCTCTCACAACGGTACTTCCGCTTAACACAAAAAAACTGCACCGGCACTAAAACTGTCGTAACTTTCGCATACGAGCTCTGAATTGAGCAAACTCAAGCTTGTTGGATAGCACACGACAAGTACTATCCAAAAAAGAAACTCAAGCTTGTTGGTTATATTAATAAGAGGACGTTATGAAGATTACAATGATATAGATATGTGGAACCTCTATGAATGAAGATCCGGCAAAAACTCCAACATCGGAAACATCATAGAAGATGCACATGAACTCCGTTTTCGATGAACTCGAGCTTGTCAGGAAGATGACCAGAAGCTCAAGAACCCACATAGATAAAAGCCAACCAAGAACCAAGAAACATGATGATGCCAAGAATGCAATGGTTTGAGATCTCAATGAACGATACGATCAAGCTACTCACTTGAGAGCCCCCCTTGATAGTACGACAATCTATCCTATAACCCGGTCTCCCAACTAACACACCGAGACCGGTAAAATAGAAAACTAACAAGGACAAACCTTTGCCTTGTGCATAGTCCACTTGATCTAAATGATAATGATGTTGTCCTCCTCAAGATGGACCACCTTTCTTGATTGCCTTGGCTCCATGAAGACTAATAGATTGCTCCCCCATACTACACTATGGGTGAGCCACTCTTCAACACAACTTCACAAGTCCATTGACACCACAATGTGCGGCAAGCTTCAAGCATGATATCTTCGTGATGCTCCACTTGAACTTGCACACCGCAATCTTCCATGGATTGAATGAGATATTTATCTTGACGCAAGCCCATGGAAACACACCTAACCCCACATAGAACTCTCAAGAAGACCATGGGTTAGTGCACAAAGCGTAATGGACAATGATTACCATACCATGGGATCGCTTGATCCCTCTCGGTACATAATGTACGCTTTGTGTGTTGATCAACTTGATTCACTATTTGACTTAGTCTTGATCCCTTGTGTCTTTATAACCAATCTTTGGATTAAACCTTGAATACCACCTTGGTCATCATATAAACTCCTTGAAACCAACAGATGGACTTCAAGAAGTGACCATGGGCAAATCCTTCGAATATAACTCAAGGCAACCATTAGTCCATAGGGATTGTCATCAGTCACCAAAACCATGCATGGAGAAATATGCTCTAACAACAGGGTTTTGAGCTCCCTTCCTATCAACGATATGTAGATCAAATTTCTAAAGAAATAATACCCATCTAATGAGTGTAGATTTAGCATCTTTCTTTTTCATAAGGTATTTAATAGCAACATGAACAGTATGGATAGTTACTTTAGAGTCAATAATATAAGGTCTAAACTTATCACATGCAACAACAACTGATAAAAATTCCTTTTCAGTAATAACATAATTTCTTTGAGCAGTGTCTAGGGTCTTACTAGCATAATGAATAATATTCAATTTCTTGTCTACTCTTTGCCCTATAACAACACCAACATCATCTATACTTATACTAATTAGATACTCCTTAAAAATTCCCACGTTAATCAGATTTTACGAGTCGTTAATCTTGTGGGACCGAGTTATAACGGTGTAGATTAACTCATAAAATCCTATATAAAAAATCCTGATTTTAAATAACTTCTATCTAATCTTCTATGAAAATAAAATTAACCAACTGACTAGAAGTGCACGTACATCAGACTCAACCTCTACGTAATTATCATGGACTGAATTAAGACAATCTCCCATGCCTCAGTTTCCAACTTATCCCTCACTTTCTCTATGACGTATCCCTCCCTTTCTCTCTCAAGTATCTCTAGCAATCTCTCGTTATTTTCTTTTGGCTAACGCAATCTCTCATTGATCTGGAAACCGGAAGGTGTTTCCTGTCCGTGAGCCCATGGCCTTCTGGTCAAACAATTTTCATGGAAGAGCTGAGCGCGGTGTTGCTCTCTAATGCGAGGCGCTGGCCTTCCGTCATATCCCCATGTATGTTGATGCAGCTTCCGACTGTGAATGTTAAGAAAGCATATTTTCGCGAATAATTTGGCCACATCATTCAGCGGACTCCCAAGGAGATGCGCAAGTACTTGAAACTGGCATGTGGATGGATTTTCAGGTGGCCGGCACATACAGGTAACAAACTATGAGCTTCATGTTATCTATGTACGTACTTTGCATCGTATGTGTGCGTGCCTCGAGAAAGAATCCATCAATAAGCTAGCTAGCTAATAACTAGCCTATGTAGGAACCCATCAACGTGCATACATCATGTATGTGCGTTTTTATACTAATAAAGTTACACACTGACGGCCTACTAAAAAATACAAAAAATATATATTTACATTGATGTTACACAATCTGTGTTTCGCAGTTATTACTCTTATATCTTATATCTTGAACGCATTCGTATGTCAAATATTTAATATGAATTATCAGAAAAATATAATCTATTTTTCTTTTTGAGTTTCACAAAACCAGAGAGTGTGATTTTGCTTACTAGATAAATATTTGCACTTTTTCTGTGATAAATTGGGCAAGTTTAGAATGATTTCTTAACACCTTGTAGAGCAAACAAAAGGTAATTCATAACACTGTTTTGACTTTTTTCTACTGGCTATATTTTGTATGGGGATTAGTTGGTTCATGAATATAATAGGGCATCTTTTAGAATATTTTGCTATTGGTCCATGCTTTTTGTGCTTAAATTTCAAGAAATTTTCTAGCATATTTATTTTGTTTTAAGTATGTGCAACTTAGGTGTTATTATGCCACGGATCAAACTTGATGATAGGGACTAAGCTAAAAAAATTGTTTCTTTATAGCACCATAGGCCAAGGCCACAATCATCTATTCTCTTTCAGCATTTAATGAGGACCTACACATTTTAAATTTTAGTGCTCTTGAGGACCTACACATTTTTTCACCCGTTTTCTTCTATTTTTGTTCTTTGTACTAATCATGCGTCTTCGGGCTACTTATACATTAAATCGTGGAGGATCTCTGGGTGACTTGGTTATGGAGCTAGGAAGCTTGCTTGTGTATTATAGTTAGCCCTTCTTTCTAGAGGTATCATCATATCGACCTACTTCTATGTAATTTACGCCTATATTTTCTAATGTTACTGATTCAAGCTATTTGATTTTTTTGTTCACATTGGTGTATCTTAGGTGTTATAGATGTTCCATGTATGTACTTTCTAGCCAACATTTGAAGTGTGGGCCGTACATTACAAAGATTCTCACTTATTCTTCTATATAACTTTTTGCAACAAAATTAAATAAACTTTTTCTTTCTCGCGATCCTTTAGCCAACTAATAAAATGTGGATGTAATACCAACATGTCAAATGTTTTAAGTTATTTTCCTCTTAGGAAACGAGATTATAGTTCATATGCTGATTTATGTTTGTGGTTCCCATTAATTTCTTGAGTGCTACCATTATAGTGATTATAATTGCGCCCGTGCGAATGCACGGGTTGGCGACTAGTAATCACTAGCATCAAACATAATTTCAAATGGTAGGTTCCAATCAGGTGGTTGGACAATAGGTGTAGAAATTAAAGCTTTCTTAATTACTTCAAAGGCCTCTACACAATCATCATAAAAATGAAAGGAACATCTTTTTGGAGAAGATAAGTTAAAGGCCTAGAAATCTTTGAGAAATCTTTAATGAACCGCCTATAGAAACCAACATGATCAAGGAAACTTCTTATACCTTTGATATCTTTTGGGCAAGGCATTTTTTCTATTGCATCAACTTTGGCCTTATCCACCTCAATACCACGTTCAATTTTTTTATGCCCAAGCATTATACCTTCATTCATCATAAAGTGACACTTCTCACAATTCAAGATAAGATTAGTTTCTTCAAATCTGTGCAAAACTCGATCAAGGTTGCTCAAGCAATCATCAAAGGAAGTCCTGTAAGCGAAAAAATTATCCATGAAAACCTCAGTAATATTTTCACAAAATTCAGAGAATATAGCAGCCATACATCTTTGAAAGGTAGCACGTACATTGCATAGACCAAAAGGCATACGCCTATAAGCATAAGTTCCAAAAGGGCAAGTGAAGGTAGTTTTCTCTTGGTCCTCTTTTGACAAAGATATTTGAGAGAATCCGGAATATCCATCAAGAAAGCAAAAGTGTGTGTGCTTAGATAATATTTCTAAAATTTGATCAATAAAAGGCAAGGGGTAATGATCTTTTCTAGTAGCCTTATTCAATTTCCTGAAATCAATTAACATCCTATAACCAGTTACTATCCTTTGTGGAATAAGTTCATTTTCATCATTAGGAACAACAGTTATACCACCTTTCATAGGAATACAATGAACAAGACTTACTACCACAATAGGATAGTGTTGGGGATCGTAGTAATTTCAAAATTTTCCTACGCCATGCAAGGACCTATCTATGGGGAAACCAACAACGAGAGAGGTTGTAGAGCATCTTCATACCTTTGAAGATCGCTAAGCGGAAGCGTTACTATGAACACGGTTGATGGAGTCGTACTCGCAGCAATTCAGATCACGGTGGATTCCGATCTATGTGCCGAACCACGGCACCTCCGCGTTCAACACACCTACATCCCGGTGACGTCTCCTCCTTCTTGATCCAGCAAGGAGAGAGGAGAAGTTGGGGGAGAGCTTCGGCAGCACGACGGCGTGGTGACGGTGGAGCTATGTGGTTCTCCGACAGGGCTTCGCCAAGCGCTGCGAAGGAGGAAGAAGAGAGAGGTAGGGCTGCGCCTTGGGAGAGATCAATTGTGTGTTCCCAAAAGGCCAAAACCTCAAGTATATATAGGAGGAGGGAGAGGGAGGGCTGCCTTGGCCCCTCCTCCAAGGAGGAGAGGTTCGGCCGAAGCCAAGGAGGAGTCCTCCTCCCACAAGGGAGGTGGACTCTCTTGGAAGGACTCTTCCTCCTTTCCTTTTAAGTCTTTTTGCCTTATCCCTTTATCCCTATGCGCATGGGCCTTTAGGGAAAGCCTTGTCCAGCCCAATAAGGGCTGGTCCACCTCCTTTAACATCCCATGGACTCCTTTGGTCGTCACACCCCTCCCGGGGGTCCTCCGGCACCCTCCCGGCACCACTACAAGAAATATGTCAACTAACGACCTTTTGTTAGTGACCCTGGAAGGGATGGTCATAAATCTATGACCATTTGACATCATTTGGTCGTAAGCTGTCTGGAGGGGTCCTAGCCCCAAAAACCAACGACCATTTTCATCAGAAAGGTCATCACTTGCTTACTAGAAAAGGTCATAAAGCGAACAACACCTGGCACTGCCTTATTTCTAGGTGATAATGACTAATATGAATCGTCGTTACTAGGCTGGTGACCAGCGGTGGTGGTGCTGACGCCACGACCACCTCTCCCATCGGCAGTTGTTGCTGTTGCTGTTGCTATCTACATCAGAGAGCTGAATTGAGATGTTGCCTGTTGCTAACCAGTCGACCATAACATCCTGCCATAACATCAGTGAAGCAGCAAAATAGAAGCAGCCATAACTGTTGGGGAACGTCGCATGGGAAACAAAAATTTTCCTACGCGCACGAAGACCTATCATGGTGATGTCCATCTACGAGAGGGGATGAGTGATCTACGTACCCTTGTAGATCGTACAGCAGAAGCGTTAGGGAACGCGGTTGATGTAGTGGAACGTCCTCAAGTCCCTCGATCCGCCCCGCGAACAATCCCGCGAACAGTCCCACGATCTAGTACCGAACGGACGGCACCTCCGCGTTCAGCACACGTACAGCTCGACGATGATCTCGGCCTTCTTGATCCAGCAAGAGAGACGGAGAGGTAGAGGAGTTCTCCGGCAGCGTGACGGCGCTCCGGAGGTTGGTGATGATCTTGTCTCAGCAGGGCTCCGCCCGAGCTCTGCAGAAACGCGATCTAGAGGAAAAACTATGGAGATATGTGGTCGGGCAGCCATGAGAAAGTTGTCTCAAATCAGCCCTAATACCTCAGTATATATAGGAGGGAGGGGGAGGGAAGAGGCAGCCTCAAACCCTCAAGGTCTGGCCGAAATTGGAGGTGGAGGAGTCCTACTCCAATTCCACTTGGAGTAGGATTCCACCTTCCCACTTGGAAACTCTTTCCACCTTGTGTTTTTTCCTTCTCAAACCTTATGGGCCTTAGTGGGAACTTATTCCAGCCCACTAGGGGCTGGTTTATATCTTCTCATAGCCCATGAGACCCCTTGGGGCGTGACACCCCTCCCGATGGTCCCCGGCACCCCTCCCGGCACTCCCGGTACACTACCGATGAGCCCGAAACTTTTCCGGTGACCAAAACAGGACTTCCTATATATCAATCTTTACCTCCGGACCATTCCGGAGCTCCTCGTGACATCCTGGATCTCATCCGGGACTCCGAACAACATTCGGTAACCAACCATATAACTCAAATACGCATAAAACAACGTCGAACCTTAAGTGTGCAGACCCTGCGGGTTCGAGAACTATGTAGACATGACCCGAGTGACTCCTCGGTCAATATCCAATAGCGGGACCTGGATGCCCATATTGGATCCTACATATTCTACGAAGATCTTATCGTTTGAACCTCAGTGCCAATGATTCATATAATCCCGTATGTCATTCCCTTTGTCCTTCGGTATGTTACTTGCCCGAGATTCGATCGTCGGTATCCGCATACCTATTTCAATCTCGTTTACCGGCAAGTCTCTTTACTCGTTCCGTAATACAAGATCCCGCAACTTACACTAAGTCACTTTGCTTGCAAGGCTTGTGTGTGATGTTGTATTACCGAGTGGGCCCCGAGATACCTCTCCGTCACACGGAGTGACAAATCCCAGTCTTGATCCATACTAACTCAACGAACACCTTCGGAGATACCTGTAGAGCATCTTTATAGTCACCCAGTTACGTTGCGACGTTTGATACACACAAAGCATTCCTCCGGTGTCCGTGAGTTATATGATCTCATGGTCATAGGAATAAATACTTGACACGCAGAAAACAGTAGCAACAAAATGACACGATCAACATGCTACGTCTATTAGTTTGGGTCTAGTCCATCACATGATTCTCCTAATGATGTGATCCCGTTATCAAGTAACAACACTTGCCTATGGCCAGGAAACCTTGGCCATCTTTGATCAACGAGCTAGTCAACTAGAGGCTTACTAGGGACAGTGTTTTGTCTATGTATCCACACAAGTATTGTGTTTCCAATCAATACAATTATAGCATGGATAATAAACGAGTATCATGAACAAAGAAATATAACAATAACTAATTTATTATTGCCTCTAGGGCATATTTCCAACAGTCTCCCACTTGCACTAGAGTCAATAATCTAGTTCACATCACCATGTGATTCCAACGAATCCAACACCCATATAGTTATGGGGTCTGATCACGTCTTGCTCGTGAGAGAGGTTTTAGTCAACGGTTCTGAAACTTTCAGATCCGTGCGTTCTTTACAAATCTTTATGTCATCTTATAGATGCTGCTACTACGTGCTATTCGGAAATGCTCCAAATATCTACTCTACTATACGAATCCGTTTCACTACTCATAGTTATTCGGATTAGTGTCAAAGCTTGCATCGACGTAACCCTTTACGACGAACTCTTTAACCACCTCCATAATCGAGAAAAAAATACCTTAGTCCATTAGTTACTAAGGATAAATTTTGACCGTTGCTAGTGATTCAATCATGGATCACTCTCTGTACCTCTCAACAGATTTTGAGTCAAGGCACACATCAGGTGCGGTACACAGCATGGCATACTTTAGATTCTACGGCTAAGGCATAGAAGACGACCTTCGTCTATTCTCTTTATTCTGCCGTGGTCGGGTTTTGAGTCTTACTCAAATTCACACCTCACAACGCAACCAAGAACTCCTTCTTTGCTCATCTATTTTGAACTCTTTCAAAAACTTGTCAAGGCATGCATCTTGTTGAAACTTCTATTAAGCGCTTTTGATCTATCCCCATAGATCTTTGATGCTCAACGTTCAAGTAGCGTAATCCAGGTACTCCTTTGAAAACTTCTTTCAAACAACCTTGTATGCTTTACAGAAATTCTACATTACTTCTGATCCACAATATGTCAACCACATATACCTATCAGAAATTCTATAGTGCTCCCACTCACTTCTTTGGAAATACAAGTTTCTTATAAACCTTGTACAAACCCAAAATCTTTGATCATATCATCAAAGTGTATATTCCAACTCCGAGATGCTTGCACCAGTCCATTGAATGATCACTGGAGCTTGCATACTTGCTAGTATCTTTTAGGATCGACAAAACCTTCTGGTTGTATCACATACAATGTTTGCTCAAGGAAATCGTCGAGGAAACAATGTTTTGACATCCTACATGCAATATTTCATAAATAATGCATCAACAACTAACATAATTATAACAGACCTTTAGCATCGCTACGAGTGAGAAAGCCTCATCATAGTCAACTGTTTGATCTTGTCGAAAACATCTTTGCGACAAGTCGAGCTTTTCTTAATAGTGACTTATCACCATCATCGTCTGTCTTCCTTTAAAGATCCATCTTTACTCAATAGTCTTATGACCATCAAGTAGTTCTTTCAAAGTCTACACTTTGTTTTCACACATGGATCCTCTCTCGGATTTCATGGCTTCCAGCCATTTGTCGGAATCTGGGCCCACCATCGCTTTCTCCATAACTCGTAGGTTCACTGTTGCTCAACAACATGACCTCCAAGACAGGGTTACCGTACCACTCTGTAGTAGTATGCGACCTTGTCAACCTACGAGGCTTGTAGTAACTTGATCCGATGCTTGATGATCACCATCATCAGCTTCCACTTCAATTGGTGTAGGCGCCACAGGAACAACTTCCCGCGCCCTGCTACACACTGGTTGAAGTGATGGTTCAATAACCTCATCAAGCTCTACCACTCTCCCACTCAATTCTTTCGAGAGAAACCTTTCCTCGAGAAAGGATCCGTTTCTAGAAACAAACATTTTTCTTTCGGATCTGAGATAGGAGATGTACCCAACTGTTTTGGATATCCTATGAAGATGCATTTATCCGCTTTGGGTTCGAGCTCATCAGACTGAAACTTTTTCACATAAGTGTCGAAGCCCCAAACTTTCAAGAAACGACAGTTTAGATTTCTCTAAACCTCAGTCTATACTGTGTCATCTCAACGGAAATACGCGGTGCCCTATTTAAAGTGAGTGCGGTTGTCTCTAATGCATAACCCATAAACGATAGTGGTAATTCGATAAGAGACATCATAGTATGCACCATACCAAATAGTGCATAGCTATGACGTTCAGACATATCATCACACTATGATGTTCCAGGTGGCATGAACTGCGAAACAATTTCCACATTGTCTTAACTGCGTACCAAAACTCGTAACTCAGATATTCATTTCCATGATCATATCGTAGACAATTTATCCTCTTGTTACGACGAACTTCTCTCTGAAACAGAATTTGAACTTTTCAACATTTCAGACTTGTGATTCATTAAGTAAATACTCCTGTATCTACTCAAATCGTCAGTGAAGTAAGAACATAATGATATCCACCGCATGCCTCAGCACCCATTGGACTGCATACATCAAAATGTATCACTTCCAACAAGTTACTTTCTTATTTCATCTCAATGAAAAACAAGGCCTTGCTCATGTGGTATGATTTGCATGTCACTAGTGATTCGAAATCAGGTGAGTACAAAGATCCATCAGCATGGAGCCTCTTCATGCAATTTATACTAACATGACTCAAGCGGCAGTGCCACAAGTAAGTGGTACTATCATCATTAACTCGTATCTTTTGGCACCAATATCATGAACATGTGTAACACTACGATCGAGATTCAATAAACCATTGAAGGTGAATATTCAAGAAAATAGAGTAACCATTATTCTCCTTAAATGAATAATCGTATTGCAATAAACACGATCCAATCATGTTCATGCTTAACGCAAGCACCAAATAACAATTATTCAGGTTTAAACACCAATCCCGATGGTAGAGGGAGCGTGCAGTGTTTGATCATATCAACCTTGGAAACACTTCCAACACGTATCGTCACCTCGCCTTTAGCTAGTCTCCGTTTATGCCGTAGCTTTCATTTCGTGTTACTAATCACTTAGCAACCGAACCGGTATCCAATACCATCATGCTACTAGGAGTACTAGTAAAGTACACATCAACATCATGTATATCAAATACACTTCTTTCGACTTTTGCCAGCCTTCTTATCTACCAAGTATCTAGAGTTGCTCCGCCTCAGTGACTGTTCCCCTCATTACAGAAGCACTTAGTCTCGGGTTTGGGTTTAATCTTGGGTCTCTTCATTAGTGCAGCAACTGTTTTGCCGTTTCACGAAGTATCCCTTCTAGCCCTTGCCTTTCTTGATACTTAGTGGTTTTACAAACCATCAACTATTGATGCTCCTTCTTGATTTCTACTTTCGCAGTGTCAAACATTGCGAATCGCTCAAGGATCATTGCATCTATCCTTGACATGTTATAGTTCATCACGAAGCTCTCAAAGCTTGGTGGCAGTTACTTTTGGAGAACCATCACTATCTCATCTGGAAGATTAACTCCCACTTGATTCAACTGATTGTCGTACTCAGACAATCTGAGCACACGCTCAACGATTGAGCTTTTCTCCTTTACTCTGTGGACAAAGAATCTTGTTGGAGGTCTCGTACCTCTTAACAAGGGCACAAGCATGAAATCACAATTTCATCTCTTTAGAACATCACTTATGTTCCGTGACGTTTTACAACGTTTTCGGTGCCTTGCTTCTAAGCCATTGAGTATTTGGCACTGAACTATCGTGTAGTCATCAGAAACGTGTATGTTGGATGTTCATAGCATCCACAGACGACGCTCGAGGTGCAGCACACCGAGTGGTGCATTAAGGACATAAGCCTTCTGCGTAGCAACGAGGACAATCCTTGGTTTTACAGATTCAGTCTGCAAAGTTTGCTACTATCAATTTTCAACTAAATTTTCTCTAGGAACATATAAAAACAGTAGAGCTATAGCGCAAGCTACATCGTAATTTGCAAAGACCATTAGACTATGTTCATGACAATTAGTTCAATTAATCATATTACTTAAGAACTCCCACTCAAAAAGTACATCTCTCTAGTCATTTGAGTGGTACATGATCCAAATCCACTATCTCAAGTCCGATCATCACGTGAGTTGAGAATAGTTTTAGTGGTAAGCATCTCTATGCTAATCATATCAACTATACGATTCATGCTCGACCTTTCGGTCTCATGTGTTCCGAGGCCATGTCTGCACATGCTAGGCTCGTCAAGCTTAACCCGAGTGTTCCGCGTGCGCAACTGTTTTGCACCCGTTGTATGTGAACGTTGAGTCTATCACACCCGATCATCACGTGGTGTCTCGAAACGAAGAACTGTCGCAACGGTGCACAGTCGGGGAGAACACAATTTCGTCTTGAAATTTTAGTGAGAGATCACCTCATAATGCTACCGTCGTTCTAAGCAAAATAAGGTGCATAAAAGGATTAACATCACATGCAATTCATAAGTGACATGATATGGCCATCATCACGCGCTTCTTGATCTCCATCACCAAAGCACCGGCACGATCTTCTTGTCACCGGCGTCACACCATGATCTCCATCATCATGATCTCCATCAACGTGTCGCCATCGGGGTTGTTGTGCTACTCATGCTATTACTACTAAAACTACATCTTAGCAAAATAGTAAACGCATCTGCAAGCACAAACGTTAGTATAAAGACAACCCTATGGCTCCTGCCGGTTGCCGTACCATCGACGTGCAAGTCGATATTTTCTATTACAACATGATCATCTCATACATCCAATATATCACATCACATCATTGGCCATATCACATCACAAGCATACCCTGCAAAAACAAGTTAGACGTCCTCTAATTTTGTTGTTACATGTTTTACGTGGTGACCATGGGTATCTAGTAGGATCGCATCTTACTTACGCAAACACCACAACGGAGATATATGAGTTGCTATTTAACCTCATCCAAGGACCTCCTCGGTCAAATCCGATTCAACTAAAGTTGGAGAAACCGTCACTTGCCAGTCATCTTTGAGCAAAGGGGGGCGCTCGTAACGATGAAACCAGTCTCTCGTAAGCGTACGAGTAATGTCGGTCCAAGCCGCTTCAATCCAACAATACCGCTGAATCAAGAAAAGACCAAGGGGGGCAGCAAAACGCACATCACCGCCCACAAAACCTTTTGTGTTCTACTCGAGAAGACATCTACGCATGAACCTAGCTCATGATGCCACTGTTGGGGAACGTCGCATGGGAAACAAAAATTTTCCTACGCGCACGAAGACCTATCATGGTGATGTCCATCTACGAGAGGGGATGAGTGATCTACGTACCCTTGTAGATCGTACAGCAGAAGCGTTAGGGAACGCGGTTGATGTAGTGGAACGTCCTCACGTCCCTCGATCCGCCCCGCGAACAATCCCGCGAACAGTCCCACGATCTAGTACCGAACGGACGGCACCTCCGCGTTCAGCACACGTACAGCTCGACGATGATCTCGGCCTTCTTGATCCAGCAAGAGAGACGGAGAGGTAGAAGAGTTCTCCGGCAGCGTGACGGCGCTCCGGAGGTTGGTGATGATCTTGTCTCAGCAGGGCTCCGGCCGAGCTCTGCAGAAACGCGATCTAGAGGAAAAACTATGGAGATATGTGGTCGGGCAGCCGTGAGAAAGTTGTCTCAAATCAGCCCTAATACCTCAGTATATATAGGAGGGAGGGGGAGGGAAGAGGCAGCCTCAAACCCTCAAGGTCTGGCCGAAATTGGAGGTGGAGGAGTCCTACTCCAATTCCACTTGGAGTAGGATTCCACCTTCCCACTTGGAAACTCTTTCCACCTTGTGTTTTTTCCTTCTCAAACCTTATGGGCCTTAGTGGGAACTTATTCCAGCCCACTAGGGGCTGGTTTATATCTTCTCATAGCCCATGAGACCCCTTGGGGCGTGACACCCCTCCCGATGGTCCCCGGCACCCCTCCCGGCACTCCCGGTACACTACCGATGAGCCCGAAACTTTTCCGGTGACCAAAACAGGACTTCCTATATATCAATCTTTACCTCCGGACCATTCCGGAGCTCCTCGTGACGTCCTGGATCTCATCCGGGACTCCGAACAACATTTGGTAACCAACCATATAACTCAAATACGCATGAAACAACGTCGAACCTTAAGTGTGCAGACCCTGCGGGTTCGAGAACTATGTAGACATGACCCGAGTGACTCCTCGGTCAATATCCAATAGCGGGACCTGGATGCCCATATTGGATCCTACATATTCTACGAAGATCTTATCGTTTGAACCTCAGTGCCAAGGATTCATATAATCCCGTATGTCATTCCCTTTGTCCTTCGGTATGTTACTTGCCCGAGATTCGATCGTCGGTATCCGCATACCTATTTCAATCTCGTTTACCGGCAAGTCTCTTTACTCGTTCCGTAATACAAGATCCCGCAACTTACACTAAGTCACTTTGCTTGCAAGGCTTGTGTGTGATGTTGTATTACCGAGTGGGCCCCGAGATACCTCTCCGTCACACGGAGTGACAAATCCCAGTCTTGATCCATACTAACTCAACGAACACCTTCGGAGATACCTGTAGAGCATCTTTATAGTCACCCAGTTACGTTGCGACGTTTGATACACACAAAGCATTCCTCCGGTGTCCGTGAGTTATATGATCTCATGGTCATAGGAATAAATACTTGACACGCAGAAAACAGTAGCAACAAAATGACACGATCAACATGCTACGTCTATTAGTTTGGGTCTAGTCCATCACATGATTCTCCTAATGATGTGATCCCGTTATCAAGTAACAACACTTGCCTATGGCCAGGAAACCTTGGCCATCTTTGATCAACGAGCTAGTCAACTAGAGGCTTACTAGGGACAGTGTTTTGTCTATGTATCCACACAAGTATTGTGTTTCCAATCAATACAATTATAGCATGGATAATAAACGATTATCATGAACAAAGAAATATAACAATAACTAATTTATTATTGCCTCTAGGGCATATTTCCAACAATAACATCCTGCCATAATTAACATCAAAAGTATAAGACATTCTAACACAGTTCACAACAACAGGCCGATAACACAGTGCGCAAAAGTACAACAGACAACGACGACGATAAACCGAGGATCATGGAGGGTGACGACTAAATGGGACCTAGAGCCTTCAGGAGGGTTGTATGCTCTGCCCTGGTCTTGATGTCTTGATCAGCACTCCGCGATAAACCGCGTGCATGCGACATCAGGTGTTCATAAACACCATCCCTGGGCTTTGGCTTTGTGGTGCAGTATGGGCATCTGAACATTCCCCTTCTGAAGTAGGCTGCCTTCCCCTTCTCCCTGATCTTCTGGGCTTCCTTCTCAATGAAGGACTCTTTGTTGCCGTCCTCCACGTCATATCCAGAGTTATACTGCACACACAAATTAATTGCGCACACATTATGCATTCATATAGGCATTATGGAGCCAGAACACACACTTCTGATTCAGAATGATGCAATGAACAAACACCAAATTTTAATGAACAAACAAATAAAAAAGTCATGTATAGTAATCTAATTAAACAAACAACATTAAAACACTCTCTACATCAATTTCATTAAAAATCCCACCAACATGCATTCATATAGTGCTTACGCTGAACTAAAATAGTTGGGATTACCTCATACGGTTCGTCGTCGTCGTAGTCAGAGTCATACGGGCTCTTGAACCCAGTCTTGGCGAGCTTCCTCTTCATGCCTGCACCTTCCTTTTCCTACAATATAAGTAATTCGATTAGTATAAACTATGTAACACAATATTCAAAAGGTCAAGCATTCAGCAATGTGCTTCTAGTTACATTCATAGTGCTGCTGCATCAGCCACCCTATTCTCTGCACTGGGTCTGTCCTTTGTGCATTTCACTTATACAATCTTTTGATCCTTCATACAAAGATTTAAATGTCCTTTCAAAAAATCAAACCGTACTCTGTAACTATATATTATGTATACACTTCTTTTGTCAGGACTTGTGCTGGATGTCACAATGAAATTGGCCATGGACGTAATCAGCCAATATATGACTATACTGTAACTATATGCTTGTAATCAGCCAATATATGACTATGAGGTAGATCTTTGTTGTTTTGTGTACTAATTAAGCAGTTGCATTGGTATTGACTTTACCAACAAAAACATGCAGTTCTCCATGTCAGGAAACCATCCATACCATAAAACTTGTTACAAGGAGCGCTTTCATCCAAAATGTGTTGTGTGCAAGCAATTTGTAAGTATCACTTCATTATCTTTTCTTATCTATTTGCATAAGACGATTCTCTCTGTTCTGCATTTTATATAGCAGAACATTGCACTATTGGGCTGCTCAGCCCCTGCCGTGCCCCGGTGAGGGGATAACCACAACAAATCTATCAACATATCCGTCACATATTAAAATCTAAGCACATGCAGCAATCAAGATCCCAATTCAAAACCTAACTCTTATTAAATCCTTACTAATAATCCCAATAAAATTCAAGAGAGGGGGCAAACCTAGGCGAAATTTAGGAATAATGGGTGCTCGTATATATCAAGCACATGACTTAGGTGAAATCTTTACTAATAAGAGAAAGATTCCGTTGATTCAAGCCAACAAAATGCAAAAGTTCGCCAACACATGCAAAAGCAGAGTGTGTTCTGCTCTCTGAATATATGAAAGCAGAAAATCCTATCTAAATAATCTCCTGCTTATCAACGATAACTATGAAAGCAGGGGAACGGGAAGCATTACCACATCCACATGCACAAATCAAGATTGAAATTAAAGAAATCCAAGTCTCAATATATAAATCTATGTAGCATTCAAGGACGAATCAACTATAAAAAAAATCAGAAAACCCTATCTAAAAAACCCACCTCATCGTCGACAGCACCGCTCGAGGTCGTGTCCTCCTGCTTTGGCACCTCCGCAGCGGCGACAGCGGTTGCGGTCGTGTCCTCCTGCTTCGGCACATGCACCTCCTTCTCTTCCGCAGCGGCGGCGACAACGGTTGCGGTCGTGTCGACCTCCTGCTGCTTCGGCAGATCCGCAACGGCGACGGTGCGACGAGCGCCCTCCATTGGGAGACGAGGCGACGAGGGAGACGGTGCGACGAGGGAGACGAAGTGGGAGACGAGGCGACGAAGTGGGAGACGAGGGAGACGAGGCGACGAGGGAGACGAAGTGGCAGTTCCCTCTTTATATGATGTGACAGTTCCTGCAACGTGCCGTCCGCCACGTGCCGTCCGGGACATCTTACAAAAAAACAAATGGCATAGACACCTTCAAAAATAAAAATGGCTCGCTAGAACCTGGTCGGCACGAACCGGTTTAGTCGGTCTATTTGTCTCACTCGAACCTGGTCGACCGAGCCAGTCTACTCTGCTCGCGCTCTGCCCCCCTCGTCGCCGAAGCTCGTCGGCCGCCACCACCTCCGCCGCGCCATGGTTTACGAGGATGAGAGTAGCAACAATCTATCGAGCCTGGACATCAGCTCTTCCTCGGACGACATGATGTACCGGGTAATTTGTAGAGCTAGGGTTAGGTTTAGGGTTTCGGTTTCTTCACATTGGGGATTTATCTCTGTTTCTTGGTTCTTCTTTAGATCCCTGCTAGGACGACAAAGACTACATGGGCATCGAGAATTCTGCCCTGGATGTTTGCTTGGAGCATGGGCTGCCGCCTGAGCGTCGCGTAGCATTCGAAGGATTTGAGACAGGGAGAAGACTTTTAGTGTGTGCTCAACCGGTTAGTTCTATCTTCTTTAGTGTTAGACATGCATGAAGTTGCTTCTGTTTTTTCTATCTGGCTCAAAAGATTCAGAGTGTCAGTGTTTACTACATCACTGTCATTGTTTGTTTAGCTCAAATATTCAGACCGTCAGTGTTTACTACATCACTGTCATTGTTTTTTTAGCTCAAATATTCAGACTGTTAGTGTTTACTACATCACTGCCATTGTTTGTTTAGCTCAAATATTCAGACTATCATTGTTTATTACAACACTTTCATTGCTAGTTTAGCTAAAAGATTCTGGCTTGTTACAACACTGTCAATTCTTGTTTATTACAGCACTGTCATTGCATGTTTATTACAGAATTCTGGCTTGTTATTTTCTCGTTATTTTGTATTGCTGAAGTACTGGTTATTTTGTATTGCAACCACCTCAAAACTGTGGTTTTGTTGGTTGGGTAGACCAAGAGTGGCCTCCCACAATGCAAAATGTATTGTTAAAACTGTGGGAAATGTTGGAAGACAGCAAGAGTGCTAGGAGGGATGATAATTTGGATAATTCACTGAAAATTTACCACCTCACAGAGGAGAAAAGAAATCTTGATGCAAACTATGACAAACTAGTAGAAGATGTGAATCAACTGCTCAACCTTGCAGAGCTCAAGGCGGGGTCATTAGGACCCAGAAGGCAAATCATTTGAAGGAGAAGGACAAACTTAAAGATGAAATTTTGGTTCTCAACCTTCACAATGATGGTCTGAAGAAAGGAATTGAGAATCTGATTAAACGCAGGGATGAGTTGAAGATCCAGATTGCTGATCAGTTGAAGGCATTGGAGAAGAACCAAGAGAAGTTGAAGATGACCAGGGACATTTTGGATGGATGAGCTGATCAGATGAAGATGAAGTCCACTATGCTATGGTTGATGTGTTTTTGTGTTGCTCTTTTGTACCAATGTTGTAACGCAAGATGATCAGAATCTCTATATTATGTATGATTAAGTGACTCCACTATGCTATGTTTGTAACTGTACTATGCTATTGTTGGTGTGTTGCTCTTTTGTAGCAATGTTGTAATGCAAGATGAGAAAAATCTCTTAATTATGAATGATTAATTGACTTTATCTTTGTTCAACCCAAGTATGTTGATAGATTGGTTGATCTTACTCGTTGTATCTTATTTGTTCATAGATTGGTTTAAGTGACTTCTCATTTGTTGCAAATGTCTTTAAGTGCCCATGAAAAGACCTAACCTGTTGCTATAAACAGATCATGACCATCAATCACACATAAAAAGACATCATGACCACTAGTTGTTGATCTTCTGGCATAGTTTGTTGAAATGGTCTCATATTTTGCATAATGGTGCATGTTGATTAAGGAAGTTTTCATCTTCCTTGTATGAAAAATTCATTTTTCATTTTTCAAGTGCCCGAAATGAGTTTTTTTGTGAAGGACCTACCATATATTTGTTTCAAAATTGGTCCGACTCATTTTTCTAACATACGAGGCCATATTTAATGTACAATTGACAAAATGGTTGGGTGTCAAAAGCTTTTATCCATCTCTCGTGAAAAAGACAAATCTATGTCGAATCACTTGGAAGAGGGTCAAATTTGAACTGCGGCTGCCTTATAGTTTGCTCTTTATTTTTTTTCCAAAAATCATTACTAGGTACACAAGTATCTATTTAATCATAGAACACCAAAAGGTTTCCAAGATTCAACTACTAGGTAGGAACGGTCATGCCCGCCGTTTCGACCGCATTTTGAAACGGCCATGCAAAATTCAAAAAAAATTCAAAAAAATGGGAAACCTTTGCATTATGTCATCATATGTGATAAAGTTACTATGTAAAATAATAAACTTGTAATACGACAATTATTTTTAAAAAGTGTTCAGACAAATGAGCTATGATGTGTGAAGATTCATGGCTTTCAAGCCACATGATCAATCTCATGGCCATATTCATGGCATAGTTTGTTGAAATGATCTCATATTTTGCATAATGGTGCATGTTGGAGTGACAAACAATGTTCATTAAGGAAGTTTTCATCTTCCTTGTATGAAAAATTCATTTTTCATTTTTCAAGTGCCCGAAATGAGTTTTTTTGTGAAGGACCTACCATATATTTGCTTCAAAATTGGTCCAAATCATTTTTCTAACATACTAGGCCATATTTAATGTACAATTGACAAAATGGTTAGGTGTCAAAAGTTTTTATCCATCTCTCGTGAAAAAGACAAATCTATGTCGAATCACTTGGAAGATGGTCAAATTTGAACTGCGGCTGCCTTATAGTTTGCTCTTTATTTTTTCCAAAAATCATTTCCAGGTACACAAGTATCTAGTAACGCTTCTGCTTAGCGATCTTCAAAGGTATGAAGATGCACTCACCCCTATCTCGTTGCTGGTATCTCCATAGGAGGATCTGAATATGGCGTAGGAAATTTTTTAATTTATGGTACGTTACCCAATAGTGGCATCCGAGCCAGGTTTTCTATGCGTAGATTCTATGCACGAGTAGAACACAAAAGGTTGTGGGCGATGATTTTTCAATTGCTTGCCGTTACTAGTCTTATTCTTTTTACGGCGGTATTGTGGGATGAAGCGGCCCGGACCGACTTTACACGTACGCTTACGTGAGACTGGTTCCACCGCCAGACATGCACACCGTGCATAAAGGTGGCTAGCGGGTGTCTGTCTCTCCTACTCTAGTCGGATTGGATTTTATGAAAAGGGTCCTTATGAAGGGTAAATAGCTTTGGCATATCATCATTGTGGCTATCACGTAGGTAAGAAAGCGTTCTTGCTAGAAACCCAAATCAGCCACGTAAAACTTGCAACAACAATTAGAGGACGTCTAACTTGTTTTTGCAGGGTTTGACATGTGATGTGATATGGCCAAAGTTGTGATGTTGCATGTATGATGTATGAGATGATAATGTTATTGTAATAGGTTTCACGACTTGCATGCCGATGAGTATGACAACCGACATGAGCCATAGGAGTTGTCTTAATTTATTGTATGAGATGCAACGCCATGTGCTTACTACTTTTACTTCATTGCTAACGGTTAGCTATAGTAGTAGTGATAGTAGTAGTTGGCGTGACGACTTCACGGAGACACGATGATGGAGATCATGGTGTCACGCCGGTGACGATGATGATCATGCGATGCCTGAAGATGGAGATCGAAAGAGCAAAGATGATAATGGCCATATCATCTCACTATATGATTGCATTGTGATGATTATCATGTTTTTCATATTATTGCTTAGAACGACGGTAGCATAATAAGATGATCCCTCTTAAAATTTCAAGAACGTATTCCCCTAAGTGTGCACCGTTGCGAAGGATCGTTGTCTCGAAGCACCACGTGATGATCGGGTGTGATAGATTCTAAGGTCGCATACAACGGGTGTAAGCCAGATTTACACACGCGAAACACCTAGGTTGACTCGACGAGCTTAGCATGTACATACATGACCTCGAATACAAGAGACCGAAAGGTCGAACATGAGTCGTATGGTCGAATATGATCAGCATGAAGTTGCTCACCATGGTGACTAGTCCGTCTCACGTGATGATCGGACACGGGTTAGTCAACATGGATCATGTAACATTTAGATGACTAGAGGGATGTCGATTTAAGTGGGAGTTCATACTTAATTTGATTAAATGAACTTAATTTTCATGAACTTAGTCTAAAAGTTGTCTTTATAAATATTGTAGATGGCCAACGTCAACCTCAATTTCAACGCATTCCTAGAGAAAAACAAGCTGAAAGATGATGGTAGCAACTATGCGGACTGGGTTCGCAACTTGAAGCTCATCCTTGAAGTAGCTAAAAAGGCTTATGTCCTTGATGCGCCGCTAGGTGACCCTCCCGCTCCCGCAGCAGCCCAGGACATTCTGAACGTCTGGCAAACGCGGAGTGATGACTACTCTATGGTTAGGTGTGGCATGTTATACAGTTTAGAAACGGGGCTCCAAAGGCGTTTTGAGCAACACGGTGCATATGAGATGTTCCAAGAGCTGAAGCTAGTTTTTCAAGCTCATGCCCGTGTCGAGAGATATGAAGTCTACGACAAGTTCTTTAGCTGTAAGATGGAGGAGAACAGTTCTGTCCGTGAGCACATACTCAAAATGTCTGGGTTACACGGTCGTCTCACTTCACTTGGAGTCGAACTTCCGGATGATGCTATAATTGACAGAATCCTCTAGTCTCTCCCACCAAGCTACAAAGGCTTTGTGCTTAACTACAACATGCAAGGGATGGAGAAGACCATTCCCGAGTTGTACTCAATGCTCAAGTCTGCAGAAGTAGAAATCAAGAAAGAGCATCAAGTGTTGATGGTCAACTAGACCACTAGTTTCAAGAAGGGCAAGGGTAAGAAGAACTTCAAGAAAGACGGCAAAGCTGTTGCCGCGCCCGGTAAGCCAGATGCCGGGAAGAAGAAAAAGAATGGACCCAAGCCTGAGACCGAGTGCTTCTATTGCAAGGGAAAGGGTCACTAGAAGCGGAACTGCCCCAAATACTTAGCGGACAAGAAGGCCGACAACGTTAAAGGTATATGTGACATACATGTTATTGATGTGTACCTTACCAGCGCTTGTAGTAGCTCCTAGGTATTTGATACCCGTGCTGTTGCTCACATTTGCAACTCAAAGGAGGAACTGCGGAATAATCGGAGACTGGCCAAGGACGAGGTGACGATGCGCGTCGGGAATGGTTCCAAGGTTGATGTGATCGCCGTCGGCACGCTACCTCTACATCTACCGTCGGGATTAGTTTTAAACCTTAATAATTGTTATTTAGTACCAGCTTTAAGCATGAACATTGTATCAGGGTCTTGCTTAATGCGAGACGACTACTCATTTAAGTCAAAGAATAATGGTTGTTCTATTTATATGAGGGATATGTTTTTGTTGGAATTATGCCCTAGAGGCAATAATAAATGTATAGTTATTATTATAATTCCTGTATCAAGATAATAGTTTATTATCCATGCTATAATTGTATTGAATGAAGACTCATTTACATGTGTGGATACATAGACAAAACACCGTCCCTAGCATGCCTCTAGTTGGCTGGCCAGTTGATCAATGATAGTCAGTGTCTTCTGATTATGAACAAGGTGTTGTTGCTTGATAACTGGATCACGTCATTGGGAGAATCACGTGATGGACTAGACCCAAACTGATAGACATAGCATGTTGATCGTGTCATTTTGTTGCTACTGTTTTCTGCGTGTCAAGTATTTATTCCTATGACCATGAGATCATATAACTCACTGACACCGGAGGATTGCTTTGTGTGTATCAAACATCGCAACGTAACTGGGTGACTATAAAGATGCTCTACAGGTATCTCCGAAGGTGTTGGTTGAGTTAGTATGGATCAAGACTGGGATTTGTCACTCCGTGTGACGGAGAGGTATCTCGGGGCCCACTCGGTAATACAACATCACACATAAGCCTTGCAAGCAATGTAACTTAGTGTAAGTTGCGGGATCTTGTATTAGGAACGAGTAAAGAGACTTGCCGGTAAACGAGGTTGAAATAGGTATACGGATACTAACGATCGAATCTCGGGCAAGTAACATACCGAAGGACAAAGGGAATGACATACGGGATTATACGAATCCTTGGCACTGAGGTTCAAACGATAAGATCTTCGTAGAATATGTAGGATCCAATATGGGCATCCAGGTCCCGCTGTTGGATATTGACCGAGGAGTCTCTCGGGTCATGTCTACATAGTTCTCGAACCCGCAGGGTCTGCACACTTAAGGTTCGACGTTGTTTTATGCGTATTTGAGTTATATGGTTGGTTACCGAATGTTGTTCGGAGTCCCGGATGAGATCACGGGCGTCATGAGGGTTTCCGGAATAGTCCGGAAACGAAGATTGATATATAGGATGACCTCATTTGATTACCGGAAGGTTTTCGGAGTTACCGGGAATGTACCGGGAATGACGAATGGGTTCCGGGAGTTCACCGGATGGGGGCAACCCACTCCGGGGAAGCCCATAGGCATTTGGGGGGGTCACACCAGCCCTTAGTGGGCTGGTGGGACAGCCCACCAATCCCCTATGCGCCAAGACAGAAAAAATCAAAGGAAAGGAAAAAAAAGGAAGAAGTGGGAAGGGGGAAGGACTCCCTCCCACCAAACCAAGTAGGACTCGGTTTGGGGGGGGGGGGGAGAGTCCTCCCCCCTGGCTCGGCCGACCCCTTGGGGATCCCTTGGACCCCAAGGCAAGGTCCCCCTCCCTCCTCCTATATATATGGGGCTTTTAGGGCAGATTTGAGACGACTTTCTCACGGCTGCCCGACCACATACCTCCATAGTTTTTCCTCTAGATCGTGTTTCTGCGGAGCTCGGGCGGAGCCCTGCTGAGATAAGATCATCACCAACCTCCGGAGCGCCGTCACGCTGCCGGAGAACTCTTCTACCTCTCCGTCTCTCTTGCTGGATCAAGAAGGCCGAGATCATCGTCGAGCTGTACGTGTGCTGAACGCGGAGGTGCCGTCCGTTCGGTACTAGATCGTGGGACTGATCGCGGGATTGTTCGCGGGGCGGATCGAGGGACGTGAGGACGTTCCACTACATCAACCGCGTTCTCTAACGCTTCTGCTGTGCGATCTACAAGGGTACGTAAATCACTCATCCCCTCTCGTAGATGGACATCGCCATGATAGGTCTTCGTGCGCGTAGGAAATTTTTTGTTTCCCATGCGACGTTCCCCAACAGTGGCATCATGAGCTAGGTTCATGCGTAGATGTCTTCTCGAGTAGAACACAAAAGGTTTTGTGGGCGGTGATGTGCGTTTTGCTGCCCTCCTTAGTCTTTTCTTGATTCCGCGGTATTGTTGGATTGAAGCAGCTTGGACCGACATTACTCGTACGCTTACGAGAGACTGGTTTCATCGTTACGAGTAACCCCCTTTGCTCAAAGATGACTGGCAAGTGACGGTTTCTCCAACTTTAGTTGAATCGGATTTGACCGAGGAGGTCCTTGGATGAGGTTAAATAGCAACTCATATATCTCCGTTGTGGTGTTTGCGTAAGTAAGATGCGATCCTACTAGATACCCTTGGTCACCATGTAAAACATGCAACAACAAAATTAGAGGACGTCTAACTTGTTTTTGCAGGGTATGATTGTGATATGGTATGGCCAACGATGTGATGTGATATATTGGATGTATGAGATGATCATGTTGTAATAGAAATATCGACTTGCACGTCGATGGTACGGCAACCGGCAGGAGCCATAGGGTTGTCTTTATACTAACATATGTGCTTGCAGATGCGTTTACTATTTTGCTAGGATGTAGCTTTAGTAGTAATAGCATAAGTAGCACGACAACCCCGATGGCAACACGTTGATGGATGATCATGGTGTGGCGCCGGTGACAAGAAGATCGTGCCGGTGCTTTGGCGATGGAGATCAAGAAGCACGAGATGATGGCCATATCATGTCACTTATGAATTGCATGTGATGTTAATCCTTTTATGCACCTTATTTTGCTTAGAACGACGGTAGCATTATGAGGTGATCTCTCACTAAAATTTCAAGACGAAATTGTGTTCTCCCCGACTGTGCACCGTTGCTACAGTTCGTCGTTTCGAGACACCACGTGATGATCGGGTGTGATAGACTCAACGTTCACATACAACGGGTGCAAAACAGTTGCGCACGCGGAACACTCGGGTTAAGCTTGACGAGCCTAGCATGTGCAGACATGGCCTCGGAACACATGAGACCGAAAGGTCGATCATGAATCATATAGTTGATATGATTAGCATAGGGATGCTTACCACTGAAACTACTCTCGACTCACGTGATGATCGGACTTGGGATAGTGTAAGTGGATCATGAACCACTCAAATGACTAGAGAGATGTACTTTTTGAGTGGGAGTTTGGCATATAATTTGATTAAGTTGAACTCTAATTATCTTGAACATAGTCTAAGTCCACTTTGTATGTATTTGTGTTGTAGATCATGGCTCACGCAAGTGTCATCCTGAATTTTAATACGTTCCTAGAGAAAGCTAAGTTGAAAGATGATGGAAGCAACTTTGTAGACTGGGCTCGTAATCTTAAGCTAATCTTACAAGCTGGAAAGAAGGATTATGTCCTTAATGCTGCGCTAGGAGATGAACCACCCGCTACGGCTGATCAGGATGTTAAGAACGCTTGGTTAGCACGTAAGGAGGACTACTCAATAGTTCAATGTGCAGTCTTGTATGGCTTGGAACCGCGACTTCAACGTCGCTTTGAGCGCCATGGAGCATTTGAGATGTTCCAGGAGTTGAAGTTTATCTTTCAGAAGAACGCCCGGATCGAGAGGTATGAGACCTCCGATAAATTCTATGCTTGCAAGATGGAGGAAAGCTCATCTGTCAGTGAACATGTGCTCAAAATGTCTGGGTACTCAAACCGTCTAGCTGAACTGGGGATTGAACTCCCGCAAGAAGCTATCACTGACAGAATCCTTCAATCACTGCCGCCAAGCTATAAAGGCTTTGTGTTGAACTACAACATGCAAGGGATGAACAAGTCTCCCGGCGAGTTGTTTGCGATGCTGAAAGTCGCAGAGTCTGAACTCCGTAAAGAGCATCAAGTGTTGATGGTGAGCAAGACCACTAGTTTCAAGAGAAACGGCAAAGGCAAGAAGGGCAATTCGAAGAAGAGCGGCAAGCCTGTTGCCAATCCGCCGAAGAAACCCAAGGCTGGACCTAAGCCTGAAACAGAGTGCTTCTATTGCAAGGGTATGGGTCACTGGAAGCGCAATTGCCCCAAGTATCTGGCAGATAAGAAGACGGGTAAAGAAAAATCAGGTATATTTGATATACATGTTATTGATGTGTACTTAACCGGCTCTCGTAGTAGTGCCTGGGTATTTGATACCGGTTCTGTTGCTCACATTTGCAACTCGAAGCAGGAACTGCGGAATAGACGAAGGCTGGCGAAAGACGAAGTGACGATGCGCGTAGGAAACGGTTCCAAGGTTGATGCAATCGCCGTCGGCACCGTATCACTTCAACTACCATCGGGATTAGTGATGAACTTAAATCATTGTTATTTAGTGCCTGCGTTGAGCATGAACATTATATCTGGATCTTGTTTATTGCGAGACGGTTACTCTTTTAAGTCTGAGAATAATGGTTGTTCTATTTCTATGAGTAATATCTTTTATGGTCATGCACCGAATGTGAGAGGATTGTTCATATTGAATCTCGATAGCACTACACATATACATAACATTGAGACCAAAAGAGTTAGAGTAAACAATGATAGCGCCATGTTTTTGTGGCACTGCCGCTTGGGTCATATTGGTGTAAAGCGCATGAAGAAACTCCATGCTGATGGACTTTTGGAGTCACTTGACTTTGATTCACTTGACACGTGCGAACCATGCCTCATGGGCAAGATGACTAAAACTCCGTTCTCCGGAACAATGGAGCGTGCAAGTGACTTGTTGGAAATCATACATACCGATGTGTGTGGTCCGATGAGCGTGGAGGCACGCGGCGGATATCGTTATTTTCTCACCTTCACTGACGATTTAAGTAGATATGGTTATATCTACTTGATGAAGCACAAGTCTGAAACATTTGAAAAGTTCAAGCAATTTCAGAGTGAAGTAGAAAATCATCGTAACAAGAAGATCAAGTTCCTACGGTCTAATCGTGGGGGTGAATATCTGAGTTTCGAGTTTGGTGCTCACTTAAGACAATGTGGAATTGTTTCGCAGTTAACACCGCCTGGAACACCACAGCGTAATGGTGTGTCCGAACGTCGTAATCGTACTTTGTTAGAGATGGTGCGATCTATGATGTCTCTTACTGATTTGCCGTTGTCATTTTGGGGTTATGCATTAGAAACAACTGCATTCACTTTGAACAGGGCACCATCGAAATCCGTTGAGACGACGCCATACGAACTGTGGTATGGCAAAAGACCAAAGTTGTCGTTTCTTAAAGTTTGGGGATGTGATGCTTATGTCAAAAAGCTTCAGCCTGAAAAGCTGGAACCCAAAGCGGAAAAATGCGTCTTCATAGGTTACCCAAAGGAGACAGTTGGGTACACCTTCTATCTCAAATCCGAGGGCAAAGTGTTTGTTGCTAAAAACGGAACTTTTCTCGAGAAGGAGTTTCTCTCGAGAGAATTGAGTGGGAGGAAGATAGAACTTGACGAGGTTGTCGAACCTCTCATCCCTCTGGATGGTGGCGCAGGGCAAGGGGAAACCTCTGTCGTTGCGACGCCGGTTGAGGAGGAAGTTAATGATGATGATCATGAAACTCCAGTTCAAGTTTCTGTTGAACCACGCAGGTCGACGAGATCACGCGCTGCTCCAGAGTGGTACGGTAATCCCGTCTTATCAATCATGTTGATAGACAACAATGAACCTGCAAATTATGAAGAAGCAATGGTGGGCCCAGATTCCAACAAATGGCTAGAAGCCATGAAATCTGAGATAGGATCCATGTATGAGAACAAAGTGTGGACTTTGGAGATACTGCCTGAGGGCCGCAAGGCTATTCAGAACAAATGGATCTTTAAGAAGAAGACGGACGCTGACGGTAATGTGACCGTTTATAAAGCTCGACTTGTGGCAAAGGGTTTTTTCACAAGTTCCAGGAATTGACTACGATGAGACTTTCTCTCCCGTAGCGATGCTTAAGTCCGTCAGAATCATGTTAGCAATAGCTGCATTTTTCGATTATGAAATCTGGCAGATGGATGTCAAAACGGCGTTCCTTAACGGTTTCCTTAAGGAAGAGTTGTATATGATGCAACCCGAAGGTTTTGTCGATCCTAAAAATGCTGACAAGGTGTGCAAGCTCCAGCGATCCATTTATGGACTGGTGCAAGCATCTCGGAGTTGGAACAAACGCTTTGATGAGGTGATCAAAGCATTTGGGTTTATACAAGTGGTTGGAGAATCTTGTATTTACAAGAAAGTGAGTGGGAGCTCTGTGGCGTTTCTAATATTATATGTGGATGACATATTACTGATTGGAAACAACGTAGAGCTTTTAGAGAGCATAAAAGGTTACTTGAATAAAAGTTTCTCTATGAAGGACCTAGGAGAAGCTGCTTACATTCTGGGCATTAAGATCTATAGGGATAGATCAAAACGCCTGATAGGACTTTCACAAAGCACATACCTTGATAAAGTTTTGAAGAGGTTCAAAATGGAACAGTCCAAGAAAGGGTTCTTGCCGGTGTTACAAGGTACGAGATTGAGTAAGACTCAGTGCCCAGCAACTGATGAAGATAGAGAGCATATGCGCTCCGTCCCCTATGCTTCAGCCATAGGTTCTATCATGTATGCGATGCTGTGCACTAGACCGGATGTTAGCCTGGCCATAAGTATGGCAGGCAGGTTCCAGAGTAATCCAGGAGTGGATCACTGGACAGCGGTCAAGAATATCCTAAAGTACCTGAAAAGGACCAAGGAGATGTTTCTCGTGTATGGAGGTGACGAAGAGCTCGCCGTAAAGGGTTACGTTGATGCAAGCTTTGACACAGATCCGGACGACTCTAAGTCACAAACCGGATACGTATTTATTCTTAATGGGTGTGCAGTTCCAAGCAAAGCGTCGTAGCAGATTCTACATGTGAAGCGGAGTACATGGCTGCCTCGGAGGCACCTAAGGAGGGTGTCTGGATGAAGAAGTTCATGACGGATCTTGGAGTGGTGCCAAGTGCGCTGGATCCAATAACCTTGTTCTGTGACAACACTGGTGCCATTGCCCTGGCAAAGGAACCAAGGTTTCACAAGAAGACCAGACACATCAAACGACGCTTCAACCTCATCCGCGACTACGTCGAGGAGGAGGACGTAAATATATGCAAAGTGCACACGGATCTGAATGTAGCAGACCCGCTGACTAAACCTCTTCCACGGCCAAAACATGATCGACACCAGAACTGTATGGGTGTTAGATTTATTACAATGTAATTCACATGGTGATGTGAGGGCTAGATTATTGACTCTAGTGCAAGTGGGAGACTGTTGGAATTATGCCCTAGAGGCAATAATAAATGTATAGTTATTATTATAATTCCTGTATCAAGATAATAGTTTATTATCCATGCTATAATTGTATTGAATCAAGACTCATTTACATGTGTGGATACATAGACAAAACACCGTCCCTAGCATGCCTCTAGTTGGCTGGCCAGTTGATCAATGATAGTCAGTGTCTTCTGATTATGAACAAGGTGTTGTTGCTTGATAACTGGATCACGTCATTGGGAGAATCACGTGATGGACTAGACCCAAACTGATAGACATAGCATGTTGATCGTGTCATTTTGTTGCTACTGTTTTCTGCGTGACAAGTATTTATTCCTATGACCATGAGATCATATAACTCACTGACACCGGAGGATTGCTTTGTGTGTATCAAACATCGCAACGTAACTGGGTGACTATAAAGATGCTCTACAGGTATCTCCGAAGGTGTTGGTTGAGTTAGTATGGATCAAGACTGGGATTTGTCACTCCGTGTGACGGAGAGGTATCTCGGGGCCCACTCGGTAATACAACATCACACATAAGCCTTGCAAGCAATGTAACTTAGTGTAAGTTGCGGGATCTTGTATTACGGAACGAGTAAAGAGACTTGCCGGTAAACGAGGTTGAAATAGGTATACGGATACTAACGATCGAATCTCGGGCAAGTAACATACCGAAGGACAAAGGGAATGACATACAGGATTATACGAATCCTTGGCACTGAGGTTCAAACGATAAGATCTTCGTAGAATATGTAGGATCCAATATGGGCATCCAGGTCCCGCTGTTGGATATTGACCGAGGAGTCTCTCGGGTCATGTCTACATAGTTCTCGAACCCGCAGGGTCTGCACACTTAAGGTTCGACGTTGTTTTATGCGTATTTGAGTTATATGGTTGGTTACCGAATGTTGTTTGGAGTCCCGGATGAGATCACGGACGTCACGAGGGTTTCCGGAATAGTCCGGAAACAAAGATTGATATATAGGATGACCTCATTTGATTACCGGAAGGTTTTCGGAGTTACCGGGAATGTACCGGGAATGACGAATGGGTTCCGGGAGTTCACCGGAGGGGGGCAACCCACTCCGGGGAAGCCCATAGGCATTTGGGGGGGTCACACCAGCCCTTAGTGGGCTGGTGGGATAGCCCACCAATCCCCTATGCGCCAAGAGAGAAAAAATCAAAGGAAAGGAAAAAAAAGGAAGAAGTGGGAAGGGGGAAGGACTCCCTCCCACCAAACCAAGTAGGACTTGGTTTGGGGGGGGGGAGTCCTCCCCCCTGGCTCGGCCGACCCCTTGGGGATCCCTTGGACCCCAAGGCAAGGTCCCCCTCCCTCCTCCTATATATATGGGGCTTTTAGGGCAGATTTGAGACGACTTTCTCACGGCTGCCCGACCACATACCTCCATAGTTTTTCCTCTAGATCGTGTTTCTGCGGAGCTCGGGCGGAGCCCTGCTGAGATAAGATCATCACCAACCTCCGGAGCACCATCACGCTGCCGGAGAACTCTTCTACCTCTCCGTCTCTCTTGCTGGATCAAGAAGGCCGAGATCATCGTCGAGCTGTACGTGTGCTGAACGCGGAGGTGCCGTCCGTTCGGTACTAGATCGTGGGACTGATCGTGGGATTGTTCGCGGGACGGATCGAGGGACGTGAGGACGTTCCACTACATCAACCGCGTTCTCTAACGCTTCTGCTGTGCGATCTACAAGGGTACGTAGATCACTCATCCCCTCTCGTAGATGGACATCACCATGATAGGTCTTCGTGCGCGTAGGAAATTTTTTGTTTCCCATGCGACGTTCCCCAACAGTTTTATGGTCATGCTCCGCTGGTGAATGGTTTATTCTTGATGAATCTCGATCGTGATGTTACGCATATTCATAGTGTGAGTACCAAAAGATGTAAAGTTGATAATGATAGTCCCACATACTTGTGGCACTGCCGCCTTGGTCATATCGGCGTTAAGCGCATGAAGAAGCTCCATACTGATGGACTATTAGAGTCTCTTGATTTTGAATCATTTGACACATGCGAACCGTGCCTCATGGGCAAGATGACTAAGGCTCCATTCTCAGGAATAGTGGAGAGAGCAACCGAATTATTGGAAATAATACATACTGATGTGTGTGGTCCAATGAACGTTGAAGCTCGCGGTGGCTATCATTATGTTCTCACTCTCACCGATGATTTGAGTAGGTATGGGTATATCTACTTGATGAAGCACAAGTCTGAGACATTTGAAAAGTTCAAGGAATTTCAGAGTGAGGTCGAGAATCAACGTGACAGAAAAATTAAGTGTCTACGATCTGATCGTGGAGGAGAATATTTGAGTCACGAGTTTGGCACACACCTAAGGAAGTGTGGAATCGTTTCACAACTGACGCCGCCTGGCACACCGCAACGGAACGGAGTGTCTGAACGTCATAATCACACTTTATTAGATATGGTACGATCTATGATGTCTCTTACCGACTTACTGCTATCATTTTGGGGATACACATTAGAAACTGCAGCATTCACTTTAAATAGGGCACCGTCTAAATCCGTTGAGACGACACCGTATGAACTATGGTTTGGCAAGAAACCTAAGTTGTCGTTTCTTAAAGTTTGGGGCTGCGATGCTTATGTAAAGAAACTTCAACCAGAAAAGCTCGAACCCAAAGCGGAGAAATGCATATTCATAGGATACCCTAAGAAAACTATTGGGTATACCTTCTATCTTAGATCCGAAGGTAAAACCTTTGTTGCCAAGAACGGATCCTTTCTAGAGAAAGAGTTTCTCTCGGAAGAAGTAAGTGGGAGGAAGGTAGAACTTGATGAGGTAATTACACCCCCTCTCAAACAGGATAGTAGCACATCGCGGGAAGTTATTCCTGTGGCGCCTACACCAACTGAAGAGGAAGTTAATGATAATGATCATGAAGCTTCGGATCAAGTTACTACTGAACCGCGAAGGTCCACGAGGGCACGCTCCGCACCAGAGTGGTACGACAACCCTGTGATGGAAATCATGTTGTTAGACAACGGTGAACCTTCGAACTATGAAGAAGCGATGGCGGGCCCAGATTCCAACAAATGGCTTGAAGCTATGAAGTCCGAGATAGGATCCATGTATGAGAACAAAGTATGGACTTTGGTGGACTTGCCCGATGACCGGCGAGCCATAGAAAATAAATGGATCTTCAAGAATAAGACTAATGCAAACGGTAATGTAACCGTTTATAAAGCTCGACTTGTCGCAAAGGGTTTTCGACAAATTCAAGGAGTTGACTACGAAGAGACTTTCTCTCCCGTAGCTAAGCTGAAATCAGTCCGAATCATGTTAGCAATTGCCGCCTTTTATGATTATGAAATTTGGCAAATGGACGTCAAAACAGCATTCCTTAACGGGAACCTTAAGGAAGAGTTGTATATGATGCAACCAGACGGTTTTGTCGACCCTAAGGGTGCTAAAAAAGTGTGCAAGCTCCAGCGCTCCATCTATGGGCTGGTGCAAGCATCTCGGAGTTGGAACATTCACTTTAATGAGGTGATTAAAGCGTTTGGGTTCATACAGGTTTACGGAGAAGCCTGTCTGTACAAGAAAGTGAGTGAGAGCTCTGTAGCTTTCTTCATACTGTATGTGGATGACATATTATTGATGGGGAATAATATAGAGATATTGGAGAGCGTAAAGGCCTATTTGAACAAGAGTTTTTCAATGAAGGACCTTGGAGAAGCTGCATACATATTAGGCATCAAGATCTATAGAGATAGATCGAGACGCCTCATAGGTGTTTCGCAAAGTACATACCTTGACAAGATATTGAAGAAGTTCAATATGGAAAACTCAAAGAAAGGGTTCTTGCCAGTTTTGCAAGGTATGAGATTGAGTAAGACTCGGTCGCCGACCACGGCAGCAGATAGAGAGAAGATGAGTTCTGTCCCCTACGCTTCAGCCGTAGGCTCTCTAATGTATGCCATGATGTGTACCAGACCTAATATAAACCTTGCCATAAGTTTGGTAGGGAGGTACCAAAGTGATCCCGGTTTGGAACACTGGACAGCGGTCAAGAATATCCTTAAGTACCTGAAAAGGGCTAAGGAAATGTTTCTCGTTTATGGAGGTGACGAAGAGCTCATCGTAAAGGGTTACGCTGACGCCAGCTTCGACACAGATCCGGATGACTCTAAGTCACAGACCGGATACGTATATGTTTTGAATGGTGGGGCAGTGAGCTGGTGCAGCAGCAAGCAAGAATTCATGGCAGCATCTACATGTGAAGCGGAGTACATAGCTGCTTCAGAAGCGGCTCATGAAGGAATTTGGATGAAGGAGCTCATCACCGACCTTGGAGTGGTTCCAAGCGCGTCGGGTCCAATGACACTCTTCTGTGATAAGATTGGGGCCATTGCCATAGCCAAGGAGCCCAGATTTCACCGGAAGACGAAGCACATCAAATGCCGCTACAACTCCATCCAGGACCATGTCCAGAGTGGAGTAATGGATATTTGTAAAGTACACACGGATTTGAATATTGCAGACCCGTTGACTAAACCTCTTCCACGAGCAAAACATGATCAACACCATAATGCTATGGGTGTTCGATACATCACAATGTAACTAGATTATTGACTCTAGTGCAAGTGGGAGACTGTTGGAAATATGCCCTAGAGGCAATAATAAAATGGCTATTATCATATTTCCTTGTTCATGATAATCGTCTATTGTTCATGCTATGATTGTATTAACAGGAAACAGTAATACATGTGTGAATAAATAGATCACAATGTGTCCCTAGCAAGCCTCTAGTTGGCTAGCTCGTTAGTCAATAGATGTCATTGATAACGGGATCACATCATTGGGAGAATGATGTGATTGACAAGACCCAATCCTAAGCATAGCACTAGATCGTATTGTTCGTATGCTAAAGCTTTTCTAATGTCAAGTGTCTTTTCCTTCGACCGTGAGATTGTGCAACTCCCGGATACCGTAGGAGTGCTTTGGGTGTATCAAACGTCACAACGTAACTGGGTGACTATAAAGGTGCACTACGGGTATCTCTGAAAGTGTCTGTTGGGTTGGTACGAATCGAGATCGGGATTTGTCACTCCGTGTGACGGAGAGGTATCTCTGGGCCCACTCTGTAGAACATCATCATGAGCTCAATATGACTAGGGAGTTAGTCACACGATGACGTGCTACGGGACGAGTAAAGAGACTTACCGGTAACGAGATTGAACAAGGTATAGGTATACCGACGATCGAATCTCGGGTAAGTTCTATACCGACAGACAAAGGGAATTGTATACGGGATTGATTGAATCCTTGACATTGTGGTTCATCCGATGAGATCATCGTGGAGCAAGTGGGAGCCACCATGGGTATCGAGACCCCGCTGATGGTTATTTACTGGAGAGGTGTCTCGGTCATGTCTGCCTCTCTCCCGAACCCGTAGGGTCTACACAATTAAGGTTCGATGACGCTAGGGTTATAGGGAATTGTTATACCAGGTTATCGAAAGTTGTTCGGAGTCTCGAATGAGATCCCGGACGTCACGAGGAGCTCCGGAATGGTCCGGAGGTAAAGATTGATATATAGGACGGATGGTTTCGGACACCGGAAGTGTTTCGGGCATCACCGGTAACGTATCGGGACCATCGGAGGTGGCCCCAGGGGTCCACCGAAGGGGGGCAACGACCCCGGGAGGCTAGATGGGCCAAGTGGGGAAGGGAACCAGCCCCTAGGTGGGCTGGTGCGCCCCCACTCAGCCCATGGCGCAGGAAGAGGGGAGAGGGGGGGGGGAACCCTAGCGCACGTGGGCCTAAGGCCCACTAGAGGGGTGCGCCACACCTCCTCACCCCCCTTGGCCGCCGCACCAGCCCCATCTAGGGCTGCCCCCCAGGAGAGGGAAACCCTCAAGGGGGCGCAGCCCCTCCCTCCCCCTATATATAGCGGGCACTTTTGGCCATTGGGGAACAGACTTTTCCCTCTCTCTCGGCGCAGCCCTGCCCTTCTTTCTCCTCCTCTCTGCCGGTGCTTGGCGAAGCCCTGCCGGGAGACCTCGTCTCTCCATCGGCACCACGTCGTCGTGCTGCTGGAGTTCTTCCCCAACCTCTCCCTCCTCCTTGCTGGATCAAGGTGCGGGAGACATCACCGGGCTGCACGTGTGTTGAACGCGGAGGTGTCGTAGTTCGGCACTAGATCAGAATCACACCGCGATCTGAATCGCCGCGAGTACGACTCCATCAACTGCATTCTAGTAACGCTCCCGCTTAGCGATCTTCAAAGGTATGAAGATGCACTCATCCCTCTCTCATTGCTGGTCTCTCCATAGGAAGATCTGAATATGGCGTAGGAAAGTTTTGAATTTATGCTACGTTACCCAACACCTGGAACCTGATGAACCTGATAGAGTCACAAGGCAGAAAGCAACTATGGCGGCTGCGACGGACCATGAGGAAAGTCCGTTGGGCATGGACTTTGAGAGCTTGGTGGAAATGCGTGATGAGTTTTTGTGAAGCTGTGCACGTGTGAAGTTGTCAATTATTTAAGTGATTGGTCATTCTGGTGATGAAACAATGTCTTGCTCTATTTGAACCTGATGAAGTATTTTGTGAAGTTGTAAATTATTTAAGTTTTGTTTGGACCATTTTGTTTGGGCACTAAAGTTAGTTTGGACAGCAAAAAGGCCGAGGCCCAAACAAAAAATAGACTAAGAAGGCTTGGGCCTAAAAAAAGAGTAGGCCAAGGCCCAAACTAGAATTTGTCTAAAAAGGCTTGGGCCTAAAAAAAGAGTAGGCCAAGGCCCAAACAAGAACTGGACAAAAAAGAGTAGGCCAAGGCCCAAACAAGAACTGGACAAAAAAGAGTAGGCCAAGGCCCAAAAGAAAAGTGGACTAATAAAAAACCTGCTCAGTAAAAGATTCTATCCCAGAAAATAAAAGGCCAAATTATTGGGCCCGGCCCATGTAGACGACCGGAATGGACCCGGCTGAATCTTATTTATGACCTTTTCATTTGGTTATAATTCTGCCACGTCAGCCTGCCATGGTGGCTCTGACGTGGTGTGGGCAGAATGCTAGTGACCAAATCATTTGGTCGTTAAACCTACGACCTTCTGTTTGCTCATAAAATCCTACGACCAATCCAGAAAAAAGGTCGTTATAGTTCACTAAAGACCCTTAGCTTTAGACCTTTTGTTTTTGGTCATAAAAAGGTCACAAATGGAAATCAATGACCATTCAGTGACCAATATTGAAGGTCGTTAGTTGACATATTTCTTGTAGTGCACTCACGGTACACTATCGATGAGCCCGAAACTTTTCCCGTGACCAAAATAGGACTTCCTATATATCAATCTTTACCTCCGGACCATTTCGTAGCTCCTCGTGACATCCGAGATCTCATACGGGACTCCGAACAACCTTCGGTAACCACATACCATTATCTTTACAACTCTAGCATCATCGAACCTTAAGTGTGTAGACCCTACGGGTTCGGGAGACATGCAGACATGACCGAGACATCTCTCAGACCAATAACTAATAGCAGGGTATGGATATCCATGTTGGTTCCCACATGTTTCACGATGATCTCATCGGATGAACCACAATGTCAAGGATTCAATCAATCCCGTATGCAATTCCCTTTGTCTATCGGTATGATACTTGCCCGAGATTCGATCGTCGTTATCTCTATACCTTGTTCAATCTCATTACCGACAAGTCTCTTTAATCGTTCCGTAACACATCATCCCGTGGCTAACTCCTTAGTCACATTGAGATCAAATGATGATGGATTACCGAGTGGGCCCAGAGATACCTCTCCGTCACACGGAGTGACAAATCCCAGTCTCGATTCGTACAACCCAACAGACACTTTCGGAGATACCCATAGTGCACCTTTATAATCACCCAGTTACGTTGTGACGTTTGATACACCCAAAGCATTCTTACGGCATCCGGGAGTTGCACAATCTCATGGTCTAAGGAAATGATACTTGACATTAGAAAAGCTTTAGCAGACGAACAACACGATCTAGTGCTATGCTTACGATGGGGTCTTGTCCATCACATCATTCCCCAATGGTGTGATCCCGTTATCAATGACATCCAATGTCCATGATCAATAAACCATGATCATCTATTGATCAACGAGCTAGCCAACTAGAGGCTCACTAGGGACACATTGTGATCTATATATTCACAGATGTATTACGGTTTCTAGTTAATACAATTATAGCATGAATAATAGACAATTATCATGAACTAGGAAATATGATAATAACCATTTTATTATTGCCTCTAGGGCATATTTCCAACAGATAGATTATACATGCTTCTAGAAGTTTTAGTATTTCAGTTCATACCACCTCTTTCATTTTAGGGTTGATACGACGTTGATGCTCAATAACTGGTTTAGCATCAGGTTCCATATTAATCTTGTGGTGACAAAGAGTGGGGCTTATGCCCTTAAGATCATCAAGAGTATATCCAATAGCACCCATGTGCTTCTTTAGAGTTTTGAGTAATCTCTTTTCTTCATGTTCCGAAAGGTTAGCACTAATGGTGACATGATATATCTTCTTGTCATCAAGATAAGCATATTTCAAAGTATCACATAAAACCTTAAGCTCAAATACAAGATCTCCCTTGGGTGGAGGAGGATCACCTAAAATTTCAACTAGTAGGTTTTGCTTAAGGATAGGTTGTTGATCAAGGAGTATCATACCTATTTCATTCCTTTCATTCAAATGCATATCATTCTCATGGTCTAGCAAATATTGCTCTAGTGGATCGGTAGGAGGTACATCAATAGAAGCAAGACCAATTATTTCATCCTCACTTGGAAATTCTTTTTCATGCGGCTGTTTTCCAAACTTGGAGAAATTAAAGTCATGAGAAACATCACAAAAGCTCACTTTGACCTTCTCAATAGCACAATTAATTTCCGCATTAACCGTATTCAAGAAAGGTCTACCAAATATTATGGGACAAGACTTCAACATCTCTAACAATCCCAAGTGGCAAAATAGTTTCACAGTTTGCAAGCTTAATAGTGACACCAATATCTTCAATTTTAGAGGGTGTTATACCATGCATAATTTCTTGATATAATGTAAAAGGTATAGCACTAATACTAGCACCAATATCACAAAATCCATGATAGCAATGATCGCCAATTTTAACTAAGATTAGAGGTGTGCCTACCACTGGTTTATTTTTATCTAGTTCATCTCGTTTGTTTCTAACAGGTTTTGAAATTCTAGCAGTTTCATCACACACGTAAATAACCCGCCCATCAAGATTATCAACTAGGATATCTTTGACTATAACAACATTAGGCTCAACATTTATTTGCTCAGAAGGTGTATGTGTTCTAACATAACTCTTATTAACCACTGTTGTAGCCTTAGCATGTTCTATAATCCTAATAGGAAAGGGAGGTTTCTAAATGTAAGCACTAGGAACAATTGGATCAACATGGTTAACAATTATTTCTTCCTTCTTAATTCTAACAGGTTCCTCGGGTAATTTTTTAATGGGAGAATGATATTTAAACCACTTTTACTTGGGAAGGTCAACATAAGGAGCAAAAGATTCGCAGAAAGTAGCTACTATCTTAGAGTTAAGGCCATATTTATTACTAAACTCATGAAAGGGAGAAGTTTCCATGAAATACCTAACGCAATCAAAATCAAGCTTTATACCTGACTCTTTACCTTCATCAAGTTCCCAATCTTCATAGTTGCGTTTAATCCTTTCCAAAAGATCCCATCTGAATTGAATAGGCTTCTTCATATAAGAGCAAGAAGCACAAGAATGAAGTAACGTTCGATCATCATGTGAAAGCCGAGCATAATTTTTTTGTATAATCAGTTCTCTTGGAAGCTCATGGTTAGGGCACGTGTGAATCATAGATTTAAGCCTCCTCAAAGCTTGAGTGATACTTTCTCCTTCGTGAGTCCAACAATTATAAATAATATTTTGATCGTGATGGATTAGATGCATATGATAAAAATTCTGATGAAATTCTAGCTTCAAGCGATTCCAGTCCCATGATCTGATATCATCTAATAGCCCGTACCACATTAATCTTTTTCCCTCCAAATACAAAGGGAAAACACTTTTCCTCACTTTGTCTCCAGATAGATCTGAAAAGCTTAAACAATCCACAAATCTCATCGACAATATCAAATGGTAATCAGGATGAGTCGTACCATCATATGGATTATAACAGTTTTTGAAGCATACCCGAAGGAATTTCATAATAAATATTTTTAGTAGGTTCAGTAGGTTTAGGAGCAATTCCCTCATCTTCAGTTCAAGGCGAAAATGCCCCGAACAAACCACTCAAAGGGTGTCCGTTCATAGTGACAAACATCAGTAAATTCCTATTTGAACAAGAGTTTTTCAATGAAGGACCTTGGAGAAGCTGCATACATATTAGGCATCAAGATCTATAGAGATAGATCGAGACGCCTCATAGGTCTTTCGCAAAGTACATACCTTGACAAGATATTGAAGAAGTTCAATATGGAAAACTCAAAGAAAGGGTTCTTGCCAGTTTTGCAAGGTATGAGATTGAGTAAGACTCGGTCGCCGACCACGGCAGCAGATAGAGAGAAGATGAGTTCTGTCCCCTACGCTTCAGCCGTAGGCTCTCTAATGTATGCCATGTTGTGTACCAGACCTAATATAAACCTTGCCATAAGTTTGGTAGGGAGGTACCAAAGTGATCCCGGTTTGGAACACTGGACAGCGGTCAAGAATATCCTTAAGTACCTGAAAAGGGCTAAGGAAATGTTTCTCGTTTATGGAGGTGACGAAGAGCTCATCGTAAAGGGTTACGCTGACGCCAGCTTCGACACAGATCCGGATGACTCTAAGTCACAGACCGGATACGTATATGTTTTGAATGGTGGGGCAGTGAGCTGGTGCAGCAGCAAGCAAGAATTCGTGGCAGCATCTACATGTGAAGCGGAGTACATAGCTGCTTCAGAAGCGGCTCATGAAGGAATTTGGATGAAGGAGCTCATCACCGACCTTGGAGTGGTTCCAAGCGCGTCGGGTCCAATGACACTCTTCTGTGATAAGATTGGGGCCATTGCCATAGCCAAGGAGCCCAGATTTCACCGGAAGATGAAGCACATCAAATGCCGCTACAACTCCATCCAGGACCATGTCCAGAGTGGAGTAATAGATATTTGTAAAGTACACACGGATTTGAATATTGCAGACCCGTTGACTAAACCTCTTCCACGAGCAAAACATGATCAACACCATAATGCTATGGGTGTTCGATACATCACAATGTAACTAGATTATTGACTCTAGTGCAAGTGGGAGACTGTTGGAAATATGCCCTAGAGGCAATAATAAAATGGCTATTATCATATTTCCTTGTTCATGATAATCGTCTATTGTTCATGCTATGATTGTATTAACAGGAAACAGTAATACATGTGTGAATAAATAGATCACAATGTGTCCCTAGCAAGCCTCTAGTTGGCTAGCTCGTTAGTCAATAGATGTCATTGATAACGGGATCACATCATTGGGAGAATGATGTGATTGACAAGACCCAATCCTAAGCATAGCACTAGATCGTATTGTTCGTATGCTAAAGCTTTTCTAATGTCAAGTGTCTTTTCCTTCGACCGTGAGATTGTGCAACTCCCGGATACCGTAGGAGTGCTTTGGGTGTATCAAACGTCACAACGTAACTGGGTGACTATAAAGGTGCACTACGGGTATCTCTGAAAGTGTCTGTTGGGTTGGTACGAATCGAGATCGGGATTTGTCACTCCGTGTGACGGAGAGGTATCTCTGGGCCCACTCTGTAGAACATCATCATGAGCTCAATATGACTAGGGAGTTAGTCACACGATGACGTGCTACGGGACGAGTAAAGAGACTTACCGGTAACGAGATTGAACAAGGTATAGGTATACCGACGATCGAATCTCGGGTAAGTTCTATACCGACAGACAAAGGGAATTGTATACAGGATTGATTGAATCCTTGACATTGTGGTTCATCCGATGAGATCATCGTGGAGCAAGTGGGAGCCACCATGGGTATCGAGACCCCGCTGATGGTTATTTACTGGAGAGGTGTCTCGGTCATGTCTCCCTCTCTCCCGAACCCGTAGGGTCTACACAATTAAGGTTCGATGACGCTAGGGTTATAGGGAATTGTTATACCAGGTTATCGAAAGTTGTTCGGAGTCTCGAATGAGATCCCGGACGTCACGAGGAGCTCCGGAATGGTCCGGAGGTAAAGATTGATATATAGGACGGATGGTTTCGGACACCGGAAGTGTTTCGGGCATCACCGGTAACGTATCGGGACCATCGGAGGTGGCCCCGGGGGTCCACCGAAGGGGGGCAACAACCCCGGGAGGCTAGATGGGCCAAGTGGGGAAGGGAACCAGCCCCTAGGTGGGCTGGTGCGCCCCCACTCAGCCCATGGCGCAGGAAGAGGGGAGAGGGGGGGGGGGAACCCTAGCGCACGTGGGCCTAAGGCCCACTAGAGGGGTGCGCCACACCTCCTCACCCCCCTTGGCCGCCGCACTAGCCCCATCTAGGGCTGCCCCCCAGGAGAGGGAAACCCTCAAGGGGGCGCAGCCCCTCCCTCCCCCTATATATAGCGGGCACTTTTGGCCATTGGGGAACAGACTTTTCCCTCTCTCTCGGCGCAGCCCTGCCCTTCTTTCTCCTCCTCTCTGCCGGTGCTTGGCGAAGCCCTGCCGGGAGACCTCGTCTCTCCATCGGCACCACGTCGTCGTGCTGCTGGAGTTCTTCCCCAACCTCTCCCTCCTCCTTGCTGGATCAAGGTGCGGGAGACATCACCGGGCTGCACGTGTGTTGAACGCGGAGGTGTCGTAGTTCGGCACTAGATCAGAATCACACCGCGATCTGAATCGCCGCGAGTACGACTCCATCAACTGCATTCTAGTAACGCTCCCGCTTAGCAATCTTCAAAGGTATGAAGATGCACTCATCCCTCTCTCATTGCTGGTCTCTCCATAGGAAGATCTGAATATGGCGTAGGAAAGTTTTGAATTTATGCTACGTTACCCAACACCTGGAACCTGATGAACCTGATAGAGTCACAAGGCAGAAAGCAACTATGGCGGCTGCGACGGACCATGAGGAAAGTCCGTTGGGCATGGACTTTGAGAGCTTGGTGGAAATGCGTGATGAGTTTTTGTGAAGCTGTGCACGTGTGAAGTTGTCAATTATTTAAGTGATTGGTCATTCTGGTGATGAAACAATGTCTTGCTCTATTTGAACCTGATGAAGTATTTTGTGAAGTTGTAAATTATTTAAGTTTTGTTTGGACCATTTTGTTTGGGCACTAAAGTTAGTTTGGACAGCAAAAAGGCCGAGGCCCAAACAAAAAATAGACTAAGAAGGCTTGGGCCTAAAAAAAGAGTAGGCCAAGGCCCAAACTAGAATTTGTCTAAAAAGGCTTGGGCCTAAAAAAAGAGTAGGCCAAGGCCCAAACAAGAACTGGACAAAAAAGAGTAGGCCAAGGCCCAAACAAGAACTGGACAAAAAAGAGTAGGCCAAGGCCCAAAAGAAAAGTGGACTAATAAAAAACCTGCTCAGTAAAAGATTCTATCCCAGAAAATAAAAGGCCAAATTATTGGGCCCGGCCCATGTAGACGACCGGAATGGACCCGGCTGAATCTTATTTATGACCTTTTCATTTGGTTATAATTCTGCCACGTCAGCCTGCCATGGTGGCTCTGACGTGGTGTGGGCAGAATGCTAGTGACCAAATCATTTGGTCGTTAAACCTACGACCTTCTGTTTGCTCATAAAATCCTACGACCAATCCAGAAAAAAGGTCGTTATAGTTCACTAAAGACCCTTAGCTTTAGACCTTTTGTTTTTGGTCATAAAAAGGTCACAAATGGAAATCAATGACCATTCAGTGACCAATATTGAAGGTCGTTAGTTGACATATTTCTTGTAGTGCACTCACGGTACACTATCGATGAGCCCGAAACTTTTCCCGTGACCAAAATAGGACTTCCTATATATCAATCTTTACCTCCGGACCATTTCGTAGCTCCTCGTGACATCCGAGATCTCATACGGGACTCCGAACAACCTTCGGTAACCACATACCATTATCTTTACAACTCTAGCATCATCGAACCTTAAGTGTGTAGACCCTACGGGTTCGGGAGACATGCAGACATGACCGAGACATCTCTCAGACCAATAACTAATAGCAGGGTATGGATATCCATGTTGGTTCCCACATGTTTCACGATGATCTCATCGGATGAACCACAATGTCAAGGATTCAATCAATCCCGTATGCAATTCCCTTTGTCTATCGGTATGATACTTGCCCGAGATTCGATCGTCGTTATCTCTATACCTTGTTCAATCTCATTACCGACAAGTCTCTTTAATCGTTCCGTAACACATCATCCCGTGGCTAACTCCTTAGTCACATTGAGATCAAATGATGATGGATTACCGAGTGGGCCCAGAGATACCTCTCCGTCACACGGAGTGACAAATCCCAGTCTCGATTCGTACAACCCAACAGACACTTTCGGAGATACCCATAGTGCACCTTTATAATCACCCAGTTACGTTGTGACGTTTGATACACCCAAAGCATTCTTACGGCATCCGGGAGTTGCACAATCTCATGGTCTAAGGAAATGATACTTGACATTAGAAAAGCTTTAGCAGACGAACAACACGATCTAGTGCTATGCTTACGATGGGGTCTTGTCCATCACATCATTCCCCAATGGTGTGATCCCGTTATCAATGACATCCAATGTCCATGATCAATAAACCATGATCATCTATTGATCAACGAGCTAGCCAACTAGAGGCTCACTAGGGACACATTGTGATCTATATATTCACAGATGTATTACGGTTTCTAGTTAATACAATTATAGCATGAATAATAGACAATTATCATGAACTAGGAAATATGATAATAACCATTTTATTATTGCCTCTAGGGCATATTTCCAACAGATAGATTATACATGCTTCTAGAAGTTTTAGTATTTCAGTTCATACCACCTCTTTCATTTTAGGGTTGATACGACGTTGATGCTCAATAACTGGTTTAGCATCAGGTTCCATATTAATCTTGTGGTGACAAAGAGTGGGGCTTATGCCCTTAAGATCATCAAGAGTATATCCAATAGCACCCATGTGCTTCTTTAGAGTTTTGAGTAATCTCTTTTCTTCATGTTCCGAAAGGTTAGCACTAATGGTGACATGATATATCTTCTTGTCATCAAGATAAGCATATTTCAAAGTATCACATAAAACCTTAAGCTCAAATACAAGATCTCCCTTGGGTGGAGGAGGATCACCTAAAATTTCAACTAGTAGGTTTTGCTTAAGGATAGGTTGTTGATCAAGGAGTATCATACCTATTTCATTCCTTTCATTCAAATGCATATCATTCTCATGGTCTAGCAAATATTGCTCTAGTGGATCGGTAGGAGGTACATCAATAGAAGCAAGACCAATTATTTCATCCTCACTTGGAAATTCTTTTTCATGCGGCTGTTTTCCAAACTTGGAGAAATTAAAGTCATGAGAAACATCACAAAAGCTCACTTTGACCTTCTCAATAGCACAATTAATTTCCGCATTAACCGTATTCAAGAAAGGTCTACCAAATATTATGGGACAAGACTTCAACATCTCTAACAATCCCAAGTGGAAAAATAGTTTCACAGTTTGCAAGCTTAATAGTGACACCAATATCTTCAATTTTAGAGGGTGTTATACCATGCATAATTTCTTGATATAATGTAAAAGGTATAGCACTAATACTAGCACCAATATCACAAAATCCATGATAGCAATGATCGCCAATTTTAACTAAGATTAGAGGTGTGCCTACCACTGGTTTATTTTTATCTAGTTCATCTCGTTTGTTTCTAACAGGTTTTGAAATTCTAGCAGTTTCATCACACACGTAAATAACCCGCCCATCAAGATTATCAACTAGGATATCTTTGACTATAACAACATTAGGCTCAACATTTATTTGCTCAGAAGGTGTATGTGTTCTAACATAACTCTTATTAACCACTGTTGTAGCCTTAGCATGTTCTATAATCCTAATAGGAAAGGGAGGTTTCTAAATGTAAGCACTAGGAACAATTGGATCAACATGGTTAACAATTATTTCTTCCTTCTTAATTCTAACAGGTTCCTCGGGTAATTTTTTAATGGGAGAATGATATTTAAACCACTTTTACTTGGGAAGGTCAACATAAGGAGCAAAAGATTCGCAGAAAGTAGCTACTATCTTAGAGTTAAGGCCATATTTATTACTAAACTCATGAAAGGGAGAAGTTTCCATGAAATACCTAACGCAATCAAAATCAAGCTTTATACCTGACTCTTTACCTTCATCAAGTTCCCAATCTTCATAGTTGCGTTTAATCCTTTCCAAAAGATCCCATCTGAATTGAATAGGCTTATTCATATAAGAGCAAGAAGCACAAGAACGAAGTAACGTTCGATCATCATGTGAAAGCCGAGCATAATTTTTTTGTATAATCAATTCTCTTGGAAGCTCATGGTTAGGGCACGTGTGAATCATAGATTTAAGCCTCCTCAAAGCTTGAGTGATACTTTCTCCTTCGTGAGTCCAACAATTATAAATAATATTTTGATCGTGATGGATTAGATGCATATGATAAAAATTCTGATGAAATTCTAGCTTCAAGCGATTCCAGTCCCATGATCTGATATCATCTAATAGCCCGTACCACATTAATATTTTTCCCTCCAAATACAAAGGGAAAACACTTTTCCTCACTTTGTCTCCAGATAGATCTGAAAAGCTTAAACAATCCACAAATCTCATCGACAATATCAAATGGTAATCAGGATGAGTCGTACCATCATATGGATTATAACAGTTTTTGAAGCATACCCGAAGGAATTTCATAATAAATATTTTTAGTAGGTTCAGTAGGTTTAGGAGCAATTCCCTCATCTTCAGTTCAAGGCGAAAATGCCCCGAACAAACCACTCAAAGGGTGTCCGTTCATAGTGACAAACATCAGTAAATTCCAGCACATGTAGAAAATGTTTCCTTACCAATTCCCACTTACCAGAGGCACTTCACTCCCTGGCAAGAGTGTCAAAAAATAGTCTTGATGACCCTCAAGTATAGGATATCAATCGTAGTCCTTTCAATAAGTAAGAGTGTCAAACCCAACGAGGAGCAAAAGGAAATGATAAGCAGTTTTCAACAAGGTATTCTCTGCAAGTGCTATAAGTAACAGTGATAGATTGTTTTATAGTAAGATAATTCGTAACAAGTGACAAGTAAAAAATAGTGAAATGTGCAGCAAGGTAGCCCAATCCTTTTATAGCAAAGGACATGCCTGAAAGTTCTCTTATATAAAGCAACTGGTCCCGAGGACACATGGGAATTTCTGTCTAATCATGTTCATCATGTTGAGTTGATCCACGTTTGCTACTTTGATGATTTGATATGTGGGTGGACCGGTGCTAAGGCGTTGTTCTTACTTGAACTAACAACCTACATATAATTACCCCCTCTCGCAAGCATCCACAACTACGAAAGAAGAATTAAGATAAATCTAACCATAGCATGAAACATGTGGATCCAAATCAGCCCCTTATGAAGCAACGCATAAATTGGGGTTTAAGCTTCTGTCACTCTCGCAACCCATCATCAATTTGTTACTACACAATGAATTCCCTTAGGCCCATAACATGGTGAAGTGTCATGTAGTCGACGTTCACACCAAGAGAAGTTACAACACCCATCTCATCAAAATATCGAACGAATACCAACTTCATATGATTACTTATAACAAGACTTCTCCCATGTCCTCATCAACATGTTCAAAATCAGAGGTCTAATAATAATAATTAAGGATTTGAACATAATATCTTCACAACTAGCAACCCATATGTACCAATCTGAGGTTTTGAGACAAAGATTTAATACAAGAGATGAACTAGTATTGAATATGAGATGGTGATGGTGAATACATTGATGAAGATTGGTCGTCCCACGAAGGAGGAAGCGTTGGTGATGACGATGTCTTTGATTTCCCCCTCTCGGAGGGAAGTTTCCTCGGTAGAATCCATGTGCCGAAGAGCAAAAGGGACTCTGCCTAGGTTTCCGCCTCGAGACGATGGCACTTCATCCTGAAAGATGACTTATGATTTTTTCTAGGGTAAAACACACCATATAGGAGAAGACGGTCCCTAGAGGGCCAACTGGGGGCCCCACAAGCCATTAGGGCGCGACCTAGGGGGCATGCCCTATTGTCTTGTACCTAGTTGGTGGCCTCTCTCTAGTATATTTTTGGCCCAGAAATTCTCAAATATTCTAGAAAAATTCTCCGTAAAGTTTGAGGCCATTTGGAGCAAGTTGATTTTTCTGCCTTTTTCTCGGTTTCCCCGTCCAGAATTCCAGTTTCCAGTTATTTCCCTCTCAGTGATGTACCTTACATATTCAGAGAGAAAGAGCATAAGAATTGTATGATAATAAGGGATAAAGGAGAGGATCAACACAAATATCAATAGTAATTCATGATGCAGAATGAGCGTATCATAGTATTATAACCCATCTAAATTACCGTCGCTATTTATTAACTCTCAAACATATATAAGTGAGGAATGTGAGTGCAATTATTTATATAAAATATATACTTCACCATGCTCTAAAAGATATAAGTGAAGCTCTAGAGCAACTACTAAGCTCAAAATACATAAGTGAAGCATAAAGAGTATTCTAATATAATCATGGTGGTCGCCTGTCTCTCTCAAGTGGGTGTATTCAGAGAACAATGACTATGGAAAACTAAAAAAAAGCAAACTAAAGCAAACGACGCTCCAAGCAAAACTCATATCATGTGATGAATAAAAATGTAGCTCCAACTGACATACCTATGGATTGCGACGAAAGAGGAGATGCCTTCCGGGGCATGCCCAGGCTTAGATGCTTGAGTATTCATAAAATATTACCTTGGGGGTGCCTTGGGCATCCCCAAGCTTATTCTCTTGCCGCTCCTTATTCATTCGTCCATTGCGATAACACCCAAAACTTGAAAACTTTAGCACACAAAACTCAACAGAAACTTCGTGAGATCCGTTAGTATAATAAACATATCAAATACTTTAGGTACTGTTATAAATTGATTCATATTTTATTATTACATAAGGTATTGTATTCAAACTTCTCAATGACTTCTACCCTCCCATATAATCCATAGCATCATCCAAACAAGTAAACTATGCAAGCAAAACCGAATCTGTCTAAAACAAAATAGTCTATAATAATACAGTTAAATACCATACTTCTGTAACTCCAAAAACTCTGAAAGATTAGGATGACCTGGAGAACTTGTATATAAATATTGTGTAAAAATTTCAGACCAAAAAGACGTTCGAGTAAAATCAAAGAAATTCTGCAATGGATGCTAAAGTTTCTGTTTTTGAACCACATCAATTCTACTATTATCCAAATCATCCCAAAGGCTTTAGTGGTACAAACACTAATTTAAACACAAAAACACAATAATTACTGTACCAATAATCATGCTATGACACACAAACAGAAAGTAAAAAAAAACAAAATTAAAGATAAGTAATGGGTTGCCTCCCAACTAGCGCTATTGTTTTATGCCCCTAGGTAGGCATAATGCATATGAATCAAGTATTGTCATCCTTGTCATCAAGTTTCTCAATAACACAACTATGAATAATAGGTATAATACGAGGCTTGAGAATAGGACCCTTTATCAAGTTTATAAAGTTCGGATGCACACTAATAATTTTGAGATCTTCATTTCTTTTGGTAGGAGGGGTACTAATGCTTTTAGAAACATATATGAACTTGGGACTTTTATATCGAGAGGTAATATAATTAGTTTTTGAGGGTGTGAAAGTGGAAACTACTTTATCAATGACTTCCTCCATTTTATCAATCCTATTCATGCTTTGTTCTACCATGTCATCAATAATTGTATCCTTCTCCATTAAAGTTTTCAAAGTCATTCCTACTCGTGACCCAAGTTGAGTGATATGATTGTGAAGCTTTTTATCTAACTCCTCAATTTTTCATTAGTAGTCATTTTATTTTCAATAGCATCAAGCCTTTGCATAACATGTTCCATGGTCAAAATAGTTCCATTAATGATAATAGGTGGTGACCCAACTAAATTTTCCATAGCCTTAAAAGCATCCGAAGTGTGACTCATTAAGAAATTACCACTGATAATCGTATCAAGTACAAAATATACCAAGTGGTAGTACCCACATAGAAATTACGTAGCAAGATGTTGGAGGGTTGCTTATGAATTGATTCATTTTGAGCATTGCAAATCCTATACAATGCATCTTTTAAACTTTCTCCCCCCTTTGTTTAAATGTGAGTACCCCATTATCAGGAGTAAATGGAACAAAAGAAGAACTAGCCACAACGACAAGCAAAGAAGTAAACTAGCAACTAGCAAAGATAAATATTTCTGTATTTTTTATTTTTATGAAGCAAGCAAAAATATTAGAGCAAAGAAAAAGAAGAACAAGTTAATAATAATTTGTGCGAAGTTACATGATAGTAGGTTGCTGATACTTTGCGGCAACGACACTAGAAATCCTTCATGCTACTTGTGATTGATACGTCTCCAACGCATCGATAATTTATGAAGTATTCGTGTCATGTTTGCCTATGTTTACAATATTTTTATATAGTTTTGATGCACTTTATATGATTTATTTAGAACTAACCCGGACTGATGTTGTTTTCAGCAGAATTATCATGGTGTTGTTTTTGTGCAGAAAATTGAATTTCTCATAATCGCACGAAACTTTTTAAATTTTTTCTGGAGGAAATAAACAATATTGGAGCGAAGAACCACCGGAGGGGAGCCACCAAGCCAACAGGGTGCGGATCCCCTAGGCCTCGCCCTCATGGCTTGTGGGCCCACGTGGCTTCGTTTGACGTGATTCCAACACTGAAAAATCCTATATATACCAGAAACCCCAGAAATAAATAAAGAACTTCTGCTCCGCCGCCGCAACTCTCTGTATCGACAAAAAACACAGCTCGAGCCTTTCCAGTACCCCACCGGAGAGGAAAAATCATGTGCGGTGGCCATCTTCGTCATCCTGGGGGAGGCTGATACTCGTGATCCGCGTTGGGTTTTCCTGAAGAGGAATGGGTTATCGCAGCATAATGTGGGTAAGTATTTTCCTTAGTTATGAAACCAAGGTTTATCGAACCAATAGGAATATCAACCACACCCGTCTTCAGCGGCTCCACACAAAAGCTAAATATACCAAGTCGGTATCAGCTTGTTGACTCAAAACAACAAGAGCTAAATATACCAAGTCGGTTTGTCCGAGCTGCTCGAGCTGCTAGCCGAACATTCGAGCGATTCCATGTTTTTCTCTATTTGTATGCCTTCTATGCATGACATTTAGTACGCGGATTGTCTGGGTTCCTAGCCGAACGAATATCCCATGCAAAAAATGCCGCAAACGACTAATTGATGGGGGGCTATATATATACCCCTCCACCATTTCATGGAGGGGTTTGACGAGCAGATGAACAAATCCTAGAACACTCAAAAGGCCTTCTCTCATTTCTCCTACACCAAATCTTAGATCCGGGAGAGAGTTATGCTATTTCTTGTGAGAGATTTCACCCATTTGACCGTAGAAAGTCATAATTTGAGTAAGTATTGAGCTTTTCGCCATTGAAGTTACTACTCTGGGAGCTTGAAGACTTCTAGGCGGTAGACGATGTTTAGGCTCACTAGTGTATGAAGTCGTGGTGGCATACATGGCCGCAACATGCGTGGATAGGGGGTCTAGGGTTTAGAGCACGACCTGATACTTTGGTTATTTATTTTCAAATCATTATTACTCATTCATCCATTTGCCACCGCTAGCGCTCCTCCATGAAAGATACATATGTGGGTTATGTTGACATGTGCCCAATGGTTTAAAGTGCCAGTAGTAGGGGAATATTATGCCACAGTTTAGACTAGTCATAGTTAGAGTATCATAGATATTAACATGAGTCACATACAATGTCAACTAGGTATATTTATGCCATGACATTAAAATGAAGAAATAGATGATGGTGATAATGTTAACTACTCCCTCCATCACACTATATTGGGCGTATCTCCAAAACGATAATTTTCACAATTAGAACGAAATAAGGCGTATGGCATTAATTAGCCTATTAATTGGGGTGTTTTAAAAACCGTCTCCACCAATGCATGCGAGCAAGTCGCTCGTTTAGTGGACGGGGGGTTACTAATGCGTCAGTTTTGCGATTAATTAGGCGCTTTTACAGTTCGTTGGCTCGGTTTTTTCTACCAATAGAAAACATCTAGGTCTGAGAGCCCTGTGAAATACGCTCAATATACTGTGATGGAGGGAGTAGGTATATTTATGTTACCAATCATGTAACACTTTCAGAAAATGTGTCTAGAAGCTAATAAATACAACCATCTATGATACTTTGACTATGAAAGTATCAAATCAAGACTAGTGTGATATGGATGATACTAGGCTAAGTTACTCCCCACTATGACTAGCCTTACTCATGATCGACGCCATCAAAATCATCTTCGACATTTAGTTACCCCGATGAAAGTCCACTAGACTTAGTCAAGGGTAATAAGAAATAAATCTATACACACTACTCCATCTATCGAGGTGCACATGTTATCTATTGGGGTCCAAAAAGAATCACTCATAGTAAAAATGTTCGTTGACTAACTATTGGGGTCCAAAAAGAATGACTCATAATGAAAACGTTCGCCAACTATTTGGGTCCAGAAAGAACCACTCATCATATGATTTGGTTGAAAAAAGTCCAAAATAAACCTTGAACTTGTAGACAGAAGCTAAATCCAACTATGAATTTCCAATCCCTGAAATCTACACATCAAACTCTCTCATCCCGGTCCATTTTAAACCCTGAGAGTGTTTATTATGATTCGATGATGTGGCAAGTCAAATCAGGCCGACCCATTACACCAGTCGCACGCACGACCGTTTTGCCATGGTTTTCATTTTTGTTTCTTTTCCTTTTCATTTTTCTTTCCTTTTTTCCTTTGGGTTTTCTTTATTTCTCATCGGTTTTCTTTGCCTTTTTCCCTTCGTTAGAATTTATTGTTCTCACTAATTTTCTTTGGTTTTTTTCCTTCTTCGTTATACTTTATGTTTTCTTTTGTTTCTTTCCTTGATTTTCAAATTGTTTGTTTTCTCTTTTCCTTTTGTTTCTTTATTTGTTAACAGATTTTTTTACTCATGTCTAATTTTCTCAGTACATAAAGTGCATTTTTAACCACAAATGAATTTTTTTTAATATAGTTTTGACATTTTTCAAATATATTATGTACATTTTTGTAAAATACATGTTTTCCACCTTATTCTGAATACACAGTAACGTTTCACCAAAGACACATTTAAAATTTTCTAAATGACAACATTTTACAAAACTAGAAGAACATTTTTTCATTGTTTAAAAAATTCATCCCATTAATTTGTTTCAAAAAGTGTCTGGACTTTACAAGTATTATGTTTTCAAAATTGTGTTCATTTTTTAAAATTACCGTGTATTTTTATCACTCATTTGTTCAGGTTTCAAAAGTTTATGCTATTTTTAAAATTTTCAAAAAATGTTTGGACTTTAAAATTTTGATCAGTTTTTTAATATTGTTCCCATTTATTAAAAAATATTTATGTTTCAGAAAGTGTTCACTTTTTCAAAATGGATTCTATTTTCAAAATTTTGTTCATATTTTAAAAAGTACTCAGTGTCTCACACATTTGTTTAGATTTCAAAAGTTGCTCCCATTTTTTAAAATTTCAAAAATTGTTTGAACTTTAATTTTTTTTAGGTTTCAATTTTGTTCCCTTTTTCAAATAACTTTTATGTTTTAGAAAGTGTTCATATTTTGAAAATTGTTTCTGTTCTAAAAAAGCTGTTTGTTTTTTAAATTAGTAAGGACTTTCAAAAAAATCATACTTTAATTTTCTTCAGAGATTTCACAATTTTTTTACGTTTTTCATATTTGGTTGCCCTTTTTTTTTCAAATCTTGACTTTCCAATGTGTGGTTAAATTTCGGGCCTCTCATTAAGTCACTAAAAACCATTTGTTCTAGTGGCTTGTGTGAGTAGTTCAACAAAAGTTGGTCGCTAGTTCGACTCTCTGGATTGTCTATTTTCTGTGTATTTTTATCTCATGCATTATAAAAAAGAAAATAAATAAATTCGTTTCACACATGGTGGGCCAGTCCAGTCGCATCCAATTGACAATTTTCATTTTTTTTGGTATTTCTACGTTGCGTATTACTAAAAAGAAAAAAAGACTAAAAAATGAAAACGGAAAAATATCGTTTCGCACCTGTTGGACCGGCCCAGTGGAGTCCACAATCAATAGTCCTAGGATTCAACATGCCTAGTCGACAATCCCTGGTCGAGAAGGCTGTCAAGATTTAATATGAATCGGGATCGAAGAGTTTGATGTGCTGATTTCAGGGATTGAAAGTTTTAGGTTCGATTTAGCTTTAGCCTATAAGTTCAAGGGTTTGTTTTAGATTTTTACCTATTTGGTTTGTTTTGCTTGCGCGCGTGTAGGAGGCGAAAGTACTGCATGTGCATTTTCACATGGCCATGCATTCTCTCAGCAATTGATGCAATCGATGGGACTCATATAAGAGTTTGTATTTCTGATGGGCCTTGGAAAGTTAGGTACATTGGGAGGACGAGCATGACAACTCAAAATGTGATGGCGATATGTGACTTCGATATGCACTTTACTTATGCTTCAATTAGGCAACCTGATTCTTTGCATGATACAAATGTGTTATACCATGCAATTGAGAAGGACATGCCCTCCTTTCCCCATCCCCCAAAGGGTGAGCATTTCTTTTCGTTATAAGTTTACACATGATGTACTCTATCCTCCAACTAACATGTATGCGTGTTGTCTATTTAGGCAAGTATTACCTCGTAGATGTCGGGTATACTAACTAACAGAGATGGATATCTAGCACCATACAAAGGAGAAGGTATCATGTCCCTGATTTTCAAAGAGGCGCACCTCAAAATACTCGTAAGGAGAAGTTCAACAAGATTCGCTCCTCCAAACGCAATTGCATGGAGAGAACCTTTGTAGTGTGGAAAATGAAATGGCAAATTCTCCTCAAGATGGTAAACTACTCGTTCCAAACACAAATGAAGATTGTTGTAGGTACTATGACATTGCACAAGTATGTTCCCTCTACAAGTTGGTAAGTTTAGGGTTTGATTTAGATTCACTCTACAAGTTCAAGGTTTGTTTTAGATTTTTACCGATTTGGTTTGTTTTGCTTGTGTGCGCGGGAGGCAAAAATACCGCATGTGCATTTTCACATGGCCATGTGTTTTTTCGGCAATTGGTGCAATCGATAGGGCTCATACAAGAGCTTCTATTTCCGACGGACCTCGGAAAGTTAGGTACATTGGGAGAACGGGCATCACAACTCAAAATGTGATGGCGATATATGACTTCGATATGCACTTTACTTATGCTTTAATTGGGCAACCTGGTTCTTTCATGATATAAATGTGTTATACCATGCAATTGAGAAGGACATGCCCTCCTTTTCCCATCCCCAAAGGGTGAGCATTTCTTTCAATTATAAGTTTACACATGATGTACTCTATCCTCCAACTAACATGTATGCGTGTTGTCTATTTAGGCAAGTATTACCTCGTAGATGTCGGGTATATTAGAGAGATGGATATCTAGCACCAGGTTCTTGCAGACGGCGCTTATCAGGAATGAAGAGAAGTGGCGTGAGCAGTAGCATGCATAGCATGATTAGCACCTTTGCGACCCTCATGTTTTGAAGAATAAACGGTCACAAAGGCGCTAGTAAGCGAGCGTACTTCCTCCTTTACGGTTTAGAAGATACAGTTAAACTTGCATGCGTTTCCAAAATAGACAAGGTTTAAGGCGCGGAAGCAATTCTTTCTATTAATTAGTACTAGTACTACTCATGTATGCGCCCTCCCAATTTGTTGTTCACGCATTAGTACTAGTATTTTTTTAGTTGATTAGACACATTACTCCTTGGTCCCAAAGATTTTTCAAGCGTGCCTTCTAAACCGTGACGGAGGGAATACAATAAGATTAGATGCTCATCAAAACTGGTTACGCCATATATATAGCCTCGGAAGATGAGACAAAAGAAAAATTAAAGATGTGATTGTGATATCGTATCAGCTGTAATTATGATAGGGGATTCAGTATTAATTAATTGAATATCTCGCATACCCACATTGATATCTAGCATCATACAAAGGAGAAGGGTGTCATGTCCCTGATTTTCAGGCTGGTCATAGTGGGGAGTATCATATAGTAATATCATGCATATGATACTATTGTATGATACTACCCGTATAATGCATAGTATCATAAAGTAGTATCATAGATGACCTCATTTATTGACATGCAAGACACATAGTAGCATTGCATTTAACATGTTACGGTATCTACCTATGTTACTCTAAGGGCATCTTCAATAGTCGTATGATCATCGTCGGTAAAATTGCCACATAGACGAATTTGATGACATGGTGCATAATAAAAGAAGAGAGAGAATGAAATCGTATGAACTTAAAGCAACGGTTCTGGCACAAGCTCCGAGGCAAGCATGATCATTTCTTTAACATTTAGTGGACCCGTTTAGTTATTTTACATACGGTTAACATACACTCCATTGAAGAGCTTGTATAATATGTTGTTGACAGCTGACGTGGATACTTATACCAACGATTGAACATACAGACTGTTGGAGATGCTCTAACCCTCTCTCTCTTTTTTAATTGTCTGCCACATCAGCATGTTTGCTAGTCCGAAGTACATGATACTACCTAAGTTACTCCCACTATGCCAGCGTCAAAGAGGCGCACCTCGAAATACTCGTAAGGAGAAGTTCAACAAGATTCGCTCCTCCAAACGCAATTGCATAGAGAGAACCTTTGTAGTGTGGAAAATGAAATGGCAAAATTCTCCTCAAGATGGCAAACTACTCGTTCCAAACACAAATGAAGATTGTTGCAGCTACTATGACATTGCACAAGTATGTTGCCTCCATGACAAAGATGATCTCCACTTTATTCGATGTGAAAGAGATCCGGATGTTGTTCCAACAATTCCAAATAGATACAAGAAGTATGTTATTCCTTCTAGTGCATCGGATGCTTCCACTTTAGAGGCAAGTGCTCCTGACATGGATAGATTTAGAAATGAACAAGCTACCGGGTTGGTGAGGTCATGCTCGTGGTGCAATTTGTACCTCTTTTGATTTGCAAATTTGACGAGGCTTTTGCTGTAGGATATGTAAAACCTTGTCGTTCTTTATCTAAAATCTGGTGAAATTAGAAAAATTTAAATGCTTTGTATAGTTCTTGGACTTGTATTGTCATAAAGTGCTCTCTGTACAGGAGCGAGCTGAACGGATCGCTTCCTCCTTCCAGAAGCTGGAGAGCTTCCCAACGGCGCCTTAAAATCAAGCAGTTGAACACATCCGTTTGCATTCCCCAATCAAATCAATCGATCAATCCAACCACGACCATGCATATCCATCGGTTTCGGAAAGGCTTAATGATCTTTGGGTTCTCGCGCGGCCATTCGCGTTCCGTCCCCGGCACCGGCAGCCTATTAATAAGAAGAGGGAGAGAGCCAGACTGGTGCGTGCTCTGGACTCTGGTAGACATGGGTAAGAGAGGGAAATGCAGGCTGCGCAAGAAGCATGGCGGAGGCGTGGCTCTGCCGCCGGCAAAGATGCGGGCCGAGCTCGACGGCGTGCAGCAGCGTGACGATGGCGAGGTGCTGCTACCTGAGGAGGCCGACCTTCACGGCGCCATCGATGATGAGAAGGCAGCGCAGACGGCCACCGACGACGGGCGTGGCGAGCTCGAGGGGGAGGCGCCAGGGTCGGGCGAGGTTGTGCTTCCTGACAAGGTCGAGGAGCCCCGTCTTCACGACGCGTCCGAGGAGGAGGCCGAGGATGTGTCTGTGGAGCTCGAGGGGGAAGCGCCTGGGTCAGGCGAGGTGGTGCTCACTGACGTCGAGGTCGAGGAAACCGCAGAGGAGGTCGTGCGGCCGGCGACGGAGGAGGTCGTGCTGCCGGCGACGGAGGAGGTCGAGCTGGAGGCGGGTGGATCGGGGAAGGAGACGACATGTCAGGAGAAGCACAAGTTCAAGTCCCTCGAAGCCGTGCATGAATCGTTGGAGGATCAGGTTGGCGACTCGACGGACGCGCCGCACGCCGAGGAGGAGCTCCCGGACGACGCCTTCGCGGGCGAGGTCATCGTGGACCACAACGTCGTCCACCCCGAGGAGGTCGTTTCCCTGGGCGGGCGCCTGGCCGCCGCGCGGGCGGCGAACCTCCTGAACCCGGAGACGGTCGACGAACTAAACAAGCTGTTCAAGGAGATGGGGCTCTCCGCCGCCGACTCCTCCGGCTCCGAGACGAAGAGCGGGCAAATGCCTGTCGCTTCAGCGGGACGTGGTCGCGGGAAGAAACTGAAGGAGAAGGGAAACGTCCCGGCAGCAGCCGGAGCAGGCCGTGCCGCAAAGCCTATCATGGCGGCGGCGGCGGCGAGCGGGAAACCAGACGCGGAACAAGCGCAGGAACGGAGGTCCGGGAGGGACAAGCTCATTCGACCTAACACCCGCTACTCGTCCGATGAGATCGCGGTGCACGGCGACGCTGCCGTCGCGTGGAAGGGCCTGGGACGCCGTTGAAGAGATGAAGCTGGAAAAATAAAAGTCATGAGCTAGCTGGAGAGATAAGTTTGAGATATATATATCACTTCTGATGAAATAAAAAGGAAGTATCTCTCTAGAAAAATGATTGAAATCAACCAGGCACATTGATTAGTTTGATCCCTATTTTTACCTTAATCGCAGCCGTATTGGGGCTATTATAGCCATGTAAGATGACGCACACGAGTTATTTCTGGCAAATATGTCGCACTCCTTTCAATTCACATGAAATGTGTCGCAGATGAACTATTGACTCAAAAAGCTAACAGGGTCTGATGCCAAGACGTACATCATGCTTTGATAATCCTAGCTAGCAGCGGGCATAGAAGTGTTAGCATTATAATTTGCCTCTTGCTTCAGTTTTGAATGCGCACAACCCCTCGCATAATTTTCGAATGCAGACACAAACCAATGTCAAGAACCAGGACGTGCGTGTTGGAGCTGGAGCTGGAGTTGGACTCGGAATCAACCACGTATAGTTGAACCTAGACTCAACGTCGGACGGAGACAGACTCCATATCCGCCAGTATACAACTCGATCGACCGCAGCCTATCCTGTATAAAACTCACCTTCGCTTCCCTCCAACGATCCCTCGATCGCCGCCTTCTCGGAACTGATCGATCTACACTCGTGCCCGTCGACCGGATGGACAACGGCAACGGCATCTGCTTCCCCTACGACGTGCTCCTCAACATCCTCCGCCGCCTCCCATGCCGCCCGCTCGTCCGGTCTCGCCGTGTCTGCCGCGCGTGGCGCGCCCTAGTCGACGGCCACAAGCTCCTCCTCCGCTACTCCTTCCCCCGAGGGGTCTTCCCGGGCATCTTTACCGACAACTACGGGTCCGACAATGAATCCTCCTTCTTCGCGCCGCCGGCGCCGCGCTCGGAGCGGCCACGCAGAGCTCGTGACGGGCCCATCTTCCGGCACCCGTTCTTCCGGCATGACTGGGCCTCTGTGCCGGACTACTGCAACGGCCTCCTCCTCCTTCAGAATTTTTCACGCGATCTCTATGTCTGCAACCCGGCGACGATGCATTACGCTTGCCTACCACAACCGCCAAGTAACTTCTCGCTGTTTGATGATTTTTTCCTGGCCTTCGACCCGGCCGTGTCTCTGCACTATGAGGTGTTCCTTCTGACAAGAGAGATCCAACCGGACCAGGATAAGGTGGTACTCTCTACATCAGTGTTCTCGTCGCAGGCGAAACAATGGGCGAGTCGGCAGTTCGTGCCGCGGCTTTGCGGCCCTGGGAACCTCTACGAAGCGGTGACTGCCCCGGATGCTAGTGATGTGAGAAGATGGAACTCAGCTGAATACTGGCGTGGGTCACTCTATGTACATTGCTGGAACAACGTCGTTATGATCCTGCGCAACTCAGAGCAGGTGTATGACATGGTTCCGCTACCGGGGAAAGCGTACCAGGACAAGAAATACGTTACTCTTACTACGCCGCTGAGGAGGTCTGTCTTCGCGAGCTATGAGACAGGGGTTCACTATGTGGCATTCGAAAAATACCAACTACGTATATGGATACTGAGAGAATCAACCGATGGCCAGGTGGGGTGGATGCTGACACACGAGGCTGACCTTGGTCCTTATGGTCGTCAGATAGATGCTTACGCATACACGGATCCGAAACTGGAGTGGGAGGCGGTCGACAGCAAGAAAGCTCCATTTAACTTGTTCAAAGCTCGTAACATTGAGGACATGATATACAATGAGGAGGATCGCCAGAGCGATACATGCGATGATGATGTTGACGATGGCGGTCAGGATGAAGAGGGAGATGCGCAGGAAGACAAAGATGACCAATTGAAAAGCGAAGAGGGTTCGGACTACTCCTGGGACTCGGACGAGGACAACTTCATTGACGTGGATGAAAGTGCTGCCCAGCCCGAGGACTATGAGAATTACCTTCTCTTAGGATTACATCCACACAAGGACGTGGTGCTCTTCCTAACCCCTAGCCAAGCCGTTGCAGCATACCATGTCATGACTTCGAGAATACAATACTTAGGAAAGCATCTTGTTAGAGATCCTTGGTCATTTTATGGCGCCAACATTGCGTTTCCTTACCGGCCATGCTACGTTGATGCGCTTCCGGCACCTAAACCAGCCTCCTAGGATGGTCGGTGATCCATTCTCTCCCATGTGGTGTGTAACTCATTGGGAGGAAGATAGATCAGAGGAAACGATTTTGCATCTTTTACCGGTCTAGCCGCTGCTTGGGTGCAGCTGACTGCTGGCTATAAGCCCCCGCCATATCACCTAAAGCCTTCATTCACACAATAGGCTGGCTTTTAAGCTGGCTGCAAGGCTGACTCTAATAAAGACTTAAAGATTTAATACTTGCATATGTACATCTCCTGTTGTGATCTGATGTAAACTGCATCTTTGTGGCCACATCGTACAAAAGAACAGCAGCACCATATCATACAAACCAAATGACACCGCAGGGGGCCATATCATTGTTCAGAGTTGAGATAATTGGGGACACAAGTATAGCAGCTAGTTAACTAGCATTGCGTATAATTGAAGATTAATAATTATAACCGTAGACGCATACGCAATGGAGAAAGCAGACCATGCTTGCTTATCTAAGTAGTCCGGCCGGCGGTGCCAGCAAGGAGCTTGAGCCGAAGAACCTCCTACAGTTGGTTTTTGCATCCGAGCGAGCCAGCATGGTGCAGACTGCAAACGATGCCGGTCGCATGAACTGCACCGACGGCCTGACGACCTGGCGTGTTGACAGGACGAGCTGAGGCGCCGGCCGCACGAGGAGCTGAGGCTCCGATGGAGGGACCTCCACAGGCGCTGGCCCTTCTCCTTCCGCGGCTGTTCTAGGGTTCGGAAGGTGGCAATTTGGGGGCGATTTGAAGAGTTCATATGTTCGATTTGGGGCGCAAGAAACGATTCGGGTGAAAGAAGGAAATATTTGGCGCTGTGATGGGACGCACGGGATCTCGGAAGCGTCAGCTCTAGCGCTCACATCGACTGCAAGCGGGCGGCTGTTCTTCGGTTCCTGTGCTATAGCCGGGCGACTGACGAAGCGTCGGCTCGCTTCTCTCTCCTCCCTTCTCTTCCCTCCAGCGAGGATTTTGCTGACGTGGAACGTCTTACAGCCGGCTGACTGTGATCTATTGTACTTGCTCTGAAAACAGATGGATGGGCTTGTGAGAGGATCTAAGAACTTGTTTATGTAGTTATTATGCCTAACTAATATGTACTCGGTATCGAACCAATTTGTCTTGGTTGCATCAGATATATAATCAAATATGCGTGACATGCATACACATCATTGCTCGTATATTATAATTTTTTCTTTGTGGTGCATCGGCCAGTAGCATGGAAACAGAGTTTCGTGACATTGACATTAATTAAGTTATGCTTCTTGAATATAAAGCTGAAATATAGTAGTAGTATATCTATACTTGCTTAAAGCATCTACAGCCGAACCACTTAAACACTAATCAATCAGACGTAGGGTAGGCCGCCCGGTCACTGTCTTGTCATAAAAAACCGACCCAGAACAGCTTTTTAAATTGGTCTCAAACGCCCGAGCTGTTCGACACCCCTCATTTCTAATCCAAACATGAGGCGGATATGGGGGAGCCCAGGCGTACCGGGGCACGCCCGCCACGTCGGACTGATATGATGGCTTGGCCCCACGCGGACTCGCCGGAAAACCCGACGTTCGATGAGCGCCTCGACCGTCGGCGCGGTGTGAACCCCGCGTGGCGTCGCTGCGGCTCCCCGCCCGAGGTCGGGGCCTTCTATTTCAGCCGTCCGACGCACCCCAGCTCTAGCACATCCGCCTCATCCTTCTCTCTGCCACGTCGGACTGATGGCTTGGCCCCACGGGGACTCGCTAGGAAACCCGACGGTCCGATGGGCACCTCGACCGTCGGCGCGGTGTGAACCCCGCGTGGCGTCGCTCCGGCTCCCCGCCCGAGGTCGGGGCCTTCTATTTCAGCCGTCCGACGCACCCCAGCTCTAGCACATCCGCCTCATCCTTTTATGTGCCACCACCCGAGCCCGTCCGCCTCATCTCGTAGTTCCCTCTCCGTCGGGATGGTCCGGCGGCTCATCACCACCTACGCGTAGCTCACTTCGGAGCGACGCCTTCAAATCGAGGCGGAGATCCAGGCTCGCCGCGCCGTGGCATCGCTGCGGGTCTCCCTCCAAACTCGCCGGAGACGAAGGAGGAAGGAGGAGGACGAGGAGGACGAGCAACAACAACAAGACGAGGAGGAGGAGCCTGTCACGCCCAAGATGCGACCCTATCTTCAATTCAGGGATAGAAGCGCATCTCGTCATGTCGCAAGAATGGATATCGTTACAAGTACATGTACTGAAAAGAAGATATATATATATATAGAATTGGCTTACACTCGCCACATGCTACATCAGAGTCACAGCAGTACAATACATAATCATCATGAAGAAGAGCAGGGTCCAACTACGGACGAAAACAAACGACAAAAGAAGAACGACGTCCATCCTTGCTATCCCAGGCTGCCGGCCTGGAACCCATCCTAGATCGATGAAGAAGAAGAAGAAGCAACTCCAAATGAATAATTAACGCGCTCGCGTCAAGTAACCTTTACCTGTACATGCAAGTGGTGTTGTAGTAATCTGTGAGCCACAGGGGACTCAGCAATCTCATTTCCAAAGGTATCAAGACTAGAAAAGCTTACTGGGTGAGGCATGGTTAAGTGGTGAGGTTGCAGCAGTGGATAAGCATATATTTGGTGTCTAACTTACGAGTACAAGAAAATAAGAGGGGGAAGATCTACGCAAAACGGACGTGAGCTACTGATGATCAAATGAATGATCCTGAACACCTACCTACGTCAGACATAACCCCACCGTGTCCTCGATCGGAGAAGGAACTCACGAAAGAGACAGTCACGGTTACGCACACAGTTGGCATATTTTAATTAAGTTAACTTCAAGTTATCTAGAACCAGTGTTAAACAAAGTTTACACGTTGCCACATAACCGCGGGCACGGCTTTCCGAAAGATTTAACCCTGCAGGGGTGCTCCAACTAGTCCATCACAAATTATCACAAGCCGCATAGAAATCCTCAATCACGAAGCTCGCGATCTCGTCGGATTCCCTAGTGGAAAACCTCAACTCTGAGATTACCCAAAGCATCACCGGAATCCCGATGCACAAGATATCTCGTCAAAGGTAAAACTAATCCAGCAAGGCCGCCCGACGTGTCGACGATCCCGATAGGAGTCGCGTACCTCGTTCTCAGGACACGACGGATAAGCGACGCGTACAAGTGCCAAACCTCGAGTTACCTCGCGATGGCCCCGCACAGTGCTCTGTTTTGGACCAACACTCATGAGGAGCACTGGCCCGGGGGTTGATTAAAATAGTCCGCGGGTGCCGGCGGGTCCCTATGCATTATTATTAGGTTATCAGGCAAATGTAGTACCAAAGTTGGGCCTTGCCAGACCAGCTTTAATCTAAAATGAATTATCAAGGGGGTCCCCATAACAACCCCGATCGTGTTAGGAGCGCTTGATTATGGAACATAACACCGGTAGCCGGAAACTAAGGGGGCAAAGGTGGAACAAAACACCAGGCTAGAAAGGCCGAGCCTTCCACCTTTTACCATGTATATAGGTGCATTAAATTAAATAGCATTTAATATGGTGATAGAACAAGGAACCCATGCTTTCACATGGAAGCATCTGCACCTGCAACTAGCAACGCTATCAACAGGGTTAAGCAAGCGGTAACATAGCCAATCAGTGGTTTGCTTGGTCAAACAGGTTGAAGGTATCATGGCATTGTTGAGAGGCTGATATTTAACAGGTGGTAGGCAACGAGACATAAACGATAGAAGCGATAAACTAGCATGGCAATGATAGTAATGGAATCTGGGGAAATGATCATCTTGCCACAGATCTCGCTTGGAAGAAGAATGCCTCCGTGAAGCAGACGAACCGACGTAGTCGAACGGGTACTCACAATCCGGCACGCTGCGGAACTCTATCGAGACGAAGCAAACCGGAAACACAAATCAACACACGAAATTCATCACACGATGCACAACACATATGATGCATGAGCAGCTGGGTACATGCAAGTCACGACATGACAATTCACACAATCAAACACTACACATTAAGTGAAGTTTAATATGCAATGAGTTGCATATTGACGAAACTCCACGTTTATTATTTAGTTCTATCCCGATTAGTTACACGGCAATATTAAATGTGGTTAAACATGGCAAGAGGCGAAGCGTAATTAATCTACCTATCTAGGCAATTTAAATGAGGTCGGAAATGACATATAGCACCTCCGAAACGACCTAACATTTTAATTTACAATTCTGTCCAGATCTGAATTAACACCTTTAATTAGTTGTTAAACAGCAGAACAAATAGGTTCTCGTAATTCTACGCGTAAAGGCAAGCAATCTACACATAAAGAAAATCTCCAACGGAGCTACGGTTCAAAAGATACAAGCACCGCAAGATATGATGACATGAATGCAAAATGTGTGCAATGACGGCCACGAGCACTTCAAAACATACAAACAGCAAGAGAAAATGAAACTACATGAGATTCTAAGCAAGTTTCATGTAGGACATGATCAAAACGGAGCTACGGTTCACAAACTACGAGCAAAACAAGAAATCTCTACAATCTGCCAAAATCAGCCCCATAGCATTTTCTACACCCGCACTACGAGCTACACAACTCCGATAAACTCAAGCAAGGAATGGCATGAAAGAGAGCAAGACGCACTACTACAAACAACTAACAACAACTAGCATGGCAGCAAGGAGCACTAGGAAAAGAAGACACAAAATGGCTTCCCACACACTATTTCAGACTTAGTGAAAATTACACCTCAAGAAAGTGCAGTTTTCGATCTGAAGCAATATTGACAGCAGCAAAACCTACAGCCAGAGGACTCCAAATGACATGAAACATAACAGCATGCTAGAGAAACATAAGGGATACAACTTACTCCATTGGACCAACCTCAAAAGAGCTACAGATCACAAGGTGCAAGCAAGACAAGACAGCAACAAAATATAATAGAATCCAGACTTAGAAATATTTCAGCCCCTCTAAAACAGCACTATTTCTAGCAACTTGAGAGCAAGCAAATCACACCTAAACATGCATTTCTATTGCAACTAAAAATACCAGGGGCTAGCCAAAACGACCAAGATCAACTCTCTAGTTGACAACTCCGTTAAACAAAGAACGAATTAAATCCTATAAATTAAACAAAAGGGCATCATGGCAAAATATCTCGCGAACTAACTTCCTCAAACGCTAAAACTAATTGCATAGAAAAACTACCCTGGAAACATATAAAATATGTGGGGTTTGCAACACAAAATAATGCCACACATTAATGCGAGAAAAAATAACCTATATACGGGAAAATAAACTACCAGCAATCCATACATGCAATAATACAAATGACTGGTCTAAAATACATGGATAATTGGTCCCTAAACCATAGGCATTTTAACTAAGGCACTCGAGCAACCCGGTCTTGCACGAAAAATAAATACGAGTCGAAACCTATTAGGACAGCACGCTTATCAAGGCAACCAGTACGCTAAACAACGTCAAATAATTATGCATGTTTCAAAATCATATTCTACGCGTCAAACTACCACAAAACCATATATAATACGCGTCGTTCCGACTTACGGATAAAAAGTTATGGGGTTTTTTCATTTAACGTCTAATTCCTGAAATTAACTAAGCCGAATCATGTGGCGGATTTTAGCTAAGGCATGCGCGGGCGTAAAATAGAGGGGTCTGGAGGTGTTCTCACCTCGGGCTCAAGGCCTGCTGGAGGGGAGGCAGCCCAGGGCGAAGTGGGCCTCGGGAGGCGGTGCGCATGCTGGGCCTCGCGTGGCCAGGCCGACCCACGGGGCAAGGAGGCAGCATCTCCCACCTCTGTGCTCGTTCCCGAGCAGACAGGGGCGCGGCGGCGGAAGGCAGCCACGGGAAGCCGGCGGGGAGGCCGGGACCGGCGGGACCGATGGGTAGGCCGCCGGGACGGGATCGGACGAGGGAGCTCCGGGCGGCCGGCGACGAGACCGCGGCAACACGACAAGCAGGCGAGGAGGCTGCTGCGGGATCTGATGCGCGGCTTCCCGACGAGGGCTCCGGCCAGGCAGCTCGGGGAGGCGGCTCTCCGGTGAGCAGCGGCCGGGGTTTGGTCATGGCGGCGGCCGGCAGTTGACGCGGGAGGCGGCGCTCGGCTGCGGGCAGGAGGCGCGGGGCGCACGGGAGCACAAGAGGCGGCGGTTGGCGACGGCGCGCCGGATGGGCTCGGCCGGGCCCGATCTGGGCCTGGCGGGCCGGCGGCGCGGGGGAGGAGAGAGAGAGCAGGTGGGAGGCTAGGGTTTCGGGTAGGGTCACACGGAATTCGAGGAGGGGGCTGTTTAAATTAAGAGGGGGTCTATATATAGACAAACGGGGGGGCTAGGTTAGCCGAAATTTCGTTCTGGATCCAGCCGTGCGGTCGGATTCGGACGATTCCGAATGTGGGAATGGTTCGAGGCCGTGTAGAGTGGATATCCGGAGACAAGAGGGAGAACGGGCAGCACGACAACGAATTTTAAAACACCGACAAACGTCCGCCGGTAGACAGAATACGGTGCCGCTACGGACGATCGTTCGGGTACCAGACGAACTCCGATCGCAACGAAATTCGATAGGCGGCCTACCTATATATAAATAAAACCGCACGACAAATCCCAGCTCAATCGAAGAAAGTTTATACATGCTTTAAAAACAGGGTTACGACGGTGCCGCGGACGCGTGCGTGTGCAGTCGGGCTCAGAACGGACAACGAAGCGAACCGGGAACTAACAACGGATGCAAGTTTTGAAAACGGGCGGCAACGGAGATGCCGATGCAATGCAGATGATGCGAATGATGCGATGATGATGCGACAAATAAAAATAGACACACAATGAAAACGGAAAGAAGGGGAATCTTCTGGAACTCCGGCATCGGGCTGTCACACAGTCGGAGGCCATGGAGGAGGAGGCTCCTGGCTTGAGCATGGCGGAGGCGGAGTTCGCCGTCGACCAATCGGAGGAGATGACAGAGCAGTTGGCCATGCTGGATTCCATCCGGGATAAGGCTGAGGTGGAGGCCAACCGCCGGCTCATCCGGCACAGGTAGGCGGAGGCGATGCCCTCTTCGACGAGCTAGTCTGCTTATGCAACTCTTTTGTTGCAGGTACTTAGAATGTTGTAGGTTTAGTATGGACGTGTATTAATCCATTGGATACCGTGTGGCTAGTTTAGTTGGTATCTAGTATAGATTAAATTATTTTCCCTTCTTTTGTTTCCTGGCTGGACATGTCATGGTACCAGTGCTGTTGTTGATGTTTACTACTCCCGCTATAAATAAATATAAGAGCGTTTAGATCAGTACTTTAGTGATCTAAATTCTCTTACAGTTCCTTACAAAGGGAGTACATGGTATTATTGTTAGCTATATATATGCCGGCCGCTGATTCATGCTCTTGTGGTTAGGATTCTACTCCTTGAAGTGATGCTTTTGCATGGCTTTCCTTCCTCACGCACGTGCAAACTATACACTATTTCCTTCTTGATTTGACTATAAATTTCTGACTCCTCCTATCCATGTGCGACAACAATGCTTTGGATTTCATCCATGCTGCAGAGGTCAAGGTCTTCATGGCCAACCAAGGTGCATGGTGCTCGCAAGCGACGAATGGAGGTTGTTCAACATCGGCTACACAAACCACCACTATGAGCTCCTCCCTTTGCTATGCTACAACCATGCTCTGTTTCATGGGTTCGTTAGGATTTCGATGCTTTTTGCGCCGTGCTTGAGTCCTTGCTGACTGTTGCATTGATGATCAAGTGCTGGTGCTTCATCTGGCTATTTGATCTGCTGCTGGTAATTAGTAGTATTAGAGTGCCGCTGGTTTATTATGATGTGGCTGAAACCATTGGATGGCCTTCATGGACATGTTATCCAAAATTAGTACTTGTCCCATTTTTGTTTCCTTGCTGGACATGTTATGGTTCAAGTGTCGATGATGTCTAGTAGATAGTTTGCTAGCTATATACCTATTGCTGATTGATTCTCTTGTGGTTATCATTACACTTCTGGAATCATGTTATACTATATCTAGTGTTCTTGTGGTTCAGTGAAGATGCATCACAAACATCTAGGTCTTTGAAGTTGGCTGAATTTTTTGCTTTATCATATATTTGGTCCATAAGTCTATATTTCTATGAGCCCTCTTTCAATATATAATTTTTCGATAGTCTGTACACTAAACCCCTCGAAGTTTGCAAATCTATTCCAGAAATAATAGCTACTCTAATGTTGGTATCCTATGTGTTCACTCTTTTATAGGAGCTCCAGGTCTACGAAATTTGAAGTTCGAAGCTGTATAGCCCTACTCAACAAAGAGTTGTCCCTTTTGTTTGACTCTAATAAACTGAAAATATTGTAATATTGTAATAGTAGGCATATTTGGGTTGTAATAGACTATGTACAGATTATAGTAGACTTAGTATTAGTTGATGAACTACATTTGTACTGTTCTGTCTGAAATATTGATCATGTATGTGATTTTAAAACGTGTGGAATGGAAACCTGACTCGTGGGACCCACTTATGAAAATAATCCGAGCAGTTTTGAAATTTCTGTCAAGTGGGACCAATGTTTGAGATGATGACAAGTGGGACCCATTTGATTGGTGGACCAACTCCAAAATATAGTGGCTAAACAATGTTAAAAGGGCACGACCCAAAAATAAATAAAAGGCTGAATTGTAGGATTGGCCTGTGTAGCTGACCAAAATTGGCAAGAAAAAATATAAATGGGCTGAATTGTTTGGCTCAGCCCATGTAAAGTAGTGAAATGGACCGGATTGATTCTTATCATCGACTAATTCAATTGCTCGCCATTTTGCCATGCCAGCTTGCCACGTTGGATCCGATGTGGCTTGGGCAGACAACCAGTGACCAAAACAGAAGGTCATAGGACCAACGACCTTTTGTTTTGGTCGTTGCTTTCTATGACCATATTACAAAGAAGGTCGTTTAGTGTCATTAAAGACGGTCAGCTTTTGACCAATTGTTTTTGGTCGTAAAAATGTCGTAAATGAAAAACAATGACCATTCAGATACCAATATTGAAGGTCACAAGTTGACATATTTCTTGTAGCGGTAGCCCATGCTACACTCTCATACACGTTGCATCCGATACCCATAAGCTCTCTCGAGTCTGCATGAGTGAGTAACGACCTGTTGGAAATATGCCCTAGAGGCAATAATAAATTGGTTATTATTATATTTCCTAATTCATGATAATTGTCTATTATTCATGCTATAAGTGTATTAACTGAAAACCATGATACATGTGTGAATACATAGATCACAATGTGTCTGTGACAGCCCGATGCCGACGTTCCAAAAGATTCCCCTTCTATTCGGTTTTCGTCGTGTGTCTATTTTCTTTTGTCGCATCATGCACATCATCAGCATTGCATCGGCACCCCCTTGCCGCCCGTTTTCAAAACTTGCATCCATTGTTAGTTCCCGGTTCTCGTCGTTGTTCGTTCTGAGCCCGACCACACACGCACGCGCCCGCGGCATCGTCAAAACCCTGTTTTAAAGGTGTATTGAAAACTTTCTCTGATCGAGGTGAAACTTGGCATGCGGTCGTGATTAGTTATAGGTAGGCTGCCTATCGAATTTCATCGCGATCGGAGTCCGGCTGGTAACCGAATGGTCGACCCTAGCGGCACCGTCTTCGGTTATTCGTTGGACGTTTGTCGGTGTTTTAAAATTCGTTGCCGCGTCGCCCGTTTTCCCTCTCGTCTCCGGATATCTACACTACACAACCATTCGCCCGTTCCCGCATGCGGAATCGTCCGAATCCGATCGCACGGTTGGATCCGGAACGAAATTCGGCTAACCTAGCCCCCCCATTTGTCTATAAATAGACCCTTCCTATTATTTTGGGACAGCCTACCACCCTCTACCTCGGGATCCGCACCAAACCCTAACTCCCCCCACTCTCTCTCCCCTGTCTCCCACCTCCAGCCGCCGGGCCCGCCCGAGCCCGGGTTAGGCCCGCTGAAGCCCATCGGGGCCCGAGGCAAACCCTAGCCGAGCCCCCATGGATCTCCCTGCCCGAGCAGCGCCTCCCCATGGCTCTCCCCGCGCCAGGTCGCTGTCGCCCCTCGCCGGAGGTCGTCGCCGCCCCTCGCCGGAGGACCTCGCCGGTCGCTGCCTTCCCTGTCGGGCTCGCCGCGCGTCCTCTGCCTCCCGTGCTCGCCGCCAGTGTCCCTGCCTCAAGTTGCCTCGCCGCCGCCTCGGTCCTGCAGGTCCGGCCGGTCCTGCCAGCCCGCGCAGCCGCCCTTGTGCCGGAGCTTCGCCCCTCCGCCTCGCCTTCCGGCGCCATCGCCGGCAACTCCCGCCGCCGTCGCCCCTATCTGCTTGGGAATGAGCAGAGCGACGAGTGCTGCTGCCTCCTCACCCTCGTGGGCTGGTCTGGCCAGGCGAGGCCCAGATCTGGTCGCCCGTGCCGGCCCAGTTCGAGCCGGCCCAGGTGGCCTCCCTCAAGGTAATTCCCCGCCCAGAGCATTTTTCTGCTATAATGCGCCTCAGGTTTCGGCCAAATAGGTTAGTAGGATTTTCGGAATTATAATAATTCCAGTAAATATACGTATATTAAAACGTCCGTAGTTTTTAATCCGTAAGTCGGATCGCGATGAGTTGTATATGTTTTTCGTGTAGAATTTCGTGTAGAATATGATTATGCAACTTGCATATTTATTTGACGTGGTTTGATGTGTCGAAGGCATAGGTTTATGTGTTGTCCCAATAGGATATAGCATGTATTATTTTCTCGTGCATTCCCGGATTGCCCGTATGCCTTAGATAAAATGCCCAAGTTTTAGGAACCTATTTTCCATGTATGTTAGAGCGGTCATTGGTATTTTGGCGTGTAGGAATTGCCGCTAGTTTATTTATCCGTGTATGGGTTATTATCTCGCATTTATGTGTGGCATTATTTTTGTTGCGCAATCCCACATATTTTATATGTTTTAGGGGTAGAAAATCCATGGGATTTTTCTGTGTATTTAGTTTTAGGTTTTGAGCAAGTTAGTTCACGCGATATTTTGCCGTGATGCCCTTTTGTTTAATTCGTAGGATTTATTCCGTGCTTCGTTTGAAGGAGTTGTCAACTAGAGAGTTGATCTTGGATGTTTTGTCTAGCCCCTGGTATTTTTGGTTGCAATAGAAGTGCGTGTTTAGGTGTGGTTTGCTTGCTCTTAAGTTGCTAGAAATAGTGCTGATTTGGAGGTGCTGAAATATTTCTAAGTCTGGAATCTGTTATATTTTGTTGCTGTCTTATCTGGCTTGTATCTTGTGATCTGTAGCTTTTTAGAGGTTGGTGCAATGGAGTTAGTTGTAGCCCTTGTGTTTCTCTAGTATGCTGTATATTTTCATGCCATTTGGAGTCCTGTAGCTATAGGTTTTGTTGCTGTCAATATGGCTTCAGATTGAAAACTGCACTTTCATGAGGTGTAATTTTCACAAAGTCTGAAATAGTGTGTGGGATGCCATTTTGTGTCTTCTTTCCCTAGTGATCCATGATGCCATGCTAGTTGTTCTTAGTTGTTTATAGTAGTGCTTGTTGCCCTCTTTTGTGTCATGCCTTGCTTGAGTTAATCGGAGTAGTGTAGCCCGTAGTTGTGGGGCGTAGAAGATGCTATGTGGCTGATTTTGGTAGATTGTAGTGATTTCTTGTTTTGCTCGTAGTTGTTGAACCGTAGCTCCGATTTGATCGTGTACTAAATGAAAATTGCTTAGAATCTCGTGTAGTTTCATTTTCTCTTGCTGTTTGCATGTTTTGAAGTGCTTGTGACCGTCGTTGCACACATATTGCATTCATGCCATCATATCTTGTGGTGCCCATATCTTTTGATCCGTAGCTCCGTTGGAGATGTTCTTTATGTGTAAATTGCTTGTCTCAATGCGTAGAATCATGTGAACCTATTTTTTTTTGCTGTTTAGCAGCTAATTAAATGTGTTAGTTCAGATCTGAACAGAATTGTAAATTAACATGTAGGTCGTCTTGGAGCTGCTATATGTAATTTCCAACCTCATTTAGTATTCCTAGGTAGGTAGATTAATTGCGCTTCACCTCTTGCCATGTGTAACCACATTTAATATCGCCGTGTACCTACTCGGGATAGAACTATATAAATAAACGTGGAGTTTCGTCAATATGTAACTCGTTGCATATCGAGCTTCACTTAATGTGTAGTGTTTGATTGTTGTGATTGTGATGTCGTGCATTAGACCGTTCATGCATCATGTGTGTCTTGCATCGTGTGGTGTATATCGTGTGTTGATCCTTGTTTTCGGTTTCCTCCGTCTCGATAGTTCCACAAGCGTGTCCGATGTGAGGACCGTTCGACTACGTCGGTTTGTCTGCTTCATGGAGTCATTCTTCTTCCAAGCGGGATCTCAGGCAAGATGACCATTTCCCCAGATACCATTACTATCATTGCCATGCTAGTTTACCATTTCTATCGATTATGGCTCGTTGCTTACCACATGTTAAATATCAGCCTCTCAACAATGCCATGAAACCTTCAACCTGTTCGACCTAGCAAACCACTGATTGGCTATGTTACCGCTTGCTTAACCATGTTGTTAGCGTTGCTAGTTGCAAGTGTAGTTGCTTCCATGTAAAAACATGGGTTCCTTGTTATATCACCATATTAATGCTATTTAATTTAATGCACCTATATACTTGGTAAAAGGTGGAAGGCTCGGCCTTTCTAGCCTGGTATTTTGTTCCACCTTTGCCCCCTTAGGTTCGGCTACCGGTGTTATGTTCCATAATTGAGCGCTCCTAACACGATCGGGGTTGTTATGGGGACCCCCTTGATAATTCGTTTTAGATTAAAGCTGGTCTGGCAAGGCCCAACATTGGTACTATTTGCCCAACATAATAATTCTGTTAAATTGAAATGCATAGGGAGTTAGCGCTACCCGAGGAGTAATTTTACATAATACAGGGGGGCCAGTGCTGTTGGTGCTGGTCCAAAACTATAGCCGTTTGCGGGGCCAACCCGGGGCAACTCGGGAGATTTCTATCAGGCCACCGTACGCTGTGCTTATCCGTCGTGTCCTGAGAACGAGATACGCGGCTCCTATCGGGATCGTCGACACGTGGGGCGGCCTCGCTGGATTAGTTTTACCTTTGACGAGATTTCTTGTCCATCGGGATTCCGGTGATGCTTTGGGTAATCTCAGAGTTGAGGATTTCCACTAGGGAATCCGACGAGATCGCGAGCTTCGTGATTGAGGATTTCTATGCGGCTTGTGATAATTTGTGATGGACTAGTTCGAGCACCCCTGCAGGGTTAAATCTTTCGGAAAGCCGTGCCCGCGGTTATGTGGCAACGTGGAAACTTTGTTTAACACTGGTTCTAGATAACTTGAAGTTAACTTAATTAAAATATGCCAACTGTGTGCGTAACCGTGACTGTCTCTTTCGTGAGTTCCTTCTCCGATCGAGGACACGGTGGGGTTATGTCTGACGTAGGTAGGTGTTCAGGATCATTCATTTGATCATCAGTAGCTCACGTCCGTTTTGCGTAGATCTTCCCCCTCTTATTTTCTTGTACTCGTAAGTTAGACACCAAATATATGCTTAGCCACTGCTGCAACCTCACCACTTAACCATGCCTCACCCAGTAAGCTTTGCTAGTCTTGATACCTTTGGAAATGAGATTGCTGAGTCCCCTGTGGCTCACAGATTACTACAACACCAGTTGCATGTACAGGTAAAGGTTACTTGACGCGAGCGCGTTAATTATTCATTTGGAGTTGCTTCTTCTTCTTCATCATCGATCTAGGATGGGTTCCAGGCCGGCAGCCTGGGATAGCAAGGATGGACGTCGTTCTTCTTTTGTCGTTTGTTTTCGTCCGTAGTTGGACCCTGCTCTTCTTCATGATGATTATGTATTGTACTGCTGTGACACTGATGTAGCATGTGGCGAGTGTAAGCCAATTCTATATATATATATATCTTCTTTTCAGTACATGTACTTGTAACGATATCCATTCTTGCGACACGACGAGATGCGCTTCTATCCCTAACGAGGCCTTCGTGCCAAATTGAGGATATTGTTGCATCTTGGGCGTGACAAGTTGGTATCAGAGCAGTACCGACCTAGGAGCCCCCTTGATTGATCGAACTTGGCCGAGTCGAGTCTAGTGAAAAACTGCTTTGAGTCTAGTTATATGTCGGAGAGTAGGATTCTTTTTTCTCCTCTTCTATGCTATGGTGAGGAATCTTGAGATAAAAATTTAATTCTACTCCTCTTCTCACTCAAAATTATTTTTAGGATCACGCGGATATTTTTGAGATCTATATGTTGCCGATGTGACGGAGTTCTGTCTTGGTGCCTCCTATCTGCTTTGAGTTTCAGGGGAGTTGAGCTCCAGGGGATTCTTGAGCACATCGTTATCATTCAGATTTCTTAGTGTCTCAGAACGAAGGATGTTCGTAATTGCTTCAATACTGGTAGTGGCGAGATAACCCCGATGTCCCAAGTACTGGTGTAAATTGTTCGGGAGTACTGCCATACTTTGTATCGTTGTGATCACGAGGGTGTGTTGTAGATGAAGGTCCGAGATTCTGGTTGTGTGTTGACGGATGTGATACAGGTGACGGGTTAGTATAGGAGTTGTGTGATATTACTCCTTGTATCCGTGTACCAGATTGCATGACCAGATATTTCGGGAATTCTTAGGTGGGAATTCAAGTAGTTGCTTTTAGGACAATCTTCCAACAAATGCATGATGTTAGGTTGGGGTTCGACATCTAGTGGATTCCTGTCCACGAAAATATCAGACCAAATCTTTCTCATGAGTTTGTTCTGGCTTGTTTCATAAGCCACTTCCTTTGTTTTGTTGGAATATGGTAATTCGCGTTGCTTCGATGTCAAGTGGTGATTTCATATCTTTTCTAAGCAATGTTCTCATGTTCATGTGAGAATGCAAAATTCTTTTCAACCAGTGTGCTTCTCTTCAAGTGAAATCTATCCTCTCCAGATTCGTAAGATCATTCTCTCATTTTATTCCGGAGTTTATCTCATCTGTCCCAAGTTGTCTTTGTTTTTCCCCACCCTCCCACCCCTTTCTCCTCTGATTCAATCTTCATCTAGAGTTTTCTGTTTTTTCTTCCGTTATCTTTTCCTTTCTCTCGTATCCGGTGATTCATTGTGAAGTTTATCAGGAGCTTCGTGTTCATCTTTATTCATTCTCTCATCTTTTCTGGTGAATTTAATTTAATTATCCGTGCTGATTAATTGTATCCTATTCATCCTTGTAATTTTTCCCATGTTGGAAATTCTCATCAGTCTTCTTATTGTCATTTCTCTCTATTCCATCCGGAGTGCTGAAGTTTTCTCAGAGGTTCTTGTTTCCAATCCTTTTAATTATTTCGAGGTGCTAACCTCATCTAGTCTTCATTTGTACCGGTGCTATATCAATCTTTCTAGCAATCTTTTCAACGGAGGTTTCTTTAAGTGGGCCCATAACCCACAGGTTTTTCCCAGGATCTTATATAGCTCTTGTAATCTTTCGGAGATCATTAATTCTTTTCAGCTATGATGTAAGTATGAATTTCATCAGTCATATCCCTTCTGCAAGATCAATTGGAATTAATTCTCATATTTGGCTCAACCTTTCATTCTTCATTATTCTGGAGTGTCTCAGTATTCTTGGTGTTGTTTCTCGTCATCATTCTCAGCTTGCAAATTCGAAGGAGTGTTTCTCTCAAATCTTGTTCCATCCTCTTGGATATTCATCATTTTAGCTTTGTGTTATCATCTTCAGTTGTTTTCAATCATGAGTAATCCCTTTCTTGCTATCCGGTGCATTTCTGAGTTGTTTCATTCTCGATCCTCCGAAGGCCATCATTTCAGAAGATTCTTCGTTCTCAGCTTTCAGCTTTCGTTCTCTAATTCTTCTCAATTGTTGTCTCTTCGTTCGTCTCTCGTTTATTCCGGTGCCTTGTTCAAGTTTTCTGTTAGGTGGCTCATGATCTCTTCATTCTCTTGTATCTCCATTATTCATGGTTGCCTCATTCATTTCAATTCTCACCGGTGCCTCTTTCAAGATTTCTTCTAGTTTGTGCTCATATCTCTCCTCAATCATTTCAAGAAGATTAAGTGGTTTGCTAAATCCTTTGCTTGTCATCAATTAAACTTGATGAAGGATAAGCATAACATAACTCTTATTCTTGTTTCATCAAATGATTTCAAGTCTTCTTCCGGAGTGCCTCATGATATCAATTCTTTCTCAAGTGTTCTTCAAGATTCTTGTTGGAGAACCTCAAGTACCCTTTCTCTTGCATTTCAAAGTGCAATTCTTCCTCCGTTATCATTTGAGGTGGTATTATAGCATTCTTGTTAGTGTAGGAGCCTCGAAGAGAATTCCTTTCAAGTATGAGATAATTAAACCCACCAATTCTATGATCATGAGACATGTTTCATCCCATGATTTCTTCTTTGAGTTAGCTTGGTTTGGATTTCACCTAAAGCTTTTCCTATGGATTGTTGCTATCATGGTGCTTGTCATTAATCCAAGTTCTCAATGTATCATCGTGGTGTAAGGAATTGTTCATATCTTGTTTCTCCCAATATGTTCTTGTTTCTTTTAGTGGATGGTTGTCACCTCATAAATGTCAGATGATTTTCATAAGCCCACTACTATCTTGTTCTTTTCGTTGTTGTTTTTCCAACAACTCCGTCAATTCTTCTCGCAAGGGTGCTTGCCAAGTTCATTGGAGTTAGTAGTTATCATTCTCTCTTCATTCTCTTCTTCCGTATGAGCTAGTTCCTATTCTATTGTTCTGGAGGCATTGTGATGTTGCTCTTTTGCGTCTATTATGTTGTTCTACCAAGATCATGGTGTTACCTTGTTCAATTTAGTTGTTTGTTATGAATATTGTCTATTTCTTCCGTATTATCAAAAAAAAATTGTCCCATTTTCCTACCGAAGTGCTGCCAAAATTTTCCGTGAATTCTTGCTTATTTCTCATATCATTCCTCATCTCTTTGCAACCTTCAAGGATCGTTGGTTTTCACTCGTTTGTCAAAGAAGCGACTAAGTTTTTAACCTCTTGTTCTTTCTCATCCTCTTCCCCCTTTCATTCTTGGATCTCAGGGCGAGATCCTCTTGTAGTGTAGGAGAGTTGTGACAGCCCGATGCCGACATTCCAGAAGATTCCCCTTCTATTCCGTTTTCGTCGTGTGTCTATTTTCTTTTGTCGCATCATGCGCATCATCAGCATTGCATCGGCACCCCATTGCCGCCCGTTTTCAAAACTTGCATCCGTTGTTAGTTCCCGGTTCTCGTCGTTGTTCGTTCTGAGCCCGACCACACACGCACGCGCCCGCGGCATCGTCAAAACCCTGTTTTAAAGGTGCGTTGAAAACTTTCTCTGATCGAGGTGAAACTTGGCATGCGGTCGTGATTAGTTATAGGTAGGCCGCCTGTCGAATTTCGTCGCGATCGGAGTCCGGCTGGTACCCGAACGGTCGACCCTAGCGGCACCGTCTTCGATTATTCGTCGGACGTTTGTCGGTGTTTTAAAATTCGTTCTCACGTCGCCCGTTTTCCCTCTCGTCTCCGGATATCTACACTACACAACAATTTGCCCGTTCCCGCATGCGGATTCGTCCGAATCCGACCGCACGGTTGGATCCGGAACAAAATTCCGGCTAACCTAGCCCCCCCATTTGTCTATAAATAGACCCCTCCTATTATTTTGGGACAGCCAACCACCCTCTACCTCGGGATCCGCACCAAACCCTAACTCCCCCCACTCTCTCTCCCCTGTCTCCCACCTCCAGCCATCGGGCCTGCCCGAGCCCATTGGGGCCCGAGGCAAACCCTAGCCGAGCCCCCATGGATCTCCCTGCCCAAGCAACGCCTCCCCGTGGCTCTCCCCGCGCCAGGTCGTCGCCGCCCCTCGCCGGAGGTCGTCGCCGCCCCGCGCCAGGTCGCTGCCGCCCCTCTCCGGAGGATCTCGCCGGTCGCCGTCTTCCCTGCCGGGCTCGCCGCGCGTCCTTTGCCTCCCGTGCTCGCCGCCAGTGTCCCTGCCTCGAGTTGCCTCACCGCCGCCTCGGTCCTGCAGGTCCGGCCGGTCCCCCCCGCCCGCGCAGCCGCCCCCTTGCCGGAGCTTCGCCCCTCCGCCTCGCCTTCCGGCGCCATCACCGGCAACTCCCGCCGTCGCCGGCCCTATCTGCTTGGGAACGAGTAGAGCGACGGGTGCTGCTGCATCCTCGCCCTCGTGGGCCGGTCTGGCCAGGCGAGGCCCAGATCTGGTCGCCCCTGCCGGCCCACGTGGCCTCCCCCAAGGTAATTCCCCGCCCAGAGCATTTTTCTGTTATAATGCGCCTCAGGTTTCGGCCCAATAGGTTAGTAGGATTTTCGGAATTATAATAATTCCAGAAAATATATGTATATTAAAACGTCCGTAGTTTTTAATCCGTAAGTCGGATCGCGATGAGTTGTATATGTTTTTCGTGTAGAATATGATTTTGCAACTTGCATGTTTATTTGACGTTGTGTGACGTGTCGAAGGCATAGGTTTATGTGTTGTCTCAATATGATATAGCCCGTATTATTTTCTCGTGCGTGCCCGGATTGCCCGTATGCCTTAGATAAAATGTCCATGTTTCAGGAACCTATTTTCCATGTATGTTAGAGCGGTCATTGGTATTTTTGCGTGTAGGGATTGCCGCTAGTTTATTTATCCGTGTATGGGTTAATGTCTCGCATTTATGTGTGTCATTATTTTTGTTGCGCAACCCCACATATTTTATATGTTTTCGGGGGATTTTTCTGTGTATTTAGTTTTAGCTTTTGAGCAAGTTAGTTCGCGCGATATTTTGCCGTGATGCCCTTTTGTTTAATTCGTAGGATTTATTCCGTGCTTCGTTTGAAGGAGTTGTCAACTAGAGAGTTGATCTTGGATGTTTTGTCTAGCCCCTGGTATTTTTGGTTGCAATAGAAATGCATGTTAGGTGTGGTTTGCTTGCTCTCAAGTTGCTAGAAATAGTGCTGATTTGGAGGTGCTGAAATATTTCTAAGTCTGGAATCTGTTATATTTTGTTGTTGTCTTATCTTGCTTGTATCTTGTGATCTGTAGCTCTTTTGAGGTTGGTGCAATGGATTTAGTTGTAGCCCTTGTGTTTCTATAGCATGCTGTAATTTTCATGCCATTTGGAGTCCTGTAGCTATAGGTTTTGCTGCTGTCAATATGGCTTCAGATCAAAAACTGCACTTTAATGAGGTGTAATTTTCACTAAGTCTGAAATAGTGTGTGGGATGCCATTTTGTGTTTTCTTTCCCTAGTGATCCATGATGCCATGCTAGTTGTTGTTAGTTGTTTGTAGTAGTGCTTCTTGCCCTCTTTCCTGTCATGCCTTGCTTGAGTTTATCGGAGTAGTGTAGCCCGTAGTTGTGGGGCGTAGAAGATGCTATGTGGCTGATTTTGGCAGATTGTAGTGATTTCTTGTTTTGCTCGTAGTTGTTGAACCGTAGCTCCGATTTGATAGTGTCCTAAATGAAACTTGCTTAGAATCTCGTGTAGTTTCATTTTCTCTTGCTGTTTGCATGTTTTGAAGTGCTCGTGATCGTCGTTGCACACATATTGCACTCATGCCATCATATCTTGCGGTGCCCATATCTTTTGATCCGTAGCTCCGTTGGAGATGTTCTTTATGTGTAAATTGCTTGTCTCAACGCGTAGAATCATGTGAACCTATTTTTTTTGCTGTTTAGCAGTTAATTAAATGTGTTAGTTCAGATCTGGACAGAATTGTAAATTAACATGTGAGGTCGTCTCGGAGGTGCTATATGTCATTTCCGACCTCATTTAATATGCCTAGGTAGGTAGATTAATTGCGCTTCACCTCTTGCCATGTGTAACCACATTTAATATCGCTGTGTACCTAATCGGGATAGAACTAAATAAATAAACATGGAGTTTCGTCAGTATGTAACTCGTTGCATATCGAGCTTCACTTAATGTGTAGTGTTTGATTGTTGTGTTTGTCATCCGTGCATTAGACCGTTCATGCATCATGTGCATCTTGCATCGTGTGGTGTATATCGTGTGTTGATGCTTGTTTCCGGTTTCCTCCGTCTCGATAGAGTTTCGCAAGCGTGTCCGATGTGAGGACCGTTCGACTACGTCGGTTCGTCTGCTTCTTGGAGTCATTCTTCTTTCAAGCGGGATCTCAGGCAAGATGACCATTTCCCCAGATACCATTACTATCATTGCCATGCTAGTTTACCGTTTCTATCGATTATGTCTCGTTGCCTACCACATGTTTAATATTAGCCTCTCAACAATGCCATGAAACCTTCAACCTGTTCGACCTAGCAAACCACTGATTGGCTATGTTACCGCTTGCTTAATCATGTTGTTAGTGTTGCTAGTTGCAGGTGTAGTTGCTTCCATGTGAAAACATGGGTTCCTTGTTATATCACCATATTAATGCTATTTAATTTAATGCACCTATATACTTGGTAAAAGGTGGAAGGCTCGGCCTTTCTAGCCTGGTGTTTTGTTCCACCTTTGCCCCCTTAGTTTCGGCTACCGGTGTTATATTCCATAATTGAGCGCTCCTAACATGATCGGGGTTGTTATGGGGACCCCTTGATAATTCGTTTTAGATTAAAGCTGGTCTGGCAAGGCCCAACATTGGTACTATTTGCCCAACATAATAATTTTGTTAAATTGAAATGCATAGGGAGTTAGCGCTACCCGAGGAATAATTCTACACAATACAGGGGGGGCAGTACTGTTGGTGCTGGTCCAAAACTAGAGCCGTTTGCGGGGCCAACCCGGGGCAACTCGGGAGATTTCTATCAGGCCACCGTACGCTGTGCTTATCTGTCGTGTCCTGAGAACGAGATACGCGGCTCCTATCAGGATCGTCAACACGGCGGGCGGCCTTGCTGGATTAGTTTTACCTTTGGCAAGATATCTTGTGCATCGGGATTCGAGTGATGCTTTGGGTAATCTCAGAGTTGAGGTTTTCCACTAGGGAATCCGACGAGATCGCGAGCTTCGTGATTGAGGATTTTTATGCGGCTTGTGGTAATTTGTGATGGACTAGTTTGAGCACCCCTGCAGGGTTAAATCTTTCGGAAAGCCGTGCCCGCGGTTATGTGGCAATGTGGAAACTTTGTTTAACACTGGTTCTAGATAACTTGAAGTTAACTTAATTAAAATATGCCAACTGTGTGCGTAACCGTGACTGTCTCTTTCGTGAGTTCCGTCTCCGATCGAGGACACGGTGGGGTTATGTCTGACGTAGGTAGGTGTTCAGGATCATTCATTTGATCATCGGTAGCTCACGTCTGTTTTGCGTAGATCTTCCCCCTCTTATTTTCTTGTACTCGTAAGTTAGACACCAAATATATGCTTAGCCGCTGCTGCAACCTCACCACTTAACCATGCCTCACTCAGTAAGCTTTGCTAGTCTTGATACCTTTGGAAATGAGATTGCCGAGTCCCCTGTGGCTCACAGATTATTACAACACCAGTTGCAGGTACAGGTAAAGGTTACTTCACGCGAGCGCGTTGATTGTTCATTTAGAGTTGCTTCTTCTTCTTCTTCTTCATCGATCTAGGATGGGTTCCGGGCCGGCAGCCTGGGATAGCAAGGATGGACGCCGTTCTTCTTTTGACGTTTGTTTTCGTCCGTAGTCGGACCCTGCTCTTCTTCATGATGATTATGTATTGTACTGCTGTGACTCTGATGTAGCATGTGGCGAGTGTAAGCCAATTCTATATATATATCTCTTCTTTTCAGTACATGTACTTGTAACGATATCCATTCTTGCGACACGACGAGATGCGCTTCTATCCCTGACGAGGCCTTCGTGCCAAATTGAGGATAGGGTCGCATCTTGGGCGTGAGAGTGTCCCTAGTGAGCCTCTAGTTGACTAGCTCGTTGATTAATAGATGATCATGGTTTCCTGATCATGGACATTGGATGTCATTGATAACGGGATCACATCATTAGGAGAATGATATGATTGACAAGACCCAATCCTAAGCATAGCAATAGATCGTGTTGTTCGTATGCTAAAGCTTTTCTAATGTCAAGTATGTTTTCCTTAGACCGTGAGATTGTGCAACTCCCGGATACCGTAGGAGTGCTTTGGGTGTATCAAACGTCACAACGTAACTGGATGACTATAAAGGTGCACTACGGGTATCTCCGAAAGTGTCTGTTGGGTTGGTACGAATCGAGACCAGGATTTGTCACTCCGTGTGACGGAGAGGTATCTCTGGGCCCACTCGGTAATTCATCATCATATTGAGTTCAGTGTGACTAAGGAGTTAGCCACGGGATGATGTGTTACGGAACGGGTAAAGAGACTTGCCGGTAACGAGATTGAACAAGGTATAGAGATACCGACGACCGAATCTCGGGCAAGTATCATACTGGTAGACAAAGGGAATTGCATACGGGATTGATTGAATCCTTGACATCGTGGTTCATGTGATGATATCATTGTGGAACATGTGGGAACCAACATGGGTATCCAGACCCCGCTGTTGCTTATTGACCGAAGAGTGTCTCGGTCATGCTTGCATGCTTCCCGAACCCGTAGGGTCTACATACATAAGGTTCGATGACGCTAGGGTTATATGGGAATAGTGTACGAGGTCACCTAAGGTTGTTTGGAGTCTCGAATGAGATCCCGAACATCACGAGGAGCTCCGAAATGGTCCGAAAGTGAAGATTGATATATAGGATGAGGGGTTTGGGACACGGGAAATGTTTCGGGCGTCACTGGTAACGTACCGGCACCCCCGAAATCCACAAGGAGGGGCCACCAACCCCAAAGGGTGACATGGGCCAAAAGGTGGAAGGGAACCAGCCCAGAGTGGGCCGGTGCGCCTCCCATCAAGGCCCAAGGCGCACGTTGAGAGGGAAGGGGGGACCCTGAAGAAGATGGGCCCAAGGCCCATCTGGGGTGCGCCACACCCCCTCCTCCCTTCCTCGCCGCCTCCACCAGCCCTAGATGGGGCTGCCGCACCCCTTGGGGGTGGGAACCCTAAGGGGGGCGCCCCCTTCCCTCTCCCCCTATATATAGTGGAGGGTTTGGCCTTTGGAGAACACACAGAAATCGTTTCCTCCCTCTCCAGGTAGCCGAGTTCTTCATCCTCTTCCGCGCAGCTTGGAGAAACTCCGCCAGAATACCTCGTAGCTCCACCACCACCGCGCCGTCGCGCTGCCCGAGCTCTCCCTCAACCTCTCCCTCCTTGCTGGATCAAGGCGTGGGAGACGTCACGGGGTTGTACATGTGTTGAACGCGGAGGTGCCATGATTCAGCACATAGATCGGAACCGACCACGATCTGAATCGCTGCAAGTACGACTCCATCGACCGTGTTCTAGTAACTCTTCCGCTTAGCGATCTTCAAAGGTATGAAGATGTTCTACCCTATTACTCGTTGCTGGTTTCTCCATAGATAGATCCTTGTTTGGCGTAGGGATTTTTTTGAAATTACTACGTTCCCAACACGACCACGTACGGATCCAAGCCGTGGCTCTATAAATAGCCCGCAAAAAATTGTTGAAGATCTCGCCATTAAAAATCATATTGTTTCTAGTGTTCCAAATAGCCCACAATAATGCACTTATTTCAATCCGGATATGATTCGCCATTGTTCCGTCTACTCCAATGAGCCACGTCCCAAATAGCTAGCAAATTAATAATCGTTGATGGATTGATGTTGAAGGCTATATGAACCGCGCGCCATAAAAGTTTTGCTAGTGGACAATCGAGAAGAGGTGTTTTACGGTTTTATTTTGATCATAATAGCATCATCTAGGGCTACCTATCCATCTTCGCTTTATCAAGTTATCCTTACTTAGTACAACTTCCTTGTGTGCAAACCACATGAATATTTTAATTCTAAGCGGAATTTTGTTTTTCCAAATATGCAGAGATCTCGAAAGGGGCCAGAGTCAATTAAATTCAAGTATATTGATTTCACTGAAAAGATACAATTCGAAGATAATTTCCACTACTATTTTTCACTAGTAGTGGAAAGGCCACAGCCCTCCGCCGCCAGCATCGCCCGGCCAGACCTGACGACGGATGCGAGCGACGGCAGCGGAAGGGGGCGGTCTTGGGAGTGCTAGAGGGAGAGAGGTTGGGGCGCTTCCGGTCGCCCATGGGGGCGCTGCGATCGCGCGAGAGAGGGGTCCTTTGCCTTTAATAACAACATTGCACGCTTCTTTCATATCTGATCTTGCGTCTTCATAGTCTGCTTTGTCGTATGTGCTCTGGTATAATTGGTCGTCAGTATTTTGATAAAAACATGCACATGTTGGCAGCATTGCAACCAAATATACCAATAAGCTACCAACGTTGAGTTCCCTATATAAACAATGTAGCTAAAATGTTTCCTTGACGAACTTTTAGGTTTTGCAGAATTTTGAAGTCAAACCACTTAAAGTTGCACCCAAGGGTTGCTGGTATCACCGGGAAAAAAAGTTCTTTTTCTAGAGTCCTATAGGCGCGTTAGAACTTGTAGTTAAAAAGAAGGCGTTGCTTTCGTGTCTTTCGAGGGATCTTTGAAAAAGATAAATCGCCTTTTAAGTTGTCAGATTTGATCAATTGAATGACCATATGTTACACTTTATCATTACAATACATAACATGTTGCAGGAATTTTTCACATCACGGGTCATGTTGCATTTTTTTTTGCAACATAGGTCAAGTTACATTATTTTTCAACAAAGAAGATTTTGTTGCAGTTCTTTTCCTTTTTGGCAACAGATGTCTTGTTGTAAATTTTTTTTTGTTTTGCAACAGAGGTCTCGTTGCAATTTAATTTTTCTGCAACAGAATCTTGTTACATTTTTTTTTGCAATAAAGATTTTACTGCAGAAACTCAATAGAAGACGTTGACCAAAAGAAAGGAAAATGAATCGCTTGGACAAAGACACGCGTCACACGGACAGCCGACGGATGCTCGCATGAGATCCGTTGGTGGAAGCCGGGCAAATGCTGTTATGTACAAAAGTTACAATAATGCTACACCAACGGAGTTTTTACAAAAGATTTACAGATTGCTTATCACTGATTGGCCGGGAATTGATTAAGGCACACGGGCCCACCGCTGAAATTCAAGGGGGCCAATTAGAAGAGCTTACAGTACCCAGCCCGTAAAATCCTGTAGAATGTGTACGTATGTTAAGCATTATTGCAAAAGTTAAGTTGAGAGATTGTTTCTTTTTGAACACAAGTAAGTTCAGAGATTGAAATGATGTCCATGCTAACAGCAACATAACGTGTTGCAGGAAATTTCCACAACACGGGTCATATTGTAACTTTTTTGCAGCATAGATCAAGTTACATTGGTTTTTAACAAGGAAGATTTTGTTGCAGTTCTTTTTTCCTTTTTTACAACATATGTCTTGTTGTATTTTTTTACAACAAAGATCTCATTGCAATATAATTTTTCTGCAACAGAATTCTTGTTACATTTCTTCCGCAACAAAGATTTTGCTGCAAAAACTCAGTAGAAGACGTTGATAAAAAAAAGAAAGGAAAAGGAATCGCTTGGCCAAGACACGCGTCACACGGACAGCCGATGCTCGCATGAGATCCGCTGGTGGAAGCCGGGCAAATGCTGTTATGTACAAAAGTTAAGTTGAGAGATTGTTTCTTTTTGAACACAAATAAGTTCAGAGATTGAAATGATGTCCATGCTAACAGCAAGACCAGATGGTGTTAGACTTGAACACGTACGGCCGCAGAACGATCCGAATCAACTCGCAATTCAACCTAGAATCGACTACGTAGGGACTCTCTGTCTACACCGAGCACTACTAGTACTATTTATGCAACTTCATCGATCGATCGGCTCCTTGGTCCCTCTTCAAGCCGAACAGCGCGCGCCCGCCAGGCCGCCGACCAGACGATGGACGGGGCCGACGGGAACGGCATCTGCTTCCCTTACGACGTGCTCGTCGACATCTTCCGCCGTCTTCCCTGCCGCCCGCTCGTCGAGTCCCGGCGCGTATGCCGGACGTGGCGCACCATTGTCGACGCCCACAAGCTCCTCCTCCGGTACTTCTTCCCCGGGAGCCCGTTCCCCGGCATCTTCACCACCAACTACGGATGCGATGACAAATCCTCCTTCTTCGCCCCGTCGGTGCCCACGCGTTCGGAACGGCTACGTGGAGCTCACGACGGACCTGTCTTCCGGCGTCCTCTCTTTCAGCACGACTGCTTCTCCGTGCTCCACTGTTGCAACGGCCTCCTTCTCCTCAAGGACAGGTCACGAGATCATCGTTACGTGTGCAACCCGGCCACGGTACGAATCGCTGTCCTTCCGCCATTGCCGGAGAAGGAGACGCGGCTATCCGTCGAGGACATGTTCCTTGCCTTCGACCCGGCCGTGTCACGGCACCACGAGGTGTTCCTCCTTCCAGAGGGAAAGATCCTACCAGAGGAGAATACCCAGCCACAAACCTGGGCCGAGGTTAATTTGGAGCAGCTGCACTTGCCTATGTTGTTTGAAGAAGAGAACCTATCCGAAGAAGACCAAGATGAGATAGAAATCACATGTCATTCTGATTATGCAAGAGATTCCAACACAACACAACCATCTGATGTGATCTCTGTATTGGTGTTCTCGTCACAGACCAATCAATGGGTGAACCGGGAGTTTGTGCCGGGGCATTACGCCCCTAAGAAACTCTATGACATGGTGACCGCACCACATCCTAGTCGCGTGAAAACATGGAAGTCGGCCGAGTACTGGCAGGGGTCGTTCTACGTGCATTGCTGGAACAACATCCTTTTGATCCTGCGCAACTCGGAGGGGACGTACGGCATGGTCGAATTACCAGGGAAAGCTTGTATTGATGAACACACAAGTTGGTCAAAGTTGCTGGAGAGCTCTGTTTTGGCGAGTTATGAGAGAGGGGTTTGCTATGTGGCGCACGACAAAATCAAACTAAGGGTGTGGACACTGATGGAATCAGACGATGACCAGGTGGAGTGGATGCTAGCACACCAAGCAGAGCTTAGTCACGAAATAGAACAATGGGTTGATCCTAGAGTACCATGGAAGGTTGTCGGAAACAACAAAGCAATTGCCAGCTTGTTTGAACCTTATAACGTCGAGGAATTCATGTATGATGAGGAGGATAGCCAGAGCGACACAGCCGATGATGGTGATGGAGACGATGGAACCGACGAAGCAGAAGACATCCATGAGGCGGATGGGTTCGACGATACAGCCAACGCGAATGTTAATGACGATGGTCACGATGAAGAAGAAGAAGTTGATGAAGATGACGGATTTGAAAGTGAAGAGAGCTTTGGGTCGTGTTGGGACTCGGACTCGGACAACTTCATCGACCTGCATGAGAGTTCCGGAAGCAGGTCACGGCATTACAAGATCGTAGGGCTACACCCGCATAAGGAAGTGGTGCTCCTCCAGACCCACGGCGCCGTTACGGCATATCATATCAGGACCTCGAGAATGCAGTATCTAGGCCATGACCTCCTTAGGAACCCTTGCACGAATGCCCATGGCATCGGCGCTGCGTTCCCTTACCGCCCATGCTACGTTGATGCGCTTCCGGCGACTAAACTACCGTATACCCATCATTTTTGGTGACCTGCATGCCCCGTAGCGTGTAACTCTACAAGGAAGAACAAGCATGCATGGTGATGATGGACCAAGATTGCACATGTGGGGTGCATGCATTGAGCCGTCGAGGATGGCATCCATGTGGGGACACGGTCCACTTGGTCGGTCAGCAGATTGCAACGTGCACGTTCCAATAATCCAATTCATTACGAATACTGAACAAATACATATACACCGCGTAATATTTTGTAGATTGTGATTGCAGCAACTCTAGAATGTATATATATCGTCTTTTTCATATTGTTGTCTTCTTCTTCTTCTTCTTCTCTTCTTTCATATCTTCTTCCAGTGATGTGTTGGTATGGACGAGCAGTAGGCCGATGCTGGTGACGATGAGTGTTGCTGGGAAGCCGAACGAGAGGAGTCTGAAGAAGGAGATGGTGTAGCCGAACTTCTGGGCCCGGCACGTCTGCTCGCATACGATCAGGTTTGCCGTTGATCCCAGAAGGGACATGTTGCCGGTCACCGTGCTCACCCACGCCTTGGTCTACACCGCTAGGGAGATGGTTTCCACGGAGGCCTTCACTGGTGGGCAACGAAGCACAAACACAACGCAGAGTCTGTCATATTGTGGTGCAGGGGATTTGGCATGTTCAGCTGGTTCTCTTGTTCTTCATGGGTGAACAGCTCATGCGCGACTTATTTGATGTGAATTGGAAAGAAAGCTACGTCGTTCATGAAAATAGCTCACGTGCGTCGTTTTTATGGCAATAATAGCCCCTATGCGATCAGGTGGTTAAAACGAGTGGAACGGTTATCAACAGGGAGTGCGGTTATGTTAAAGCAGGGATTAAATTGATTAATGCAACTGATGATGGGTCGCACTTGACAGTGCATCAAGGTTAACGTTTCTCCATGACTGAACCCGTCTTGCTCCCCTGTTCATGACGACGACGGGGAGCTTCAATCAATGATCACCTAGGTTTCAGAGAATTTCCGAACACGCCTTCTAAACCGTGACGGAGGAAGTAGTCTTTTTTGCGCACTTTGTCCTCACTCATAAGCACCCGGGATCAACTTCCCGATCGGTCACCTATCCTACAACTACTCCAAGGGAAGCACGCTTAACCTGTGAGTTCTGTTTGAATGGGCTGTCGAAAAAGAAGGAATTCCTTATTGATATGAGTAGTCTATATCATCCCTAATAAGCCAGGCTATCATCCTTTCGTTCTGGGCTACGTTGTCGGTGGAGCTTTCATGCACAGCCGCGATGGCATATGTGGTGAGTGTATTCGGCACCCTACGTTACCCTCCGTCTCGAATTAGATTTGAGCAAGTGGGGTGGACTCTGTTTTTGACGGGATCCAGATTGGGAGGTGGTGGCGGCGGTGGGGGCGGGGACCGAGGTGTTGAAACGCCACGGTCCGGGCAACGGCCTTTGTCCCCTATGCCACGTCCCGGAAACGGGAACGCACATTTTTTTCTCGTGCGTAGCAGCACATGCACTTTGGTGCTTTGTACGTGAGGCTCTGGGACCGGAGTGGGAGGCTCATGACCTTGCAGAGTTTCTGCAGGTTAGTGCCACCCAGGCTAGCCGTAAGCGCCGACTTTTCTGGCTTGTCTTCGCTGCTATGATGTGGACTCTTTGGACTACTCGCAATAAAATGGTTATCGAGCGGGTGTTCCAACGACGAGCCTCTGATTCGTTCTTTAAATTTCTTGCCTTCTTGCAGCTCTGGCATCCGCTCGTTAGACCCCGTGACCGTGGCTGGCTTCAACTCTCCTTGGATGCCTTGCTGACCGCGCGTCGGCTCTCCGTCCATGTACCTGCATCTTAGCTTGCCTCTGTGGTGGCATTTTATGTTTCTTCTCTCTTCTTTGGGCGGGTATGTGCTGCCGCCCCAGCCTTTTTCCCTTTGGACTTTGCTTGGTTGTGGTTGTGTGAATGCTGTAATCTGGATGCTATAATGTTTGCTTTATCTATAAAGCGGGGCGAAAGCCTGTTTCGAGCGGTGGGGGCGGCGATGGCATTGGACTACGTGAACTAGATGGAGCCGCCGGAGAATAGGTAATGTGCGCCCTTTTCCAACCTATGCGATGTGTGCCTCATCTATTTCTACCTCACACTACCCGCCATTGACAAACAGGGGCGATGGTGCTCAGACATTCGAATTCACCGTTGAGTTTTTTCCATCTAAGGCGAAGCTAGTTGATGGTAGTGTGCGGGACATAGAGAGAGATACCATTGTGAAATGGGAGGTTGAATTTGCAGAAATTGATCCACAAGAAATGCAGAGCATGGAAGAGAGGGCCCTGAAGAATGTGGTCGAGAAAATTGGGGAGAAATTTTTTGGGTGTCCACAACAAGAGGTAGCATTGTTATGGTATGATAATTTCGTGCTACTATTATTAAGTTTTAAGTTTTAAGTTGTGAGAATCCGAGTTATATGGGTGATGTTCGTGCTACTGTATATCTATGTTATATTTGTGCTAATATATGTATGTTTTGTTCAAGTAATACTGTGCTTTTTCTTTATCTTTACTCCTTGAATTTTTATGTATTTATGAGTCATGCAAGTAACACCGCATGGAACAAAAAAATTGTAGGAGTAACAAATATTTTGAGTTACATTTTTCAATAAACAAAAACAAGTAACAGAAGTAATTTTTGAAACGTTAAAAGAAGTAAAAATTTCTATGAGCAAACACAAACGTTAAAAGAAGCAATTCATGAAGTTCGTCCCCTCTGTGCACTCTGTTTTAACTGAAGAAGGGGCTAGCTACAAAGTGTATGCGACAGATGGGACGGACTTCATAAATTGCTGCATTTTATCCATGAGGTGGAACAAATAATCCATTGACTAACTAGAATTGTAACTAAAAATATCATTTCAAGAATTCATGCAAGTTATGCTTCACACAATTTCACCTAGCAAATGATCCCTAAAGTAACTGAAACTACTAGCTACACACACTGACTGAAACTAGGGACCCTCGAAACTAGCTTGACACACTAACGAAAACTCTAAAAATTTGTAGCGATTGATGAACGTCAAGTAAAAGAAACCCATAGCAATGACACATTAGTGGTTTGCAGTGTTTGTAGCTACAGTTAACTGAAGATTATGTAAAACCGCATTCCATGTGGATAATCAAATATTGCTTTAACTGAACATTTCTGGGGTTTTTTGATAATCAAATGATCATTAGGAGTAGCATGTGATCATTTTAAAAGAATGACAATAAGGAAACTTGGCAGTATGGAAACTTTTGAATAGCTTGACCATAAAGTTACTCCTAATTTACTGTCAAATTACTCCAGTGTTGACACTGTTGACTCCTAGTGTTGACACTCTGACAACAACCTTTCAGAATGACACTATGATAACAACAGTTTGGAGTACTCCAATTTGGTTTAGTTCAAATGCACAAAAATTATTATGGGAAAGAAGAAGAAGGCAGGTTGCATTTGTTATGAGCAAAAAATGAAATGGAGTACATTGTGACAACAACAACACTGGAGAAGACATGTTTAATTCAAAATCCTTGTGACAACAAAACTGAACTAGGAGTACAAGATGTCATGAGGAGTAAAAATGGAGTAGCTCACCAAGATCTGTTCTTGTTGATTTGTCAATTTCACACTAATGATCTTGTTGTTGCTGATGTTCAGAAAATTGACACCAAGTCTTCTTAACTGCAGATTTGGCAGCTCCAGTACTCCAAACTGTTAATGGACAGATGGACATATGGAAGGAGCAGCAAAGCGAGGTTGATCAATACTCCTATTCCAGTATCTACTCCAACACAGCAGAACAGAGCTTGATCAACACAACAGTATGTCTTGAACACTGACTGTTGATGGCGCTGGCTTCTGTACTTCAACACAGACCGTGGCAATCAACTCAGGCGATCAACACAGACTGCAGGACTACCAGTGAGGAAGAGGTCAATTGGAGCGACGGTTTGACCTGGCTGCTCGCCGACAAGGTTAAATGGGAGGATCCGAAGCTCTCGTGCATGAATCGAGGAGGGTGTTGGGTTGCGCCGCTGTTGGTGGTGGTTAGTGCGGGGAGGAGCACGAGCCATGCGACGGGCAGGAGACTGTGGAGGACGGCTGGACGGGTTGCACTGCTGCTGCTAGAGTTTGTGGAGGATGGGTTGCGCTGCTGCTACTGGTGGTCTGTGGAGGACGACGGGCAAGGGCAGCGCGGGCAGCTGGAGGCTGTGGTGGACAGCGAGGGACGGGTACTGCAGGGACGGAGCCGAGGAAGGTGGTGTGAAACTTGGAAAAATAGATGATTCGGCGCATCGTAACCTGATGGCCTTGGCAGTATATTTATATACAGATGGCAAAGCCATATACAAGGTTGTTACAAGGTTGTTACAATGATAGCTATCCTAACTACCACATCTCAACTAACTCTCGTGTTTAATATTCCCCCTCAATCTTAACTTCCATGAAGATTAAGATTGAACCTATTAGACACGAATGGAGATTCAGCCAATGGTTTGGTGAAGATATCTGCAACCTGTTTCTTTTGAGGAGATAAAACGTATTTCCAATGCCTTAGCTGCAACCCTCTCTCGAACAAAATGGAAATCCACTTTTATGTGCTTTGTTCTTGCATGAAAGACGGGATTGGCAGATAGATAGGTAGCTCCCAAGTTGTCACACCACAAGACCGGTGATCTTGGCATGAAAACGCCCAATTCTCCAAGAACAGACTGTATCCATATCACTTCAGTTGTTCCATTGGCAAGAGCCTTGTACTCAGACTCTGTGTTGGACCTTGATACGGTGGCTTGCTTCCTTGAGCTCCATGACACAATATTGGAACCAAGGAAAACAACAAATCCTCCTGTAGATCGACGATCATCACTACACCCAGCCCAATCTGCATCTGAGAAACAACTAAGGAGCATAGAGGGAGATTTGCGTATGGACAGCCCCATATCACAGGTGTATTTCAAGTATCTCAAGATACGTTTGGCTGCAGAGAAGTGAACCGTAGTTGGCGCATGCAAGAATTGACATACCCGATTTACTGCAAAGGAAATATCTGATCGTGTGAGGGTCAACTATTGAAGTGCACCAACTAGACTCCGGTATTTTGTGATATCATCCTGTGGGAGAAGTGTACCACTATCTCTGCTGATCTTCTCACTGGAGGACATGGGTGTTGTTGCAATGTTGCAGTTGTCCATGTTAGCACGGTGGAGGATGTCGCCAATATATTTCTGCTGAGAGAGAACCAGCCCCTCTGGCGACGACTTCACCTGAACTCCAAGGAAGTAATGCAGGGGACCAAGATCCTTGATAGCAAAGGAAACTTTGAGATCAGCAAGCAGCTTGAGAGCAACGGGCTGAGAGGAGCTGGCAACAATAATGTCGTCGACGTAGACAAGCATGAAGATAGTAATCCCACCGCAATTGTAAACGAACAAGGATGTGTCAGCCTTGGAGGGGACAAAACCAAGATCCTGAAGGCAAGAACTGAGGCGGGAATACCAAGCACGGGGCGCTTGCTTCAGACCGTATAAAGCCTTGCGGAGCTTGCAGAAGTAATGAGGGACACGGGCATCGGCATACCCAGGGGGCTGCCGCATGTATACTTCCTCCTGAAGGACACCATGGAGGAACGCATTTTGGACGTCGAGCTGCCATAAACACCAGCCACGGGAAACAACGATGGAGAGAACCAAGCGAACGGTAACAGGTTTAACAACAGGACTGAATGTGTCATCGTAGTCCAACCCGTACCTTTGTTTGAATCCTTTAGCGATGAGACGAGCCTTGAGACGATCAACTGAGCCATATGCCTTGCGCTTAACTTTGAACACCCATTTGCAATCAATAACATTGACATTGGAGGGCGGAGGAACCAGCGTCCAGGTGCCGTTAGCATGAAGAGCATCAAGTTCAGTGCACATAGCATGACGCCACTCCGGGCACTGGAGAGCGTCACGATGATTGGCAGGCTCGCGAGAAGCAAGAAACGCACGACGAGACGGGTTATAGGGAACAGTCCCATCTGTGCGATCTTTGCCCTTCCAGGTGTTATCACGCAGCCGGGTCGTCATTTTATGCATTGGTGGTGGAGGTGCAGTTGCATTAGCTGTAGCGGGTGCAATCTCTGTAGCAGGAACCAGAGAATCCTCCTGTAGTGCTGCACCAGGCGCGGGCGAAGGAGGTGCAGTAGGCTAGGGCGAGCAGCTGGTGGTGTCCACTGGCGGGGTGATTGGGAGCCGGCAGCTGCAGGGTCGAAAACACGAGCAGCAACTGATCACGAGACCGTATCAGGTCCTGGTGAAACGATAGTGGGCGAGCTGATGTCGTCTGTTGCTGCGGGATCCGAGACACCGTCCGCCGCTGCTGCCTGCTGAGAAGATCTAAACCCTGCATCCACGTTAGAATCCGAGACAGGAATGCCATATTTCATGTGGTCAAGTGAAGGTAAGAGAATAGCATGTTCAGAGATTCTTAGTGGTATAGGTGCTGTTTGGGATTGAGCAAAGGGAAAAATTCTCTCATCAAATACGACATCGCGTGAGATATAGATGCGAGCACTAGGGAGATGAAGACATTTATATCCCTTATGGCGAATACTATAACCTATGGACACACAGGGTTGAGAACAAAAAGCAAGTTTGTTGTCATTGTATGGCCTTAAGTTGGGCCAGCAAGCACAACCAAAGGTTCGAAGTGATGTATAGTCAGGTTTGGTGTTGAACAGTTTCTCCATGGGGCTTAGATTGTTGATAACACGACTAGGGAGTCGGTTAATGAGATAGCAGGCTGAGAGGAACGCATGATCCCAATACCGTAGAGGCATAGAAGCATGTGATAAGAGAGACAAGCCCATGTCAACAATGTGACGGTGTTTCCTCTCAGCTGACCCGTTTTGTTGATGTGTGTGTGGACAAGAGACATGATGATCAATACCTAATTCACGGAAGAAGGTATTGCTAAGTTTTTCATATTCACCACCCCAGTCGGACTGCACACATAGGATCTTACGAGAGAGAAGGCGTTCAACATGTGCGAGGAAATCACGAAATACATGAAACACATCACTCTTTTTGTTGAGAAGATAAATCCAAACAAACTTGCTATAATCATCAATGACGGATACATAGTATTCGAACCCACTAGAAGAATTCTTAGCAGGCCCACATACATCCAAGAAAACTAACTCCAAAGGAAAAGAAGAAACATGTGTAGACCTAGGAAACGGTAACTGATGCGATTTGCCTTGCTGACATGCGTTGCAGACATGACTCAAGGACCTACTGGATGATGCTAACTTATTGGATGCCAAAACATGCTGAACTACTTGGGAGGCCGGATGGCCAAGCCGGGAGTGCCAATCTTCCGCCGTGAGTTTGACTGAGGAGAGAGCACGAAACGAGTATGGCCGAATAGGGTAGAGCCCGTTCTCACATCTGCCTCGGAGAAGAATTCTCTTGGTGGTAAAATCCTTCATAAGAAAATAGGTGGGATAATATTTCAGATAGGCATTATTGTCAGTAATGAGACGATTGACAGAAAGAAGATTTTTATCAGCATCAGGAACATGAAGCACGTTGCGGAGTTTTAATGTAGCAGATGGAGTGGGAAGAAGTGCATGACCACGATGAGATATGGGCAAACCTGAACCATCAGCTGTGTGGATGCGATCGCGGCCGGTGTACTTCTCTCGAGTGGTGAGGCGATCCAGATCAGCAGTGATGTGATCGGTAGCCCCTGTGTCCGTGTACCAGGCTGGATCGCCTAGGATGGACGGCGGCGATGCGGCGGCGAGGGCAGCCATCTTGGATTGGGGTGGCTGGAAAAGCGAAGTTGAAGCGCTGGAGACACTCCGAGGCAAGGTGGCCAGGCTTGCGACAGAGCTCGCACTGGGGACGGCCACCATCGCCACCCCCATGGTCACCACGATCGCCGCGGTTGTGACCGTAGTCACCACCACCACCACCGAGGCGATTTCCGCGATCGTCGCGGCCGTTGTTGTTGTTGTTGTTGTGCCCCTGGTAGCCGGCGTGATCACCATAGTTGGGGTTGCCGCGGCCCCTGCCGCGGCCCTTGCCGCGGTAGCCACCTCTGTCACGGGCGGTGTAGTTGACAGAGGAGTTGTTGGAGGCTTGGTGGAGACGAGCAGCGTTGTACTCACAACGGCGCTCGAAGGCGATCGCATGAGAGTAAAACTCAGCAAGCGACATGCCTTGAGGGCGAGTAGTGGCGGCGGTGATGAGGGGCTCATAGTCGCTGTCAAGGCCGGTGACGACGGCGGTGATGATGTCCTCATCGCGCATAGGGCGACCGGCAGCAGCAAGATGATCAACGTTCATCCTGATTTTGGTGAAGTAATCCACCATGGAGAGATTTCCTTTGCGGAAGGTAGCCATCTCGAGTTTGATCTGGACAACACTGGCATGGGAGTGGGAGAGATACATCTGCTCGAGGTGAGTCCAGATTTGACGAGAAGTGGTGAACAAGATGACCTGTTGGAGGACGTCGTCCGTGAGCGACGCCATGAGGTAGCTAAGGACGATCTGGTCCTGGCGAAACCAATCAGCGTATGCGGGATTGGGTGCCTGCACGCCCTTCTCATCAGCAGGGAGGAGCTGATCGGGGGCGGGAGAGGAACCGTCGACGTAGCCGACGGTGTTGGCGATGCGCAGAGGTGGGAGAATCTGGGCTTTCCACATGAGATAGTTGGTGTTGGTGAGGCGGGCAGTGATGAGGCTAGCAGAAGGAGCAGGGATGGAGGAGGCCGCCGGAGAGGGGAGGGGTGCGGTAAGGGTGAGAGCACCCATGGCGGAGGAGGAGGAGTTGGCGGCGGTGGGAGATCCCATAATGATGGAGGCTGTTAGGCAGAGAGGCCTGATACCATGTGAAACTTGGAAAAATAGATGATTCGGCGCATCATAACCTGATGGCCTTGGCAGTATATTTATATACGGATGGCAAAGCCATATACAAGGTTGTTACAATGATAGCTATCCTAACTACCATATCTCAACTAACTCTCGTGTTTAACAGGTGGCCGGCAGGGATGGATGCCAGAGCTACAATGGAAGGGCGGGCCTGTCGGAGGGGAGGGGCGATGAAGGAAGACGACGACCCCAGCAACAAGTGTTTTTTTTTTAATTGAAGACAGTTTCATACTTTTCCTCCTTTTCACGTGATCGGACAATTGTCACAGAGACAGATACTCCTTCCGTTCTAAAATAAGTGGCTTAAAAATGACTCAACTTTATACGAAAGTTAGTGTAAAGTTGAATTATTTTTGAGTCACTTATTTTAAGAGGAAGGGAGTATATGGAAACGAAGGAAGTACTGGTAGCATTGAAAGAGAGCTTGTTGACATTCCCCGGAGTGAGTCGTCGCTGGCAGGCTGCAGACCAACCAAATTTTATACACCGATATCATCGCACTAGGGTAGGCGTAGAGGTTGACGCATGGCTGGCAGGATTTGCTGTCTGTGTACGCATTATCATCCTAATAACCAGAAAAAAGCACGCACGTACGCATCTGCTTGCGGATGATGCATGATGCTTCCAGCCTGGTCTACTTGCAGGGCCGCTTTAAAATACCTTGATCCATACTTCCTCCGTTCACAAATAAATGTATATATAAATTTGTATTTAGTTAATTTTTTAAAATTTGACCAATTTTATAAAAATAGTAGCAACATATATGACATAAGAATAATATATTTAGAAACTTCATGTAAAGATAAATCTATTGATACTAATTTGATATCATAAATGCTAGCATATTTTTTAATAAAGTTAGTCAAAGTTTAACTAGTTTGACCGAAAGAAAAGAAAAGAATTAACCTCTTACCAGACGAAGGGAGTATCAGGTTAGCTCCAACTAAAAGCATCTACAGCCGGACTTGGTAATACGACCACCTAAATGTTTATAGACCGTTCAGTGGTCGTATGTGTCCTTTATTTATTCGTTTAAGTAGCCATATTTTTTATTTTTTATATGTCTGATTAAATTAATTGCATGTGATCGATGAAAAGAAAGAAGGATAAAGAAAAAATGAATAAAGAAAAAGAAAAAAGATCCGAGATGGGATCGTGTTCTACGTGAAAGACTGATCGGAAGCGTCCGGACGCATCAACATGTCCTCATATCCTTCATATATGTGTTTAATATCAGGATTCATGTACAGCCCGCACTTATATAAATGATATGAAACTGGTATGATTTATTTTTTCTTATCTTCTATCCGATCATTGATCGGATGTGTTCGGACGTATGAAAGTTCGTTTGAAGCGTCCGGTCACAGATGTTATTGACAACGCTCGCAAGTCGCAACCGCAATACAGCGGCCAGCTCTAGCTAGCCGGTGTCGCTGTGTACGTTGTTTTTGGTTTGTTGCTTTCCCTTTCGGGTATGGCTAGCTCCACGACAGTTTGCTCCAGGAGAGACGCTAAGCTGTGGCCGATCCTTACATCAGAAAACATAACAAGAAGAACGAACAATAATAATGCCGACGCATGCAATGCCAGAGAAGATTTTATTTTATTTTATTTTATTTTCTACAGTACAAAGAAGAAGAAAAAAGAATATCAAGAGTAGAAGGTGTGCACGTGTGCAGCGCAGGGCCACGCTGTCCGGCGCCAGTGGGTGACCGAACCACACTAACGCCACCACTAGTTTATTCCCCTGCCTACGCGTACGGAGCGGCAGCGCGTACAAATAAACTAACTCACAAAAGCGGCGAGAGAAGATTCGCGCGAGAAGCCGCCGACGTCGGAGGCAAAATTTCGCCTTTTGACTTTCTTTTAGAACGCCGATCGAACACTGTTCTGTTTCTTAAAAAAAAAACAGGATTTAACCTACTCCCTCCGTCCGAAAATACTTGTCCTAAAGATGAATGTATCTCGATTTATTTTAGTTATAGATACATCCATTATATCCATTTTTAAAACAAGTATTTTCAGACGGAGGGAGTATTTCTTACCTCTGATACTCCCTCCGTTCCTAAATATAAGTCTTTTTAGAGATTCCACTAATGGACTATATACGGATGTATATAGACAACTTTAGTATATAGATTCACTCTTTTTACTCCATTTTACTCCATAGGTACGCTGACGGTAGACTGTGTAATCATACCATTGAGGTGTCCGGCAATACATGCGAACATGTATTATATCTATTTTTTTTATTGTAGGACGTATACTCCTATTGTCGGGTCCTACGATACAGGCTGACGGTAGGCTTCAGATTTAAAAAAAAAAAGGATCATATATATCGATCAACTTTCGTGAAATAAATTAAAAAAAAAACTTTCGTGAAAGAATTAAAACGCGATTATTTAACAACGAGCGGAGAGGAAAAAGGTTGGAAAAGGAAGAAAAGATAAAGGCGCCTTTTTTCACCCGGCCGCACGAGGGGCGCGTCCGACGCCGGCCACCGTGCTTGGTTGTCACTGACCAGTGTGGGCCACGAGGTCCGACGGCGACGTGAATGTGGGGGTTGTGGGTTTGTGCGGCTATGATTGCTGGCTGGCTCTGCCTCACCACACGCACACGTGGGGATGGATAGTGCCATCTCATCTGCACCCCGCTCTGACCCAAATGCCCCTGGGTGTTCTTTTTTTCGGGTAATAATTCTGATCGGTTGCTACTTGAGGTGAGTCGAGGTCAAAGAACCAGTGATTTTCCATTAATCGCACTTGTGCATTCTACTTTTGAGTTACACCCAACATGTTCGAGGATTCGAAAGAAAAGAGAAAAACGTAATTTGCATTGTTGATAGGCGAACATTATGGCCCTGTTTGGGACCGCTCTGCTCCATAAAAACAGCTACGTTCCATCAAATTCATTTTAAAGCAGTTTCATATAGAAGTTGTAGCTTTTTTATAAAAAATGTTTGGCTTTTATCCAGCTTCAGCTTCACGAATGGAAAATTTGATGGAAATGATCTATTTGATTGGATGAGAGGGAAGAAACGAAGGGGGTATACACTTACGGGTGGCAGTGGTGGGTAATTTCGCTCCAACTCCAGCTTCTATAATTTTATGGAGCACCTCCTAGAGAGCTTCATAAAAAATAGGAAGTTGGATCCCAGATTCTAGTTTTTTTGTGGAGTTGTATATCGTGAAGCTACCCCATTTGGCTTATGTTTTCTAAAACGGAGCTGAATTATTTCGAGTAGAGCAGTCCCAAACAGGCCATATATTATTAAAGCATCTACACCTAGATAACTCAAACGTTCCTCATACGTCTCGACGAACGATCCCGTCAATGAAAGAAAACCCCGCACAGACGACAGACTTAAGCGGTCTCAAACGTTCGAACAGGCCGGCAATCCTTGTATCCACCCGAAATATAAGGCGGCCGAGCTTTCACCTTCGACCCGACCCATGCTGGTCCATCCGATCTCACATATATTCATCCTCATCCCTTTTTCGGACCAAATCCTACCCAGTTCACTCCTCTTCCCTTCACTCCAATCCGTCCCCAAGCTCACATCCAGTGATCTTCGACCTTCTCTATCATGCCGCACATCAGATTTTCAATCCTTATTCGTCGACCATGTGCTCATCCCAATCGGTCCTAAGACCCGACCCATGCTGGTCCATCCGATCTCACATATATTCATCCTCATCCCTTTTTCGGACCAAATCCTACCCAGTTCACTCCTCTTCCCTTCACTCCAATCCGTCCCCAAGCTCACATCCAGTGATCTTCGACCTTCTCTATCATGCCGCACATCAGATTTTCAATCCTTATTCGTCGACCATGTGCTCATCCCAATCGGTCCTAAGACCCGACCCATGCTGGTCCATCCGATCTCACATATATTCATCCTCATCCCTTTTTCGGACCAAATCCTACCCAGTTCACTCCTCTTCCCTTCACTCCAATCCGTCCCCAAGCTCACATCCAGTGATCTTCGACCTTCTCTATCATGCCGCACATCAGATTTTCAATCCTTATTCGTCGACCATGTGCTCATCCCAATCGGTCCTAAGACCCGACCCATGCTGGTCCATCCGATCTCACATATATTCATCCTCATCCCTTTTTCGGACCAAATCCTACCCAGTTCACTCCTCTTCCCTTCACTCCAATCCGTCCCCAAGCTCACATCCAGTGATCTTCGACCTTCTCTATCATGCCGCACATCAGATTTTCAATCCTTATTCGTCGACCATGTGCTCATCCCAATCGGTCCTAAGACCCGACCCATGCTGGTCCATCCGATCTCACATATATTCATCCTCATCCCTTTTTCGGACCAAATCCTACCCAGTTCACTCCTCTTCCCTTCACTCCAATCCGTCCCCAAGCTCACATCCAGTGATCTTCGACCTTCTCTATCATGCCGCACATCAGATTTTCAATCCTTATTCGTCGACCATGTGCTCATCCCAATCGGTCCTAAGACCCGACCCATGCTGGTCCATCCGATCTCACATATATTCATCCTCATCCCTTTTTCAGACCAAATCCTACCCAGTTCACTCCTCTTCCCTTCACTCCAATCCGTCCCCAAGCTCACATCCAGTGATCTTCGACCTTCTCTATCATGCCGCACATCAGATTTTCAATCCTTATTCGTCGACCATGTGCTCATCCCAATCGGTCCTAAGACCCGACCCATGCTGGTCCATCCGATCTCACATATATTCATCCTCATCCCTTTTTCGGACCAAATCCTACCCAGTTCACTCCTCTTCCCTTCACTCCAATCCGTCCCCAAGCTCACATCCAGTGATCTTCGACCTTCTCTATCATGCCGCACATCAGATTTTCAATCCTTATTCGTCGACCATGTGCTCATCCCAATCGGTCCTAAGAAGGAGATGATCGTACGATTTGCGCTTCACCTCCCATGGGAGGTCCATTTTCCTATTTCTATCTCTTTGTGAGCGTTTTTACTTGTTGTGACTTGAAGACTTTGTTGAACTATTTTCTTTCTAATAAAGTGGCCCCATGCATCGTTCTGATGCAGAGGCCGAGGGATACCCTCCTTTTCGAAAAAAAAACTCTCCTGGGAGGAGGCCGCCCGACGACAGCGACCAGACTCCTTCCGACGGGAATGCATTGCATCCTTCCAAATGGCACCGAAGGCGTTGCGGTCCATCTAGCGCTCGAACGCGACGGCGGACACGCTACCCCTCCGTTGGCATGCCGAATTACTAAACGCATCGTAGGCGTCGTCCGACACAAACATGGGGCGACGTGCCTGTCGTGCGAGGCATCGGTTGCGGGAGGTGGCGGCAGCTCTTGCGGCGGTGGATGTTGACGAGGCAGAGTCACATTCTCCGACGTCCCGTATGATGCACCAGTCTGGACGCCGCAACCGCATCGTGGTGGATGTCGTCGGGTTGTCCTAGGACGGATCAATCATCGATCTCACGTCCACGTGCACCGTTAGGATTGCGGGTTGTGACAAGGAAGAATAGGAACGGGAGACGGCGTCGTCCTCGAGTCCCGTGAGCCGGCTCGTGTTCCATGGCCTACTCTACTTCGCTGGTGATCGTACCAACACTCAGAAGACTCGAGTCGAACGTCAGTCATGGACACAACGGTGCATGTAATGGTATGGATTTAAAATTTTAATTTAAAAATATCTGGTTATATAATAGATTAATTATATGAGGCTTGTCTGATAAGGAGCGAAAAAAACTTTCTTGCCAATCAAACATAAGTTCTTTCTCTTGTTGCGAAGAACCAAGATAAGTTCTTTGACGTGGCATATCAACGTGAAAACAAGGACACATATTCTCGATAGGATACTCTATGTGGATAAACATTTCCTACCAAGACAATTAACTGTGTAATATATATAATGCACTACAAAACTAACCACCACGAAAGCGATTATGTGGCATGTATAACATGTTGCAAAAGTAAACATGCGGCACGGGGCAACATGTATAATGTATTACTACCAAGTAACCACACAACATGTGTAACAGGCTTCAAAATAATCACGCCATGAGTATAACTTACTCCAAAAGTCATTGCGCATCATCTATAACATACCACAAAAATGAACGCGTGACGGAATCATCAACACGATCATTATTTCGTTGCTCGTCGCGGATCCGTCACCTCCAACCCCAAGCATTGCACGAGCATTCGCAAACGATTTAACCCAACTAGTAAGTACGTGCCTGCAATACACATTGATATTTGGTAGAATATCAGTTACACGTCGTATTAGGCAGGACATTAGTTACGCGTCCGTCAAATGCATGACCAACAACTAATTATGAACGATATTAATTACTCCCTCTGTTTTAAAATATAAGACCTTTTAAAGATTTTATTAAAAGACTACATATGGAGCAAAATGAGTGAATCTATACTCTAAAGTAAGTCTACGTACAACCGTATGTAGTACATAGTGCAATCTCTAAAATGTCTTATATTTAAGAACGGAGGGAGTACACGCTAAACATATCAAGCATTTAACGTTAGAGCAATCTAGATCGTTGGATTGGCGCGGCGATTCGAAGGCCATTGTAGAAGTTTGTCAATGCCCTCCTTTCAAATGAGGCAGGGTATGAAATCCTTCCTCTTTTTTTTTTTTTTTTGCAGAAGGAGAAGAGAGAGTGGTGAACCAGAGGGAGAGGGGCAGGATGGTAAATTCCTCGGAGGGCTAATGGCGTGTTTGACCCAAGCAGCGGTATAAGAACCCCCCCGTCCTAAAAATTTCAATTACTTCCATTTCATTCAGTAATCATCATCATCAGAGGAGCCTCCAGTCCCCAACTCCTTTCCTTCTCCTCCACCTCCACCTCCTCGCCGTCGCCGTCGCCGAGCTCGGATCCGGCCCCGCCTAGGTTTCCCCCGCCCCGATCCCGCCGCCGATCCATGCCGCCGCCGCCGCAGCTCGCCGCCTGATCCCGGGAGGGAGGCGGGAGCCGGGGACGCGCCGTCCGTCCCCTCCCCCCCTGCGCCGCTCGGGGAAGGCGGAGGGGAGATCCGCCCGATCCGCTGCCCCGGGCTCGCCTGCTTGCTTCGCCGGTGAGGAGCTCCACCTCGCTTCGATTTCCTCTTCCTACGGTTTTGGTTTCGCTCCGGTCTCTCTGACACGGATCTTCGCTGCCCTCCTTTTTCCTTTCCGTTCCAGCGTGTGCGTGACCCGATCGATGGAGCGCGGGAGCGAGATGAGGCCCGTGCACAACAGCGTCGACACCGTCAACGCGGCCGCCGCCGCCATTGTCACCGCCGGGAGCCGCAGGCAGCCCACCGTGGAGCCGGTTCGTGCTTCCACCCTCCGCGCCCGCCGTGTGAATTTTATCTTCATCCATCCATGTTGCATCTTATGCTCCGGTTGGGTCGGTTAGCGAGCTTGCTCCGATCGTTATGCTGTTGCGGAAGAGTTCATGATTGCTTACTACTAGATACTACACCGTTTGTATATGCGTTTGAAGTGGAAATCGCTGGTTTGTGCTGCCTCACATATTCGTATGCTACTTTGTGCCATTTGATAATTGTCGCAACGAGAGCTCGGTAGGTATGATGCGTCCCGTTATCACCTGCTCGCCAACTCACATGTGTTTGTGATTTGCATAGATGTGGTGCCTGGTACCTGGTTGCTGCGTAATAGCCAGGTGTAATAGGTACATGTTCTGCACAACTATTATAGGTCAGATGGGAAAGCACATGGTACAAATTGCTGAGTGCATGAAAGAGTTAGGACGGGATATTAATTACAAAGGTTAGTTGTGTGCTTTGAAATGGTAGTTGCATATTACTAGATCACTGCAGGCAGGTTTGCTTGCTTCACCGTCACGAAGTTGACTTGTAAACTTTGGTGACATCGTTTAACAATACGTGGTGGAAGTTTCAGCACTTTTGTGGTGCGCAAAACTGATAGGAAATCAAGTTTTGCACCTGCCCTGCATTTTTTTGGGAGTTGCAATGCATGTTTTTTCTTCGGAAAATTGTTTATACCGTGTGCCACTTTTAGCACTGAATACTATCAGCACTGAATACTTGCATGGAATTAAGTCCATAGCTGAAACGGTCAGTTTGAATTCTTGAGAGGACCAGATGGGACAAAAATATTATCTCTTAGCTGGTGATATGCCACCATCTATTATTTCTATTTTTAACTGCTGGCGTTAGTTAACCCCCTTTTTTAATGCATGGCCTGCTGTTTAGGCATTCGTCCTGTTATGTTAGTTATTCACAGTTTTGTCTGTTCATGAAAAATTAAGGTAATGTGGTGCACCTATGATTGATATTCTCAAGTACTTTTAGCTTGGACCGCATGAAACAAATGTGTATTCGTAGTGCCTGTTTTCTTACAATATCAGCCGGCACTTGCTGATGTGAGATCCCTTATTAGTGGAGCTATGATTTTAACCCTGTGACTGTAAGTGGGGACTAACTACGTAAAATGAAACAAGTATGTGGTATCTATATGTTACAGTTGTGCTGGAATTATGGTTTCTCCCTTTTTTACTACATCCGGCTGAATTATCTGTCGTAGTTTTGGGTGAAATGTATGATTTACTGATTTACTTCTACTATTTTTTGGCTTAGTTTCTAGCCAAGCAGCATGATGTTTCATTTTCTATTTTTCATCACATAAACAGAAGATAATAATTTCATTCATGACTGCTTTGATTTTTTACAGTAATTATGTAGCATGGCTTGTATATTATCTTCTGTTTTCTTAGCAAAGTTGCATATTGCTGTTGCTATACTGAGGAGCTAAGGGAGACAATTTAGTATAGAATGTATATGTCTGAGAAAAGTGCACATGATCCTGATTATACATAGGAATTGAACTCTTCATTAACGTGCCTTGTTTATTTATGATCTTTTTATGCTGCCACATGCTATATCCTTTGTTTAAAGACTGCACAATGACAGCTCTTTGTTTCTGTACTAACGAGTAGTATTGTTCATTTGCAGAGAAGGAAATGGACTGATTGGTTGAGCGCATATTTCTGCTTTGGAGCTCAAAAGAACGACCGGCGCATCAGCCATGCTGTCCTTGTCCCAGAACCCGCATCTCAGAGGATTGATGCACCGGCACCAGAAATTCCAAATCATCCACCTCCCCAGGTCTTCCCCTTTGTTGCCCCTCCATCATCGCCCGCCTCTTTCCTCCAATCAGGATCTGCATCTATAGTACAATCACCAATGGGCCCTCCATCTTTTTCGCCTCGCTCGCCAAACTCACCATCACCCACAGGTCCTCCATCCATCTTTGCTATTGGGCCATATGCACACGAGACTCAGGTAGTCTCCCCTCCAATCTTCTCGGCCTTCACAACGGAACCTTCAACAGCTCCTTTCACTCCCCCACCAGAGTCTGTTCATCTGACAACCCCTTCCTCGCCTGAGGTGCCATATGCAAAGCTTCTGACTTCACTCAACAGCAGCAAGAATGGGGAAAGGGGTGACATTCACTCATACCATATTTACCCTGAGAGCCCAATAAGGCGTCTCATATCTCCAAGCTCTGCTTGTTCTGGCACTTGCTCCCCATTCCCTGACCCTGAGTTGCAGACTTCCTCACACAGCACTTTCCCCTCCTTCCCAGTTCGCGAGCCCCCAAAGATCCTGGATGGCGAGGGCATTGCCACACAGAAGTTGATACCTCGCCATATGAGGAATGGCGGCTCCCTTTTGGATGGTCATATTACAGCAGCTGTACCGGTTGTGGACTTCTCTGCAAGGCTTCAGAACAACGATCATGCTATGGATCACAGGGTCTCATTCGAGCTGACAGTAGAGGATGTCGCCCGCTGCCTGGAGAAGAAGACTGCCATTTCTGGAGAATCTGCTGCATCATCTTTCCACCTTCCATCCAGCAATACCGGCGACCACTCCAGAGAATCCAATGAGACAAAGGCAGGGCTGTACGTCGATGAAACATACCATGACCTGCCTGAGAAAGCAAGGCGTTCCCTGTCCCTCCGTCTGGCCAAGGAGTTCAAGTTCAGCAACGTCGACGCCCCTCACGTGGAGGAAACAGGTGCGCTTGGGTCGGACTGGTGGGCGAACGAGAAGGTCGCCGCGATCACAACTGAGCCAAGGAAGAGCTGGTCCTTCCGCCCAGTAGCGCAGCCAGGGGTCAGCTAACCGCCGCACTGACCATAACCTTACAACAGGAAGATACAAGTTTCTTTTTGCTTCTTTTGCTCCTGCAATGCAACAGGGAGACACCATCATCTCAACTGCAGGAGGCGCCAAAACCTATGCAAACATTCAGGTTGTAGTGGCAAGTTAAAGGTTAGATATAGCAGTAAGTAATTCAGTGTCCAGCTAATCATCATTCATATAAGAGACCAAAGGTGGTGGTGATGCAGATCCTGGAACCCTCCCTTCATGTGTTGTTGTCGATGTTGTTGTTATTATTCTCGTCGTCGTCGTCGTTATAAAACCGAACCGCAAATACTTTTACCGTCGTGGCGTGTGTTGTAATCCTTGTTTAACTCGCTTGCTGCTGTTGGACTGATGGTGCTGTTTATGTACATAATAAACCTAGCCAGAATTGTATAACCGTTCCTTTCAGCAGCATCGTCAGATGGAGCCATATTGTACGCTGATGCTCATCTTAGAGCCAAGCATTAAATCACTACTCTGATGTTCATCACATGAATTGGCTTTGCATTTTGGTGTGGATGTTTGAAATTACAAGGAGAATCATCTTATCATCCAGGCTGAGCCTTGGTTGGAGCATTTCGTTTCTTCCTTGTAGACTCCTGGTTTCAGGTATACTTTGCCTGGCACGATGACCCCGATGTCGATATTTTTGCAACCGTGCTGAGCAAATCGGCTCTACAATTTAACATTTCTGGGTATATAAGTTGTTTTGCTGCAGTTTGGATGAACCTGAATAGGACCAAAAGGACAGGCAGAAAAAGAAAAATCCCTTGGAGAAGTCTTCAAATTTCTAGTAGGAAGCTACTGTGTCTGATGCCAGAGAGATTATATGGAGATCACGAGACGGTTGAGTAAATTGACAGGCAGTAATGATGGTAATAACTACTTCATCTGTACTTAAATAATTATAATCGGAGAGAACTAGTACAGGTACAGAGGGAGTAAATTTCATGGCCCTCAAGAATCGTCAAGGGGTGCCGTTACACCACAATATCAGTCTCAGCGAGTTGAATGCAGAGGAAAAAAAAACAAGGCCATGGTTACCTGGGGAACGTTTGATGGGAGGGGTTGGCATTTGCGAACGATTTCTCTGACAGTTTTAGAACATTAGTTCCGAGCAACTAAAATAGTTAGAAAAAAGCATTCACTTTTCACACATTTTCCATCTAACAATAGCGTTCACTTGCCACGCCCTTGCCATCTAACGTTCGTAAGATAACATTATAAAAAAAGTATGCGTCTTCGAAGAAGCAAACAACAATGACGGCACTAGCAACAACAACAACAATATGTGGACGATGACGAGCTCGGTTCTCGTCTTGTTCAGTCATACCGCCATGGGGGACAATTCTGATGATCATATCAATCTTGGCTCTTGGGTCCTATGCAGAAAAGAAAAGAAAAATTGGGGGTGAACTTGTCGGATTGATTAGCATAGGCCGGCCATGTGGGAACAAGATTACACTAGGTGGCAGCAAGCTTCATCGTGGAACATTAATCATGTGGTGATATTTTCTTCTTCTCCTTCTTCTTCCTGATGGGGCCAACAGCTCGGCATCGACCAATCCATATCAGCTCTTCAATTTAACATTTCTGGGGTATATAAGTTGTTTTGCTGCAGTTTGGAAGAACCTGAATAGGACCAAAAGGACAGGCAGAAAAAGAAAAAACCCTTGGAGAAGTCTTCAAATCTCTACTGTGTCTGACGCCAGAGAGATTATATGGAGATCACGAGACGGTTGAGTAAATTGACGGGCAGTGATGGTGGTAATAACTAAATATCATGGCCCTCAAGAATCGTCAAGGGGTGCCGTTACACCATAAGGCTACTCATAATGAGGAATATTATATATTAATATTATGTATAAAATACTATTATATAATTCTCATTTCATAACGCATAGTATCATTAACTAGTTGTATCATAGATAACATTATTTATTGACATGCATGATACATATTAATATAACATTTAACATGAGACAATATCTATATGTTACTCCCTCCGTACCTAAATATAAGTCTTTTAAGATATTTCACTAAATGTCTACATACGAAGCAAAATGAATGAATTCATACTCTAAAGTATGTCTATATACATTGGTATGTGGTCCATTAGTTGAACCTCTAGAAAGACTTATATTTAGAAACGGAGGGAGTACTCTAACTTTTTCTCATTTATTTAATTGTCTGCCACATCAACATGTTTGCTAGTATCAACTATATGATACTACCTAAGTTACTCCTACTATGGCCAGCCTAATCTCAATCTCAACGAGTTAAAAGCAGAGGAAAAAAAGAACGTGGTTAGCTGGCGAACGTTCAATGGGAGGGGTTGGCATTTGCGAACGGTTTGGCAGACAGTTTTAGATTTTGATTCCGAGCAACTAAAAATGGCAAAAAAGATAAAGCCTTCACTTTCCACCCATTTCCCATGTGACAATAGCGTTTGCTTACCACCCCCTTGTCATGTGACGTTTATCAGATAACATTATATAAAAAGTATGCGTCTTCGAAGAAGCAAACAACAATGGCGGCAATAGCAACAACAACAACAACAATATGAGGACGATGACGAGCTCGGTTCTCGTCTTGTTCAGTCATACTGCCATGGGGGACAATTCTGATGATCATATCAATCTTGGCTCTTGGGTCCTATGCAGAAAAAAAATGGGGGTGAACTTGTCTGATTGATTAGGGTAGGCCGGCCATGTGGCAACAAGATTACACTAGGTGGCAGCAAGATTCATCGTGGAACATTAATCATGTGGTGGTATTTTCTTCTTCTCCTTCTTCTTCCTGGTGGGCCCAACAACTCGGCATCGACCAATCCACGTCCGGTTGAAAGCAAGCCGGCGCATCAGGAAACATGAAATATCACGGTACTGTTCGTCTCCATGATCAAACAGGGAGATAGATTAAGGAGAAGCAACAAGACATGATTAGTTTTAAGGTGATGATGAATTAGTTGAGGACAGGAACATGGGGATTCAGACAAGGGATGGATAACGTTGATCAGGCACCAAACCAAACCCCCCCAACCCCCAAATCACATCCCACCACCCTCCACATCAGCAATCAATAATCTAATCCAGCTCCTCCCCCTCTCACTTCGCCGTCGCGGCACCCCCGATGAACGCGTGCACACCTCCATCTCCATCGCCATCTCCATCGCCATCGCCGTCTCAGGGCCCGGCGGTGTTCTTGCGATTTCATCCGGTCAATCATTGCGAGGCCTACATTAGCAAGAGACTAGTAGTGATACCAAAGGTTACCTCTCTGGTAATATAGAATGGTATCCAAGCCAGACAGTTACTTCTCTGTCTAATTAACCTGTCAATTTCGGCCAGCAAAAGGTGAAAGTGACCTCACTAATTACCCCCTAATCATGCTCTACCACCAAGTCAAGAGCAAGTCTTTTTGTACCAGCATAACTAAATTTTCACCTCCCCCTTTCACTTTCAGTCACCATTGCTCCATTCATGCCCAATCAAAATCAAACCCCAGTGATGATCCTAGTTTAAGGAGGAAAACCAGGAACAAATTAAAGAGAGTGATGCAAAATTTGTACTACTAGTGTCTTATTCCTGGCGCCGCAAAAATCCAAGGCCGGTCCACCTCCATGGCGAATTCCCAGCAGCGTCGCCATTAATCATGGCCGTGCATGTGAGGATGCGGTGAGCCAGCCACATTTCTCTGTTTCTGGAAACGCAGAAAATATTTCCCGTCGTTTGGTTGCAGACATCTCCATCCACTGGTGGGGAGAGCGGCAAGGAAATAATATCCATGGGGGGCAATCTACTAGGAGGCCATGTGGAGCTCGCCAAGTGGTCAATGGCTCGTCGCCAAGTGTTCCATTGTTAACCTCTTCTGGTGCCGAGTAGTTTCTCCACGAGCTCCACGAGCAGACGAGCGAGCTCCTCCCTCCTCCTCGTCATCGTCTTCGTCCTCAGCGTGACCCTCACGGCTGGCTGTGGATCCATCCGTCCATGGAGATGGAGGCTTCTAGCTGACGAGGCTGGCGGCTTCTGGATTGGTACGTAGGTACGTGCTGTTGGCTGTTGGTGCATGCATGATTGCCGCTTGCGCCCCCACCATTAGTTGGTTGGAGCTGAGCTGAGCTCTGCTTCTTGTCCAGCTCTGTTCTTGTTGGTAGCTGGCTGCACGCCCATGTAGTTGCAGATCTTGATCCTGCCGCTAGGCCACAGATTGCGGATTTTGGTTTTCGGATTTCTTTCTAGGTGGAGAATTAGGTAGGTCGCTCTCCTTGAATCGGATCTCGACTCTCGAGGAGTGGAGATTCTTGCAGATTCGGTAGTGTAGAGATCGAAGAAGCAGAGTGAGAAATTGGATCTTGGGGCTGGGGGCAATGGCGATGGAGCCGACGGTGAAGGTGGCGCTGGGGACGGCGGCGTTCGGCATCTTCTGGGTGCTGGCGGTGTTCCCGGCGGTGCCGTTCCTGCCCATCGGCCGCACGGCGGGGTCGCTGCTGGGGGCCATGCTCATGGTGCTCTTCAACGTCATCACCGCCGACGAGGCCTACGCCGCCGTCGACCTGCCCATCCTCGGCCTGCTCTTCGGCACCATGGTGGTCAGCGTCTACCTGGAGCGCGCCGACATGTTCCGCCACCTGGGCCGCGCGCTCTCGTGGCGCAGCCAGGGCGGCAAGGACCTGCTCGTCCGCACCTGCGTCGTCTCCGCGCTCGCGTCGGCGCTCTTCACCAACGACACCTGCTGCGTCGTGCTCACCGAGTTCATCCTCAAGATCGCCCGCCAGAACAACCTCCCGCCCAAGCCCTTCCTCCTCGCGCTCGCCTCGTCGGCCAACATCGGCTCGGCGGCGACCCCCATCGGCAACCCGCAGAACCTCGTCATCGCCGTGCAGAGCGGCATCTCCTTCGGGGACTTCGTGTTCGGCATCCTCCCGGCCACGCTCGTCGGCGTCGTCGTCAACGCCGCCATCCTGCTCTGCCTCTACTGGCGGGAGCTGTCGGACGAGAAGTGCGTCGACGTGTCCCACGACGCGCTCCCCGCCGAGGTCGTCGAGGAGGACGACGTCACCTCGCACCGCTTCTCGCCGGCCACCATGTCCCACCCGCGCCGCGGCCGCCTCCCCGACGGCTCCGCTGCCCCCGACGCGGCCGGCTGCGAGGCGCACTGCTGCGAGCCGCCGGTCAAGCCCAACGGCGAAGCTTTCGCCGCCAAGGAGGCGGCGCTGGACGGCGTCGGGATCCACCAGAGGAGGGGCTCCGCCGCCAGAGTGACGACCAAGGAGGAGGAGTACTGCTGCTTCAACTCGGCGGAGGAGAAGGAGGCGGCCATGGACGAGGAGTGGAAGAACAGGCTGTGGAAGACGTGCGTCTACGCCATCACCTTGGGCATGCTCGTCGCGCTGCTGCTGGGGCTCAACATGTCCTGGAGCGCCATTACCGCCGCCCTCGCGCTCATCGTCCTCGACTTCAAGGACGCCCGACCCTGCCTCGAGAAGGTAACTAACATGTCTGTCAAACATGTCTTCACTTAAACTGCTGAACCAAACATGTCTGTCTGCAGTCAAACTGAACCAACAAGTCTGCAAGATGAATTCACCAGTCCCCATCTTGAACGAAACTTTTGTTTACAATTCAAATAATTCAAATAGTTTGATTGAATTTTGCACCTCTTCACAGCAAATTGGATTGGCCAGTGTGTTCTTTCTGAAATTCTGAAACTAAAACTCACACCAGAACCATTACTAACTACGAGTACTGTGCATCCCATTCATTGTTGCTTACTGTGGTGGTGCTGAAAAACAAAACTTTCAGGTCTCCTACCCGCTGCTGCTCTTCTTCTGTGGGATGTTCATCACCGTGGACGGCTTCAACAAGACCGGCATTCCCAGCACGTTCTGGGAGTTCATGGAGCCGTATGCGCGGATCGACACGCCGACCGGGATCGTCATCCTCGCCCTGGTCATCCTTCTCCTCTCCAATGTCGCGTCCAATGTCCCGACCGGTTAGTTCCTCCCCCCTGCCATTTCGAAGCCATTTTCAGAGTGAACTTCATCTAATTTTGTGCGAATTTCATACTAGTTGCCTCCAAACTGTAATTAATCAGGCTGCAGTAATCAGGGACACCAAACAAATGGCACGATTCATTTTTGGATCAGATGTGCAATTATTTCTGAATCAATGTGTTAGATGCTAGGCAGGCTGTCAGGTCCCAACTTCTATCAGACCGGCCAATCATTCATTCATTCCACTAAAGAACAAGAGAAGCAGCTGAACATGCCAAATCCCCTGCACCACAAACAAACTACTGACAGACTATGCATTGGGTCTGTGCTTTGTTGCAGTCCTGCTGCTCGGCGCACGGGTGGCGGCCTCGGCGGCGGCGATCTCCCCCGCGGCGGAGACCAACGCGTGGCTGATCCTGGCGTGGGTGAGCACGGTGGCCGGCAACCTGTCGCTTCTGGGGTCGGCGGCGAACCTGATCGTGTGCGAGCAGGCGCGCCGGTCCCAGCAGTTCGGCTACACCCTCTCCTTCTTCAGCCACCTCCAGTTCGGCTTCCCGGCGACGCTCATCGTCACCGGCATCGGCCTGCTGCTCATCAAGAGCAACTGAACAGGAGAGGATCATGATTATCACCAACACAGCAGCAGAAGAAGATGGTATGATTCATATGGATATACTATAGGTATGTATGTAAATTTTAAAAATTGTGAATGTTGGGGCCGTCATTTGTGGCCTGTGGGGTCGTCTTGTACCGTAAAGCAAAGCTGGGAGCCCCCCCGAGCACGGATGATGACATTCATGGTGGTGCTCGGAGGCTTTTTGGGTTGTACATTTCATATGTATTGAAAAAGAAAAGGAGGAAGAACAAGAAGAAGAAGAAGAAGAAGAAAGATGTACATGAGTAGCTGCTACTATTACAATCTAGTAAGTAAATGGAGGTGTATATTTGTTCAGTATTCACGATGAATTGGATGGTACACATTGCAATCTGTTGAACGATCGACCAAGTGGGAAAAGATTATGCATGCATGCATGCATGTATCCAGCTTGACAATGTGGCCCCTGTCTCCACATGCCATACTCCAAGGCACAATGCATTGACATTCCATGTGCAACCTTGCTCCATATCTTCACCATGCTTGTTTTTCTAGCTACAGAGAGTTACGCGCTGCGGGCCAGATCACCAACCTTTAATGACTATCTCTACTCCTAATTAGGAACTTGGTAGAACATCTTTCAGGTTTTTTTTCTTCAACCGGTTTAATTTCGTCTCCCCCAGCCCCCTCATCTCTACTCCTAAAGGGGGTTTATTTTCGTCACTTCTTCCACCATCGTTTGGGGTTTTTTTCCGTCACCCTTCCACCTTGAGTTTTTCTACCTCCTCCGTTCCCACGCACGTGAACAAAAAAAAAAAACGAATCACACCGTACGGCCTATTCCTGATCCGCTCTCGTCTCCTTCCCTATGGCCCATCCGCCGACCAAATCGACTCCGGCTGCTGGGCTCGTCCGCCTCGCCATGGCCGGTGAACGCATCAGTTGTGGCCGCGTCCCTCTCCGTCGGGGATGGATGGAGCCGCTGGCGCTAGGAAGGCTCCCGAGCGATGGATGCGTCGGGTTGTCGCTCCTCAGGGCCAGCCCCTCCCACCCCGCCGGGTCGCGTGGCAATATGGGGATCCTTAACCAGCCCCGCCCGCTGAGTCCCTCCTCCTTCACGAGCGGCAAGGTGTGCTCCTTCTTCCCCGCACGTTGCTCCTACCCCTCTCCAAACCGCGAAGGATCTCGCGCTGCTGGAGCCCCTCCATGTAACGTCGAAGATGCGATCCTATCCTTATTTTGGCGCGAGGCCTCGATAGGGATAGAAGCGCATCTCGTTGTTTCGCAAGAATGAATATCGTTATAAGTGCATGTACTAAAAAGATGAGTATATGAAATTGGCTTACACACATCACAAGTTACATCAAGTTCACATCAATACAATAGCATAATCAATCATCATGAAGAAGAGCAGGGTCCGACTACAGACGAAAACAAACGATAAAAGAAAGACGTCCATCCTTGCTATCCCAGGCTGTCGACCTAGAAGCCAACCTAGATCGACGAGGAGGAAGAAGAAGAAACTCCAAATAGAACAATCAGCGCGCTCGCATCAAAGTATCGCTTTACCTGTACCTGCAACTGTTGTTGTAGTAATCTGTGAGCCAAAGGGGACTCAACAATCGCATTTCCAAAGGTATCAAGACTAGCAGAGCTTAATGAATGAAGTATGGTTAAGTGGTGAGGCTGTAGCAGGCGACTAGATATTTATTTGAGGTGGCTAACTTACGAGTACAAGAATAAAAGAGGGGGAATGATCTACGCACAATGGATGTGAATTAATGATGATCAAATGAATGATCCTAAACACCTACTGACGTCAGACATAACCCCATCGTGTTCTCGACCGGAGAAGGAGCCCACGAAAGAGACAATCACGGTTACGCACTCAGTTGGCACATTTTAATTAAGCTTACTTCAAGTTATCTAGAACCGGATGTTAAACAAAGTTTCCAAGTTTGCCACATAACCGCAGGCACGGCTTTCCGAAAGATTTAACTCGGCAGGGGTGCTCCAACTAGTCCATCACAAACTACCACATGATGCACCAGAATGAACTCGATCAGGGAAAACCCGTGATCTCCTCGGGTTCCTATTGGGAAACCTCAACCTCGAGAAGTATCCAACACACGAGATGCTCGAGAAAGGTAAAACAAGTCCAGCAAGGTCGTCCGACGTGCCGATGATCCCGATAGAAGCCGCGTATCTCGTTCTCACGGCACAATCGGATGAGCAAAGTGTACAATAGCCTGATAGAAATCACCCGAGTTTCTCCGGGTTGGCCCTGCACACGACTCTGTTTAGGACCAGCACAATCAGCACTGGCCCTCCCTGTATTATGTTGAGTACTCCTCGGGTTCATGACGCCCTACGTTTTCCAGTATTATTATGTTGGACAAATATATTACCAATGTTGGTCCTTGCCACACGAGCTTTATCCCAAAACGAAAATCCCAAAACGAAAATCTAAGGGGTCCCCATAACAACCCCAAGCATGTAGTCGAACGAAAATCTAGGGGGTCCCCATAACAACCCCAAGCATGTAGTCGAACGGATCCGTGAAGCAGACGAACCGACATAGTCGAACGTATCCTCACATTCCGACACACTTGCGAAACTCTATCGAGATAAAGGAGACCGAAAACAAGAATCAACACACGATATTCACCACGGCATATGCATGATATGCCACACAATCTATTATGATGCACGTCCATTTCCAGTATGCAAGGCATGACATGGCAATTCACAACAGTCAAACACTACACATTAAGTGAAGATTAATATGCAACGAGTTGCATATTGACGAAACTCCACATTTGAATTACTTAGTTCACTCGCGTTTAGATACACATCGATATTAAATATTGTTAAACATGTCAAGGAGGTGAAACGTAATTAAACTACCTACCTATGTATTTTAAATGAGGTCGAAAACAACATATAGCATCTCTGAAATGTCCCCATACGTTAATTTCGAAATCTGTCCTCGGGGAGGACAGGCTGGCTGGGCAAGCTGGGCCTCGGGGACTTGGCTTGGCCCACGCGGCGCTCAGTGGTCGGCCCAGACGAGAGTCTGCGGGAGCTAGGGCGTCGTCGTCTCCCTCGTGCCCCGCTCGGGCAGAGGCTTGGCGGTGGCGGCAGCTACAGGTTCCCAGGGCGGCGGCCGGCGAAGGTCCTCGGGCCGGCGAGGAATGAAACGGGCGATGATGGGGACCGACAGATTTGAGCGGCGGCGCCCAATCCCGGTGGCGGCGAGCTTCGATCGGTCGTGACACGTCACTACAAGAAATAAGCTCAATTATGACTCCCTATATTGGTCATTGATTCCTCATTGTTGTTGTTTATTGACCTTTTTTGACCAAATTTACAACGTCAACAGTTGGCCGTCAAGAATGAACAAACTTGACCTTTCTAAAATTTTGGTCATAGGTCTCTATCAACCAAAATTTTGGTTTGGTCATTACCCATTTGTGTGAGCCACGTAGGATCTGATGTGGCCAAGATGACGTGGCATTGCTAGTGACCAAATGGAATCATCATAAATTTCAAATACCTGTCCACCAATCTAGCCTACATGGGCCTCGCCCAATACCTATTTTACTATTGAAAATGTCTGATTTGTTTGGGTTGAAGCATTTTTTTGCTAGAAGCACGCATATCTCAGGATAGGCCCATTAAAAATAAGTACAACAGAATAAAAGATTGCAAATAAAATTTATATTTCATTGAGTAGCATATCACATCAAATACAATACATCATCCACCAACTCCATGCATTAAGTTTCAACGTCTAACAAGGGCACATCAAAATAATTTTACATGTGCACAACAGAATACTTCTACAAGTGCAAGCGCGCGAAAAAGGACCCAACAAGTGCACAATCACACATAAAGAGAGTTCCATGAAGATTGGATGAGAACCACAAGTTTCTTCTCACCCTCTTCCTCTGCACAATATGCTCTTGCAATTACCGCCTGCAAGAAGAAAATGATGGTAAGGCTTTCTTACCAAGGAAACTAGTAAAATTGCACGGACGATAACCAATGATAAAACAGTAGAAAAATTGTTTTCTTGCTTAGAAAATGGTGGAAATATGATGTAGGGTCGTCATGTGCTTGTGACTGCTTTTTTTGACTCCACACTGGTGAAACCTGAATGCTACTACTATAATTGTCTTCTCTCATAAGCTAAGAAAAAAAGTTGTTACATTTCCTTTTTCTTATGCAACGTCCAGGTCAGGATATATCATCTTGGAGTCATGATATGTGCGGTTGTTTTTCAGGCACATTAATTTTCAGTACCTGGGACTGGGACATTGAGCAAGCAGGACAAACCTGCTTAATTAACTTGGTCTCTGCTTTGTGCAAATCGAACCAGGCGCGTCGTCGCTGTGGGAAGGATCTACTCTACAGGTTGGTTCTCCCCTACTTCCAGGTGATGTGTGTGCTTGTCTTGTGTTGAGGGTGAGAGACAGCAGAGAGGGTGAGCTGAGATTTGGCTGAGACTACACTAGACTGCTGCTTGATCATGATGCTGCTGCAGAGTGGGAGAGATAGATAGTGAGGAGAGATCGATGTTGCACTGCTGCTCTACTTGTTTCGATGCTCATGTTATTGTCCCTGATGCTCTTGTTTCTACCTATTTTACAGGTTCTTCGTCACAGCCAAATGAGCCATCGACCTATATTGACAGAGAAATAAATATGTTTAATGGTTATATGGAATCAATAAAATAAAATGTAGGTGTGTGAGATCTGTTAACTGGGTTGGACTGCACAAAGAAATAAGGGGGGTGTTTGTGCTAGAATGAGAATTTGGTGAGTGAGGTTTGGTCACTTGGTTGGAGTTGCTCTCAGCAACCATCATCTCAAAAATAAGAAAACCTAGAAACCTTGAAGGTGCTCATTGCCTTCATTTTCTTACCTATTTTTGTACTCCAACTTGACAACTTATGCCAAACATTCCCAAGGCATATAACAGGTTTAGACTAAACTGCAGTTAAATGTTGCTAGAATTGCACTCTGTTGTGGATCTCTTAATTAATTTTGTTGTGGATCAAAGATAATAAAAATTAATCACAGGAAGATTTCAGCTTGACCTGGGACCGCGTCCTCTTCACAGTACCATTGTTGCCCCACACGGAGATTGTTGGGGAACGTCGCATGGGAAACAAAATTTTTCCTACGCGCACGAAGACCTATCATGGTGATGTTCATCTACGAGAGGGGATGAGCGATCTACGTACCCTTGTAGATCGTACAGCAGAAGCGATTAGAGATCGCGGTTGATGTAGTGGAACGTCCTCACGTCCCTCGATCCGCCCCGCGAACAATCCCGCGATCAGTCCCACGATCTAGTACCGAACGGACGGCACCTCCGCGTTCAGCACACGTACAGCTCGACGATGATCTCGGCCTTCTTGATCCAGCAAGAGAGACGGAGAGGTAGAAGAGTTCTCCGGCAGCGTGACGGCGCTCCGTAGGTTGGTGATGATCTTGTCTCAGCAGGGCTCCGCCCGAGCTCCGCAGAAACGTGATCTAGAGGAAAAACTATGGAGGTATGTGGTCGGGCAGCCGTGAGAAAGTCGTCTCAAATCAGCCCTAAAACCTCCGTATATATAGGTGGGAGGGAGGGGAGGAGGCAGCCTCAAAACCTAAAGGTTTGGCCGAAATTGGAGGTGGAGGAGTCCTACTCCAATCCTACTTGGAGTAGGATTCCACCTTCCCACTTGGAAACTCTTTCCACCTTGTGTTTTTTCCTTCTCAAACCTTATGGGCCTTAGTGGGAACTTATTCCAGCCCACTAGGGGCTGGTTTATCTCTTCCCATAGCCCATGAGACCCCTTGGGGCGTGACACCCCTCCCGATGGTCCCCGGCACCCCTCCCGGCACTCCCGGTACACTACCGATGAGCCCGAAACTTTTCCGGTAATGCCCGGAAACTTTCCGGTAACCAAATGAGGTCATACTATATATCAATCTTCGTCTCCGGACCATTCCGGAAACCCTCATGACGTCCGTGATCCCATCCGGGACTCCGAACAACATTCGGTAACCAACCATATAACTCAAATACGCATAAAACATCGTCGAACCTTAAGTGTGCAGACCCTGCGGGTTCGAGAACTATGTAGACATGACCCGAGTGACTCCTCGGTCAATATCCAATAGCGGGACCTGGATGCCCATATTGGATCCTACATATTCTACGAAGATCTTATCGTTTGAACCTCAGTGCCAAGGATTCATATAATCCCGTATGTCATTCCTTTTGTCCTTCGGTATGTTACTTGCCCGAGATTCGATCGTCAGTATCCGTATACCTATTTCAATCTCGTTTACTGGCAAGTCTCTTTACTCGTTCCGTAATACAAGATCCCGCAACTTACACTAAGTTACATTGCTTGCAAGGCTTGTGTGTGATGTTGTATTACCGAGTGGGCCCCGAGATACCTCTCCGTTCACACGGAGTGACAAATCCCAGTCTTGATCCATACTAACTCAACTAACACCTTCGGAGATACCTGTAGAGCATCTTTATAGTCACCCAGTTACGTTGCGACGTTTGATACACACAAAGCATTCCTCCGGTGTCAGTGAGTTATATGATCTCATGGTCATAGGAATAAATACTTGACACGCAGAAAACAGTAGCAACAAAATGACACGATCAACATGCTACGTCTATTAGTTTGGGTCTAGTCCATCACATGATTCTCCTAATGATGTGATCCCATTATCAAGTGACAACACTTGCCTATGGCCAGGAAACCTTGACCATCTTTGATCAACGAGCTAGTCAACTAGAGGCTTACTAGGGACAGTGTTTTGTCTATGCATCCACACAAGTATTGTGTTTCCAATCAATACAATTATAGCATGGATAATAAACGATTATCATGAACTAAGAAATATAATAATAACTAATTTATTATTGCCTCTAGGGCATATTTCCAACAGAGATATGCGGCGAAGCATCGACTTTGTACCCATGGCTGCTCCATCACCCCGGACACGATCCGCCTGGCTAGTGATTGTGTCGCTGCCGCTGATGGTCGACTTCCCTAGAAAGAGGCTGGGGGAGGGGTCGTTCTGGTGCTGCTCCCTTTGTCGCTGCCGCCTATATACGTAGTTGGAGAAGAGGGCACCATCTACAAATTTTGGAGCATCAAAATTAAAGTGGTTTGAAAAACAGGAATCAACTAGCAGCACTATTAAGTAATGGTACATCTATATTCCGATAAGCCTGGGTAGTAGAGTAGCTAAACCCACTAGCAGCACTGCAACAGCTAACTAAGTTATATACTACTAGCAAAAGAGCCTGTGCGTTGCAACGGGAGAAAAAAATACCACACACTTTTAATCTGTTTATAATCATTTTGATTTATTAAAATAATAAGCTAACTAACTAATGTAGTCAGTCCTATCCTATTTTGTTGAGAAATCAACCCGTTCATTGTTAATTCCACCATGATGAGAAATTAAACGCGACAAGCAAAGCAAAACAAAGAGGCTACGTGAATTGATTAATGTACTGTTATTTTATTTCACTCATGGGGTAGAGAATGTGGGATGAGATGACAAACTGAAGATGGTGTTCCATTCTTTGTCTCTACAACACTACAATCTTACATACAATATATTCATTCATCAGCAAACAAATCCACAGAAAATAAAATTTCTTGCCGGTGCTTGGCACACGGTTGGAGGCATGGGGAGGGGATCTCACCAGATGATGAGTTCCCGCCGGAGGAGGGGATACGATGAGGGGAGCAAGGGTTAGGCGCCTCTATCTGGCCATAAGGAGTCGCCGTTGCCGCGCCATAACCTCGGAGTTCCCCGTGTGAGCCATGGAGGCCCGCCTCCACCTGCAAGTACTTCGCTCTGCCGCGCTGCCGCCGTTCTGCATCGAGCAGACGCATCATCCCAAGTCACTGTAGCTGTCGCGTTGATTTGATCCAGAAGCTGTGCTCGAGCGCCAAAACGGGGGCAACAAACGGGCAGAGGTACGACCGTGGAGGCGGGTGGGTTGAGATCGACAACAGTGATGGTTGAGGTCGGCCGCGGCGGCGAGTGGTGTGGCAGCGGCATGGGCACAGGCCAGGGTGGACTAGGGTCGACGCGATGCTCTTGATCGCCGCAACGGGGGCAGTGAGCGGGGAGAGGTACGGCCGCGGAGGCGGGTGGGTTGAGATCGACAGGGGTGGCGGTTGAGGTCGGCCGCGGCAGCGAGTGGTGTGGCGGCGACCTGGTCACAGGCCAGGGTGGCCCAGGGTCGACGGGAGGAGGCGATGCGTACGGGTATAATTTTTGCAGTGAATCGTTTTTTTTCTTTTGCGTTGCAGATAAATGATGGAGGCGGGTTGAATAACAAAAATTAAGGGGCTTTTTATAAAAATACCGCGGTGGGTTTTTCGACCGAAGCAATAGCCGCTTTATTATTAGGTATATAGACTAGTGGCAGGGACGCGCCCTGAAGAATCTGTAAGGCAAATTTCAGATAGCATCAAAAATTCGGCCTCCCAAAGTTAACGAATGTTACACTCGTAACCACTCCTAATATCCCAGAAACCCCAAATTCTAGAATTGAGGATTAATGACAATGAAAACAAAAAGCCTAAGAAATGCACTCTGAGTAACTGAACATGGAGACCATTACTAAGCCCTGTAGCATGCAATACAAAAAAGGGCAGCCCTGTAGCCTATCACAGAATTACAAGAGATCGATTTCATCGACAAGAAAAAAAATATTAACATGATCTGGTTGTATACATAGATCTCATTTTTTTGGTTCTGGTTGTATGCATAACATTTTAGTTTAACTTAGCACTAATCTGTACTGATGTATCCATTCTAGAGGCAATAGCTAATATGCAGTAAAGTAGGTAATGATTAATTTCGAATAGAACAGAAAACAGACTGAAAATTGAAATTGAAATGGGAGAAAGGCACTAGTGGTAGAAAAGTTAGCATTTTTTTACCTTAGTGTAAAACCGTGGTTCACGATAATGTGTCGGATTCACTTTCCTTTTTGAGTCTCCAGATTGATGGAAGCATGATTCTCTAAAGAAGATATGGCCATCAACTTTGAGCCATTTAACCATTCTTTCTACAAGCTTCTCGACCTACAGCAAGGGATAAAGCTTAGAAACAGTCACAGGAAATCAAATAGAATACCAGTTAACACATGCCCACAAAAATTTGACTTAGATGTTATCAGTTCAGGCTTTCCGGAACCAGGGTTAACCATTGATTTGTACAATAAAGGATTAGTACTCCTTAATTATTCTAGTACTCTGCATATAGCATGGTAGGTCTTCTTATATGATACCTCATGTAATATGCCATATTGATGTTGAATGTAAAATACAGGAAGATGGATTATTATATTATTACTAAGGACAATATGAATGGCAAACTTCTATAAAACCAAAAAACAAGTACAAACTTCATATTGAAGTTGAGGTTTTTGGCATCATCTCAAGTAGACGCGATAATAGATCCAGGGAACACTAAAAATTACGTGTCAGCATCATCCAGGGAATAGCTGCCTTGTTCAAACTGCCGATATAGTTTTTCATCCATATTTCAATACTAGAAGTCAAAACGTCTCTTATAAACTAGTGAACTAAAATAGGCAAGGATTAGCTGCTCACCATCAGGCTACCATCAGTTCAATACTTTCAGCTCAAGGATATGCTTGGCCAATAAAAATCTATCCATATGTTTAGCTATCTTAATGAACTAGTCAGAATAATTGCATGAAAATGCAAGCAGGGATTAAATCCATCAACTGTTCTACATTTTTTTGAAAACTCCAAAAAAAATTGAATAATGGGGTGTGTCGGCAACTGGTTGCACAAAATCCAATCTCTTCAAACTAAGGGCCTCTTTGGAAAGCAAGAATTTCACAGGAACCATTTTATTCTCCATGGGAACAGGGCAAATACCCTGTATTCCGGACAGGGCTTACTTTGTGTAACTCTCTCACAAGCTAGACATCATTTTAGTTCTATTCAGTGTTCATTAGCATCTCCATTCAGGAATGGGAGTAACACATCTCTAACTTTGACACATGATGTTTATAATTTGGAATGGCAGAGTGAAAACATTATGATTAGGTTTGCCATGAAAATATTTACTAAAATTAAAATCTTATGACTCTTTGCTAACTTATTCATATGAAAACCAACGGCCAAAACTGGACTATCTGCAAGTAACACATCTCTAATTTTTATTGGCAAGTAACTGCAAGGATTATCCGCTGACCAATAATCTCTTCATTTCCTAATTTGCGGAACAACTCTTGCACGTTGAATTGTGCATCTGAGCAGTCAACTGGTCCTGCAAACATGAACGAAATGGAAGACGACAATCAATGTACTATTGGTTGATGTTAGGAGCACATACACATGAATGCCAAAATACATATATAGTTTATGTCATTGTGTTTACTCTGCACTAGAATGACCAAAGTTACTAAATGAAACTGCAGATGTGGCCACTCAGCAGATCTAATCAAAATAAAACATGATTCAAAGTGTTCATGTAAGCAAGGGGTGTCTTGGCCGTGCAGGGAGGCCCTGTTACGGCACCGTTGTATACTCCCTCGTATATATCCTAACCCTCGTCCCCGGTGTGCCGTGTCCGCCGTCGGATACCTGGATGAGCTTGAGGCCGCCGTCCTTGACGGTGACGGAGATGATGGACGAGTCGGCTTCAATGCTGTTCTCGACGAGCTCCTTCACCGCCGACGAGGGCCGCTAGTGTTGGAAATATGCCCTAGAGGCAATAATAAATTAGTTATTATTATATTTCTTAGTTCATGATAATCGTTTATTATCCATGCTATAATTATATTGAATGAAGACTTATATACATGTGTGGATACATAGACAAAACACTGTCCCTAGCAAGCCTCTAGTTGGCTAGCCAGTTGATCAAAGATAGTCAGTGTCTTCTGATTATGAACAAGGTGTTGTTGCTTGATAACTGGATCACGTCATTAGGAGAATCACGTGATGGACTAGACCCAAACTAATAGACGTAGCATGTTTATCGTGTCATTTTGTTGCTACTGTTTTCTGCATGTCAAGTATTTGTTCCTATGACCATGAGATCATATAACTCACTGACACCGAAGGAATGCTTTGTGTGTATCAAACGTCGCAACGTAACTGGGTGACTATAAAGATGCTCTACAGGTATCTCCGAAGGTGTTAGTTGAGTTAGTATGGATCGAGACTGGGATTTGTCACTCCGTGTGACGGAGAGGTATCTCGGGGCCCACTCGGTAATACAACATCATACACAAGCCTTGCAAGCAATGTGACTTAGTGTAAGTTGCGGGATCTTGTATTACGGAACGAGTAAAGAGACTTGCCGGTAAACGAGATTGAAATAGGTATGCGGATACTGACGATCGAATCTCGGGCAAGTAACATACCGAAGGACAAAGGGAATGAAATACGGGATTATATGAATCCTTGGCACTGAGGTTCAAACGATAAGATCTTCGTAGAATATGTAGGATCCAATATGGGCAGCCAGGTCCCGCTATTGGATATTAACCGAGGAGTCTCTCGGGTCATGTCTACATAGTTCTCGAACCCGCAGGGTCTGCACACTTAAGGTTCGACGTTGTTTTATGCGTATTTGAGTTATATGGTTGATTACCGAATGTTGTTCGGAGTTTCGGATGAGATCACGGACGTCACGAGGGTTTCCGGAATGGTCCGGAAACGAAGATTGATATATAGGATGACCTCATTTGATTACCGGAAGGTTTTCGGAGTTACCGGGAATGTACCGGGAATGACGAATGGGTTCCGGGTGTTCACCGGGAGGGGGCAACCCACCTCGGGGAATCCCATAGGCCTTGGGGGTGGCGCACCAGCCCTTAGTGGGCTGGTGGGACAGCCCAAGAACGCCCTATGCGCCATAGGAAGAAAATCAAAGAGAAAAGAAAAAAAAGGAGGAGGTGGGATAGGGAAGAAGGACTCCACCTTCCAAATCAAGTTGGATTCGGTTTGGAAGGGGAGACCTTCCCCCCTTGGCTCGGCCGACCCCCTTGGGGCCCCTTGAGCCCCAAGGAAAGGCTCCCCCTCTTCCCCCTATATATACGGAGGTTTCAGGGCTGATTTGAGACGACTTTTCCACGGCAGCCCGACCACATACCTCCACAGTTTTTCCTCTAGATCGCGTTTCTGCGGAGCTCGGGCGGAGCCCTGCTGAGATAAGATCACCACCAACCTCCGGAGCGCCGTCACGCTGCCGGAGAACTCATCTACCTCTCCGTCTCTCTTGCTGGATCAAGAAGGCCGAGATCATCGTCGAGCTGTACGTGTGCTGAACGCGGAGGTGCCGTCCGTTCGGCATTAGATCGTGAGACTGATCGCGGGACGGTTCGCGGGGCGGATCGAGGGACGTGAGGACGTTCCACTACATCAACCGCGTTCACTAACGCTTGTGCTGTACGGTCTACAAGGGTACGTAGATCACACATCCCCTCTCGTAGATGGACATCACCATGATAGGTCTTCGTGCACGTAGGAATTTTTTTTTCTCATGCGACGTTCCCCAACAGCTAGATCACCTCCCCCGCGGCGATGCGGTTCACCACCGACTCCTCCAGTCACCGGATGCGGGGCTGCTCCCCGCCCCCGCCCCGTCGCGCGGCGCCGCGTCGTCGACCTCCATGCCCGTCGCGCCGCGTCTGGGGACCAGGCCGAGGAGGTGGGGAATGGGGAGGTCGGCCGCCATAGGTCGTGGGGGGAGAGAGAGATGGGGATCGCCAAGAGAGATGGGTCGTGGGATTTCTGTCTTTCATTTTTTTCTCCTTTTTTTCACTTGGGCAGCCAGCCTATCACATGCGAGGCCACGGATCCCTCCCAGAAGCAGATCCTAGCCATCCATTCCTCCTACATCCAACGCTTCAAAACCCTCCCCTCATTCAACACACATCTATCACTTTTTTCTTCTTCTTTTTTCAATCGGTAGCACTTAATGATCAATTTGTGCAATAGTATCATGACCTAATGGACGCAAAAGGTCATAACGTTATGGGTTTGGACCTCTTAGACTTGCCATGACTAATTTCAGAATTTTGGTCATGGATCAATGACCAATTAAACCACCGTCATTTTTTGGGTCAAAATTGAGCATTTTTCTTGCAGTGTGTGTTCTTGTGGGAGGAAGAGAGGAGGGAGATGAGCGAGAGAGATGGGAGAGGGAGAGCAGACAGGAGGAGAGAGAGATGAGGCAGTCCGGCGGGGCTGCTGTCTGACTCCGGCGAACTGCTCCGGCGGTCGAGGCTCTGACATGTGGAGGTGCGAGGCGGCGGTGCGAGGAGGAGCTCGGGCATGGGGGAGATCGGGTCTGCTGCGCCCAGATGGGCCCGGAAAGGGCCGGATACGGGCTGCGGTGGGCCGCGTGGCTGGAGGAGGTGGGAGAGAGGAGCTGCCTGCGCGGCTAGGGTTTGGGGGAGGGGGCGCGGATCCCGAGGTGGAAAAGGGTTAGGTCTAAATTAGGTAGGTGGGGCTGTTTAAATAGGAAAGGGGGCTAGGGTTAGCATATTTCAGCCCGATTCGAGCCGTTCGATCGCAATCGGACGACTCCGGACACGGGATAGGGTTAGGTAGGCAAGTTGGGCTGTGTAGAGTGGTGGTGGGCTAAGAATAGAGGGAGGCTTGCGGCCCGGCAACGAGATTTTTAAACACCGAAAACGTCCGACGATAAACCGATGAAGGTGCCGCTACGGTCGACCGTTCGGGTATCAAACGAACTCCGATTGCGACGAAATTTGACAGACGACCTACATACATTAAAATAAGACCACACGTCAAGTTTCAACCCCATCCAAAAAAGGTTTACACACACTTTTAAAAGCAATATTTTAACGATGCCGCGGACGCGTGCGTGTGTGGTTGGTCTCTTAACAGTTAACGACGAAAACGGAGAGAACCGACAACTAATGAGGGATGCAAGTTTTTAAAACTGACGGCAACGGAGTGCCGATGCAATGCAGATGATGCACATAAGATGATGATGAATGCGGCAACCAAAATAATAATACAACGACAATAGAATAAAAGAGGAATCTTCTGAAGCGTCGATCTCGGACCGTTACCCTCCTCTCCTTCCCCTATCCATCGTGGATCTTGTGGTGTTAGAGCCGCTCCTCTTCCTTCCCTGACTGCCATAGATCTCGCCAGCCGCCGCCGGAGGAAGACCCACATCCTTGCCATCGCCTTGGATCTGCCTGTGTGGAGGGAGGACGGAGGCGACTGGGGCCTGAGTGTTCCGGCCAACTCGCCAAGGGTGTGGCGCTCGGCTCCATGGATGCATCGGTCTTGATGTTGTTGCGTTGGCCTTGACCTAGGATGCCACTTTTCATGGGGGCGTAACACCCTTGGGCCCAGTTCTTTTCACCCTGGATTCTAGAGAATCAGGATTATGGAAAATTCTCCCAGAATCTGTGGTCGAGTTCTTTTCAGAGATTGTAGTTTGAGATTCTGGAAAGTGTTGTGTGTTGAAATGTCTGTACTGCCCTTAGATAGAAGTTGTTTGCTGAATTGTTAACACTCTGTTGTTTCTAACAGTGACGAAAGTGTATTTTACGAATGGCATAAAAATTGCTAAATATTACAATGGGTGTAAAGTTTTGTTCATGACGGCAAGTGCATAAACTAAAAAAAGACAATACTCTCAAGGTACAAGACTAGCAGCAATCGCCTCACGTGTTGCGTTCATGGTACCATCATCTTCTGGTGGTAGAGCGTTGGCACCTGTAAACGGCAATAGAGGTTGCACGTATGCATCATTGTCAAACTTGTCGAAATGCTCATCACGTAACTTGCTATCACGGATCCAATTGTGGAGACACATGCATGCAGTGACAATCATTTTTTGGGTCTCCGGTTTGTACCGAGGTATGCCTTCGAGAATTCGCCATTTCATCTTCAGAACACCAAATGTTCTTTCGATGACATTTCGCAAAGAAGAATGTCGATGGTTGAATGTCTCATATCTCCCAACTGGTTGGTGTTGTTGGAAATCTGGTACATGGTATCGTTGCCGTTTGTATGGTGCTAGATAACCAACCTTGTTTGGATATCCAGAGTCGACAAGATAATATTTATCTACAGTAGGACATCAACATAAGACATGTTGAAAGCAAATAACATTACAAGCAAATAGTCTGCTTCATGAGTCGTGAAAGGAAATAACAGTAAATACAATTCAAACATGTTCTACTTGTTGTTAAGCTGCCACATCCTCTTTATCCATCCAAGCCTCGCAATAGGTTCATGAGCTGTGAAAGAGGAGAAAACATCGCGATATTTCTTTTCCATGAAAAGAAAGGTAGCATAGAAATGCTCATCACTTCCTGGTTTTGCACCATCCGCTTCCACCATGGCCATCATGTGTTGAATCTCTTGTCTTGTTTGATCCACACTCTCCTCTGGCTCCCTCTTCTCCCTTGCCCTCTCCTCTGCCTCCCTCTTATCCCTTGCACTCTCCTCTACATCCCTCTTGTCTCTTGCACTAAAGAGATCCACCATGCGTACAAAAGCCTCATTTTTAGCATTCTCACCTGCCCACTTATCATTCATCTTTGGACTTGGCGAGTAAGGAGATGCCCTCTTCTTCCCACTCTTTCCTCGATTTTGAATAGGGGTAACTTGGCAATCCTGACTTTCACACCCTGAGTCATCCTCCAAAATAATTCGGGAGGGATCACCTTGATAAGAGGGAGTTGGCACCCTCGCATGCTCATTTGTGACACAACAATTATCGAAAACCTCTGACATTTTTTCCTCCTCCGCTAGTGGAGCATACCGGAACTTGGCAACTTCTGGATGTGCCTGTAATCATAAGCCACCACATGTTAATATCAAAGTGAAGCAACATGACTCATTATTTAAAAATGACATGACAAAAACAATACCTTTATCTCCAATGCCCACCACTCATTTGTAGCAGCAATAGTCTTCGTATGCTCATCTCTTCCTAGGCCAGATGCTTGCTGGATCAATGTCTTCCATGTATTGTAGTCGCTCCTACACACACTCCACCTATTTTTGATTTGCCGGGTTGAATAGTTTCTTCCGGAGCGTTCATTGAACTTTTTATGCAAATTAGCTTGTCCTATGTCCGACAAAAAGCTGCCGCTGCGATTATTTCCTCGAACCTCCTCTACGCAAGCAGTCATATAAATTGTATGAGCAGCACTATCCCAATTTGCTTTGGGCTCTTTAACTTTCTCCATCTACCATTATTATTCAACATTACCACATTAGCATTGACAGCAGGAAACATTGACAGCACTATCTAGCACTATCTAGCAATACATTGACAGCAGGAAACATTGACAGCATTGACAGCACTATCCCAAATTGTATGAGCAGCACTATCTAGCAATACAGTGTGTTCAAGCAGCAAATCCATCCATCCATCCATCTAACAAATAAGCAGCAAATCCATCATCCATCTAACAAATAAGCAGCAATATATGTCTGTTTACAGGGAAGAAGAACGAAGCTCACAGCGCGGTGGGGCAGACTGCAGGGTGGGCGGGGCGGGGCCTGGCCGGCCGGAGGCGGGGCGGGGCGGCCGGCGGCGGGGCGGGGCGGGGCCGGCCGGCGGCGGGGCAGGGAGGCCGGCGGCGGGGCGGGGCGGGGTCGGCCGGCGGCTGGGCGGGGCGGGGCCGGCCTGACGAGCGGGGCGACGGGGCCTGCCGGCGGCTGGGCGGGGCGGGGCCGGCCTGAGGAGCAGGGCGGACGCCGGCCTGACGGGCGGGGCGACGGGGCCTGCCGGCGGCGGGGCGGGGCCGGCCTGAGGAGCGCGCGCAGATGCGGCCTGAGGAGCGAGCTCAGATGCAGAGGCGAGGGCGGGAGCGAGCGCAGATGCGGGGCGTTTTGGTTGACTGCTCGGTGGCATTTTGCCTGTAATTACGTGGTATAATAGAGGTATGGTATTAATCCGAAATGTTTTCTTTTGTGGGACTTGGTAGAATCTTGAGATTGTGGGAGAAACCAGGTTTTCCTCAGATTTTGAATTGCATTGAGATTCTGCAGAATCTAATTTAAATTTTAATAATTCATTCAAGTTCTTTTGGCTCGGGATTTTCGGGACTGAGATTCTATAGAATCTGCTCAAAAGAACTGGGCCTTGATGCCGTCATACATTCATTGTTTCCCTGCCAAACAACGGCCTGCCACATCGATGTCCCTGCTGCTTGCCGTCCCATTTGGGTAAGGCCGAGGTATTCTGCTCTCTTTCTTGATCCATGTAGTACTTTACCCCGGGTAATGATGGATCGATACATGCACCAATCTTCATACTAGCCGTCGATGGTGGCGTACAAGACCTGCAATAGGTGCCGACCGATGTGCAAGATCAACATGACCGCCGCCACTGCAAGATTCGGTGTTGAAGGTCCATATCTTCTCATCCGAGTTTGGCTTCACCCTCTCCCGTTTCTCTTCTAATTCGTGTGCTGGTCTTCAACCAAAAATCCGAAGGGGGCAGAGCTGCGGCAGACGGTCATTTATCTATCGGAGGACACGGAGATCGTCGACATCTTCGACGAGGAGTAGATAGGTTCTTTGTAGTATGTATATTTCATATCTTGCATGTTTTTGTATGAATTTGAAGATCCTAATATGAGATGTCCGGATGTAGAATGAATTATTTAAGACGTGACCGGTCAGTGTCCGCGAACACATCTGAACGCTTCTGCAGGCATTTGAGGGGCCGGATTTGAGGGGTGGGGCAGTAGATGCTCTTAGAGCACCACGGTAGCAGTTCAATTAGCATGTTGTCTCATGTGGCAGCCAAATCGTTCTCTTTTTCATTTGCCTCCAACACTGTAAGTAACTAAATTGTCAATGTTCAATGGGGCAAGTCATTATCCTATCAATCTCTTTTTTTCTTGACTAGTATCCTATCAATCTCTAAGAAGGTGTTTGTTTTCAGGGATTTATTGGTTTAGGGACTTAAAAAAGTCCTTATAAGTCCCACCTAAACCAAACACAAGGGATTTATTGGGACTTATTGTGGTGATTTGGGACTTATCAAATAAGACTCTCAGGAAGGAGCTTATTGGGACTTATCCCGGGCCGGACCTACCCCGTGTCGCTCCAGGCTCGTTCCCTGCACGCCGCCCCGCCTCTCGCCCCGTCGCCGCCCCGCCTCTCGCTCCGGTCGCCGCCCCGTCTCCGCCCCGCCTCGGTTCGTTCTGCCTCGGTTCGTTGCAGCGGTGCCTCCAATCGCCGGACAGGCCCTCTCCTGAGCCTCGTTGCAGCGGTGCTTATCATGTGTGCCGTACGCGTTGGCTGATGACGATCCATGTGAACAAGTGTATTATTAGGTGCAACATGGGCTTATAAGTCCCTGTAAACAAACAGGTAGGGACTCGGGACTTATAAGTCCCTGTAAACGAACAGGTAGGGACTTATGACTTATAAGTTGGGACTTAAAAAAGTCCTAGGACTTATGAAACAAACAGGGTCTAAGTGTTCTATCAACAGTTAGTTAACCTCCTATTCGACGTATAAGGCTTGCACGCATAAACGGGGTTCGAAACAATAGCAAAGCTGCAACGTATCCAAAGAGAGGCTTTTTGAATATACGTACACATGTTACACTTCATCTTCCGTTTCGAAGGTGTTACATCCTACTGGCCGGATCACAGCCCACTACAACACCATCCTTGGCAGGGCATTTTAGTTGACGGAAGCGCATCCACGTAGCATGGACGGTAAGGGAATGCGCCGTGGACACCACAACAACCACAACCACGTACAAGCTGCAATCCTAAATGTTGCATCCTCAATGTCTTGAAATGGTATGCCACGACGTCGCCGAAGAACCGTTGAGCAGAAGCACCACATCCTTGTGCGGATGTAGTCCCAGAATCATGTAAACATGTTGAGGCTTCTCCTCCTCCTCGAGGTAGGCGACACTTTCTTCGGGGTCGATGAAGTTGTCCTCATCAGAGTCCCACGAGTACTTAAAGCCCACTTCCCTTTTGAATTTGTCATCTTCGTCGAGGTTGATGGGAAAGTCATCTGAGGAAACTTCAGAGCCATCTTCACTTATGAATTCACCATCTTCATCTTCATGTGCATGTCCTGTATCGTCGTCTCCATCGTCGTCAACATCACTGGTTGTGCCATCAAAATCATCCGCCTCATGGATGTCTTCTTCATTTCCATCACTGTCGCCATCCTCCTCATCCTCTTAGCCATATATGAATTCTTCCATTTTACAAGGTTCGAACAAGCTAACTAAAGTTTTCTTATTTTCGACCGGCTTCCATGACACTCTAGGCTCCCACAGTTTTCGTAGTTTAAGATCATAAGGGCCAAGGTTGCCCTGGTGTGCCATCATCCACCTCACCTGGCCATTAGCTGACTCCGTTAGTGTCCATACCTGTAGTTGGAATTCGTTAAGAGCCACATAGCGAATCCCTCTCTCGTAGCTCGCTACAACGGACCTGTTAAGCAGATCAGAATACCATACATGTTTGTTCTCATCGTAAGCTTTCCCCGGTAGTTGGGCCATGTCGTACACCCCATCCGAGTCACGCAGGATCATGATGATGTTGTTCCAACAGTGCACATAGAGAGAACCCCGCCAGTACTCAGCTGACTTCCATGTACGCACAGTCCAATCGTGTGGCGCCGTCACCACGTCGTAGAGATGCCCAGGGGCGCAATGCCCTGGCGCAAACTCCCGTCTCGCCCATTGATTTGTCCGCGAAGAAAACACCAGCACCGGAATCACCTTATCCTCTGGCTGCTGTTGCGCTGCGCCCCTCACATAGCAATCTTGGTGTATTCCAGGTCCAGGGTATCGGTATGTCCCGATGGAAGGCTGAATACCTCGTGGTGCGGCGACACGGCCGGATCAAAGGCGAGGAACATGAAGGTCCTAGAGAACAGCCACAGCCCCGTGTTCTCCGGTACTTGCACTGGCAGGCGAGCACATCGTACCGTCGCCGGGTTGCAGACATAATATGAACCGCCACTGATAAGGAGGAGGAGGCCGTTGCAGTGGTCGATCACGGAGGCCCAATCATATTGAAAAAGCGGAGAAGTGAAGACAGGACCGTCATGAGCTCCCCGGAGCTGTGCCGAACGCGCCGGCACCGACGGGGCAAAGAATGAGGACTCATCTTCGCAATTGAAATTCCTTGTGAAGATGCCTGGGAAGGTGCCCTTAGGAAAGAAATGTGGAAAGAGGAGCTTTTCGCCGTCGATGATTGTACGCCATGCGCGGCAGACACGGCGAGACCGGACTAGCGGGCGGCAAGGGAGCTGGCGGAGGATGTGGAGGAGCACGTCGTAGGGGAAGCAGATGCCGTTGTGGTTGCTGTCGGTCCCGTTCATCGGGGGCGCTGATCGATCAGCTCGGGGGAGGCGCCGGTCGAGGGGTCGATGGAGAGCAACGTAGGCAGCAGGATTTGTGGCGATCGATTGGATCGAGTTGTATAAATAAATAGTGTTGCCGGCTAGCTAGATCGAGTCTGGGATGAGTCCAAAGCGGGGTCATGTACGCGCATGTATTTGTACTAGGTGTTGGGGCGCGCCCATGGCGCGTCTCTTGAGGGGAATCTGGGCGGTGTCTGGTATTGATAGACCCTTTAACAGAGTTTCGCGATTCCAAATTACATTTCATTCAGAGAAACTATTGCTTCAGTACTACAACTCTACAAGTTCTACCTACGTACAAAACATTATAGCGACGCTGCGACCTTGTCGCATTGCGCCAGCACAAAGGGCGACATGTCTCTGTCAAGGTCTTAGACAACTTGCATGTACTGCTACTGCTAGTTGCGATGACGGTCTGGTCTCCTGACCCGCACAATAGACCCATTGGTCTAAGAACAAGGTTTTCAGAACTAAAAAAATGATGCTTGTCAATTAAGCCTAAAATATCACAGTAGAGCAGGCAAAGAACTGGATGGAAACCTCATTGCAACCTTAGCATCAATTTGGAGCCTCTTTTAATTTTAGATTATAGCTTGAGTTTATTTTCCATGGCACACCACATGTGGTGAATCTCCTAACATGGTTTGAAAAAATTGGGTTCTTCATCATCTATATCATGCAAGAGTGATATTGGTTATGTAGATCATGTTGGCCTTAGATAGATGAGATATTGAAATTTAGATGGCTAACAACAAAGGATTCGCTAACAAACTAACAAAACTGCACGTTTTAAATTGGACTATTGATAACCTTGTATATCATGTATGGAAAAGGAGTGAAGAAGATAAGGATTTTGTTGTTAAAGAAACATAGTTTACAGATATTTCATCAGCTGTTGTGGCCAACAGAAAATCTCGTGCAACCAAAGAAATGCATAGTCATACAATGCAAAGGTCATATTTAGGCCTAGGCAAAAGGGAGTACATAGATCAGTTCTTCCAAACCATCTAAGATGGAGCCTATTTAGTTATAGGCAAAAGAGGAGTACATTTCGTAGTTATAGATTTATAGTTGCATAAGTACCCTGCATGCGGTACCTGATGCCATCGTGACCAAAACTCTGGAATTCAAAAGACTCTAGAATTTAGAACATACCAATAGAGACAGAAACACGGGTCCAAATTCGGTCCATAGCAAGTTAACACTTTTGTGGCGCAACCACCACACAGTAAACATCTTGACATATGTTCTACAACTCCATAGACTATTACATTAAACATGTTCACTAAAGCAACAAGCAGTTGAGCGCTCAACAAGGTTGGCAAAACCGGTAAAGCAATCAACTACCCGTAGTATCATTTTCTTGCTAATTTCTAGTGGCAATTACAAATAGTACAACGTAAACATGAAGTAGTATCCCCAAACAATCAACTACATGAAGTGCATAGAAGTAGTCGGCCTTGTGTATCTGAACAAAAAAATACAAGTAAATCCGGATAACAAGCAGAAAAGGGCCAAATACATGATGATTTGCATTTCTCTATGTAGCACTGCATACTAAGAATGCGGCAAATAATCTGACGATCATAGCAGCATAGGTCAGCAATTTAAAGCTTTCAGTCTGTTTGAACAAATTAGACATCAGATAACTATACAAAATTTAGTTCTCTATCCAGCAACTCAGCCTTGTCTGCACATATATGGGATAAACCGAAGTAATCGCAGATATATGTTTCTCAATCCAGCAACTAAGCAAGTAATCACATATTCAAAATTACCAACATACTTGGAATGAAGCGTATGGACCCCAACCTCTTCCTTTAATGACGGCGGTAAACGGATATCTGTATGTATAAGCACCGCCTCCATACATTAATAATGGAAAACAAAATTAAAAATTTGGAGATGCCCCAAAGTTAATACAAGCTAATAACTAATTAATTATCCATGACCCAATTACCGATATCTAATATTACTACTTCACTGGTAAAGGCCCATAAATGACTATGATTATATAAATGACAAAGCAAATAGAATTACTACTAAAGCATGGTGGTATGTAAGTAAAAAAATATATAGTATGCCTCCTTTCTTACAAAAGCACCATATCAAGTACTTATCCAATGAATTTCTGAAATTTGTTGGTTCTGACTTGAAACTGATCCAACAAATTGCCCCATTCTGCACATACCATAGCACGGAAGACCAATTTTGTTTCCGTCGAGGCACTCCCAGACACACATGAGAACTCTGCTACCAGTTATCCATCAGCTTCATATCATGCTAGTACGTGAGATATACCCAACATAAGGCAACTATATATAAGAATTATGATGTTATTTGATAAATCTACACATGCGTAACAGAAAGAGTTCAGATTATATAGAATTAGAAGTGTTTCTTATTCAGTAGTCTCTGTCAGGAAACAAGAATCCACAAGTGCCACATATCCTAATGCATCCAAAGGAAGAGCAGCTAATGCATCCAAAGGAATTTACTCAGATCCCAGCACATTTAAACACCTACTGGACCAGAAAGGAAGAAAAGGAAAAGCTCACCAACCAGAAACCTTGCAACCTCCTGCTGCAGCAGGAAACAACAGGCCGGTCGAATCGGAGACGAACGGCACGAACAACAGTAGCAAGGAGGTGTGGTAGGGGCAGGGGGCACATTGACCTCGTCCGGCTTGACCTCGTCCTCCTGCGGCTTCATCGGGACGAGAGCTTGCGGCGCCGCCCACGCTCTGAATCTTGCCGCCGCCTTGCCGCCAGGGCCGTGGAGAAGAGCAACACCACCCCTTGCTACAAGGGAGCAGCCAAGAGGAGAGGATCCATGGTAGATCCCGACCTTCCTTCAGTAGCCAGTGCCGGAGGAGCGATGGGGCGGCGGTGGCGGCGGCAACCCTAGCTTGGGAAGTGGTAAGGCAAAACGAGAGGAGATGCGTGTGAGATATGAAAACCCATGCCGGATCCATTTGTTTTGCGCGGAACCGCTGCCCACCTTGAACAGTTTCCTCTGCCTACGTGGCATACGCGAGAGGATGCCGTTCCTGCGTAGCTTCTTGTTGTGGATTCGTGTGTGCTGTGGAGCTTTCCTTCGTGGCCTTCCATCGGGCGCATCAATGGCTGGCTGCAAGCCGTGTTAGGGACCCTCACACCGTTCACATATATCTAGACTGCATAGTTCAGCTCAGACATGTTCCTCCATTCAACATGCATGAGTCTATATCGTTTTCTTGAATGGCCCGGACATACTTTCTCCTGCAAAGTACTAGAATTAAAGTTTCCTACTTAATGAAATGTTTGGAAACATGTCAAACCTTCAAAGAATGTGTTACACAAATTACTAAACTGAATGTTTCTGTGCAGTTTATTTTGTTTTACTCCCTTCGTTCTTAAATATAAGATCTTTTAGAGATTAAACTATGAACTATATACGTATGTACCTACACATATTTTAGAATGTAGATTTAACTCTTTATTTTACTTCGTATGTAATCTTCTAATATAATCTCTAAAATGTATATATATTTAGGAACGGAGGGAGTACATGGTAATGTTTTTTTTTTGCGAGGGACATGGTAATGTTTCACATCAACGCACATAGTATCATCTAGGTTCATGAATTTTTACGACTGTCAAAATTTATCGCTGGTGATTATCACGACCTGGGCATTGTGGAAGCAGAGAAATGCCCGGATGTTTAACAGGCCGTGGCAAATCATGAACCCTACGCAACTGTTGGGCCAAAACGGGAAGGAGGTGCAGGATCTTAGGACTGCAGGGATAGGAGTAGGAGGTCTTCAACGTTTTGTGAGACAGTAGCTTTAGTCTGTTTGTATGGAGTTGGTTGGCTCGAATGTTCGCATTCTACGCTAGCGTCTTGTAAATATTCTTTCTGCCTGCTATAAAAATATGGTACGCCATTGGTGTACTCGAAAAAAAAAAATTATCGCTGACACTGTATTACATTCCATAGACTTGGTTTGACCATCCAACTGGACTACCTAGTGACACAGAGGGCCGTATCGACAAAAACGGTCAGGTCCTCTTAGAAATTAACCATGGTGCCAGGCCAGTGGAGAGTAATCAAATCACTAATTTGCCCTACTTCATTCATAATTAAGCAGTCAGGTTCAGCGATTCACAAGCGCAAAACCAAAAAGAACAAGTAATGACATGCCATCCTAGTGGTTCTTAATCCTTGGATCCTGCAGTTTGTTCCTAGCCCGCAAGCCCTTGAAGAATTGCACATATTAGCATGTGTACAGAAACAACAAATGAAGTATATATTATGATTTTATGTGATCCAGCCAGCCATTATATGATGTCAATCTCTATTGATGCACGGCACCGATACAGATTATAATTGATTAGTCTGCGCTCTCTCATATTTACAACTGCGCGCATAATCATGCTACTGATTAATACATCCATGTCAAACAAAGTAACAGATCGAGTATTACTGATTATGTGTGAGATAAAGTAAAAGGATATACGAGACCCATGCAAAAAAGTTATATTTTCCATAATTATATATTACCTTTTTAGGGTCACAATTATATATTACTTACTATATAAGTTCTTAGATCCTTTAATAAGCACCCAGCTGATAAACATGCAGACAGTATGGTAAAAAACATGAAAGACCGTTAAAAGACGGAGATCGATCCAACATCTTTTTAGCCATAGAACGTGAAGCTAAATTGCGCAACTGCACCGTAATGAGGTACACATATGCTTTATCTCCGCCTGCTCATTCTTCCTTCCACTCAAGAATGACACGCATACCAACCATGGTATGATTCATGCAGACCGAGTAGGAAGGAAAGATTATCACTTGTGTATTGAGCTTTCCTCATCTCTCTCTCTTATACACATGAGTTGGTTACATGACCCTATCTAAGCGGCACGCAGGCCACGGCATGGGAGTGGTGGATGCTATATACATGAAGTGTAGTTACATCACTAGTGGTACAACATGTGTTAACACTCCCCCTCAGCCGGAACTTCATGGGATGGATGTTTAGGCTGGTGCGAAACTCCTGAAATAGCTGTGATGGGAGCCCTTTGGTGAAGACATCAGCGTATTGGAAGCTTGATGGAACATGAAGGATTCGAACTTCACCAAGATTGACACGGTCACGCACAAAGTGAAGGTCTATCTCGATGTGCTTCGTGCCCTGATGTTGCACCTGTTGGGTAACGTAGCATAAATTCAAAAAATTTCCTACACATATTTAGATCTTTCTATGAAGAGACCAGCAACGAGAGAGGGGTGAGTGCATCTTCATACCTTTGAAGATCGCTAAGCGGAAGCGTTGCTAGAACGCGGTTGATGGAGTCGTACTCGCGGCGATTCAGATCGCGGTGTGATTTCGATCTAGTGCCGAACCACGGCACCTCCGCGTTCAACACACGTGCAGCCCGGTGGCGTCTCCCGCACCTTGATCCAGCAAGGAGTAGGGAGAGGTTGGGGAAGATCTCCGGCAGCACGACGGCGTGGTGTCGATGGAGAGACGAGGTCTCCCGGCAGGGCTTCGCCAAGCACCGTGGGTGAGGAGGAAGAAGGGGGGCAGGGCTGCGCCGAGGGAGAGGGAAAACGGTGTGTCCAACAGCCCCAAAAACCCCCACTATTTATAGGAGGAGGGGAGGGTGTGCGCCACCCCTAGGGTTCCCACCCTAGATGGTGCGGCAGCCCAGATGGGAGAGGGGGGCGGCGGCCAGGGCAGGGAAAGGGGGGGCGGCGCCCTAGGTGGGCCTTGGGCCTCCCCTGCGCATAGGGTTTCCCCTCCCTCCCTCTCTGGTGCGCATGGGCTGGGTGTGGGGGCGCACCAGCCCACCTAGGGGCTGGTTCCCTCCCGCACTTGGCCCATGTAGCCCTCCGGGGCTTGTGGCCCCTCCCGGTGGGCCTCCGGAACCCTTCCGGTGGTCCCGACACTTTGCCGGTGGTGCCCGAAACATTTCCGGCGTCCAAACCCATCCATCCTATATATCAATCTTTACCTCCACACCATTTCGGAGCTCCTCGTGATGTCTGGGATCTCATCCGGGACTCCGAACATCCTTCGGTAACCTCGTATAACAATTCCCTATAACCCTAGTGTCATCGAACCTTAAGTGTGTAGACCCTACGGGTTCGGGAGACAGGCAGACATGACCAAGACACCTCTCCGGCCAATAACCATCAGCGGGGTCTGGATACCCATGGTGGCTCCCACTTGCTCCACGATAATCTCATCGGATGAACCACGATGTCAAGGATTCAATCAATCCCGTATACAATTCCCTTTGTCTGTCGGTATAGAACTTGCCCGAGATTCGATTGTCGGTATACCTATACCTTGTTCAATCTCGTTACTGGTAAGTCTCTTTACTCGTTCGTAGCACGTAATCGTGTGACTAACTCCTTAGTCACATTGAGCTCATGATGATGTTCTACCGAGTGGGCCCAGAGACACCTCACCGTCACACGGAGTGACAAACCCCGATCTCGATTCGTACCAACCCAACAAACACTTTTGGAGATACGCGTACTGCACCTTTATAGTCACCCAGTTACATTGTGACGTTTGATACACCCAAGGCACTCCTACGGTATCCGGGAGTTGCACAATCTCACGGTCGAAGGAAAAGACACTTGACGTTAGAAAAGCTTTAGCATACGAACAATACGATCTAGTGCTACACTTAGGATTGGGTCTTGTCCACCACATCATTCTCCAAATGATGTGATCCCGTTATCAACGACATCTAATGCCCATGACCAGGAAACCATGATCATCTATTGACTAACGAGCTAGCCAACTAGAGGCTTGCTAGGGACACATTGTGATCTATTTATTCACACATGTATTACTGTTTTCTGTTAATACAATTACAGCATGAACAATAGACGATTATCATGAACAAGGAAATATGATAATAACCATTTTATTATTGCCTCTAGGGCATATTTTCAACATCACCGGGTTCGTAGCAATGTAGGAATGCTCACATTATCAAAGTAGACCAACGTCGAACGTGTGGGAGGCCAGTGTAGTTCTTGGAACAGTTGGCGGAGCCAGCATGATTCGGCAACACAGTTCGCTACGCCGCGGTACTCCGCTTCCGCGCTGGAGCGAGACACTGTGTTGTGCCGTTTAGATGACCAGGACATCAGGTTATGCCCGAGGAAGACGCAGAACCCCGAAGTGGAACGTCGGGTGTCCGGGCACCCAACCCAATCGGCGTCCGTATAGGCAATGAGATCATGTGAGGATGATTTGTAGAGCTGCAACCCGAAGTGAGTAGTGCCCCGCATGTACCGTAGGATTCGTTTTACAAGTTGCATATGAGAATCGCGCGGCGCATGCATAAAGAGACACGTCTGTTGAACGGCATAGGAGATGTCAGGCCGTGTTAAAGTGAGGTATTGCAGGGCACCGGCAATGCTACGGTAGAGGGTCGGATTGTCGAGTGGCTGACCGACATGGGCGGAGACTTTGGATTGTGAGTCGACGGGGGTGGAGACGGGTTTGAAGTTGAGCATCTTGGCACGCTCAAGGATCTCTAGGGCATACTGTTGCTGGCAAAGAAACAGGCCGGAGGTGTTGGGAGTGACATTAATGCCAAGGAAATGGTGGAGCTCACCGAGATCGGTCATGGAGAATTCTCGTTTGAGGGAGTTGATGGCATGGTGGAGAGCGTGTGGTGTGCTGGCGGTTAGGATGATGTCATCAACATAAACCAGGAGGTATGCAATGGAGGTCCCTTGATTCAAGATGAATAGAGAGGTGTCACATTTGGAAGAGTGGAAACCAAGAGAAAGCAGAAAGGACCGAAAGCGATGAAACCAAGTGCGCGGGGCCTGCTTTAAACCATAGAGAGACTTATGCAGGAGGCAGACGTGATCTGGTTTGGCTGGGTCGACAAAACGAGAAGGTTGAGCACAATATACTGTTTCTTTGAGATCACCGTGAAGGAATGCGTTTTTGACGTTGAGTTGGTGTATGGGCTACGAGCTGGAGGTGGCGATGCTGAGCACAACTCGAATGGTGGCCTGTTTAACAACCAGACTGAATGTTTCGTCGTAGTCGACGCCTTCCTTTTGAGTGAATCCACAAACCACCCATCTTGCCTTGTAGCGCGCCAAAGAGTCGTCTTTGTGAAACTTGTGATGGAATATCCACTTGCCAGTGACCACGTTGACACCTGCAGGTTTGCGAACCGAAGACCACGTCGAGTTGTTGATTAAAGCATCATATTCATCACACATTGCATGTTGCCAATGGGGGTCCTTGAGTGCCGAGTCGTATGTGGGACGAATAGGTGAGATGGTGTTGGTTGTATGGGAAAGAAAGAGGCGTCGTAGTTGGCAAAAACCGGACTTGGCGCGAGTGCGCATTTTATGTGAATTTTGTGGCGGTGGAACGGGTTGGGCGTTTGCAGGAAGACGTGGCTGCGTAGGAGTGGTGGGCGCAGGAAGCGAGGTAGATGGCGTGGGGCCAGGTGCGGAAGAGGAAGGTCCGGGATCCGAGGACTGCGCGCTGGCACAGGCGGCACGTGCGGTCGTTTGGCGCGTGGAGGTAGGTGGTTGGGTAGTGGCGGCAGAATCGGTGGATGGGAGCGATCCGAGGCAGGTGGGGTCAGCGCGGATGGCGAGGGGGATTCGGTCGGCAGGTGCGGGTCGGGAGGAGCGCGAGGCGCAGGTGGGGATATGGCAGGCTGGCGGCCCGCAATTGGCGTGCATGGGGGTGTGCCGTCGGCCAAGGGTGGTAGGGCCGGGTACGAGGTAGGTGGGATTTCGGTGGAGATTCTGTTGGGATTTTCTGTGGCTGGGGAAGGAGCAACCGAGGGTGTATTTGTGTGATCGTATGGGAACACAGTTTCGTCAAAAACAACGTGATGAGAGACGATGACTTGGCGGGAGGATAGGTCATAGCATCTGTATCCTTTGTGCTCGAGGGGGTACCCGAGGAAGATGCAACGGACAGAGCATGGAGCGAGTTTGTGTGGCGACGTGGCGTAAAGATTTGGGAAGCATAGGCACGCAAACACACGAAGATGATCATAGGTGGGGTGCACGCCATGGAGGAGGAAGTATGGGGTGTGATCGTGAGCGGCACGGGACGGTCGACGGTTGAGGAGATACGTGTTGGAATTATGCCCTAGAGGCAATAATAAATATAGTTATTATTATAATTCTTGTATCAAGATAATCGTTTATTATCCATGCTATAATTGTATTGAATGAAGACTTATATACATGTGTGGATACATAGACAAAACACTGTCCCTAGCAAGCCTCTAGTTGGCTAGCCAGTTGATCAACGATAGTCAGTGTCTTCTGATTATGAACAAGGTGTTGTTGCTTGATAACTGGATCACGTCATTAGGAGAATCACGTGATGGACTAGACCCAAACTAATAGACGTAGCATGTTGATCGTGTCATTTTATTGCTACTGTTTTCTGCGTGTCAAGTATTTGTTTCTATGACCATAAGATCACATAACTCACTAACACCGGAGGAATACTTTGTGTGTATCAAACGTTGCAACGTAACTGGGTGACTATAAAAATGCTCTAGAGGTATCTCCGAAGGTGTTCGTTGAGTTAGTATGGATCAAGACTGGGATTTGTCACTCCGTGTGACGGAGAGGTATCTCGGGGCCCACTCGGTAATATAACATCACACACAAGCCTTGCAAGCAATGTGACTTAGTGTAAGTTGCGGGATCTTGTATTACGGAACGAGTAAAGAGACTTGCCGGTAAACGAGATTGAAATAGGTATACGGATACTGACGATTGAATCTTGGGCAAGTAACATACCGAAGGACAAAGGGAATGACATACGGGATTATATGAATCCTTGGCACTGAGGTTCAAACGATAAGATCTTCGTAGAATATGTAGGATCCAATATGGGCATCCAGGTCCCGCTATTGGATATTGACCGAGGAGTCTCTTGGGTCATGTCTACATAGTTCTCGAACCCGCAGGGTCTGCACACTTAAGGTTCGACGTTGTTTTATGCGTATTTGAGTTGTATGGTTGGTTACCGAATGTTGTTCGGAGTCCCGGATGAGATCACGGACGTCACGAGGGTTTCCGGAATGGTCCGGAAACGAAGATTGATATATAGGATGACCTCATTTGATTACCGGAAGGTTTTCGGAGTTACCGGGAATGTACCGGGAATGACGAATGGGTTCCGGGAGTTCAACGGGCGGGGGGGGGGGGCAACCCACCCCGGGGAAGCCCATAGGCATTGGGGTGCCGCACCAGCCCTTAGTGGGCTGGTGGGACAGCCCAAAGGAGCCCTATGTGCATTGGAAGAAAAATCAAAGAGAAAAGAAAAAAAAAGAAGGAGGTGGGAAAGGGAAGAAGGACTCCACCTTCCAAACCAAGTAGGACTCGGTTTGGGGGGGGGACCTTCCCCCCTTGGCTCGGCCGACCCCTTGGGAGTTCTTGGACCCCAAGGCAAGGCTCCCCCCTCTCCCTCCTATATATAGTGGGGTTTTAGGGCTGATTTGAGAAAACTTTTGCCACGGCAGCCCGGCCACATATCTCCACGGTTTTACCTCTAGATCGCATTTCTGCGGAGCTTGGGCGGAGCCCTGCTGAGACAAGATCATCACCAACCTCCGAAGCGCCGTCACGCTGCCGGAGAACTCTTCTACCTCTCCATCTCTCTTGCTGGATCAAGAAGGCTGAGATCATCGTTGAGTTGTACGTGTGCTGAACGCGGAGGTGCCGTTCGTTCGGCACTAGATCGTGGGACTGATCGCGGGATAGTTCGCGGGGCGGATCGAGGGACGTGAGGACGTTCCACTACATCAAACGCGTTCACTAACGCTTCTGTTGTACGATCTACAAGGGTACGTAGATCACACATCCCCTCTCGTAGATGGACATCACCATGATAGATCTTCGTGCGCGTAGGAAAATTTTTGTTTCCCATGCGACGTTCCCCAACAGTGGTATCAGAGCTAGGTTCATGCGTAGATGTCTTCTCGAGTAGAACACAAAAGTTTTTGTGGGCGGAGATGTGCGTTTTGCTGCCCTCCATAGTCTTTTCTTGATTTCGCGGTATTGTTGGATCGAAGCGGCTCGGACCGACATTACTCGTACACTTACGAGAGACTGGTTTCATCGCTACGAGTAACTCCGTTGCTCAAAGATGACTGGCGGGTGTCAGTTTCTCCAACTTTAGTTGAATCGGAATTGACCGAGGAGGTCCTTGGATGAGGTTAAATAGCAACTCATATATCTCCGTTGTGGTGTTTGCGTAAGTAAGATGCGATCCTACTAGATACCCATGATCACCACGTAAAACATGCAACAACAAAATTAGAGGATGTCTAACTTGTTTTTGAAGGGTATGCTTGTGATGTGATATGGCCAACGATGTGATGTGATATATTGGATGTATGAGATGATCATGTTGTAATAGATAATATCGACTTGCACGTCGATGGTACGGCAACCGGCAGGAGCCATAGGGTTGTCTTTATAACTAACGTTTTGTGCTTGCAGATGCGTTTACTATTTTACTAGGATGTAGCTTTAGTAGTAATAGCATGAGTAGCACGACAACCCCGATGGCGACACGTTGATGGAGATCATGGTGTGGCGCCGGTGACAAGAAGATCGTGCCGGTGCTTTGGTGATGGAGATCAAGGAGCACGTGATGATGGCCATATCATGTCACTTATGAATTGCATGTGATGTTCATCCTTTTATGCACCTTATTTTGCTTAGAACGACGGTAGCATTATGAGGTGATCTCTCACTAAAATTTCAAGACGAAATTGTGTTCTCCCCGACTGTGCACCGTTGCTACAGTTCGTCGTTTCGAGACACCACGTGATGATCGGGTGTGATAGACTCAACGTTCACATACAACGGGTGCAAAACAGTTGCGCACGCGGAACACTCGGGTTAAGCTTGACGAGCCTAGCATGTGCAGACATGGCCTCGGAACACATGAGACCGAAAGGTCGATCATGAATCATATAGATGATATGATTAGCATATGGATGCTTACCACTGAAACTATACTCAACTCACGTGATGATCGGACTTGAGCTAGTGTAAGTGGATCATGAACCACTCAAATGACTAGAGAGATGTACTTTTTGAGTGGGAGTTTAGCGAGTAATTTGATTAAGTTAAACTCTAATTATCTTGAACATAGTCTAAGTCCACTTTGAATATATTTGTGTTGTAGATATATTTGTGTTGTAGATCATGGCTCACGCGACAGCCACCCTGAATTTTAATACGTTCCTAGAGAAAGCTAAGTTGAAAGATGATGGAAGCAACTTTGTAGACTGGGCTCGTAATCTTAAGCTAATCTTACAAGCTGGGAAGAAGGATTATGTCCTTAATGCTGCGCTAGGAGATGAACCACCCGCTACGGCTGATCAGGAAGTTAAGAACGCTTGGTTAGCACGTAAGGAGGACTACTCAGTAGTTCAATGTGCAGTCTTGTATGGCCTAGAACCGGGACTTCAACGTCGCTTTGAGCGTCATGGAGCATTTGAGATGTTCCAAGAGTTGAAGTTTATCTTTCAGAAGAACGCCCGGATCGAGAGGTATGAGACCTCCGATAAATTCTATGCTTGCAAGATGGAGGAGAACTCGTCTGTCAGTGAACATGTGCTCAAAATGTCTGGGTACTAAAACCGTCTAGCTGAGCTGGGGATTGAACTCCCGCAAGAAGCTATCACTGACAGAATCCTTCAATCACTGCCACCAAGCTATAAAGGCTTTGTGTTGAACTACAACATACAAGGGATGAACAAGTCTCCCGACGAGTTGTTTGCGATGCTGAAAGTCGCAGAGTCTGAACTCCGGAAAGAGCATCAAGTGTTGATGGTGAATAAGACCACTAGTTTCAAGAGAAACGGCAAAGGCAAGAAGGGTAATTCAAAGAAGAGCGGCAAGCCTGTTGCCAATCCGACGAAGAAACCCAAAGTTGGACCTAAGCCTGAAACAGAGTGTTACTATTGCAAGGGTATGGGTCACTGGAAGCGCAATTGCCCCAAGTATCTGGCTGATAAGAAGGCGGCCAAAGAAAAATCAGGTATATTTGATATACATGTTATTGATGTGTACTTAACCAGCTCTCGTAGTAGTGCCTGGGTATTCGATACCGATTCTGTTGCTCATATTTGCAACTCGAAACAGGAACTGCGGAATAGACGAAGGCTGGCGAAAGATGAAGTGACGATGCACGTAGGAAATGGTTCCAAGGTTGACGCAATCGCCGTCGGCACAGTCTCGCTTCAGTTACCGTCAGGATTAGTCATGAACTTAAATCATTGTTATTTAGTGCCTGCGTTGAGCATGAACATTATATCTGGATCTTGTTTATTGCGAGACGGTTACTCTTTTAAGTCAAAGAATAATGGTTGTTCTATTTCTATGAGTAACATCTTTTATGGCCATGCACCCAATGTGAGAGGATTGTTCATATTGAATCTTGATAGTGATACACACATACATAACATTGAGACCAAAAGAGTTAGAGTTAACAATGATAGCGCCATATTTTTGTGGCACTGCCGGTTAGATCATATTGGTGTAAAGCGCATGAAAAACTCCATGCCGATGGACTTTTGGAGTCACTTCACTTTGATTCACTTGACACGTGCGAACCATACCTCATGGGCAAGATGACTAAAACCCCGTTCTCCGGAACAATGGAGCGTGCAAGTGACTTGTTGGAAATCATACATACCGATGTGTGTGCTCCGATGAGCGTAGAGGCACGCGGCGGATATCGTTATTTTCTCACCTTCACTGACGATTTGAGTGTTGGGGAACGTCGCATGGGAAACAAAAAATTTCCTACGCGCACGAAGACCTATCATGGTGATGTCCATCTACGAGAGGGGATGTTAGATCTACGTACCCTTGTAGACCGTACAGCAGAAGCGTTAAGAAACGCGGTTGATGTAGTGGAACGTCCTCACGTCCCTCGATCCGCCCCGTGAACCGTCCCGCGATCAGTCCCACGATCTAGTGCCGAACGGACGGCACCTCCGCGTTCAGCACACGTACAGCTCGACGATGATCTCGGCATTCTTGATCCAGCAAGAGAGACGGAGAGGTAGAAGAGTTCTCCGGCAGCGTGACGGCACTCCGGAGGTTGGTGATGATCTCGTCTCAGCAGGGCTCCGCCCGAGCTCCGCAGAAATGCGATCTAGAGGTAAAACCGTGGAGATATGTGGTCGGGCTGCCGTGGCAAAAGTTGTCTCAAATCAGCCCCAAAACCCCACTATATATAGGAGGGAGAGGGGGGAGCCTTGCCTTGGAGTCCAAGAACCCCCAAGGGGTCGGCCGAGCCAGGGGGGGGGAGGTCTCCCCCCCCCCCCCCAAACCGAGTCCTACTTGGTTTGGAAGGTGGAGTCCTTCTTCCCTTTCCCACCTCCTCCTTTTTTTTTCTTTTCTCTTTGATTTTTCTCCCAATGCCCATAGGGCTCCTTTGGTCTGTCCCACCAGCCCACTAAGGGCTGGTGCGGCACCCCCAATGCCTATGGGCTTCCCCGGGGTGGGTGCCCCCCGGTGAACTCCCGGAACCCATTCGTCATTCCCGGTACATTCCCGGTAACTCCGAAAACCTTCCGGTAATCAAATGAGGTCATCCTATATATCAATCTTCGTTTCCGGACCATTCCGGAAACCCTCGTGACGTCCGTGATCTCATCCGGGACTCCGAACAACATTCGGTAACCAACCATATAACTCAAATACGCATAAAACAACGTCGAACCTTAAGTGTGCAGACCCTGCGGGTTCGAGAACTATGTAGACATGACCCGAGAGACTCCTCGGTCAATATCCAATAGCGGGACCTGGATGCCCATATTGGATCCTACACATTCTACGAAGATCTTATCGTTTGAACCTCAGTGCCAAGGATTCATATAATCCCGTATGTCATTCCCTTTGTCCTTCGGTATGTTACTTGCCCGAGATTCGATCGTTAGTATCCGCATACCTATTTCAATCTCGTTTACCGGCAAGTCTCTTTACTCGTTCCGTAATACAAGATCCCGCAACTTACATTAAGTGACATTGCTTGCAAGGCTTGTGTGTGATGTTGTATTACCGAGTGGGCCCCGAGATACCTCTCCGTCACACGGAGTGACAAATTCCAGTCTCGATCTATACTAACTCAACGAACACCTTCGGAGATACCTGCAGAGCATCTTTATAGTCACCCAGTTACGTTGCGACGTTTGATACACACAAAGCATTCCTCCGGTGTCCGTGAGTTATATGATCTCATGGTCATAGGAACAAATACTTGACACGCAGAAAACAGTAGCAACAAAATGACACGATCAACATGCTACGTCTATTAGTTTGGGTCTAGTCCATCACATGATTCTCCTAATGATGTGATCCCGTTATCAAGTGACAACACTTGCCTATGGCCAGGAAACCTTGACCATCTTTGATCAACGAGCTAGTCAACTAGAGGCTTACTAGGGACAGTGTTTTGTCTATGTATCCACACAAGTATTGTGTTTCCAATCAATACAATTATAGCATGGATAATAAACGATTATCATGAACAAAGAAATATAATAATAACTAATTTATTATTGCCTCTAGGGCATATTTCCAACATTGAGTAGATATGGTTATGTCTACGTAATGAAGCACAAGTCTGAAACATTTGAAAAGTTCAAGCAATTTCAGAGTGAAGTTGAAAACCATCGTAACAAGAAGATCAAGTTCCTACGATCTGATCGTGGGGGTGAATATCTGAGTTTCGAGTTTGGTGCTCACTTAAGACAATGTGGAATTGTTTCACAGTTAACACCGCCTGGGACACCACAGCGTAATGGTGTGTCCGAACGTCGTAATCGTACTTTATTAGAGATGGTGCGATCTATGATGTCTCTTACCGATTTGCCATTATCATTTTGGGGTTATGCATTAGAAACAGCTGCATTCACTTTAAATAGGGCACCATCAAAATCCGTTGAGACGACACCATACGAACTGTGGTATGGCAAAAGGCCAAAGTTGTCGTTTCTTAAAGTTTGGGGATGTGATGCTTATGTCAAAAAGCTTCAGCTTGAAAAGCTGGAACCCAAAGCGGAAAAGTGCATCTTCATAGGTTACCCAAAAGAGACAGTTGGGTACACCTTCTATCTCAAATCCGAGGGCAAAGTGTTTGTTGCTAAAAACGGAGCTTTTCTCGAGAAGGAGTTTCTCTCGAGAGAATTGAGTGGGAGGAAGATAGAACTTGATGAGGTTGTCGAACCTCTTATCCCTCTATATGGTGGCGCAGGGCAAGGGGAAACCTCTGTCGTTGCGACGCCGGTTGAGGAGGAAGTTAATGATGATGATCATGAAACTCCGGTTCAAGTTTCTGTCGAACCACGCAGGTCGACGAGACCACGTGCTGCTCCAGAGTGGTACGGTAATCCCGTCTTGTCAATCATGTTGTTAGACAACAATGAACCTGCAAATTATGAAGAAGCAATGGTGGGCCCAGATTCCAACAAATGGCTAGAAGCCATGAAGTCCGAGATAGGATCCATGTATGAGAACAAAGTGTGGACTTTGGAGGTACTACCTGAGGGCCGCAAGGCTGTTCAGAACAAATGGATCTTTAAGAGGAAGATGGACGCTGACGGCAATGTGACCGTTTATAAAGCTCGACTTGTGGCAAAGGGTTTTTCACAAGTTCAAGGAGTTGACTACGATGAGACATTCTCACCCGTAGCGATGCTTAAGTCCGTCAGAATCATGTTAGCAATAGCTGCATTTTTCGATTATGAAATCTGGCTGATGGATGTCAAAACGGCGTTCCTTAACGGTTTCCTTAAGGAAGAGTTGTATATGATGCAACCCGAAGGTTTTGTCGATCCTAAGAATGCTAACAAGGTGTGCAAGCTCCAGCGATCCATTTATGGACTGGTGCAAGCATCTCGGAGTTGGAACAAACGCTTTGATGAGGTGATCAAAGCATTTGGGTTTATACAAGTGGTTGGAGAATCTTGTATTTACAAGAAAGTGAGTGGGAGCTCTGTGGCGTTTCTAATATTATATGTGGATGACATATTGCTGATTGGAAACAACGTAGAGTTTTTGGAGATCATAAAGGATTACTTGAATAAAAGTTTCTCTATGAAGGACCTAGGAGAAGTTGCTTACATTCTAGGCATTAAGATCTACAGGGATAGATCAAAACGCCTGATAGGACTTTCACAAAGCACATACCTTGATAAAGTTTTGAAGAGGTTCAAAATGGAACCGCCCAAGAAAGGGTTCTTGCCAGTTTTACAAGGTACGAGATTGAGTAAGACTCAGTGCCCAGCAACTGATGAAGATAGAGAGCATATGCGCTCCGTCCCCTATGCTTCAGCCATAGGTTCTATCATGTATGCAATGCTGTGCACTAGACCGGACGTTAGCCTGGCCATAAGTATGGCAGGTAGGTTCCAGAGTAATCCAGAAGTGGATCACTGGACGGCGGTCAAGAATATCATGAAGTACCTGAAAAGGACTAAGGATATGTTTCTCGTGTATGGAGGTGACGAAGAGCTCGCCGTAAAAGGTTACGTCGATGCAAGCTTTGACACAGATCCGGACGACTCTAAGTCACAAACCGGATACGTATTTATTCTTAATGGGGGTGCGGTAAGCTGGTGCAGTTCCAAGGAGAGCGTCGTAGCAGATTCTACATGTGAAGCGGAGTACATGGCTGCCTCGGAGGCGGCTAAGGAGGGTGTTTGGATGAAGCAATTCATGACGGATCTTGGAGTGGTGCCAAGCGCACTGAATCCAATAACCTTGTTCTGTGATAACACGGGTGCCATTGCCCTAGCAAAGGAACCACGGTTTCACAAGAAGTCCAGACACATCAAACGACGCTTCAACCTCATCCGCGACTACGTCGAAGGGGAGGACGTAAATATATGCAAAGTGCACACGGATCTGAATGTAGCAGACCCGCTGACTAAACCTCTTCCACGGGCAAAGCATGATCAACACCAGAACTGTATGGGTGTTAGATTTATTACAATGTAATTCGCATGATGATGTGAGGGCTAGATTATTGACTCTAGTGCAAGTGGGAGACTCTTGGAATTATGCCCTAGAGGCAATAATAAATATAGTTATTATTATAATTCCTGTATCAAGATAATCGTTTATTATCCATGCTATAGTTGTATTGAATGAAGACTTATATACATGTGTGGATACATAGACAAAACACTGTCCCTAGCAAGCCTCTAGTTGGCTAGCCAGTTGATCAACGATAGTCAGTGTCTTCTAATTATGAACAAGGTGTTGTTGCTTGATAACTGGATCACGTCATTAGGAGAATCACGTGATGGACTAGAGCCAAACTAATAGACGTAGCATGTTGATCGTGTCATTTTGTTGCTACTGTTTTCTGTGTGTCAAGTATTTGTTCCTATGACCATGAGATCATATAACTCACTGACACCGGAGGAATACTTTGTGTGTATCAAACGTCGCAACGTAACTGGGTGACTATAAAGATGCTCTATAGGTATCTCCGAAGGTGTTCGTTGAGTTAGTATGGATCAAGACTGGGATTTGTCACTCCGTGTGACGGAGAGGTATCTCGGGGCCCACTCGGTAATACAACATCACACACAAGCCTTGCAAGCAATGTGACTTAGTGTAAGTTGCGGGATCTTGTATTACGGAACGAGTAAATAGACTTGCCGGTAAACGAGATTGAAATAGGTATACGGATAATGACGATCGAATCTCGGGCAAGTAACATACCGAAGGACAAAGGGAATGACATACGGGATTATATGAATCCTTGGCACTGAGGTTCAAACGATAAGATCTTCGTAGAATATGTAGGATCCAATATGGGCATCCAGGTCCCGCTATTGGATATTGACCGAGGAGTCTCTCGGGTCATGTCTACATAGTTCTCGAACCCGCAGGGTCTGCGCACTTAAGGTTCGACGTTGTTTTATGCGTATTTGAGTTGTATGGTTGGTTACCGAATGTTGTTTGGAGTCCCGGATGAGATCACGGATGTCACGAGGGTTTCCGGAATGGTCCGGAAACGAAGATTGATATATAGGATGACCTCATTTGATTACCGGAAGGTTTTCGGAGTTACCGGGAATGTACCGGGAATGACGAATGGGTTTCGGGAGTTCACCGGGGGGGGGCAACCCACCCCGGGGAAGCCCATAGGCGTTGGGGGTGCCGCACCAGCCCTTAGTGGGCTGGTGGGACAGCCCAAAGGAGCCCTATGCGCATTGGATGAAAAATCAAAGAGAAAAGAAAACAAAGAAGGAGGTAGGAAAGGGAAGAAGGACTCCACCTTCCAAACCAAGTAGGACTCGGTTTGGGGGGGGGGAGACCTTCCCCCCTTGGCTCGGCCTGTTGGAAATATGCCCTAGAGGCAATAATAAATTAGTTATTATTATATTTCTTTGTTCATGATAATCGTTTATTATCCATGCTATAATTGTATTGATTGGAAACACAATACTTGTGTGGATACATAGACAAAACACTGTCCCTAGTAAGCCTCTAGTTGACTAGCTCGTTGATCAAAGATGGTCAAGGTTTCCTGGCCATAGGCAAGTGTTGTCACTTGATAACGGGATCACATCATTAGGAGAATCATGTGATGGACTAGACCCAAACTAATAGACGTAGCATGTTGATCGTGTCATTTTGTTGCTACTGTTTTCTGCGTGTCAAGTATTTGTTCCTATGACCATGAGATCATATAACTCACGGACACCGGAGGAATGCTTTGTGTGTATCAAACGTCGCAACGTAACTGGGTGACTATAAAGATGCTCTGCAGGTATCTCCGAAGGTGTTCGTTGAGTTAGTATAGATCGAGACTGGAATTTGTCACTCCGTGTGACGGAGAGGTATCTCGGGGCCCACTCGGTAATACAACATCACACACAAGCCTTGCAAGCAATGTCACTTAATGTAAGTTGCGGGATCTTGTATTACGGAACGAGTAAAGAGACTTGCCGGTAAACGAGATTGAAATAGGTATGCGGATACTAACGATCGAATCTCGGGCAAGTAACATACCGAAGGACAAAGGGAATGACATACGGGATTATATGAATCCTTGGCACTGAGGTTCAAACGATAAGATCTTCGTAGAATGTGTAGGATCCAATATGGGCATCCAGGTCCCGCTATTGGATATTGACCGAGGAGTCTCTCGGGTCATGTCTACATAGTTCTCGAACCCGCAGGGTCTGCACACTTAAGGTTCGACGTTGTTTTATGCGTATTTGAGTTATATGGTTGGTTACCGAATGTTGGTCACCAACCTCCGGAGCGCCGTCACGCTGCCGGAGAACTCTTCTACCTCTCCGTCTCTCTTGCTGGATCAAGAAGGCCGAGATCATCGTCGAGCTGTACGTGTGCTGAACGCGGAGGTGCCGTCCATTCGGTACTAGATCGTGGGACTGATCGCGGGATTGTTCGCGGGGCGGATCGAGGGACGTGAGGACGTTCCACTACATCAACCGCGTTCTCTAACGCTTCTGCTGTACGATCTACAAGGGTACGTAGATCACTCATCCCCTCTCGTAGATGGACATCACCATGATAGGTCTTCGTGCGCGTAGGAAAATTTTTGTTTCCCATGCGACGTTCCCCAACACGGCCGACCCCTTGGGAGTTCTTGGACCCCAAGGCAAGGCTCCCCCATCTCCCTCCTATATATACTGGGGTTTTAGGGCTGATTTGAGACAACTTTTGCCACGGCAGCCCGACCACATATCTCCACGGTTTTACCTCTAGATCGCGTTTCTGGGGAGCTCGGGTGGAGCCCTGCTGAGACAAGATCATCACCAACCTCCAGAGCGCCGTCACGCTGCCGGAGAACTCTTCTACCTCTCCGTCTCTCTTGCTGGATCAAGAAGGCCGAGATCACCGTTGAGCTGTACGTGTGCTGAACGCGGAGGTGCCGTCCGTTCGGCACTAGATCGTGGGACTGATCGCGGGATAGTTCGCGGGGCAGATCGAGGGACGTGAGGACGTTCCACTACATCAACCGCGTTCACTAACGCTTCTGCTGTACGGTCTACAAGGGTACGTAGATCACACATCCCCTCTCGTAGATGGACATCACCATGATAGGTCTTCGTGCGCGTAGGAAATTTTTTGTTTCCCATGCGACGTTCCCCAACAATACGTGGCGGTGTGGAGGGCTTCGACCCAGAAGGGAGGGGAAGGTGAGCTTGGAGAAGTAATGTGCGAACTATGTCGTTGGTTGTGCGAAGGAGCCGCTCAGCCTTGCCATTTTGGGGCGAGGTGTGAGGACAGGAGAACCGGTAAGCAATGTCGTTGGTGGAGAAGAAGGAGCGGAGGGTGGAGTTAATGAACTCACCGCCATTATCACATTGCAAAGCTTTAACGATGACGCTATATTGGGTGCGAATGTAAGAGAAAAAGCGAAGGAGGGTGATCGATGCGTCGAACTTGTTTCGTAGGGGAAATGACCAGGAAAAATGCGTATAATCATCCAACACAATCAGCTAATATTGATAAGCAGAGAAGCTTACAAAGGGACTTGTCCAGAGATCACAATGTAGAAGCTCAAACGGAGCAAAAGTGTGGCTATGAGAAGAAGAGAAGGGAAGACGTGGTTGGCGTCCTAATTGGCAGCCCTGGCACGGTGTGTGCACAGGTTTATTACATGGAGAAAGAAAATCATGCGACGCTAAGGTGGAAATAACATGGGGGCTTGGGTGGCCGAGCCGACGGTGCCACACATCGGTAGTGGAGATGATGGTGGAGAGGGCGGTGTGCCAAGCCTTATCGTTGGCTATGAAGGGATTAAGGTCGCCGGAGCTAGCGGAGATCATGATGACCTTCTTGGTTCGAAGATCCTTCACAAGAAAACCAAATGGATAAAATTCAATGGAGCATGAATTATCTTTGGTGAATTGACGAACAAAGATGAGACTAGTAACTATATGGGGATAGAAGAGAACATCTTTGAGGTGGAAGTTGTGTGGCCGAAGGGTGGTGGAGCAAGAGGCATAGATGGGTAAGTGTGTGCCATTGCCAACAACAATGCTAGACGAATGATGCTTTAAAGAAGAGCTCGAGAGATCTATGTGACCAGGGTTGCCGGTGACGTGGGACGGAGCGCCACTGTCGAGGTACCATTCGTGCGGAGCGGACTGGCTGTTAGGGAAGTTGTTGGCGCTGTAGGAAGCTTGCAGCATGGCGAGGTGATCCCAGGATGGCTGCTGGGGGAAGGTGGCGCGTTGTAGCCGGAGACACGCAGCGGGTACGCGTGGGGGTGGGAGCCTTGAGCGGGGCCGAGCACGCTGGCGGAGTTGGGAGGGACCCAGCCAGGGCGCGAGTTGGGGATGGCCATGCCATAAGGTGCGGAGAACCCCATGTAAGGGTTGTACGACAGGGATGGAGGAGCGCCGCGGCCCCCTGATCGCCACGGCTGCGCCCGCGCCCACGCCCGCGACCACCCGAATCAACGTCGTCCTGACGATTGCCGAAGCCGCGCCCCGGCTGAGATCCAGTGCCGCGATCGGAGCCGCGGCCGATGGTGCGGTAGCCAGAGGAGCCGCCAGAGGCAGGGGTGGTGCCAAAGGGACCACCGCTCTCGGCGACGGCGAGGATGGTGACTGGTTCGTCGGCGACGCGTTGAGCGAGGTTCTCCTCAGCGAGCTTCAGGCGAGAGAAGACTGTCTCGAACGGGGAAGAGGGACGGTGTCCCCGAGGACGACGCGGATGGTGTCGAGGCGCTTGTCGATCCCGTGAAGAAACTGGGTGGTGAGATCCACCTCAGTGACGGCATGATCGATGTCTGCCAGCCCGGCGGTGAGTAGCTTCATGCGACGGGCGTACTCGGCGACGGAGAGGTCGCCTTGCCGTAGATTGCGGTACTGCCGGTTGAGCATAATGTATCGGGCCGCACGGTTCGCCAGGAAGTAGTCACGGATGCGATGCCAGAGATCGAAGGTGGTGGTAGCCCCGGCGACGTGGTCGACGAGGTTGTCAGCGAGGGTGGCGTAGATCCAGAGAACGATGTGGGCGTCGATCTCGCGCTGTTGAGGGGTGGCGGTGGCGGGGAGAGGCTGCTCGATGTACTGGGCGACACCGTAGCGGATGAGGACGAGCAGGAAGAAGGACTTCCATTTGTGGTAGTTATGGTCGTTGGGGTTTAGGAGAAACTTGATGTGGTTTTGAATACTATCGAGGAAGATCGGATGACGCGGAGCCGGCGGCAGGGAGGACGGCACCGGGGCCGGGAGAGATGAGAAGAGAGGCGCAAAGTGGGAGGGTGGTGTTGGTGATGCGCCGCTGTGGGCCGAGGGAGCGGTGTCGAAGATGAAGGGAGAGGCGGCGGCCGCAGTGGTGCCGTCGCTGGTGGCCGAGCTGGAGGTGATCGTCGGCGAGGGAGCGGAGCTGGCGCCCTGGGAGGCGGCGGCGTCGGGGGTGGGGAGGTCGGCCATGGGTGTGATGTCTGATACCAAGTAGGAAGGAAAGATTATCACTTGTGTATTGAGCCTCCTGTTCCTCACCTCTCTCTCTTATACACATGAGTTGGTTACATGGTCCTATCTAAGTGGCACGCAGGCCAGGGCATGGGAGTGGTGGATGTTATATACATGAAGTAGTGTAGTTACATCACTAGTGGTACAACATGTGTTAACAGACTGGAGGGTAGTTTAGTTGTTGGAAGTGCATCGATGTAGCACGGGCGGTAAGGAAACGCAGCGTAGATGCCATGAGCTTGTTGGCAAGGGGATGTAGCGACCAGCCATCCTAGATATTGCATCCTGGAGGTGCTAAGATGATATGCCACAACACCATCAATAGTTCGGAAAAGCACCACTTCCTTGTGCGGATGCAATCCTATAATCCTGTAACTCCCAAACTCCTCGTCCCCAAGGGGTGCGGCTCTTTCATCCAGGTCAACAAAGTTATCCTCATCAGAGTCCCAAGAGTATTTGAAATCCTCATCGCTTTTGAATTTCCCTTCTTCATCTTCATCTTCGGGTGCATCTTCACCAGGACCATCACCGTAAACATCGTTTGTGCCATCGAACTGATCCGCCTCATGGATGCCTTCTTCATCATCCTCAGTGCGGCTACTACTATCATCAATAGTGTCAGTTTGTTCATCTTCCTCGTAATCTATTAATTCCTTAGAGTTACAAGGTTCGAACAAGCTAAGTAAGGTTTCGTTGTGCTCGACCGCCTCCCACGGCACGCTAGGATCCATCACCCATTGTACTTGATGGTTGTAAGGACTAAGATCAACATTGTGTGCTAGCACCCACCCAATTTGGCCGTCAGTTGATTCTGTAAGTGTCCATACATGTAGTTGGAATTTGTCAAGCGCCACATAGCGAACTCCTCCCTCGTGGCTCGCTAAGATGGACCTGTAAGGTAGTTCATACAGATCTAGATATTTTTCATCATCGTAGGCTTTTGTCGGCAGTTGAGCCATGTCGTACACCCCATTCGAGTTGTGGAGGATCATAATGATGTTGCTCCAGCAATGTACGTAGAGCGACCCTTGCCAGTACTCAGCTGACTTCCATATCTGCACATAAGTAGGGTGTGGCGCAGCCAGCGTGTCATAGAGGGCCCCAAGGGCACAACGCCCTGGCACAAACTCGCGGCTCACCCATTGATTGGTTTGTGACGAGAACACCAATATAGAAATCACCTTATCTTGATCATCGGCCCCTGGCATCTCTTGTTGCTCTAGCGGTGAAACCTTTCTTTGTTCCTCAGCTAACACATCTATTCTTGGTAGAGGCGATGAGTCAGACTCTCCCACATCATCAAAAAGCCCTTTGATGTGTAACTCATCTTGGTCTTCTTCAGACATTTGCTCTTCTTCCAATAATTTGGGTAACTGTGGTTCGACATTTTTCACGTCCTTGTGTGGCTGGATCTTTTCTTGGGCGTTCTGGACCATTCGAGTTGGAAGGAGGAATAGCTCATGGTGAGGTGACACGGTCGGGTCGAAGGCGAGGAACATAGCGTCGTGGTACCGCCATCGATCCTTGTTCGGCAGTAGTGGAACCGCAACGCATCGTACTGTCGCCGGGTTACAGATGTAATAATTATGGTTAAAATTGCGCTCGAGTAGAAGGAGGCCGTTGCAGTGGTGGCGCACTGAAAACTTGTGATGCTGAAAGATAGGATGCCGGAAGACGGGTCCATCATCAGTTCCACCATTTAGCTGCCCTGAACGCGCCGGCACCGACGGGGCGAAGAAGGAGGATTCATCTTCGCATCCATAGATGTTGGTGAAGATGCCGGGGAAGGATCCCCGAGGGAAGAAGTATGGAAAGAGGAGCTTGTGGGCGTCGACGATTGAGCGCCACGCACGACAGACTTGCCGGGACTTTGTGAGGGCGCGGCAGGGGAGGCGGCTGAGGATGTGGAGGAGCACGTCATAGGGGAAGCAGATGCCATTGCCGTTGCCATCGGTCCTGTCGTCCATCTGGCCGGCCGTCGAGTCCTGTAGATCAACTCGAGAAGGCGGGGATGGAACTAGGACGAGCACACGATTAGGTTGCGGCGACCGATCGAGTAGCTGCTAGCTTAATTAGGTAGGTGCATTGACCCCGTGGGAGCTGCTGAGTCCGAGCCGGAGCCGCGTAACGTGTTCAACTCAACATCCAATAGAACTTTTTTTTTGCGCGCGAGGAACATCCAATAGAACTTACTAGCAAAAGGGCCCGTGCGTTGCAACGGGAGAAAAAAATGTCACACGTTTTTAATCTTATTATAATCATTTTAATTTATTAAAATAATAAGCTAACTAACTAATGTAGTTAGTCATATCCTATTTTGTTGAGAAATCAACCCGTCCATTGTTAATTCCATCATGATGAGAAATTGAGCGGGACAAGCAAAGCAAAACAAAGAGGCTACGTGAATTGATCAATGGACTGTTATCTTATTTCACTCATGGGGTAGAGAATGTGGGATCAGATGACAAACTAAAGGTGGTGTTCCATTCTCTCTCTCTACAACAATGCAATCTTACATTAAATACATTCATTCATCAGCAAATAAATTCCCACAAAACAAAATTTCTTGTCGGTGCTTGATACACGGTTGGAGGCATGGGGAGGGGATCTGACCAGATGAAGAGTTCCTGTCGGAGGAGGGGTTACGATGAGGGGAGCAAGGTTTAGGCGCCTCTATCTGGCCATAAGGAGTCGTCGTTGCCGCGCCATAACCTCGGAGTTCTCCGTGTGAGCCATGGAGGCCCGCCTCCACCTGCTAGTACTTCGCGCCGACGCGCCTTATCCGCGTGTTGCCGCCTTTCTGCATCGAGCAGATGCATCATCCCAAGTCGTTGTAGCTGTCGAGTTGATTTGATCCAGAAGTTGTGCTCGAGCGCCGAAACGGGGGCAGCAAGCGGGCAAAGGTACGGCCGCGGAGGCGGGTGAGTTGAGATCGACAGCAGTGGTGGTTGAGGTCGGCCGGGGCGGCGAGTGGTGTGGCAGCGGCCTGGGCACATGCCAGGGTGGACCAGGGTCGATGCGATGCGCTCGAGCGCCGCAATGGTGTCAGTGAGCAGGGAGAGGTACAGCCGCGGAGGCGGGTGGGTTGAGATCGGCAGCGGTGGCGGTTGAGGTCGGCTGCGGCGGCAAGTGGTGTGGCGGCGGCCTGGGCACAGGCCAGGGTGGCCCAGAGTCGACGGGAGGAGGCGATGCGTATGGCTATAATTTTTGCAGCGAATCGTTTTTCTCTTTTGCGTTGCAGATAAATGATGAAGCGCGCGTTGAATAACAAAAATTACAGGAGCTTTTTTATAAAAATGATGTGGTGGGTTTTCCGATGAAAACAATAGCCGCTTTTTTATTAGGTATATAGATAGTACTCTTTTTACTGAAATACTACCACAATATGATGCTTTCAACATGTATGCTACCACAACTAAGAGCAACTCTAGCAAACCCGCAAAATCTCGACCCGTAAAACGCGTTTGCGGTTTCACGAATATCTCGTTTACAGGTCGAAAATGAGCGCGGCCGAACAGAAACCGTAAATGAAACTGCATAATTTGAAGGGAAAAGTTTAGGTTCAGCCGACGGATGGCACGCGAGCGATCCGCCGGCTCCTCTATACGACGCGTGTTTCTTTTCCTGTAACTTTACATGTGTTGCAAAATTTTCCTCCACAACAATACACACGTTGCAAAAAGATAAAAACGAAGAAAACGTCGAAACATGCGCAAGGAAAAAAACTGCAACAAAGCGATTGTTTCAGAAACTCGAGCGTTGTTTCAGGAATTACCGGATGCCCAACCGAAGCGCGCGCGAAGAAAAAGAAACTACAACAAAGCGATTGTTTCAGAAACTTGAGCGTTGTTTCAGGAATTACCGGGTGCCCAGCCGAAGCGTGCACGGAGAAAAAACACTGCAACAAAGCGATTGTTTCAGAAACTCGAGCGTTGTTTTAGGAATTACCGGGTACCCAGCCGAAGCGCGCGTGAAGAAAAAAAAGTTGCAACAAAGCGATTGTTTCAGAAACTCGAGCATCGTTTCAGGAATTAGGCCAAAGCCTCGCGTGCGGATCGGATGGATGAGATCGGCTGGATGCACCAAATCAAATGGCTGTGAAGGTGGTGGATCATTGGAAATAATCCGCCGGTGGACGCGTAGCGTTGCCCTAATTTGAAAATATAGTTGTTGGAATTATGCCCTAGAGGCAATAATAAATATAGTTATTATTATAATTCCTGTATCAAGATAATAGTTTATTATCCATGCTATAATTGTATTGAATGGAGACTCATTTACATGTGTGGATACATAGACAAAACACCGTCCCTAGCATGCCTCTAGTTGGCTAGCCAGTTGATCAATGATAGTCAGTGTCTTCTGATTATGAACAAGGTGTTGTTGCTTGATAACTGGATCACGTCATTAGGAGAATCACGTGATGGACTAGACCCAAACTAATAGACGTAGCATGTTGATCGTGTCATTTTGTTGCTACTGTTTTCTGCGTGTCAAGTATTTATTCCTATGACCATGAGATCATATAACTCACTGACACCGGAGGAATGCTTTGTGTGTATCAAACGTCGCAACGTAACTGGGTGACTATAAAGATGCTCTACAGGTATCTCCGAAGGTGTTAGTTGAGTTAGTATGGATCAAGACTGGGATTTGTCACTCCGTGTGACGGAGAGGTATCTCGGGGCCCACTCGGTAATACAACATCACACACAAGCCTTGCAAGCAATGTAACTTAGTGTAAGTTGCGGGATCTTGTATTACGGAACGAGTAAATAGACTTGCCGGTAAAACGAGATTGAAATAAGTATGCGGATACTGACGATCGAATCTCGGGCAAGTAACATACCGAAGGACAAAGGGAATGACATACGGGATTATACGAATCCTTGGCACTGAGGTTCAAACGATAAGATCTTCGTAGAATATGTAGGATCCAATATGGGCATCCAGGTCCCGCTATTGGATATTGACCGAGGAGTCTCTCGGGTCATGTCTACATAGTTCTCGAACCCGCAGGGTCTGCACACTTAAGGTTCGACGTTGTTTTATGCGTATTTGAGTTATATGGTTGGTTACCGAATGTTGTTCGGAGTCCCGGATGAGATCACGAACGTCACGAGGGTTTCCGGAATGGTCCGAAAACGAAGATTGATATATAGGATGACCTCATTTGATTACCGGAAGGTTTTCGGAGTTACCGGGAATGTACCGGGAATGACGAATGGGTTCCAGGAGTTCACCGGGGGGGCAACCCACCCCGGGGAAGCCCATAGGCATGTGGGGAGCCACACCAGCCCTTAGTGGGCTGGTGGGACAGCCCACAAGTGTCCAATGCGCCAAGAGAAGAAAAATCAAGAGGAAAGAAAAAAAAGGAAGGAGGTGGGAAGGAAGGGGGACTCCTCCCACCAAACCAAGTCCAACTCGGTTTGGGGGGGGGGCAGTCCTCCCCCCTTGGCTCGGCCGACTCCTTGGGGGTCCTTGGACCCCAAGGCAAGGCCCCCCTCCCTCCCACCTATATATACGGAGGTTTTAGGCTGATTTGAGACGACTTTCTCACGGCTGCCCGACCACATACCTCCACGGTTTTTCCTCTAGGTCGCGTTTCTGCGGAGCTCGGGCGGAGCCCTGCTGAGACAAGGTCATCACCAACCTCCGGAGCGCCGTCACTCTGCCGGAGAACTCTTCTACCTCTCCGTCTCTCTTGCTGGATCAAGAAGGTTGAGATCATCGTCGAGCTGTACGTGTGCTGAACGCGGAGGTGTCGTCCGTTCGATACTAGATCGTGGGACTGATCGCGGGGCGGATCGAGGGACGTGAGGACGTTCCACTACATCAACCGCGTTCTCTAACGCTTCTGCTGTACGATCTACAAGGGTACGTAGATCACTCATCCCCTCTCGTAGATGGACATCACCATGATAGGTCTTCGTGCGCGTAGGAAATTTTTTGTTTCCCATGCGACGTTCCCCAACAATAGTTTCGCGGGAAGTTCATACTACATATTACATATATTACATACTACATACTACATCAGTGCGAGCTTAGTCCTCCTCGTCGGAGCTGCCGAGATCGATGTACATCGCCTTCTGCTCCTCGCGGATGCGCCGCCACTCGTCGTCCTCCGCCTTGGCGGCGAGGTTGGCCTCGACTGCGTGCCGCCACTGGAGGTCTTCGATCTCCTCGTCGTGGCTCCGGCGCTCCGCCTCCTCGTGCAAGCTACGCTCGGCAATGGCGGCCGCAACCGCGTCCACGTCGGTGATGAAGTCCTCCTGCCGACGACTCCGTGGCGGCCGAGCTGCTCGGGCTCCTCCTTGACGACGACGACGTCCTCCGGCTCCTCCGACCACTGCCTCTTCACAGGGAGAAGGCGCGCAGAAGAGGAGGAGCTACCGAAGTAGGACGAGCCCGCGGCCGAGGACGAGCCCGCGGCGACATGCCGACGGTCGTACTCCTCCGTCTTCCGGACAAGGAAACTTGCCGGCGGCGACATGCCGTGGTTGGTCTACCTCCGGGCCCCGCGCTTCCTCACGGCGTCCGAGCGGACGCGCTGCTCGCGCTCCGGGTCGCTTCCGCAGCCGGATCGGCTGCCGGAGCCGCGTCCGGAGTTCCACATTGTGGCTGGAGGCGGGGGAGGTGGTCGCCGGCGGCGAGAAATGTGGAGAAGGGGTGGGGAATCGCGGGGGCTCGATGGCGACGGGGGATAGAGTTTTGACCCGCAAACGCGCCGCGGAACCGTAGATATAGTGATCGGGACGTGCGTTTTGCGGGCCGCGGCAAAAAATTTTACGGACCGGACGAGTACGCGGGCTCTGTTTTGACCGGAAAAATGGACCGAAACCGCATACTCGCCGGAATTTTACGGGTTTGCCTATTTTACGGGGTCTGCTAAAGTTGCTCTAATCAAAGTGGTCGTCATATTAAAGCATCTTCAACAGACGCACGGATGTGCACGTGTAAAAAAAATTTGCAACACGAAAATAGCCTTTTTAACGCGATGAACTGATGTTTTTCTTTACCAAAAGCGCTTTCCTATTACGCGTCGCAGGTAGCGTTCCAGTGGTGCTAAATTTCAGCGCGGGTCCAGCACAAACACACTTCTCACTCAAACATAGAACAAAAAAGATCAAACGCACACAAAGTAAATCAATAATAAATAGTTTAATTATTATTACAGCTCAAACAAATAATTTATTTTCAACACAACAAATAATTCATGAATAATACGATAAATAGGTCATGAATATTACAACAAATAGTTCATACAACATCGAACTAGTGTTGTTGCCCATTTCATGACCACCACTCCTCGATTAGATTCTTTTAATACTCATCACGTGTTTCGTCACATCGAATGGCATGATAGGAGGCAACAAAATGGTCCACCCTCGCAGCACTCCTTTGCACTCGCACGAGTTGTCCCATCAACTCATACTAAGAATAGTCTAAATCTTACCCACACTCATTCTTGATGATCATATTATGCATGATCACACAAGCGTTCATGATGTATCAAAGGGTCTTTTGACCCCAAAATCTAGCCGGTCCTCTCACAATAGTAAATTAGGCTTGCAAAATCTCAAAAACTCTCTTCACATCTTTCTAGCCGCCGCTTGAGAATTTTGGAAATCAAGATTTTTCTTACCTTGCGGTGCCTTCAACGACTTCACAAATGTTTGCCACCTTGGATAAATGTCATCCACAAGATAGTAGTCGTAGTTGTATGTGTGGCCATTTGCTACAAACTCCACCAGTTGAGTTTCGCCATTTGCAATCCTATTCATGAGTGGTGACCGTTGAATAACATTGATGTCATTACAAGATCATGGCATTCCGAAAATAGCATGCCAAATCCAAGTCTCATGATCGCCCCCTGCTTTAAGGATTATAGAAGTGGAAAGCTTTTTCTTGCAATGGAATTGACCCAAGCATACCTGGGAATCCATGAGATTTGTTGAACTCCAAAAGCCTTGCGATGTCTTCAACATTAGGAGCTCTCAAATATTCTGGACCAAACACCACTAGTAGAAAACATGGCTTCAGTTTTTGCCAGATTCGATCAACAGTCCCGGTTGACTTACGAACCGGACTAATTATTGTATCAGTCCCGGTTCGAGCGACCAGGATGCCGGTCGGGCCTCGATGAACACCAATCCCGGTTCGTGTGGGACCTTTAGTCCCGGTTCCAACCATGAACCAGGACTAAAGGGACTCGCTCTTGGCGCAATCCCTTTAGTCCAGGCTCAAGTCTGGAACCTGGACTAAAGGCCAGTCTTCATTCTCGGTTCTAGACACTAAACGGGCCTAAAATAATGCCTATATATATGCTTGTCCCTGCCTGCTCACTCCTCTGGTTTTTGGCCACCCAGCGTGTGGAAGGCCTGTTCTACTCTGTTCTCACCTCCTATGCACATGATGTGTTCGATGAAATGCTTGAGCCACACTTAAACTTTCTCTTCTCTCCAAGCTCGACCTCCAAGATCCATTTCCCCAAGATTTGTCTAGGTTTGGCGGTGCACCAACTATCCAAGTGTTCTAAAAAGGTTTGCAACTTCATCCTCATCTCTCACTATTAGTTTAGCTCATTTCAAATGCTCTAGAAATAGTGTGGTTTGCGGGTCTTAGTGGAGGAGTGTATGTGTGAGTTTATTTGATTTAGATGCACAATTTGAGCTCAAATTAACTTTTAAGTTTGCACATGTGTAGGGTGTCGTCCTGTCCCCGTTCCCGTCACCCTCACCCCCGCCGATTGCTCGTGCAGATCTCGTCGCCGACACCATCGTGGTGACCATCTTGTTCTTAATTATCTTTTTTAGAGAAAAAAAATCTTACTTGATTTAATTAGATGCTCTAAAGAGTTGTATATTGTTCTATGAGAACTATATGTATGCACTTTATGTATTTATTTTTTCAATAATAACATTTGATCACTACTGTACTTTGATTTTAATGTGATGATGAACTTGTATTAACTTGGTCACTTCTCTATTCATGACGTTCTATAATGATTTTTATATGCTTAATTAAATAATGCACGTAGATGAACCAGCAATGGATGTACGGTGACCGACACACCTCCGATTACTTTGACGGCCTACATAATTTTTTCGGAGTGGTTGATGTTGGAAATATACCCTAGAGACAATAATAAAGTGGTTATTATTATATTTCCTTGTTCTTGATAATTGTCTATTATTCATGCTATAATTGTATTAACCAGAAACAGTAATACATGTGTGAATATATATGGGTCACAATGTGTCCCTAATGGACAGGTGTCGAAAGGTTTTAGGCTTAGTAGAACTAAAACTGAATACATGAGGTGTAGTTTTAGTGCTACTAGGCACGAGGATGGAGAGGTTAGCCTTGGTGGGCGGGTGGTACCGGAGAGAGACATGTTTCGATATCTGGGGTCCATGTTGCAGAAGGATGGCGATATCGATGAAGACGTGGGCCACCGAATCAAGGCTGGATGGATGAAGTGGCGCCAAGCTTCTGGCGTACTCTGTGACAAGAGAGTGCCACAAAAGCTAAAAGGCAGGTTTTATAGGACAGCTATCCGACCTGCGATGTTGTATGGCGTGGAGTGTTGGCCAACCAAGAGACGACATATCCAACAGTTAGGTGTAGCAGAGATGCGCATGTTGAGATGGATATGTGGCCACACAAGGAAGGACCGGGTACGGAATGACGATATACGAGAGAGACTTGGGGTAGCACCGATTGAAGAGAAGCTGGTCCAACATCGTCTCAGATGGCTTGGACATATTCAACGGAGGCCACCGAAAGCGCCGGTGCATAGCGGACGGATAAAGCGTGCTGAGAATGTTAAGAGGGGTCGTGATAGACCAAACTTGACATGGGAGGAGTCCGTTAAGAGAGACCTGAAGGTTTGGAATATCGACAAAGACTTAGCCATGGACAGGGATGCGTGGAAGTTAGCTATCCACGTTCCAGAGCCATGACTTGGCTTCGAGATCTTATGGGTTTCAACTCTAGCCTACCCCAACTTGTTTGGGACTGAAAGGCTTGGTTGTTGTTGTTGTAATGTGTCCCTAATGAGCCTCTAGTTGGCTAGCTCCTTGATTAATAGATGATCATGGTTTGCTGATCATGGACATTGGATGTCATTGATGACGAGATCACATTATTAGGAGAATGATGTGATGGACAAGACCCAATCCTAATCATAACACAAGATCGTGTAGTTCGTCTGCCGTCTGGCTGGCACAGCCGGCTGGTCGGAGCAGGAATGCGAGCAGCCGGCCCGGGCGGGCACGCACCCCGTTTGACTCACCGTCTTTGGGGTACCTGGGGGTCATTCCCCCGACAAAACCCAAATCAGCCACGTAAAACTTGCAACAACAATTAGAGGATGTCTAACTTGTTTTTACATGGTATGCTATGTGATGTGATATGGCCAAAAGGATGTGATGTTACATATGTGATGTATGAGATTGATCATGTTCTTGTAATAGGATTCACGACTTGCATGTCGATAAGTATGACAACCGGGAGGAGCCATATGAGTTGTCTTAATTTATTGTATGAGATGCAACACCATGTGGTTACTTTACTTTATTGTTAACAGTTGGCTATAGTAGTAGAAGTAATAGTTGGCAAGACGACTTCACAGAGACACAATGATGGAGATCATGGCGTGATGCCGATGACAATGATGATCATGCGATGCCCTGAATATGGAGATCAAAGGAGCAAAGATGATAAGCGCCATATCATGTCACTATATGATTGCATGTGATGTTTATCATGTTTTTCATCTTATTTCTTAGAACGACGGTAGCAAAGATAAGATGATCCCTCATAAAATTTCGAGATAAGTTTCCCGCTATGTGTGAACCGTTGCGAAGGATCGATGTCTCGAAGCACTGGATCGATGTCTCGAAGCACCACGTGATGATTGAGTGTGATAGATTCTAACGTTCACATCAACCGAGTGTAAGGCAGATGTACACACGCAAAACACTTAGGTTGACTCCACGAGCCTAGCATGTACATACATGGCCTCGGAATACAGGAGACCGAAAGGTCGAACCTGAGTCGTATGGATGATACGATCAGCATGGAGATGCTCACCATCAATGACTAGTCCGTCTCACGTGATGATCAGACATGGGCTAGTCGACGTGGATCATGTTTCACTTTGATGACTCGAGGGATGTCAATCTAAGTAGGAGTTCATTATATAATTTGATTAGATGAACTTAATTATCATGAACTTAGTCTAAAAGTGTCTTTACAAATATTGTAGATCCAATGACCAGCGCAAATGTCAACCTCAATTTCAACGCGTTCCTAGAGAAAACCAGGCTGAAAGATGATGGAAGCAACTATGCGGGCTGGGTCCGTAACTTAAAGCTCATCCTCATTGCATCCAAGAGGGCATATGTCCTTGATGCACCGCTGGGTGACCCTCCCGTTCCCGCGGCAGCCCAGATCGTTCAGAACGCCTGGCAGTCGCGAAGTGATGAATACTCTTTGGTTTAGTGCGACATGTTATACAGTTTAGAACCGGGGCTCCAAAGGCGTTTTGAGCTACACAGAGCATATGAGATGTTCCAGAAGCTGAAACTAGTTTTTCAATATCATAGTTAAACAAAACCCACAACTCGAAGATCCAAGAGTTACGAAAATCATAGATCTAGTTGGTCAAACAAAACCCACAACTCGAAGAGAATTACAAGGATATGAAATCATGCATAAGAGAGATCAGAAGAAACTCAAATAAGATTCATAGATAATCTGATCATAAATCCACAATTCATCGGATCTCGACAAACACACTGCAAAAGAAGATTACATCAGATAGATCTCCATGAAGATCATGGAGAACTTTGTATTGAAGATCCAAGAGAGAGAAGAAGCCATCTAGCTACTAGCTATGGACCCGTAGGTCTATGGTGAACTACTCACGCATCATCGGAGAGGTCATGGTGTTGATGAAGAAGCCCTCCGTATCCGACCCCCTCCAGCAGGGCACCAGAACGTGCCCCAGATGGGATCTTGCGGAGACAGAAGCTTGCGGCGGCGGAAAAGTACTTTCGATGATCTCTTGATATTTTCTAGGATTTTAGGGAATTTATAGGCGAAAGACCTAGGGCAGAGGAGGCCCAGGGAGCCCACAAGCCTGGGAGGCGCCCCCCTCGGTCGCGGCTAGGGGGTTTGTGGGGTCCCTGGTGGCCCCCTGCCCTGATTCTCAGGCTTCCCGATCTTTTTCTGTTTCGGAAAAAATCTTTTTGGTAGTTTCGTTCCGTTTGGACCCCGTTTAAAATCCTCCTCTGAAAGGGGTCAAAAACATGGGAAAACACAGGAACTGGCACTTGGCACTGAGTTAATAGGTTAGTCTCAAAAAAGATATAAAAGGCATACAAAACATCCAAAGTTTGACAAGATAATAACATGAAATCATAAAAAATTATAGATACGTTGGCGACGTATCAACCGGCAGGTGCCCTACAGAGAGGCCTTCAAGGGCACCTTCATTACGAACGATGGGTATGATCGATAAGAAGGGGACAAGGTGGTCTCCTCGGGGTACGCCGACCTCATCTCGTTTGGGCGGCTCTTCGTGGCAAACCAAGACCAGCCAAAGAGGCTGAGCAGGACCACAGGGACATGTGTCTACTGTTTGAGGAGGTCGATGCATTAGTAGGATCCGCCGGTAGATGTAAATTATTTTCCTTATTTTATGGGAAATGCTTGCCTTCAGTCGACTGATCCCTTGCGCACGACCGCCGCCTCCGTGTCCGTCGGATGCAATCTTGATCATATGGATGAGAGCAATCCTTGTGTCTCTATGTTTCTGCAACTGGTACTTTGTTTCAGGAAACATGTTTACAGCAACCACCGATGCTGGCAGCAGCCACAACTCCGCGCACGTACGCCCACGTCCACTACTAGCGCTTAGCCCGCGTCGTTGTTTGCAACACCATCTCCGAGACATGTTTCTGCAACAATGACGTTGTTGCAGAACGGCGACAACGATGACTGCGCAAGTGCACGACGTGACCGGACATGTTTCAATTTTTTGCAGCAAGGGTTTTGTTATAAAGAAAAATAGACGTGACGATGGAGACACTGTTGCAACTTTTGCAACAAATTTCTTTTTGCAAAAAATTAAAGAAAAAGTCTTGCACCATGACTCCAGTTACACGAAATTAGAGGAGATGATGTTTTGTGCCTTGGTCCCACAGGTCAGGTTTTCCAGGACCATCTTGGGCCCTCCCCCCGGTCGGTTTGCGTGGCTCGGCTCGACCCACCCCCCTTCTTCAAGCCTCCCTCCCCCTCTCTGCTAGCTAGGTCTCGTCTCGTCAGCACGCCCGCGCCGCCGCCCCCTCCCGTCGCCGCTGCCGTAGACTGACGGAACTCCTCCAGGCTCGCCGTCTCCACAGCCCCCGGCGCGCGCGGAGGCAGGTTCAGTCCCGCCTCTCCCCCAGGTACGCCAGCCCTGACCTAGCCCGCTCGGACCGGCAGAGCAGTCGAATCTGAGCCCCCCGTCTCCTCCCGCCGAGGACGCCGCGGCCGAGGGATCGATTCTGTTGCTCCAGCAGCGTGTTCCAGCTCGCCCTCCCCGAGATTTTTTGGGGGGCGCTTCGTCCGTGGCGTCTGACGCGCCGTATCATACCATCTGACTCTGAGTAGTGGGTACTGACAATGCTGCCTGTGTTGCTAAGCAGGTTCGCCTCCCTCGCTCGCTGCTGCGCCGTCGGAGGTTCTAGCGAGGATGTCGTGGTGCACGATCGAGTCCGACCCCGGTAAGCGCCAATGTCCCTCGCCTTTACCTCGATTAGCTGTGTGTGCTCGGATTACAGGTTCGCTGGCTCTGGGTTATCCCGTCAGTGCTGCGTTTACTTATTGGATTGGATGGCCTGCTTTTGGGATTTGATCAATGGAGCGGTGCAGGCAACGCGCTTTCGGTATATGCTGTGCTGTACTTGTGAGGATCAGTGTTGGACGGCTGAATGCTATTTGTTGGCTTCACATTGGTGTGAAGGCCTGCTCCTCTTTTTATTTTCATCATATGTTCATAGCTTCACCTGAGAGTTTGATTCGGCTAGGGATCCTTGGGGCCAGTTATTTTGTAGTTTATTTTGGGCTTCTAGATTAAGCTGCCCCCTACCCGGCTTATTCTAGAAGCCCAAACTTATATTTTATTTTAGAAGCCTACTAGTTGACGTTTAATTAGTAGGCTTCTAAAATAAAATTTTAGTTTAGGCTTTTAAAATAAGCTGGGTAGGGGACAGCTTATTTCCACAGCTCTAAATAAGGTACAAAAAAACTGGCCCTTGGTTCCTTACCTCCCACTGTACATAACTAGTTGTGAAGAAAGCCCCAAGTCAGTTGTGCTGCTGCTCAGAAACAGCAAATTGTATTTCTCGCGGGGAATAAATCATGTGCTGAAGTGTAAATAAAACATCCACCATGCTAGTTTGAGTAAACCACTTACTGGTTATACCAGTGCTTAAGTCGTCATCCTTTATGGATTAATCATAGGGAGCTCTGTGTCTTGTTAGTATGCTGTCTTTGTTCTTTGTTCAGACTAACAGTGGGATGCAATCTTCTTGTCACCGTTTGAACATCGCATATGCATATTTTTTACCAGAGCCTATGCCTTGCAGGTGTTTTCACCGAGTTGATTCAGGAGATGCAAGTAAAAGGTGTACAGGTTAGCTTCCAGGGGTCATTGTTTTTCTTGTCTGAATGTAATTTAGCTATAAAACCTGTTATCAGTTAGTTTTGATATTTAGTCATGCAATGGTGTAAAATACTTGGTTGGAATTGCTTGTTGAACTGTGCAGTTTAAGAGTCTTCTGGGTAGGTTTGTCTCTCTGTTTTAAAGAATTTTATGATACCCTGATTGAATCTGCAACGAGGAACTACCTCTACAGCTCTGTACTATGTCTCTATGATAAGCAGAGTATACATTAGTGAAGTCTTATGATGAACTTGTACTGCTATACTAGTTGTGATGACATGGACCTGAATTTAAGGAACAAATCCTTTATGATTAGATTCACTTGAGTTTAAATAACAGTAACTTTCTAGGATAAGAGAAACTTTTGAAGAAAATGTTGTGGGCCAGTCAAATGGCTTTGGATATAATGTGAAGACATATTAATCCTGACAGTGGTTGGGTTTTATATATGCCTGTATGCCACTGTTAAACCAATGCAAACTTAAGGCGTCTTCACTGAAGCTTTTTTCTACACCTGCTAATCTATTTTCGTGCATTCATGTTATTATAATGTTCATATGAGACTATGGTTCTATTTTTAGTTTCATTATGCATGTACTTTTTATTAGTGGATTTTATAATTTTTATGGATAGCATTGTATCTGAGGTTTCCAGTTATGTACTTATATCTGAAAAAGGCTCCTACAAGCTATGCCATTTTTGGGATGTAGCTATTAGCCATCTCTTACATTGTGATGCTATTATTAAACAGGTGGAGGAGCTTTACTCTCTCGATGTGGACTCTCTTAGTCAACTACAGTGAGGATCTATGTTGTTAGTGTCATTAATCTCTTCTCTCTGGATGTCCTTAACATATTTCTTACTCGTACTTCTCATAGGCCAGTGTATGGGTTAATTTTTCTCTTCAAGTGGATGCCTGGAGGAAATGATGAACGGCCTGTTGTCAGCGACCCAAACCCAAACCTCTTTTTTGCTCGCCAGGTTAATTTTGTTTTGTCCCTTCAGCTGCCTCTATCTAGTACTTTGCGTTATTACTGTTTGTCTAATTTTGTCATGTTCAGGTGATCACGAATGCATGTGCCACTCAAGCTATCCTCTCAATCCTCATGAACCGCCCAGAAATCGACATAGGCCCAGAGCTATCAAATCTGAAGGAATTCACAGGGGCTTTCGCCCCTGACATGAAGGGCCTGGCTATCAACAACAGTGACTCCATCCGCGCTGCCCACAACAGCTTTGCACGGCCAGAGCCGTTTGTCTCTGATGAGCAAAAGGCCGCCACCAAGGATGATGAGGTCTACCACTTCATAAGCTACATACCGTTCGAGGGCGTCCTGTACGAGCTGGACGGGCTGAAGGAAGGGCCGATCAGCCTGGGGCAGTACTTGGGCGGGCCTGAGGACCTCGGGTGGCTGCAGATGGTGCAGCCAGTGATCCAGGAGAGGATCGAGCGCTACTCGCAGAGCGAAATCAGGTTCAACCTCATGGCCATCATCAAGAACAGGAAGGACGTGTACACCGCCGAACTGAAGGAGCTGGAGAAGAAGAGGGAGCAGATCCTTCAGGAGCTGAGCAACGAGGCCACCGCTGCCGCAGAAAAAGAGTCCCTGAACGGCGCACTGGCGGAGGTGGCGTCGGCGGTGGCGTCCGTGGGCGAGAAGATCGTGATGGAGGAGGAGAAGTTCAGGAAGTGGAAGACGGAGAACGTTAGGAGGAAGCACAACTACATCCCGTTCCTGTTCAACCTCCTCAAGGCGCTGGCAGAGAAGAAGCAGCTGACGCCGCTTGTTGAGAAGGCCCGGCAGCAGAAGGCCCCCGCCCCCGCCACCGGCGCCAGCGCTAGCACGAGCTGACCGGGTAGCTGGACCTTTCATGTTTTGAGACTGCATCATGCTATCGGACACTCGTGCATACGGTACCTAGTTGGCAGCTTGGAGATGTTGCTGCTGCTGCTGAGGCCATAAACCATTTTCTGCTGAATTCTTCTTGTGCGGCGTGCTGGATTATTGTTTTTTTAATGCTGGTTAGAGCTGTAGAAACGGTCTATTTAATAGAATGATGGTGTTGCCTGGTATGGATGACAGAGAATGACGTTCTCCAACTCTTGCATCTTTGCTGTATCAATGACACGTGGGACCACGTGCCATGGGGATGCTAGCTATGTGCCGGGAAGGAAGCTCGTACTCCCTCTATCCCGGTGTATAAGTCATTTGCGTAGTTCTGGGTTATCGATTTGAGGATTTAAATATATGTTATATGTCATGAAAAGTATATCATTAGATTTCTGCACGGACGTAGTTTCTAAATATATACTATTTTTTATCATATATGATACATATTTAGATAGTTAAATTGTTGACCTAGAACTACGCGAATGACTTATACATCGGGACGGAGCTAGTAGTATTGACCGTCATTCTTTCTGAACGGAACGATCCAGGGTTCATTCCTTTAAGGCCCTATTAGGATCATTGTTTCTCTTTTAAATACCTTTGTATAATGGCCTTGAGGCGACGCGAGCAGCATGACGCATGGACGGCGGTGGGTCAGCCACAATCGATCTGGGGGAGCTCCATGCCCAGCGGCTGACTCGCTCCGTCGGTGCTCCAGGTGGCCACGTCCGGAGGATGATGGTGGGGCGGTGCGGCGTGGTGGCATGGTCGGCGAGGTGGAGGTGGTGTGCTGTTGTGCTTGGTTTGTGAGGCATCCTGGCGTCCAGATGCGGTCAAGTGGCAGCACCTTGCTTGGGCGGCGGTCTTCCGTGGCCACGGCCGGGGGGTTGGCGATGGATGTTGCCGACGGGGTTCTATGTGGCGGTGGTGTAGGTGGGTGGCCGGTGGCGGTGGCTCCGGCCTCAGCAGCATCGTGGCTCAGCGATGGGGTGGTGCGGGTGATGCTACAGGTGAAAGCCCTGTGTTGACCTCGGTTGGCAGCGGCGTTCTTTGGTGTCGGATCCCTCTCTGGAGGCGTCGTAGTGTGTGGCATTGGTTCTTCGCCTACTCTGTTCATTCTCTGGGTGAAAGACTTAGATTCAGCGGTTTGGATCGGACAGCGGCGGTGTCCTTGACGTCGTTTACTATCTTGGTGGCGTATGTCTTAGGAGATGTTGATCCGTGCTGCTTGCCTGAGATTTAGAGTGGTGTCTGGCTAGTTGGAGGTGGGTGGTCGGTGGTGGTGGTGCGGCCAGTCTGGGGTCGACGGTGGTGTGTGTCGTGCTCGAGTGCTTTTGGTGCGTTTTTGCTTGGCGGTCCCCACGGCTACGTTGTTGGCACGCAGGTGTCGTGGCGTCGTGTCGGCCTCGCATTATCGTTCGAATGCACCCCCAACACAGGTGGTGTCGCGGCGTTGTGCAGTCTTGATTTGTGAGGTGTCGTTGGATTGCGTCGACGATGCAGTGCTACAGGTTGGTTTTGGTAGGCGATGCCCCTCGACTATGCCGCTGGCACACATGTGTTGTGGTGTCGTCTCGGCCTTGCTTTGACTGTATCTCGCGATACATGCCCTGTGTCGCGGCGTTGTTCGGTCTTGGTTTATGAGGTGCCGTTGGACTGCGTCGACCGTGTAGTGTCGCGGTTTGGTCCGGCTAGCCAATCTTGTCTTCTCCTATGGTGCTCTTTTGTGGTGTTTTCCTTCCTTGTTATCCTTGTTATCAGTGTTGTTGCCCTGCGTTTTTTGTTTATCTCTTCTCCCTTGTACCACATGTACTTCTTGTTCGCTTGAACCTATCTTGCGAGGCTGCAAAGCCTTATAGATAAAATTGAATAGTCCCTCCGTTCCTTATATCCTTAATATAAGGTGTATTACTTTTTTAAAAAGTCAAAGGATGTCTATGTTTGACCAAGTTTATAGGAAAATATATAAACATGTAGAATACTAAAAATACAAAGTATAAAAATATATTTCATGGTTAATCTAGTGATAATGATTTGGTATTCTAAACATTGATATTTTTATCAATAAACTTGATCAAAGTTAGAGAAGTTTGACTTTAAAAATAATAACACACCTTATATTTAAAAATGGAGGGAGTATAATTCAGGTGGAGGGCAAGGCCCTCCCCCGGTAACCTTAAAAAAATGGCTCTGGTTTTTTAGTCGTGCTCAGTTTTGTTTAAGGATTATAAATTTCTTTACTTTTGTGCTCAGTTTTGTTTAAGGATTATAAATTTCTTTACTTTTGTCCTCCTTTACTTGTACCACTCCCACAAAAACCCAAACGAAGCTTTGTCATCGGGTCAACGCAGTTGACTGTTACCTCCTCAGTTAACAAGTGGGGGCGGAGATCTTAAGACATGTGGGCCGCATATGCCCTGTGGGTCTGGCCGTTACAACCTATGACAAGTGGAACCTGGGCTGGCTGAGTTGTCTATGTTTTTTTGCCTAATTTAGCCCGACCCGACCCCCTAGCGAGCAGTTGCATATCCCACATAGCCGCAGCCGTCGTGCCCGTAGCAGCCGCTAGTGTCCACTCTGACCGTGCGCATGAGCTTCATGGTGAAGCGGCCTGGTACGATACGTTTCTAATGGAAACCCCCCATCTTAAGTCGATTTAATTAGTGACTGAACACGCAATTGAACAATTGAATTTGCCTTTGTTTAATTTGACGTCTATTTAGGATTGGATTCGTGTCGGTGCTACTCGTGGCAGCTAGTTTGGAAATAGAAGACCCCCAAAATTAGGATTCACTCATAGAAGCCCATTTTATATTTGAATAATCAAGTTAATTTTTAATTTTTAAAGTAGCAAACTTGGTCATTGATTTATGAAGAGGGTGATGGTTCGAAGAAAGCGAAGTTCTAGGTGATACAGAAGAAAAGACGATGTCTGCTGGTAAGACCACCCGGTCGTGCCAGCAACAAGGCGAGCCAACAAAAGACAAAGGAAGGTCCAAAGGATGAGATGCCCGTACCGTGCCATCACCCAGACAAATAGAAAGTTCGCTCATATTAATGCTCGTATGATATGCACACAGAACAATTTAACAAAAGAGAGCAAGATGGTGACACGCTCGTACTGTGCCTCGACAATGCCAAAACGGTTGAGGCGGGAGGTATTCTTCCTCCTTGTTCTTTCTTTCTTCTTCTTTCTCCCAAACCTCTTCAAATCCTACCAAAACATTGTGATGTCTCTACTCGTTCAATTTCAGTTCGAACTCTTTCGCATGATTGATTTATTGCTTGTGTTCTACTCTGATCACAACTTATTTCTCGTGAATCCGTGCTATATGTGCTTAGCATTGTGATGATTAGGGTATGCATACTTTTTTTGCATACTTTGATCTTAATTTTGATTTTGACTTGGATTCTTTTATGTTTCTATGATATTGTAGTTACCGTAGAACCACTATTTTATCATTTTATTGGACCAACAAATTATTTTGTAGAGATGAACACAAGGATGCCTGCTCATATCCCTCGTGATGAAATCACAAGTTCATGCACATACGTTGCACGAAGGCAACAAACTTTCACGAAAGGGATCATGTTCACCGATTGTGAAGGTAGGACCGTAGGAGAAAGTATCATATGCTCCACGAGAGGAAGAGAAAGACCACCAAGTGGGCGTGTCCGTCCAAAATAGCCAAATTGGTACAATGTAATATCATAAGAATATTATATTATATATTTATTAATAACTTTTATTATTTCACATGTCTTCTATAATCACTTTTTTTAATAATAATCTTTATGAATAAAATGTTATTTTATTCATTTTTATAACATACCTTTTGACTCTGAGTTTGTATTAAGAATTTCATTTTTAGTTCTCACTCTTTTATTATTTAAATTTCTTATATAATTGTTTCTGATGTAATTTATGCATTTTTATTCCTCAATGTTTTTCTTATTTGAATTGTGATTCAAATACTTTAAAATGAGAAAATATTAGGGCCAAATTTAATAACTTCTCATAATTTTAAAATAACATTTTAAATATACCTTTGATTTTGATTACACGAATGTAATGCACATTAAAAAAGAACAAAATCCTCGCTTTCTCTAAATCACGTGACATTACATTTATTTAGACTAAACGTTTTAACCTTTTACAGTCACAAATTATTTTGTTTCATAGATTATGTCGACTTACTTATTTTTTATTGTAGTACTCTCTCCATACCAAAATAAATGACTCAAAAGTGACTCAACTTTATACTAAAGTTAGTGCAAAGTTAAGTCGTTTTTAAGTCACTTATTTTGAAAGGGAGGGAGTAGCAATTATATAATGATGTAACAAAATATTAAGGAAAAAACACTATATAATTTTAACACTAGTCGTGCAAAATTTAATTACACTTAATTTGAAGAGTTAATTAAGTGGAGTATAACATGATTTTTATTTGAAACACACCATTTTATTATTCTTTCTTAATTTAACCAAAACACATCTAGCCAAATACTAATCTGTATGACTTTAACGAATTCCAAATATATGTTGGTATCTGTTTCTATTTTACTTAGATACCTTAACAAAGATCTATAAAGTTTATCGATGTTTCTAGAATCATGTTTGTTTTGTGTGTGTGCAAATAAGTAAACTAGAGAATCATCTACACGGAAATGCATTTCGGCTCCCGGGGCCAAAAAAAGTTTAAAATGAAAAAAAATTGATTTTTTTATTTGTGTACTTAGTCACATCCAAATGCTACCTGCTAATTTTGAGGCAAAAAAGTTAGACATTTTGGCTTGCGCAAAAAAATAAATTGAACACCAAGAGTTACCCCAATTTTTTTTGCCCTGCTCTTTATCGCACGTAAATTGTCATGCATGTTTCCGACACTAATGCAATCATCAACAAAAAATTTCAGAATTTTTTAAAAATACTTAATATTATTTTTGGGCTTACTGTTCATCTGGGTGCAAATGCACCCGGAGCCAAAACACCTCTTCCATCATCCACATACTTTTTTTTGAAGGAAGTTAGTTCTAGAATGTAAATATCAAGGAATGGGTTCTCCTATGACTGTTACGTCTCCTTAAAAAAAGTATGTTGATTATTCTCTAGTTAGAGTGTACGCTAATAAAAGTCGTTGGCGTGAGATAAATAGGTTTTTTTGGGACAAAGATCATATTAACATATAAGATTTCGACAGAGCTCACGGTGCTCGCCTCCCTTGTTCCTTGTGACATGAAACGTGATTAGAGTGTATACTAATAAATGTTGTCGGCTTAAGATAAATACGCCTTTGTTCGAACAAAAGAAAGATAAATACATTTTTGGCCTCACTCATATTTGTATTTTATATCTAGGAAAGTGTACTTCCCCGACACAATGGAGTCGTAGTGGTATCCGGGCATAATACGAAAACGATGACCTAGAAAAAAAGTGTTTGATGGCAGATGGATGGTTGGATAGACGAGTCTTCAATGGCTAATTGGCTCGACTTAATGAATTACAAATATATATTATTATTTGCGTCTATTTTAGTTTACTTATTATATATTCATGGTAGGCATCTATAATGTTTGTCGATGTTTCCAGAATCATGCTTGTCTGTTTTGTGTGCAAATAAGTAAATTAGATAATCATCTATATGCCTTTTTTTGTGGGGAATACTAAAAGAGTTGTATCAAGAAAAAGATGAGTGCTTTGTCCTAAGGGAACTGTTGTGTTGCTTGTTTAAGAGTACATTAATTAAGATATCCCCCCTTTGTAAAGAAAAATATAAGAGTATTTGGATCACTACATAGAGAGTATCACATACTCCCTCCGTCCGGAAATACTTGTCCTAAAAATGCATATAATGAATGTATCTATAATTAAAATAAGTCTAGATACATTCATCTCTAGGACAAGTATTTTCGGATGGAGGTAGTACATATGTTGCATTTGGGCTTACCTGAGAATCGTTCAACTCAACTCGCATAAAAAAACATGGGTTTCTTTTGGTATGGTACGCAGTTCACACAAAACTTCTCACTTTGAACTAGATAAGACACTACTTCCTTCTTTCCGTTTTACAAGGTTCAAATCTGAAATCTCATCAATCAAGGTGAAGTGTAAGTGGATGACACTAGTTCTAACTAATAAATAAAATATTTCTCACATATTTAATTTCCGAGGCAATAAATGTAGCATCATCCCTTTCATTGAACTTGCATGGTACATGTAGAAAAAGATGCATGCATAGTCATTAATTTTCTTTCTCTTATCTCTATGAATTAAATATGGCGTGAGACTCAAAGCACTTTAACTCAATTAGACTCGAAATGAGTCTAGTATAATGAAAATCTGAAATTTTTGAGACGAGTCCTATGAAACCGGAAAGGAGGGAGTATCATTTATAGTGTGTATGCAAGGAGTGAGCCTTATGCATCATATGGTTTCCCTTGATTTGATATGCAGTTTGCATAACAATGTGCAAATCTAAACCCAAAAAACAATAGCGACTTTCCTACCTCACCATAACTGGCTCAAAATAAACCCAACCCATCATGAATTGTGCAATAACATATTGATTCAGCAAGAAAAATAGATACTCAAACTTTATTTGTTTGCTGTGTACATTAGAACTATCTAAAACCCTTGAACACATATACAGAAGGCCCTACTTAACACGCATAAAGAAAACGAGAACGAAAAAGAGACCCTAGTTGAGCGTCCTTGTTATACAACTCTAGAGCTCGCCTGGCAATTTTTATCTAGAAAAAGAAGAAAAACTCTAGGGTCCGTCTTGTGTTGGGTGACCAGCCGGCTCGGGTCACCCAAGTGCGATGAGCAATCTTTGGATAGAGGTCATGTTACCGGATAAGATTAAGATAGAGCCCGCGCTGTTGGCATTCCTTGTTCTTTTGCATTGTGAAGCGTGACTAGTGTTGTATGTATACACACTAATAAAAAGTTATCAGCGTTAAATAAATATGCTTTTCTTGAAAGGAAACGAACGGAGGAAAGAAGAACAAATACACTTGTGGGCTGTGGCCACAACGGAGTCAAATAAACTCGTGTTCCGAAACAAACATTGGTGACATTCCTACCCCACCACAACTGTCTGAAAATAAATCCAACTCATCAAGATTTGTGCAATAATGTTTTGATTCGACAAGAAAAACAAATACACAAACTTTATGTGTTTGTTGGCTCCCTTGTAACTATCTAAACCCTTGAACACATATAAATTTGAACCAGGCTCTAGTTAGCATGCATACAACAAGAAGAAATAGAAAAGGAAATTGAGACGCTAGTTAAGTGTTGTTGTTGTACAACTCTAGAGCCCGCTTGGAAATTTCTTGTAGAGAAGGAAGAAAAACTCTAGGACCCGTCTCGTGTTGGGTGACCAGCCAGCTCAGGTCGCCTAGACGGACGCCATAAACAAGCTTCGGATAGAGATCATGTTAACGAATAAGATTAAGATAGAGCCTGCGTTGTTGGCATTCTTTGTTATTTTGCGCCCATAAAGGGGAGTGTGTACACTAATAATGAAAGTTATAGACACGATATAAATACGCTTTTCTTCTTTATAGAAAAAGAAGGACAAATACAGTTTTGGCCACACCGACATTTGTATATTATATATGCAGACGGGAAAGTAGATACACAAACTTTATGTGTTTGTTGGCTACATTCTAATCCTTCTGTAAATTAATATAAAGACGTTTAGATTATTAAAATAGTGTTCTAAATACTCTTATATTAGTTTACGAGGGAGTAACTATCTAAACCCTTGAACACACACAACTTGAGCTCCACTAACACAAGGCTCTAGTTAACAAGCATAACAACAACAACAAAAAAGTCCTCCAAAAAAAACAATAACAAAAATAAAAAGGAAAAGAAAAATGAGCCGCCGGTTGAGCGTCCTTGTTGTACAACTCTAGAGGATTGAGAGAAGTTTCTCTTGCAAAAAAGAAAGAAAGAAAAAAAAAATCAAGGGCCCGCCTTGTGTTGCCATAAACAAGCTTTGGATAGAGATCGTGTTAACGGATAAGATTAAGATAGAGCCCGCGTTGTTGGCATTCCTTGTTCCTTTGCGCCGTGAAGCGTGGTTACAGCGTATACGCCATTTATGCACTGATAATGAAAGTTATCGGCACCGTATAAAGAAATACACTTTTCTTCATCAAAGAGAAAGGAGGAGAAATACTACAATTTTGGCCACACCGGCATTTGTATCATGCACCCCGGGAAAGTGTATTTCCCGGGCACCATCGGTTTGGCAAATTTCTGTCTATCGTGGACCAAGACAAAAACAAAAAATTTCAGTTGCCGGCAGCGCGCGCACACACACACACGAAGACGATAGGAGAAGGATGGGCCAGAAGAAATAGAAAGCGTTGGATGGATAAAGAGGCGGCCCAAGGCGCGGCCAAACCCTCGTCTCGTCTCGTCTCAATCCCTCCTCTGATGGCGTAGGCCCACAGCGATCTACCATTGCTCCCCACCCCGTCCCCTCTCCCCCCCGTGCTCCCCGCCTCCGCCTCCGCCCCCGCCCCCCGCCCACTGCCGCCGGCAGCAGATGGAGGCCCCGGGCTCCCCCTACGCGTCCTCGCCCGACACCGCGCCCAAGCGCGCGCCCCGCTCCTCCCCGCCGCCCCCGCAGGACCGCCCCGACGCCGACCACGACCCCGCCGCCGACCACGAAGGTAACTACCTAACCACCGGGCCACCGGCAAACGCCGCCCCGCGTCCGCACGAACTCTCTTCTCCTCCCCCACGCGCTCCGCTCCGCCGCGTACCAACGCGGGCGACGGATCCGCGAGATCCGGGCCCTCGCGCCCCGCCCCGGGCCCGAGATCTGCGCGCACGGGCGCCCGCTGTGGTGGCGCCCGGTTCCACGGCAGCGGCCGCTCACGACTCGCCAAGGATCATTCGTTCATGCTCAGCCCCTTCGTTTTGCGCCTCACGGTGCTGCTGCGCCCGGTTGGTTGACCTCCCCGGTGCAGTGCACGGGGAGATTTGGTGCAGTGTAAATGATTCAGTGCGCGGTTCGGTTAACGCGTCCTGCTTCGTTGGCTGGTTGTTTTCGGTGACCATGCTTGTTCGAGGGGTTGCCAACGTAGTACACTTTGCACACTTCGGCATGATTACGCTGGTTCCATTCGGTTACTAGCGCATAGCTACATTTATTTAGGCCGCTTCGGATGCGCGATGAATGATGATAGTTTGTTTCTGAGCACGAAATCGGCGGGCGGATGGTTTTGCTTGTTGCTTCGTAGTTCAGTTTATTCCAGCTGTTGGCACGGCGAAAGTGTTTTAGGAGGTGCACACTGGGAAGCACTACTCGTAGTCAAAACCTACCAAATTAGTATGCCGGGCCTTACCGTGTCCAACGGTTGACTCTACAATTGCTCTGTTTATTACAGTGCATCATTAGTTGCTCTTTCCACCCGACTTCAAAGCATTTATGTGTAGACAACTAGTAACGTAATTCTTAACTTGGAATTCGTAAAGGCATACTACTGCCTTTCTAGCGCAACAATTCTTTATTTAACGGTAGATTGTATCAGAACACAAAGTAGGTGCGTGAATGAAGGTGCTCTTTCCGTTTCGTAGTGAAATTTGTTCCAGTCCTTGGCATTTTCAGCTACTGAACTGTTTTAGGTGAACTACAACATGGAAAATGTCTTTTTTCGTACATGAGGTCCTCTAATTCACATGTGTGCTCTTTGGACTCTAGGTGCAACCATATCATTAACCTATAAAATTGCTATATGTTATTTGTTGTGCATCATGGGTTGCTTCTGTTTCTCGACTTCAGTGAAGTCATGGAAAATATGCTTGCTTCTGTTTCTTGACCTCAGTGAAGTTATGGAAAATATGTTTTTGTGCTGAAAAACCCTATACATTACATGCTTGTTCTTTGGACGTTAGGTGCAATCACATGGTTAACCTACCTATAAAATTGCTATGTTATTTGTTGTGCATCATGGGTTGCTTTTGTATCTTGGCCTTGGTAAATATATGATTGAACACATAATAGCATGGTTATTGCTATTGCCATTCATCTTTCTTGCATATAATTCTGAATCTGAAGTTGATTTTTCTCCCCAGATGACAAAGAGAAGCCAACACATTTGAGGTTTCTGGTGTCTAACACAGCAGCAGGATGTATCATTGGCAAGGGTGGTTCAACTATTAATGACTTCCAATCTCAGTCTGGGGCTCGTATTCAATTATCGCGCAGCCATGAGTTTTTCCCTGGTACAAATGACAGAATCATCATGGTCTCTGGACTGTTTGATGAAGTAGTTAAGGCCATGGAGTTGGTACTTGAGAAACTCTTATCAGAGGTAAATCAATTTGTTTTGCAAACGGTCATGTCTGTAGGACCAAGCTGCCATTGTTTTGATAACTGATATTCTCCTGTTATTTTCCAGGGGGAAGAATCTAATGAAGCTGAAGCTAGGCCTAAATTTAGACTTGTAGTTCCTAACAGCTCTTGTGGTGGAATTATTGGTAAAGGAGGAGCAACAATCAAGTATGCCTAATCAATAAACCTGTTCTAATATCTGATACTGTCATTAAATTTCACCCCAACTATGATACTTAATTTTCAATGTTGGTGTAATGTTATTGTTATTGAGAAAACTGATGAAGTATATGTGAACCGATGCACGATAATAGGAACTGTATGGTCCTTTTCTTGATAATACTCATGTGCCTGGTCTGATTGGACTTCTATCACATGCTTCATCGTTGTTCTTGTATTTACTTTATTTTAGTTTCTGTTGCCTGGGATGTTGAGAGCTGGTGTTCCCTCTCTCTTCAGGTCATTCATTGAAGATTCACATGCTGGAATCAAGATTTCACCACAGGACAACAACTTTGTTGGTTTGCATGATAGGCTTGTTACTATCACAGGACCCTTAAACAGTCAGATGCGAGCCATACATTTGATATTAAGCAAGTTGTCTGAGGATGTTCACTACCCACCTAATTTGAGTTCACCATTTCCATATGCAGGTAAATCCTAGAATTTTCACCACTTTCTAGTTCTAATGTTACCACTCTGCTTTATGCTTGTTTGAATGGGGTGCCCTCTCATAATACCTTTCTTGCTTGAAGAATACATGTTCTGCATTTATCACGCTTCTCTAAAAATAAGTATAACACCATTTAAACAAAAGCCACAACTGAGAATGGTGGGATATATTTGCATGTGTAGCTAGACTTTCTCCTTTCATTCATGATATTTATAGATGGATTCACCCTTCAGATATGGACCATTTCCTCTTACTCATTTCCTTCACTTCAAAATATCCAGGCCTTGGTTTCCCTAGTTACCCTGCCGCTGTTCCTGTTGGCTATATGATTCCACCGGTGCCATATAATAATACTGTGAACTATGGACCTAATGGGTATGCTGCTCCTGGTGGTGGTGGTGGTGGTGGAAGGTACCAAAACAACAAGGTTTGTGTTTGCTGTACTGCATGTTGTATACCTTTTTTGTGAACACCTAGTCCATTTGTGTTGATAATGATCTATCATGTGTTCTCTTTTTGTTGTGCACCTGAGGAGAGATGTTGGAGTCGGGTGATATGTATGAGATGCTTTCTAGTAGAATTGCTTTCTGTTTTGCATAGTCCATTTGGAAGCGCATGAACATTTTCCTATCCAATTCTTTGAATTGCAAGAAGGCAAATTTGATCTCATGAATTTTATTATGGTTATATCCTGAATGATTCTGTTGGCGCTACTAATGTTAGGCTGTCCATAAAAAAATAAATAGGTATATCACACTTCCAGACACCTGACAATTATTTTTTGTGAACGCTATTTTTCTATACAGTGCACTGGAAATAGAATGTGTATTGCACTAAGCATTGTTTTTCGAGGAAGAGATATGTGTAAATGTGTATTACACTTAGCATGTGTAAATGTTTGTACTTCTGATTGATGTTGTGTGCCCTGACTCCTTGATGTTAGATTTAATGTGCCCAGTTTTCTTGCCTTCTAATGCTTTCAGGTGATATTCTCTATGCATATATTTAATTATTTTGTACTCCCTCCGTTCTTAAATATAAGTCTTTTAAGAGATTTCAGTATGGACTACTCCCTCTTTACCTAAATACTTGTAGTTGGGGAGAACTAGACTAGTTCTCCCCAACTACAAGTATTTTAGGTACAGAGGGAGTACATACGAAGTAAAATGAGTGAATTTACACTCTAAAGTATGTCTATATACATCCATATGTAGTCCGCAGTAGAATCTCTTAAAAGACTTGTATTTAGGAACGGAGGGAGTAAAACTGTATGCTGAGGCAGCACCTTCTTTCTTGCTTTATATTTTGGGTAGAAGTGTTAACCTCATATATGTTTTCAAATTGTTCTAACCATGGTTTTCTGTTGAAACTTTTCAGCCTGGTACACCTGTTAGATCACCTGCTAATAATGATGCCCAAGAATCACACACCATAGGTGTTGCTGATGAACACATCGGTGCAGTTGTAGGGCGTGCAGGAAGGAACATAACAGAGATCATTCAGGTATTTTCCTACACCATGTGAATCTGAACCTCATTAGTGTATTTTTTACTGCACATGGTCAATTACTCAGAGCCTTGTACATAGACACATGTATGCTCATTGTATAGATAGGCGAGGCTTCTGCATTTTATTATTCCCTCCGTTCTACAATGAGGTGCATGTAGATTTTTGCCTGGAGCAATCTTGTTATGATGTATCACCTTGCGTTAGTCAGCACTTAGACAGCTGTTGCGGTAACATCACTCCTTTGGTCATGTTGTTTGCCTGCAGCAGATATCATTGGAGCATGTTGTCTGCCCTCATTTTAGTTCAGAAAACATATTAGTCTTGCATACTTCTGTGATTTATGGCAAATCTGCATAAACCTGCTGCTGCTTTGTATGGAATGAGTGCACCATGTTTCAGGGAAACCAAACTCATGTAATTTTGTTGCGACTGCAGGCTAGTGGTGCCAGGATTAAGATATCAGATAGGGGCGATTTCATAGCTGGCACATCTGACAGGTAACATTAAGCCGCGACATGCTTAGCTCTGTGATCACCTCTCTGCCACTGAAGCTTATAGTTTCCGCTCGCTGGTGCAGGAAAGTGACAATAACTGGATCATCAGAGGCCATCCAGGCTGCCGAGGCGATGATCATGCAGAGGGTGACAGCCAGTCAGGAGAGGTGATGATGAATCCGATTTCCCGAAAAGACAGACGGAACGCCCCCTTGCGAGTGTTAGGTGGAATGAGAGGATTTGTTTTGTCTCCCCTAGCTTTAGTGAGCTTGAGAAAGTTTAAAGATGATTGCTGTTATTTATTCCGTCCGGTCCGGTTGTGCTAGTAACTAGTCGAAATTAGCCGTGTTTTTTCCCGCCAGCGCGCAATGCAATAGAATCATCATATACTTTATGTCAACAGATTTGACAGTCTCCATAACACAAAAACAAATGCTGCCTGTTTTGGAGACGGAGAGGTTGTTGCTAGGATGATCTGTTTTGGTAATTGGAAGGCTTGTTTTTAACTTATTCAGCCTAGCTGTGGTGCTAAAATCTGCAAATGGTGAGAAATTTTAAAGCTACTGTTGCTTGTCGTGTGTCCATTCCAGTGAATAAGGTGTTCAAAATTTGGGGTTTTAACTTTAATCATTCAATAGACAAATGATATGAGTTGAAGATATAACTTTCATCCTACACAATCCAATCCATATTTTGTTGGTTAACATGTTTTTAAAGCTTAATTCTTAGTAATATGGAAGTCGTGTAACTTCCAAGTTTTTATACTAGTAAAACAGTCTTCTGTATACAATTTTAATGATATAAGGGTCCATATTGCAGATATGTAAGTCGTGTAACTTTTAATTTATGCTAATGGGAATGGCTTTTGTATACAAATTTGGTGATAGTTTTTAAATTTAAATTTAACTGGATTTATAAACTCAGAACCTTAGGAAATTGAGCGATGGGAGTGTATTCTACATATTTTAACTACTCTGCAAAACAAACAGCGTAAGCAAGGGCACGTCACTCATTGATTTGTAGCATTGCAAAAAACATAGAAATAGGAAAACATATAACTATATAACTGGGTCATCCGGTTTTGACCGGCTCAACAATTTCTCGAAGTTACATGGCTTACAAAATCATAAGAGTTCTAGGGGCAGATGCCTCCACTTGTTTTTTTACAGCAACTTACTAGCCCATACCGTAATACACTAGTGCCCCCTCTAAGCCTAATTACCTGCCCCCACTAAGCCTAATTCTTTGTCATTGCGTGTATTTTTTAAAGCCCAAATACTGGCCCACTAAGAAGGAATATGATACGACTTTACCTAGTTTTCAGGCTTCAGTAACTTGCACGGGACGAAACCCTCGCCTCGCAAACCACCGCTGCCCATCGCTGCAGTCGCGGCTCATTGCGCCGCACCACGTCGCGCCGTCGCCGGCGATCGCCCACTTCCCGTCGCCCTTTGCCGCGGCTTCCGCCATCGTGATCCAGTCCCCTGATCTCATCTCTTGCAATTTCTTAATTTCAATTGACATCAAGTTCACGGTAAATTCCTATAAGTTTTGGTCTCAAACTTTTGTTCATTGCTTCTATATTAAAGACCACCGTCTAGTTAATAAAGACCACTTGGGTTCTTTCGTTGCATCTTAGATTCTTAGTCTAGTAAATTTATGTGTAGTAATTTATCATTTTGTGTGACTAGGTCAGTAGAAACAATTTTTTTGTTTAACACTCGAGAGTTTGCAATGTAATATTACAGGGAAGCTAATGGAGAGATTTTATAAAAAATCAACAACTTCCAGTTCCAAGATGCGTGAACTAGTTGATTTGGATAAGCTTCCTAGGGATCCATCTAAAAGGAAGAGAATTGTAGATTACAATCCCAACCAGCATGAGGGTATACGAAGGAAGTACTTGATGTGGGGTCCTCATCGACCTCGTCCTAAAACAGCTAAGCCAAGGATGTTTGGGAAGACTAATAGGTATTTTAATCCTAATTGGTATGATGATTATGGTGGTAATTGGCTAGAGTATTGTGAGGCAGAAGACAATGCATATTGCTTGTGTTGCTATTTATTCAGGGATAACATCAAAGGAAATAAACCTGGGCATGATGCATTTATAGTAGATGGCTTTCACAACTGGAAGAAGCCAGATTTTTTTTGACTCACGTAGGTGATCGCAACAGTTTCCACAATAGAGCAGTAAAATATTGCGAGGACCTACTAAATATAGATCGATCTATCCCGGCAACCTTACAGAAGCAAACTGAAATTGAGAAAACCGAGCATCTTATTCGGGTCAATGCTGCAATTGATGTTTGCCGGTATTTGTTGCATCAGGGACAATCATTTCATGGTCATGATGAATCAGAAGATTTGGTAAATAAAGGTAATTATCTGCAGTTGATGGAGTATACTATTAGTGAGAATGAAGTTGTAGCCAAGGCATTCAAAAATGCCCCAACTAACAATCAAATGTTGTCTCCAAGAATTCAGAAAAGTATTACTGAATGTTTGCAGAAAAGATCTTATCGTGCATTTTGCAAGAAATTGGTAGTGATGTGTTCAGCTTATTAGTTGACGAGTGTCGTGATATTTCTGACAAAGAACATATGGCATTGGTTCTACGATACGTGAGTGGTGGACTGCCATACAAGGTTCTGATGACTTCAACGATTTGTGGCCCTTGAGCATGAACTTGATCTCTATTTGGATAATGTAACCCATGATACAAGGTTTGCTAGCTTGGATAATATTGGAGATCTGGTTGAATTGATGGTGACTACAAAGAAGAATCTTTCTTATCCTTTAGTATACCGACTTATAAAGCCTTATCTGGCTGAATTGATGGTGACATACTAACTTTGCCTGTTGCCACTTCAACTGTTGAGAGGTGCTTCCCAGCTATGAAGATTGTGAAGAATGTTCTATGTAACAAAATCAGTGATGATTTTATGAACCATAGCCTTATCTGCTATGTGGAAAAAGAATTGTTGAGCAAAATTCCCAATGAAGTGATAGTTAAACGTTTTCATGCGGTGAAAGATCGTCGTGGGATGAAGCGAAAGGTAATGTGCTACATAAAGCTCTTGTCTTTTTTAATACCGACCTTCTTCAATGTTTTCATTCTCCCTCAGTTTGATCATGTCTTTCATTGTTGATACAGGTTGTAGGCTAGAGTGTTAGAACAATGAGGCAAAATTCTCTTTTGCAACTTCGAAACAAGTCATTGTTATGCTGGTACGATTTATTTTTCCTCAAGTTGTTACTAGTTCGTTTATCGTATTTTTTTGAATGAACTTGATTACCATGTGGAGAATAAAATGGTTATGCCCAAAGTTTTTACAAGAGTGTATTTTCCTTTTTGGTTCATGAATGTGACATACTTTGCCCCTTCTCACAAAAAATTCAGGGTCCGCCCCTCATATGGTATGGCTATGCTCCATCTTCCCCACACAAAGTATCTAAATCATGCACCACCCTGATGAAAATTCAAGCAATTGTTTCACACTTTTATGTTCTCAAACCTTTTCAACTCTCATGCAATACATGAGCGTGAGCCATGGATATATCACTATAGGTGGAATATAATATGGTGGAGGTTGCAAGGAAAAAGGAGAAGATAGTCTCACATCAACTAGGCGTATCAACGGTGAAAAGACCTCGATGACGCCTAGAGGGGGGGGACTCTTTAAGATCGAAAAGAGTGAAGAGCTCATGCACCAACTCCTTCATCATAATACCGTCTTCATCAAGATTGGACCCACCATATATATCTTCAAGTTTAGTCCAAACTTCATGAGCTGACTTGCAAGTCGAGATAGACTTAAACACTTCAGGACTTATGGTTCGATGAATGGCAAGAAAAGCCTCACAATCAAGATACATCTCATTAGTAGATGAAGATGCATCATCCCTTTTGTCGGCAATCCCTACAAGAACAATTCGTAAAGTATTTGGGCCCATGGCCCGAAAGTGATGAAGCATATGAATTCTCCATAGGGTATAGTTTGTGCCATCAAAGTCAAAGATGCCATTGTGCACTAATCCAATAGTCGACATCGATACTCTCTAGGTCGTGAAACCTAATTAAAGAGAGACCTAGCTCTGATACCAATTGAAAAAACCTCGATGACGCCTAGAGGGGGGGGGGGGTGAATAGGCTATTTAAAAACTTCTCCGGATTTGGCTTGAAACTAATGCGGAAATAAACTAAGAGGGTACTTGACAAGCACAAATCCTAAATGCACTAGGCCCTGCAACGTGTATCAACAACACGATCTACCAAGATGGACACAATACAGTTACTAACAGGCACAAGTAAGTTACACAAACTTACTTGAGCTATATCACACGACAAGTAGGTGAACAACACAAGATACTAGATCACACTATATCACACGATATATCAAAGGCTGCAAGTATGAACGCGTGGATATAGAGGGTATGCTTGAATGATTAATCTTGTACAAGAAATAGCCAACACAATATAATGAGCACAAACAATATGCAATGTATGTATGCTCAAGTAACACAAGTAAACCACAAGTAAGGAATTAGGGTTAAGGATAACCAAGGTCACGGAGACGAAGATGTATCCTGATGTTCACTTCCTTGGAGGGAAGCTAGTTACCATTAGAGAGGTGGATGTTACCACGAAGGCACACCAACGCCACGAAGGCTCACCCTATTCTCCCTTTGAGATAACACCATGAAGGCGTTTCTCAACCACTAGTGGTAAGCCTTTGAGGTGGCTTCCAAACCCTCACAAACTTTTCCGGGGGGTAATCACACGGATTGATTCCTCTCCGAAGAACTCCTATCGCCTAGGAGTCTCCAACCTCCAAGAGTAACAAGATCACGGGGAATGCTCAAAACTTGCTCAAATCTCAAATAGCTTGGGTTGAGAGGAGGAGAGGGAGACGATCTATCTTTTGATTGGAACAACTCTCAAAGGGGCTCACAAATGCTCTTGGGATCTAAGATTTGGTGTGAGGTAGAAGTGTGTTCTTATGAGGATAAGGCTGTGTTGCGCTACCCTCTCACGAAGTGGGAGGGGGGGGTATTTATAGTGGGGAGAGAAAACCAGCCGTTGGGGACACTTTAAGTCACACAGGGTCCGGACTTCCAACAGTTTCCGGAAGTCCGGGCGTCCGCGAGGGGTCGGACGTCCGACACGGGTCAGTCGTCCGAGGCCTGTAGATATCACTGAAAATACTATGAATTGAACAGCGACCGGACGTCCGGAGAAGACCGGAAATCCGAGTTATTCGACTCAACTTCTTTTGGTGGGAGGTTCCGGATTTCCGAAAGGGGACGGACGTCCGGGCCTCGGACGTCCGGAGGGAGCCGGAAATCCGAGTTATAGAGCTTATGTTCTTCTGGTGCAGGGCTCCGGATTTCCGAAGCTGGTCGGACGTCCGGCGCTCGGATGTCCGGAGGGAGCCGGAAATCCGAGTTATAGAACTCAAGTTTCTCTGGTGCATAGTTCCGGATTTCCGAAGCTGGTCGGACGTATGGTCCTCGGACGTCCGGAGGAGTCCGGATGTCCGGGCCTCGGACGTCCGGAGGAGGCCGGATGTCCGAGCCACTGGTCCTGTTTTCTGATAATAGCAGAGCAGTGGAGATGTGGTAAGAGCAGAACAGTGGATATCTAGTTTGAGCAAGTTCATCACAAAACCTGTGATCCCCTCTTAATAGTGCGGGATCCCTAAAGACTCAAGAATTATAAAAGGGGTACCGATGATCCATACTTGAGTGTATACTTTTATTCGCTGATCATCACTCCGCACCACTAACGTTAAAGGAACTGATACCTTTGAGTTAGCCCTTTCACTTGAGCTTGATGTTGTTGTTCCTTCTTGGCTCAAGTTGAAAGCAAGACATGATGAAGTCTTCAAGCAGCTCTCCCATACACAATGTGGAAAGCCTAGCTTATGTATTCATCTTCATTTGACCACCATGTGAACATCCACAAGAATCAAGCATGTAGTGCTGAGGAATGCTTATCTTGATCTTGTCCTGGTTAGCACATGAGCTTGTCCTTATCAACACATGATCATTAACAATTGTTTCAATGATATATTCGTGCTGATCCACTTGAACTTGCACACCACAATCTTGATGACGATCACCACTTGACGTCATCCTTCATGAGTTGTATGAGATCTTCCTTTTGACGCAAGCCCATGGAAGCACACCTAACCCCCACATAGGAGTCTCACAAAGACCATGGGTTAGTACACAAACACGTAATGGACAATGCTTACCATACCATGGGATCACTTGATCCCTCTCGGTACATCTTATACGCTTTGTGTGTTGATCATCTTGATTTACTCTTTGTCTGAGATCTTGATCAACCTAGTGTCTCTATGACCATTCTTTGGATAATACCTTGAATACCATCTTGGTCATCATATAAACTCCTTGAACCCAACAGATGGACTTCAAGAAGTGCCTATGGACAAATCCTATAAATATAACTTAAGGCAACCATTAGTCCATAGGAATTGTCATCAATTACCAAAACCACATATGGAGATATATGCTCTAACAATCTCCCCCATTTTGGTAATTGAAGACAACCACTTCAAGAGAGTTTATATAAGGAAATAAGCATAACCAAGCGCACACATACAAGGTAATAATGCATGTGTGCAAGATGGAAATGCTTACGCAATAAAAGCAAAACCCTCTAAACATATCCAAAGTAAACTCTCTAAACTTCTCGCCCATTGGCATCGATTGCCAAAATGGACGAAAAGTTTAGAAAGCCAATACAGTAGGTGGTCCTCCAAAAAGTGTGTACTTCTCAGCAAATGAGTGCAGAAAAATACACAAATACAATGATAAGTAGTTGGAGGAAAACAAACTATATTGAGGACCCAAAGATTGCAAATAAAAGGATCGTATGCCACAAGGACATACAAAGATAGAGGCAAGCAATCAAAAGATTCCAGATGGAACAAACAATCATATGGTCCTTCGGACCACATGAATAGAATATATTATGATAAAGGCAACAAAGTGTATTATCAAAAACTAGAGAAGCTCCCCATGATTTGTGCACTAATACGAGATTTTTGTATTTGATACAGGTGCACAAAATAGGATCGTTGCTCCCCCAAAATTAATAAAATCACACAACGAGTGCAAGAAGATAGATGAGACAATAAGCATATCAATTGCACAAAACAAATGGTTGAGCAACATGTAAAGGAAGCAACTTAAGAATAAGCTCAACCAAAGTAATGTGTGTGAGTCATGGCAAAGCACTTGAGAAGACTAAGATAAGGATGAGCATTACTCATCACATAGTCTTGATGAAATGAGATACAAAGTGCAAGACATATCATTCCCACACACACATACTAGAAAATGGGTTCACAAGCTTACTAATAAACAAAATAAGAACCAACGCTTGTGACAACCCATTGTGAAGATAGGAAGTAAGAACCTTATCAAGAAGAGGGATACTAATTGAAATGGCAAAACCCTCATCAAGACAAGCATGAGGAAAAATAATCTTCACGACCAAAGAGTGCATCAAGATGTAGGAAAATAAGATACGCACTCAAAACAAATCCTTTCACGAAGCCACCAAAAACTGAAAAAGGAAATGTAACGATGGACGTGAAAGAAAAGAGGATATCAATTAGAGATGTAACTTCTCTTATGTGTAAAAGATTCTAAGTAGAAGACAATCATGATGATATATATCCACAAAGAAGGATATACACACAAAATGGTTACAAGAAGGAACAAAACTAGATATCCAAAAAGGAAGTCATAAATATATCAATGAGATCTTTTGCTTGGAAGCATAACACATGGCCTAATATTTTCTTATTGTATAATATGAACTTCCAACATACGAACATCAACGACATCCCAACTAGTAGTAAGACATCATCGTTCGGATGCTTTGAGAAGGCAAACAAGTACTACAAGAACGAATCAAGAGATTCATGCTATGATGCAACGTGGAAAAGAAAAGACAGGTTGGGGCCTTTGCAAGAAAAGAATGCATGAAGTGGATACTTGTTACCGAGACAACATTGGATTGATGTAGTAGATAGTTGTTCTTTGATCATCCTAACTTGGCTCCAATAATCACATGGTCTCAACACCTTCCTTATAGGTGAGCCGAGCATCCAATGCATCTTCAGTTGTTCCTGGAACAGCAAAACAAACAAAATGGTGCCCAAACTCATTGGGACCAAAGAGTTAGAAAACCAGCAATACATAGGACAAACTCCACATACATATGTGCATATAGATATGAATTTGAATTTCATGCACACTTTAGCCAATTTATGACAAGGTGGAGTTTCCCCTATATATTGGGTCAAAGAAGGAAAGCAAGCAAAACAAGTTGTATATAGTAGCTAGATATGCATGCTCAAGACTCTCAAGAATCAACTCAACACAAAGTTGATAAGTCACCAAAAGACAAGGTATCAAGTGATAATAAGATCCTAAAACAAAAAGAACTATCACTTGAAGGATATCAATTAAAATATACCTCAAGGAATGAGATATCCATTGACACATGCCAAATAGAAGGCAACAAGAAACCAATTGAAGGAAAACAAACACGAGGTATCTAGTTTCCAAAAAAAAGAGCTAGGTTCCAACAAACCAAGCCCTCGACAAATTTTCATGATGGCACAAAGCATCATAAAGAGAAAGACTTGCCTCCCATCAACACACACTTGATGGGGATCAAAAGATTTTATGATGGGTGAATAAAGAGAGTGTTCTAAAGAAAATAGGATAGCTCCCCCAAGGGACGTGCATTATATAGAATTTGCATTTGAATACAAAATGCACACGATGGGATCATCACTTTCTCTATATCTATAAAAACACTAGACATGTTAAAATAGATTCATAAGAGGCAAGGAAGACAAACGAAACACAAAATCCAATGTAAAGATGATTAGCAATTCCTATCACATGATGGGAATACCAATTGTCAAGGACAAGAAGTATTTTCGAAGTGATACTCATTGGTAGATCACAAATATATCCAAGATCATCTTTACCCATAAAACGCAAGCAAATGACACTTGTAGAGCTAACATGCCACCTAGGAACAAGATAATTTACAATATCAACACTAAGTGGCAACACGTCAAATGTACACATTTTCTAGGTTTGTAATATGCACATAGCATATTACTCCCCCATAATGTGATAAACCAACAACATTAACAAGTGGCAAATTAAAACCAACAAGAGATACTTAATGGACTATATAGAATTTGAATTTCTCATGAGTAAGACATACCACATAGAAACTAGATAATCTTGAAGTATCAAAACTAAGTGGTATTCCCCATGTATACACATTTATAGGATTGTGAGGTGTGCAAAGAACATCACTCCCCCACAATGGGATAATCCATTAATCTCTCACAAGAGCCAACAAAAAAATATAAACAAGATGCAAAAGGCTCAATAAAAGACTCAACATGTACATGATATGCAAACTAACATACCCATACTCGATTACTCAATATAAGCAAGTTGGAAGCACAACATATACAAACGAATGCAAGGTACAAAACCACAACATGCAAAGGGGCGAGCACCTAACAGTGTAAACAGTTTAAGTATAAGTTACCGTTAGGAGGCACATTGGATATAAGATAGAAACTCGATAATCCAAATGACTTGGCTTGAGATAATATGAATGATGAAGACCCCTTAATTCTTCATTATGTATCCAAGTCTCTAATGTCCTCCATAGTCACCTATTGATCAAGTTTGAGCTTGTTGGTCTCCAACTACGTTGGGTCCTAAGAGGTTAATCACAATAGGCTTAGCAACCCAAATGGTTCTTTTCTTGACACCATTTTGAGTACCAACAAACTTGGCAAACACATTGCCAACCTTATCCTTCCCAAGGGAATAGATATCATCAATAGTGATTGGGTTGGATAAGTTACCTCTCATGCAAGACGAAGCGACGTGACCCTTCTCACGACATAAGTAGCAACATCTACCCTTTGTTTTCTTCCCAGTTGATTTCTCACCTTGGGGAGTGTTGGGTTGGGTCTTATTGGGAAGAGGCCTTCCTTCAACTTGTAGCTGAGTGTGTGATTGAGTTTGTGGCCGCTTCCCTTATTGCTTGTGACTTTGAGACTTCGTCTTCAAAGGGAAAGATCTAACATGGTGCCCTTTAACTTTGCACTTGAAGCAAATGATTTTGGCCGATTTCTTAACTCGTTCTAGGCCACTCTTGTTCTTGTTTGAGTTTACTACAACATCATTTTTGTCATTCGAAGATGTTTGCTCACACAGGACGTTGTTGAGTGTGGACATCCCTTCATGACACTGTTCCAAGTCTTTCTTCAAAGAAGTGACTTGGCCCTTGAGCTCTTCGATTTCCTCTGCATGGTTAGTTTTAATGCAAATACTAGAGGAAGTGTAAGTTTCATTGTTAGAGCAACAAGGCAAGGAAAGTAATTCATCACACGAGGTAGCAACATTATGAGTAGACGAATTACGAGGACTAACACATGGAAATATAGTACTTTGACTAGAAGTAGTGCCATTGTGCACATGAGGCTTATTTGATGTTACCTTGGTGATGATAGCCTCATGAGCTAACTTTTGCACATTATAGGATGTTAGAAGATCGGCATGAGAGCTTGTGAGCATTACATGGTTTTCTTCCAACTTCCCATAATTGCTAGTTAGTAAATCAAGTTGAGCACGTAGCTCAATATTCTCCTTCAATGTTGATACTTCAAATGAGGTAGAGTTAGATGTACAAGTATCATCAACAATATGAGAGGAGTAAGTAGCAAATAGAGACTTCTCATGAGTAGATTGAAGCTCCTCATAGATCTTAGAGGTTTTGATGAGCTCTCCCTTGACATTATTGCATTCAAGGAGAAGGACCTCAAAATCCTTTTTAAGTTTATCATGAGCAACTTCAATCTCTCCTTTTGAAGATCTTAAGTCTCTACATGCTTGATGACTCTTCTCAAGTTCATGTTCAAGTTGTTCACTTTTAGCTTGTTCATGATTAAGTGAATCATTACAATTTTCAAAGTAAGCAAGAACATATTGGAATCTTTGAAGAGCGTTATTTTTAGCTTTATGAAGAATTTTACTGATCACATAGATACTTTCGGTCAAATCATCATCATCATCTATTAGAGAATATATCTCCATATGTGGTTTTGGTAATTGATGACAATTCCTATGGACTAATGGTTGCCTTAAGTTACATTTATAGGATTTGTCCATAGGCACTTCTTGAAGTCCATCTGTTGGGTTCAAGGAGTTTATATGATGACCAAGATGGTATTCAAGGTATTATCCAAAGAATGGTCATAGAGACACATGGTTGATCAAGATCTCAGACAAAGAGTAAATCAAGATGACCAACACACAAAGCGTACAAGATGTACCGAGAGGGATCGAGTGATCCCATGGTATGGTAAGCATTGTCCATTACGTGTTTGTGTACTAACCCATGGTCTTCGTGAGAGTTCTATGTGGGGGTTAGGTGTGTTTCCATGGGCTTGCGTCAAAGGGAAGATCTCATACAACCCATGAAGTATGACGTCAAGTTGTGATCGTCATCAAGATTGCGATGTGCAAGTTCAAGTGGATCAGCACGAAGATATCATGCTTGAAGCTTGCCGTCCATTGTGGTGGCAATGGACTTGTGAAGATATGCTGAAGAGTGGCTCACCCATAGTGAGTATGGGGGAGCAATCAACTAGTCTTCATCAAGCCAACGCAATCAAGAAATGTGGTCCATCTTGAGGAAGCCAAGATCATCATCATCTAGCTCAAGAGGACGAGGTGCAAGGTATAGGTTTGCCCCTGATAGGTTTTCTGTTTAGGATAGATTGTTGTACTATCAAGGGGGGCTCTCAAGTGAGTAGCTTGATCGTATCGTTCGTTGAGAGCTCAAACCATTTGCATCCTTGCATCATACTTCTTGGTTCTTGTTTGGTGTTTCTCTCTGTGAGTTTTAGAGCTTATGGTCATCTTCGTGACAAGCTCGAGTTCATCGAAAACGGAGTCCATATGCATCTACTATGATGTTTTCGATGTTGGAGTTTTTGTCGGTTCTTCATTCATAGAGGACTCACATCTCTATATCATTGGCATTTTCATATCTGTTTGGATAGCTCTTGTCATCCTGAATCCAACAAGCTTGAGTTTGCTCGATTTGGAGCTCGTATGCGAAAGTTATGGCTGTTTCAGTGGCGAGCGGTAGTACCGCTGGACCTAGCGGTAGTACCGCTGGACCTAGCGGTAGTACCGCTAGAGTTGGCGGTAGTACCGCTGGCCCTAGCGGTAGTACCACTAGAGATGGAGGTAGTACCGCTGTCCCAGCGGTAGTACCGCCCCTGGCCAGCGGTAGTACCGCTCCAAGTTTTTAGTACCGTCATCTTTGCGGTTGTACTGCGTCGGACATTTTTGCGAAGACTTTCTTGGCGGTGGTTGGCCTGGTAGTATCTTTGCGCTATCATGGGCTCAGCGGTAGTACCGCTGCAGCCAGCGGTAGTACCGCCGGAGGGTCAGCGGTAGTACCGTTGGAACGAGCGGTAGTACCGCCGGAGGGTCAGCGGTAGTACCGCTGGGCTCGGGCTGTAAGTGGGGGTAACGGTCTGATTCCTTCCCCCACTATATAAAGGGGGTCTTCTTCCCCCTTGGACTTACCTATCTGTTGAGCTCTTGTTCTACCTCCATTGTTGACATTCTTAGAGCTTGCTAACTCTCAATCCCTCCAATGATTCTTGCTTGTTCTTGAGGGAAAAGAGAGAGGAGATCTAGTTCCACATCTCCACCAATCACTTTCTCCTCTATGTGAGGGGAACCCCTTGGATCTAGATCTTGGAGTTCTTTGTGAGCTCCTTGTTCTCCCTCTCATATTTCTCCATAGCTTTTGTTGTTGTGGAGGGATTTGAGTGTGAGGGACTTGACCACTTCGTGTGTTCTTGCCATTGCATTAGTTGCATCGGTTTGAGTTCTCCACGGTGATTCGTGGAAGTGAGAAGTTGAGAAGCTTACTACCTTTGGTACTTTGTACCCTAGATATTGTTCTTCGTGGATGCTTTGGCATCCTAGAAGCTTGGTGGTGTCTCGGAGCTCAATCATTGTGGTGTGAAGCTCCGGGCAAGCGTCGGGGTCTCCAATTAGGTTGTGGAGATAGCCCCGAGCCATTTGTACGGGTACCGGTAACCGCCCCCAAGGGTTGCCACGTGTACGGGTTCGGTGACCGCCCCCAAGGTTTGCCATTTGTACGGGTTCGGTGACCGCCCTTAAGGGTCCCTTAGTGGAACCACGACATCTTGCATTGTGCGAGGGCGTGAGGATATTACGGTGGCCTTAGTGGCATCTTGGGGAGCATTGTGCCTCCACACCGCTCTAACGGAGATTAGCATCCGCAATGGTGTGAACTTCGGGATACATCATCGTCTCCCCGTGCCTCGGTTATCTCTTACCCGAACCCTTTACTTATGCACTTTACTTTGTGATAGACATATTGTTTATTGTAATATATCTTGGTATCACTTAGTTGTTTATTTTGCTTAGCATAAGTTGTTGGTGCACATAGGTGAGCCTAGTTGTTTGTAGGTTTTGTGCTTGACATATTAAACATTAGTTTTATTCCGCATTTGTTCAAGCCTAAACCTTAATTATTTTAAAGCGCCTATTCACTCCCCCCTCTAGGCGACATCCAAGTCCTTTCATCATCCTCATCGCAAATATCATCGTTATTGCACAGGGAAGATGATACCTCATTATCACCTCTTGCCATGAGGCACATGTGAACTGGAGGAGTTGATGATGATTCTTTTGGTGAATCAGATTCTTCATTAGTCAAAGGTACTTCATATTCCTTGATTTCCCCTAAATGATTAGTCATAGAGCAACTAGGGAGAAACAAGATATTTTGATCAAGAGGACACGAGGAAGCAGGCATATCACCACAGACATTTGTCAAGGGATCTTTAGGTGAAATGCATGACCTATCAGCACAATAATTTACACTATGTGTGGTGCTAGATATGCTCGTGTCCATAGAGGCTATGACATTTTCATCAACATATATTTCTTCACTCACCATGTCATTACCTTGTGAGGTTGAAGATGCTGAGGTGTGCAAGCAATCGGATATGAAAGTAGTGGTGGACTCTTTAAGATCGAAAAGAGTGAAGAGCTCATGCACCAACTCCTTCATCATAATACCGTCTTCATCAAGATTGGACCCACCATATATATCTTCAAGTTTAGTCCAAACTTCATGAGCTGACTTGCAAGTCGAGATAGACTTAAACACTTCAGGACTTATGATTCGATGAATGGCTAGAAAAGCCTCACAATCAAGATACATCTCATTAGTAGATGAAGATGCATCATCCCTTTTGTCGGCAATCCCTACAAGAACAATTCGTAAAGTATTTGGGCCCATGGCCCGAAAGTGATGAAGCATACGAATTCTCCATAGGGTATAGTTTGTGCCATCAAAGTCAAAGATGCCATTGTGCACTAATCCAATAGTCGACATCGATACTCTCTAGGTCGTGAAACCTAATTAAAGAGAGACCTAGCTCTGATACCAATTGAAAAGACCTCGATGACGCCTAGAGGGGGGGGGGGTGAATAGGCTATTTAAAAACTTCTTCGGATTTGGCTTGAAACTAATGCGGAAATAAACTAAGAGGGTACTTGACAAGCACAAATCCTAAATGCACTAGGCACTGCAACGTGTATCAACAACACGATCTACCAAGATGGACACAATACAATTACGAACAGGCACAAGTAAGTTACACAAAATTACTTGAGCTATATCACACGACAAGTAGGTGAACAACACAAGATACTAGATCACACTATATCACACGATATATCAAAGGCTGCAAGTATGAACGTGTGGATATAGAGGGTATGCTTGAATGATTAATCTTGTACAAGAAATAGCCAACACAATATAATGAGCACAAACAATATGCAATGTATGTATGCTCAAGTAACACAAGTAAACCACAAGTAAGGAGTTAGGGTTAAGGATAACCAAGGTCACCGAGACGAAGATGTATCCCGATGTTCACTTCCTTGGAGGGAAGCTAGTCACCGTTAGAGAGGTGGATGTTACCACGAAGGTACACCAATGCCACGAAGGCTCACCCTATTCTCCCTTTGAGATAACACCACGAAGGCGTTTCTCAACCACTAGTGGTAAGCCTTTGAGGTGGCTTCCAAACCCTCACAAACTTTTCCGAGGGGTAATCACATGGATTGTTTCCTCTCCGAAGAACTCCTACCGCCTAGGAGTCTCCAACCTCCAAGAGTAACAAGATCACGAGGAATGCTCAAAACTTGCTCAAATCTCAAATAGCTTGGGTTGAGAGGAGGAGAGGGAGACGATCTATCTTTTGATTGGAACAACTCTCAAAGGGGCTCACAAATGCTCTTGGGATCTAAGATTTGGTGTGAGGTAGAAGTGTGTTCTTATGAGGATAAGGCTGTGTTGCGCTACCCTCTCACGAAGTGGGAGGGGGGGGTATTTATAGTGGGGAGAGAAAACCAGCCGTTGGGGACACTTTAAGTCACACAGGGTCCGGACTTCCAACAGTTTCCGAAAGTCCGGGCGTCCGCGAGGGGTCGGACGTCCGACACGGGTCAGTCGTCCGAGGCCTGTAGATATCACTGAAAATACTATGAATTGAACAGCGACCGGACGTCCGGAGAAGACCGGAAATCCGAGTTATTCGACTCAACTTCTTTTGGTGGGAGGTTCCGGATTTCCGAAAGGGGACGGACGTCCGGGCCTCGGACGTCCGGAGGGAGCCGGAAATCCGAGTTATAGAGCTTATGTTCTTCTGGTGCAGGGCTCCGGATTTCCGAAGCTGGTCGGACGTCCGGCGCTCGGATGTCCGGAGGGAGCCGGAAATCCGAGTTATAGAACTCAAGTTTCTCTGGTGCATAGTTCCGGATTTCCGAAGCTGGTCGGGTCATGTCTGCATAGTTCTCGAACCCGCAGGGTCTGCACACTTAAGGTTCGACGTTGTTTTTTGCGTATTTGAGTTATATGGTTGGTTACCGAATGTTGTTCGGAGTCCCGGATGAGATCCAGGATGTCACGAGGAGCTCCGGAATGGTCCGGAGGTAAAGATTGATATATAGGAAGTCCTGTTTTGGTCACCGAAAAAGTTTCGGGCTCATCGGTAGTGTACCGGGAGTGCCGGGAGGGGTGCCGGGGACCATCGGGAGGGGTGTCACGCCCCAAGGGGTCTCATGGGCTATGGGAAGAGATAAACCAGCCCCTAGTGGGCTGGAATAAGTTCCCACTAAGGCCCATAAGGTTTGAGAAGGAAAAAACACAAGGTGGAAAGAGTTTCCAAGTGGGAAGGTGGAATCCTACTCCAAGTAGGATTGGAGTAGGACTCCTCCACCTCCAATTTCGGCCAAACCTTGAGGGTTTGAGGCTGCCTCTTCCCTCCCCCTCCCTCCTCTTGGGGAACGTCGCATGGGAAACAAAAATTTTCCTACGCGCACGAAGACCTATCATGGTGATGTCCATCTACGAGAGGGGATGAGTGATCTACGTACCCTCGTAGACCGTACAACAGAAGCGTTAGAGAACGCGGTTGATGTAGTGGAACGTCCTCACGTCCCTCGATCCGCCCCGCGAACAATCTCGCGATCAGTCCCACGATCTAGTACCGAACGGACGGCACCTCCGCGTTCAACACACGTACAACTCGACGATGATCTCGGCCTTCTTGATCCAGCAAGAGAGACGGAGAGGTAGAAGAGTTCTCCGGCAGCGTGACGACGCTCCGGAGGTTGGTGATGACCTTGTCTCAGCAGGGCTCCGCCCGAGCTCCGCAGAAACGCGATCTAGAGGAATAACCGTGGAGGTATGTGGTCGGGCTGCCGTGGAAAAGTCGTCTCAAATCAACCCTAAAACCTCCGTATATATAGGTGGGAGGGAGGGGGCCTTGCCTTGGGGTCCAAGGACCCTCAAGGGGGTCGGCTGAGCCAAGGGGGAGGAATCTCCCCCCCCAAACCGAGTTGGACTAGGTTTGGTGGGGGGGAGTCCTCCTCCCTTCCCACCTCCTCCCTTTTTTTTTTCTTTTCTCTTGATTTTTCTTCTCTTGGCGCATAGAGCACTTGTGGGCTGTCCCACCAGCCCACTAAGGGCTGGTGTGTCTCCCCAAAGGCCTATGGGCTTCCCCGGGGTGGGTTGCCCCCCGGTGAACTCCCGGAACCCATTCGTCATTCCCGGTACATTCCCGGTAACTCCGAAAACCTTCCGGTAATCAAATGAGGTCATCCTATATATCAATCTTCGTTTCCGGACCATTCCGGAAACCCTCGTGACGTCCGTGATCTCATCTGGGACTCCGAACAACATTCGGTAACCAACCATATAACTCAAATATGCATAAAACAACGTCGAACCTTAAGTGTGCAGACCCTGCGGGTTCGAGAACTATGTAGACATGACCCGAGAGACTCCTCGGTCAATATCCAATAGCGGGACCTGGATGCCCATATTGGATCCTACATATTCTACGAAGATCTTATCGTTTGAACCTCAGTGCCAAGGATTCGTATAATCCCGTATGTCATTCCCTTTGTCCTTCGGTATGTTACTTGCCCGAGATTCGATCGTCAGTATCCGCATACCTATTTCAATCTCGTTTACCGGCAAGTCTCTTTACTCGTTCCGTAATACAAGATCCCGCAACTTACACTAAGTTACATTGCTTGCAAGGCTTGTGTGTGATGTTGTATTACCGATTGGGCCCCGAGATACCTCTCCGTCACACGGAGTGACAAATCCCAGTCTTGATCCATACTAACTCAACTAACACCTTCGGAGATACCTGTAGAGCATCTTTATAGTCACCCAGTTACGTTGCGACGTTTGATACACACAAAGCATTCCTCCGGTGTCAGTGAGTTATATGATCTCATGGTCATAGGAATAAATACTTGACACGCAGAAAACAGTAGCAACAAAAAGACACGATCAACATGCTACGTCTATTAGTTTGGGTCTAGTCCATCACGTGATTCTCCCAATGACGTGATCGAGTTATCAAGCAACAACACCTTGTTCATAATCAGAAGACACTGACTATCATTGATCAACTGGCTAGCCAACTAGAGGCATGCTAGGGACGGTGTTTTGTCTATGTATCCACACATGTAAATGAGTCTTCATTCAATACAATTATAGCATGGATAATAAACTATTATCTTGATACAGGAATTACAATAATAACTATATTTATTATTGCCTCTAGGGCATAATTCCAACAGTCTCCCACTTGCACTAGAGTCAATAATCTAGCCCTCACATCACCATGTGAATTACATTGTAATAAATCTAACACCCATACAGTTCTGGTGTCGATCATGTTTTGGCCGTGGAAGAGGTTTAGTCAGCGGGTCTGCTACATTCAGATCCGTGTGCACCTTGCATATATTTACGTCCTCTTCGTCGACGTAGTCGCGGATGAGGTTGAAGCGTCGTTTGATGTGTCTGGTCTTCTTGTGAAAACGTGGTTCCTTTGCTAAGGCAATGGCACCCGTGTTGTCACAGAACAAGGTTATTGGATCCAGTGCACTTGGCACCACTCCAAGATCCGTCTTGAACTGCTTCATCGAGACACCCTCCTTAGCCGCCTCCGAGGCAGCCATGTACTCCGCTTCACATGTAGAATCTGCTACGACGCTTTGCTTGGAACTTCACCAGCTTACTGCACCCCCATTAAGAATAAATACGTATCCGGTTTGCGACTTAGAGTCGTCCGGATCTGTGTCAAAGCTTGCATCGACGTAACCTTTTACGGCGAGCTCTTCGTCACCTCCATACACGAGAAACATCTCCTTAGTCCTTTTCAGGTACTTCAGGATATTCTTGACCGCTGTCCAGTGATCCACTCCTGGATTACTCTGGAACCTACCTGCCATACTTATGGCCAGGCTAACATCCGGTCTAGTGCACAGCATCGCATACATGATAGAACCTATGGCTGAAGCATAGGGGACGGAGCGCATATGCTCTCTATATTCATCAGTTGCTGGGCAGTGAGTCTTACTCAATCTCGTACCTTGTAAAACTGGCAAGAACCCTTTCTTGGACTGTTCCATTTTGAACCTCTTCAAAACTTTATCAAGGTATGTGCTTTGTGAAAGTCCTATCAGGCGTTTTGATCTATCCCTATAGATCTTAATGCCTAAAATGTAAGCAGCTTCTCCTAGGTCCTTCATAGAGAAACTTTTATTCAAGTAACCTTTTATGCTCTCCAAAAGCTCTACGTTGTTTCCAATCAGTAATATGTCATCCACATATAATATTAGAAACGCCACAGAGCTCCCACTCACTTTCTTGTAAATACAAGATTCTCCAACCACTTGTATAAACCCAAATGCTTTGATCACCTCATCAAAGCGTTTCCGAGATGCTTGCACCAGTCCATAAATGGATCGCTGGAGCTTGCACACCTTGTCAGCATTTTTAGGGTTGACAAAACCTTCGGGTTGCATCATATACAACTCTTCCTTAAGGAAACCGTTAAGGAACGCCGTTTTGACATCCATCTGCCAGATTTCATAATCGAAAAATGCAGCTATTGCCAACATGATTCTAACGGACTTAAGCATCGCTACGGGTGAGAAAGTCTCATCGTAGTCAACTCCTGGAACTTGTGAAAAACCCTTTGCCACAAGTCGAGCTTTATAAACGGTCACATTACCGTCAGCGTCCGTCTTCTTCTTAAAGATCCATTTGTTCTGAATAGCCTTGCGGCCCTCAGGTAGTATCTCCAAAGTCCACACTTTGTTCTCATACATGGATACTATCTCGGATTTCATGGCTTCTAGCCATTTGTTGGAATCTGGGCCCACCATTGCTTCTTCATAATTTGCAGGTTCATTGTTGTCTAACAACATGATTGATAAGGCGGGATTACCGTACCACTCTGGAGCAGCGCGTGATCTCGTCGACCTGCGTGGTTCAACAGATACTTGAACTGGAGTTTCATGATCATCATCATTAACTTCCTCCTCAACCGGTGTTGCAACGACAGAGGTTTACCCTTGCCCTGCGCCACCATCCAAAGGGATGAGAGGTTCGACAATCTCGTCAAGTTCTATCTTCCTCCCACTCAATTCTTTCGAGAGAAACTCCTTCTCGAGAAAAGCTCCGTTTTTAGCAACAAACAGTTTGCCCTCGGATTTGAGATAGAAGGTGTACCCAACTGTCTCTTTTGGGTAACCTATGAAGACACACTTTTCCGCTTTGGGTTCCAGCTTTTCAGGCTGAAGCTTTTTGACATAAGCATCACATCCCCAAACTTTAAGAAACGACAACTTTGGCCTTTTGCCATACCACAGTTCGTATGGTGTCGTCTCAACGGATTTTGATGGTGCCCTATTTAAAGTGAATGCAGCTGTTTCTAATGCATAACCCCAAAATGATAACGGCAAATCAGTAAGAGACATCATCGATCGCACCATCTCTAACAAAGTACGATTACGACGTTCGGACACACCATTACGCTATGGTGTTCCAGGCGGTGTTAACTGCGAAACAATTCCACATTGTCTTAAGTGAGCACCAAACTCGAAACTCAGATATTCACCCCCACGATCAGAACGTAGGAACTTGATCTTCTTGTTACGATGATTTTCTACTTCATTCTGAAATTGCTTGAACTTTTCAAATGTTTCAGACTTGTGCTTCATCAAGTAGACATAACCATATCTACTTAAATCGTCAGTGAAGGTGAGAAAATAACGATATCCGCCGCGTGCCTCTACGCTCATTGGACCACACACATCGGTGTGTATGATTTCCAACAAGTCACTTGCACGCTCCATTGTTCCGGAGAACGGAGTCTTAGTCATCTTGCCCATGAGGCATGGTTCGCACGTGTCAAGCGAATCAAAGTCAAGTGACTCCAAAAGTCCATCAGCATGGAGTTTCTTCATGCGCTTTACACCAATATGACCCAAGCGGCAGTGCCACAAAAATATGGCGCTATCATTGTTTACTCTAACTCTTTTGGTCTAAATGTTATGTATATGCGTATCGCTATCAAGATTCAATATGAACAATCCTCTCACATTCGGTGCATGACCATAAAAGATGTTACTCATAGAAATAGAACAACCATTATTCTCAGACTTAAAAGAGTAACCGTCTCGCAATAAACAAGATCCAGATATAATGTTCATGCTCAACGCAGGCACTAAATAACAATGATTTAAGTTCATCACTAATCCCGATGGTAGCTGAAGTGACACTGTGCCGACGGCGATTGCATCAACCTTGGAACCATTTCCCACGCGCATCATCACTTCGTCTTTCGCCAGCCTTCGTCTATTCCGCAGTTCCTGCTTCGAGTTGCAAATGTGAGAAACAGAACCGGTATTGAATACCCAGGCACTACTACGAGAGCCGGTTAAGTACACATCAATAACATGTATATCAAATATACCTGATTTTTCTTTGCCCGCCTTCTTATCTGCCAGATACTTGGGGCAATTGCGCTTCCAGTGACCCATACCCTTGCAATAGAAGCACTCATTCTTCAGGCTTAGGTCCAGCCTTGGGTTTCTTCGGCGGATTGGCAACAGGCTTGCCGCTCTTCTTCGAATTGCCCTTCTTGCCTTTGCCGTTTCTCTTGAAACTAGTGGTCTTGCTCACCATCAACACTTGATGCTCTTTACGGAGTTCAGACTCTGCGACTTTCAGCATCGCAAACAACTCGCCGGGAGACTTGTTCATCCCTTGCATGTTGTAGTTCAACACAAAGCCTTTATAGCTTGGCGGCAGTGATTGAAGGATTCTGTCAGTGATAGCTTCTTGCGGGAGTTCAATCCCCAGCTCAGCTAGACGGTTTGAGTACCCAGACATTTTGAGCACATGTTCACTGACAGACGAGTTTTCCTCCATCTTGCAAGCATAGAATTTATCGGAGGTCTCATACCTCTCGATCCGGGCGTTCTTCTGAAAGATAAACTCCAACTCCTGGAACATCTCAAATGCTCCATGACGCTCAAAGCGACGTTGAAGTCCCGGTTCTAAGCCATACAAGACTGCACATTGAACTATTCAGTAGTCCTCCTTACGTGCTAACCAAGCGTTCTTAACATCCTGATCAGCCGTAGCGGGTGGTTCATCTCCTAGCGCAGCATTAAGGACATAATCCTTCTTTCCAGCTTGTAAGATTAGCTTAAGATTACGAGCCGAGTCTACAAAGTTGCTTCCATCATCTTTCAACTTAGCTTTCTCTAGGAACGTATTAAAATTCAGGATGACTGTCGCGTGAGCCATGATCTACAACACAAATATATTCAAAGTGGACTTAGACTATGTTCAAGATAATTAGAGTTCAACTTAATCAAATTATATGCTAAACTCCCACTCAAAAAGTACATCTCTCTAGTCATTTGAGTGGTTCATGATCCACTTACACTATCCCAAGTCCGATCATCACGTGAGTTGAGTATAGTTTCAGTGGTAAGCATCCCTATGCTAATCATATCAACTATATGATTCATGATCGTCCTTTCGGTCTCATGTGTTCCGAGGCCATGTCTGCACATGCTAGGCTCGTCAAGCTTAAGCCGAGTGTTCCGCGTGCGCAACTGTTTTGCACCCGTTGTATGTGAACGTTGAGTCTATCACACCCGATCATCACGTGGTGTCTCGAAACGACGAACTGTAGCAACGGTGCACAGTCGGGGAGAACACAATTTCGTCTTGAAATTTTAGTGAGAGATCACCTCATAATGCTACCGTCGTTCTAAGCAAAATAAGGTGCATAAAAGGATTAACATCACATGCAATTCATAAGTGACATGATATGGCCATCATCACGTGCTTCTTGATCTCCATCACCAAAGCACCGGCACGATCTTCTTGTCACCGGCGCCACACCATGATCATCCATCAACGTGTTGCCATCGGGGTTGTCGTGCTACTTATGCTATTACTACTAAAGCTACATCCTAGCAAAATAGTAAACGCATCTGCAAGCACAAACGTTAGTATAAAGACAACCGTATGGCTCCTGTCGGTTGCCGTACCATCGACGTGCAAGTCGATATTTCTATTACAACATGATCATCTCATACATCCAATATATCACATCACATCGTTGGCCATATCACATCACAATCATACCCTGCAAAAACAAGTTAGACGTCCTTTAATTTTGTTGTTGCATGTTTTACGTGGTGACCAAGGGTATCTAGTAGGATCGCATCTTACTTACGCAAACACCACAACGGAGATATATGAGTTGCTATTTAACCTCATCCAAGGACCTCCTCGGTCAAATCCGATTCAACTAAAGTTGGAGAAACCGTCACTTGCCAGTCATCTTTGAGCAAAGGGGGTTACTCGTAACGATGAAACCAGTCTCTCGTAAGCGTACGAGTAATGTCGGTCCAAGCCGCTTCAATCCAACAATACCGCGGAATCAAGAAAAGACTAAGGAGGGAAGCAAAACGCACATCACCGCCCACAAAAACTTTTGTGTTCTACTCGAGAAGACATCTACGCATGAACCTAGCTCTGATACCACTGTTGGGGAACGTCACATGGGAAACAAAAATTTTCCTACGCGCACGAAGACCTATCATGGTGATGTCCATCTACGAGAGGGGATGAGTGATCTACGTACCCTCGTAGACCGTACAGCAGAAGCGTTAGAGAACGCGGTTGATGTAGTGGAACATCCTCACGTCCCTCGATCCGCCCCGCGAACAATCCCGCGATCAGTCCCATGATCTAGTACCGAACGGACGGCACCTCCGCGTTCAGCACACGTACAGCTCGACGATGATCTCGGCCTTCTTGATCCAGCAAGAGAGACCGAGAGGTAGAAGAGTTCTCCGGCAGCGTGACGGCGCTCCGGAGGTTGGTGATGACCTTGTCTCAGCAGGGCTCCGCCCGAGCTCCGCAGAAACGCGATCTAGAGGAAAAACCGTGGAGGTATGTGGTCGGGCTGCCGTGGAAAAGTCGTCTCAAATCAGCCCTAAAACCTCCGTATATATAGGTGGGAGGGAGGGGGCCTTGCCTTGGGGTCCAAGGACCCTCAAGGGGGTTGGCCGAGCCAAGGGGGAGGACTCTCCCCCCCCAAACCGAGTTGGACTAGGTTTGGTGTGAGGGAGTCCTCCTCCCTTCCCACCTCCTCCCTTTTTTTTTTCTTTTCTCTTGATTTTTCTTCTCTTGGCGCATAGAGCATTTGTGGGCTGTCCCACCAGCCCACTAAGGGCTGGTGTGTCTCCCCAAAGGCCTATGGGCTTCCCCGGGGTGGGTTGCGCCCCCGGTGAACTCCCGGAACCCATTCGTCATTCCCGGTACATTCCCGGTAACTCCGAAAACCTTCCGGTAATCAAATGAGGTCATCCTATATACCAATCTTCGTTTCCGGACCATTCCGGAAACCCTCGTGACATCCGTGATCTCATCCGGGACTCCGAACAACATTCGGTAACCAACCATATAACTCAAATACGCATAAAACAACGTCGAACCTTAAGTGTGCAGACCCTGCGGGTTCGAGAACTATGTAGACATGACCCGAGAGACTCCTCGGTCAATATTCAACAGCGGGACCTGGATGCCCATATTGGATCCTACATATTCTACGAAGATCTTATCGTTTGAACCTCAGTGCCAAGGATTCGTATAATCCCGTATGTCATTCCGTTTGTCCTTCGGTATGTTACTTGCCCGAGATTCGATCGTCAGTATCCGCATACCTATTTCAATCTCGTTTACCGGCAAGTCTCTTTACTCGTTCCGTAATACAAGATCCCGCAACTTACACTAAGTTACATTGCTTGCAAGGCTTGTGTGTGATGTTGTATTACCGAGTGGGCCCCGAGATACCTCTCCGTCACACGGAGTGACAAATCCCAGTCTTGATCCATACTAACTCAATTAACACCTTCGGAGATACCTGTAGAGCATCTTTATAGTCACTCAGTTACGTTGCGACGTTTGATACACACAAAGCATTCCTCCGGTGTCAGTGAGTTATATGATCTCATGGTCATAGGAATAAATACTTGACACGCAGAAAACAGTAGCAACAAAAAGACACGATCAACATGCTACGTCTATTAGTTTGGGTCTAGTCCATCACGTGATTCTCCCAATGACGTGATCGAGTTATCAAGCAACAACACCTTGTTCATAATCAGAAGACACTGACTATCATTGATCAACTGGCTAGCCAACTAGAGGCATGCTAGGGACGGTGTTTTGTCTATGTATCCACACATGTAAATGAGTCTTCATTCAATACAATTATAGCATGGATAATAAACTATTATCTTGATACAGGAATTATAATAATAACTATATTTATTATTGCCTCTAGGGCATAATTCCAACACCTCCTATATATACTGAGGTATTAGGGCTGATTTGAGACAACTTTTGCCACGACAGCCCGACCACATACCTCCACGGTTTTTCCTCTAGATCGCGTTTCTGCGGAGCTCGGGCGGAGCCCTGCTGTGATTAGATCACCACCAACCTCCGGAGCACCGTCATGCTGCCGGAGAACTCATCTACCTCTCCGTCTCTCTTGCTGGATCAAGAAGGCCGAGATCATCGTCGAGCTGTACGTGTGCTGAACGCGGAGGTGCCGTCCGTTCGGCACTAGATCGTGGGAGTGATCGCGGGACGGTTCGCGGGGCGGATCGAGGGACGTGAGGACGTTCCACTACATCAACCGCGTTCACTAACGCTTCTGCTGTACGATCTACAAGGGTACGTAGATCACACATCCCCTCTCGTAGATGGACATCACCATGATAGGTCTTCGTGCGCGTAGGAAAATTTTTGTTTCCCATGCGACGTAACCCAACAGTGGCATCATGAGCTAGGTTCATGCGTAGATGTCTTCTCGAGTAGATCACAAAATTTTTTGGTGGGCGGTGATGTGCGTTTTGCTGCCCTCCTTAGTCTTTTCTTGATTCCGCGGTATTGTTGGATTGAAGCGGCTTGGACCGACATTACTCGTACGCTTACGAGAGACTGGTTTCATCGCTACGAGTAACCCCGTTGCTCAAAGATGACTGGCAAGTGTCGGTTTCTCCAACTTTAGTTGAATCGGATTTGACCGAGGAGGTCCTTGGATGTGGTTAAATAGCAACTCATATATCTCTGTTGTGGTGTTTGCGTAAGTAAGATGCGATCCTACTAGATACCCATGGTCACCACGTAAAACATGCAACAACAAAATTAGAGGAAGTCTAACTTGTTTTTGCAGGGTATGCTTGTGATGTGATATGGCCAACGATGTGATGTGATATATTGGATGTATGAGATGATCATGTTGTAATAGAAAATATCGACTTGCACGTCGATGGTACGGCAACCGGCAGGAGCCATAGGGTTGTCTTTATACTAACGTTTGTGCTTGCAGATGCGTTTACTATTTTGCTAGGAGGTAGCTTTAGTAGTAATAGCATGAGTAGCACGACAACCCCGATGGCAACACGTTGATGGAGATCATGGTGTGGCGCCGGTGACAAGAAGATCGTGCCGGTGCTTTGGTGATGGAGATCAAGAAGCACGTGATGATGGCCATATCATGTCACTTATGAATTGCATGTGATGTTAATACTTTTATGCACCTTGTTTTGCTTAGAACGACGGTAGCATTATGAGGTGATCTCTCACTAAAATTTCAAGACGAAATTGTGTTCTCCTCGACTGTGCACCGTTGCTACAGTTCGTCGTTTCGAGACACCACGTGATGATCGGGTGTGATAGACTCAACGTTCACATACAACGGGTGCAAAAGAGTTGCGCACGCAGAACACTCGGGTTAAGCTTGACGAGCCTAGCATGTGCAGACATGGCCTCGGAACACATGAGACCGAAAGGTCGAGCATGAATCGTATAGTTGATATGATTAGCATAGAGATGCTTACCACTGAAACTATTCTCGACTCATGTGATGATCGGACTTGAGATAGTGGATTTGGATCGTGTACCACTCAAATGACTAGAGAGATGTACTTTTTGAGTGGGAGTTCTTAAGTAATATGATTAATTGAACTAATTGTCATGAACATAGTCTAATGGTCTTTGCGAATTACGATGTAGCTTGCGCTATAGCTCTACTGTTTTTATATGTTCCTAGAGAAAATTTAGTTGAAAGTTGATAGTAGCAAACTTTGCAGACTGAGTCTGTAAAACCGAGGATTGTCCTCGTTGCTGCACAGAAGGCTTATGTCCTTAATGCACCACTCGGTGTGCTGCACCTCGAGCGCCGTCTATGGATGCTGTGAACATCCGACATACACGTTTCTGATGACTACACGATAGTTCAGTGCAAAATACTTAATGGCTTAGAAGCAAGGCGCCGAAAACGTTTTGAAACGTCACGGAACATAAGTGATGTTCCAAAGAGATGAAATTGTGATTTCATGCTTGTGCCCTTGTTAAGAGGTACAAGACCTCCAACAAGATTCTTTGTCCACAAAGTAAAAGAGAAAAGCTCAATCGTTGAGCGTGTGCTCAGATTGTCTGAGTACGACGATCACTTGAATCAAGTGGGAGTTAATCTTCTAGATGAGATAGTGATGGTTCTCCAAAGTCACTGCCACCAAGCTGTGAGAGATTCGTGATGAACTATAACATATCAAGGATAGATACAATGATCCTTGAGCGATTCGTGATGTTTGACACTGCGAAAGTAGAAATCAAGAAGGAGCATCAATAGTTGATGGTTTGTAAAACCACTAAGTTTCAAAGGGCTAGAAGGGAAACTTCGTGAAACGGCAAAACAGTTGCTGCACTAATGAAGAGACCCTAGATTAAACCCAAACCCGAGACTAAGTGCTTCTGTAATGAGGGGAACAGTCACTGAGGCGGAGCAACTCTAGATACTTGGTAGATAAGAAGGCTGACAAAAGTCGAAAGAAGTATATTTGATATACATGATGTTGATGTGTACTTTACTGGTACTCCTAGTAGCATGAGGGTATTGGATACTGGTTCGGTTGCTAAGTGATTAGTAACACGAAATGAAAGCTACGGCATAAACGGAGACTAGCTAAAGGCGAGGTGACGATACGTGTTGGAAGTGTTTCCAAGGTTGATATGATCAAAACGTCGCACACTCCCTCTACCATCGGGATTGGTGTTAAACCGAAATAATTGTTATTTGGTGCTTGCGTTAAGCATGAACATGATTGGATCGTGTTTATTGCAATACGACTATTCATTTAAAGAGAATAATGGTTACTCTGTTTGCTTGAATAATCACCTTTAATGGTTTATTGAATCTCGATCGTAGTGTTACACATGTTCATAATATTGGTGCCAAAAGATACGAGGTAATGATGATAGTACCACTTACTTGTGGCACTGCCGCTTGAGTCATGTTAGTATAAATTGCATGAAGAGGCTCCATGCTGATGGATCTTTATACTCACTTGATTTTGAATCACTAGTGACATGCAAATCATACCACATGAGCAAGGCCTTATTTTCATTGAGATGAAACAAGATAGTAACTTGTTGGAAGTGATACATTTGATGTATGCAGTCCAATGGGTGCTGAGGCACGCAGTGGATATCATTATGTTCTTACTTCACTGACGACTTGAGTAGATACATGAGTATTTGCTTAATGAATCATAAGTCTGAAATATTGAAAAGTTCAATTCCGTTTCAGAGTGAAGTTTATCGTAACAAGAGGATAAACTGTCTACGATATGATCATAGAAATGAATATCTGAGTTACGAGTTTTGGTACGCAGTTAAGACAATGTGGAAATTGTTTCACAGTTCATGCCACCTAGAACATCATAGGGTAATGATGTGTCTGAACATCATAGCCACACACTATTTGTTATGGTGCATGCTATGATGTCTCTTATCGAATTACCACTATCGTTTATGGGTTATGCATTAGAGACAACCGCATTCACTTTAAGTAGGGCACCGCGTATTTCCGTTGAGATGACATAGTATAGACTGAGGTTTAGAGAAATCTAAATTGTCGTTTCTTGAAAGTTTGGGGCTTCGACACTTATGTGAAAAAGTTTCAGTCTGATAAGCTCGAACCCAAAGCGGATAAATGCATCTTCATAGGATATCCAAAACAGTTGGGTAAATCTCCTATCTCAGATCCAAAAGCAAAGTGTTTGTTTCTAGAAACGGATCCTTTCTCGAGGAAAGGTTTCTCTCGAAAGAATTGAGTGGGAGAGTGGTAGAACTTGATGAGGTTATTGAACCATCACATCAACTAGTGTGTAGGAGGGCGCAGGAAGTTGTTCCTGTGGCGCCTACACCAATTGAAGTGAAAGATGATGATGGTGATCATCGAGCATCAGATCAAGTTACTACAAACCTCGTAGGTTGACAAGGTCACGTACTACTGCAGAGTGGTACGGTAACCCTGTCTTGGAGGTCATGTTGTTGAGCAACAGTGAACCTACGAGTTATGGAGAAAGCAATGGTGGGCCCGGATTCCGACAAATGTCTGGAGGCCATGAAATCCGAGAGAGGATCCATGTATGAAAACGAAGTGTAGACTTTGGAAGAACTACTTAATGGTCATAGGACTATTGAGTAAAGATGGATCTTTAAAGGAAGACAAACGCTGATGGTGATAAGTCACTATTAAGAAAAGCTCGACTTGTCGCAAAGATGTTTTCGACAAGATCAAACAGTTGACTATGATGAGACTTTCTCACTCGTAGCGATGCTAAAAGTCTGTTAGAATTATGTTAGTAGTTGCTGCATTATTTATGAAATATTGCACATAGGATGTCAAAACATTGTTTCCTCGACGGTTTCCTTGAGCAAACATTGTATGTGATACAACCAGAAGGTTTTGTCGATCCTAAAGATACTAGCAAGTATGCAAGTTCCAGTGATCCTTCAATGGACTGGTGCAAGCATCTCAGAGTTGGAATATACACTTTGATGAGATGATCAAAGATTTTGGGTTTGTACAAGGTTTATGAGAAACTTGTATTTCCAAAGAAGTGAGTGGGAGCACTATAGAATTTCTGATAAGTATATGTGGTTGACATATTGTGGATCATAAGTAATGTAGAATTTCTGTAAAGCATATAAGGTTGTTTGAAAGGAGTTTTCAAAGGAATACCTGGATTGCGCTACTTGAACGTTGAGCATCAAAGATCTATGGAGATAGATCAAAAGCGCTTGATGAAAGTTTCAATAATATGCATGCCTTGACAAGTTTTTGAAGGAGTTCAAAATAGATCAGCAAAGAAGGAGTTCTTGGTTGCGTTGTAAGGTGTGGATTTGAGTAAGACTCAAAACCCGACCACGGCAGAATAAAAAGAATAGACGAAGGTCGTCTTCTATGCCTTAGCCGTAGAATCTAAAGTATGCCATGCTGTGTACCGCACCTGATGTGTGCCTTGACTCAAAGTCTGTTGAGAGGTACAGAGAGTGATCCATGATTGAATCACTAGTAGCGGTCAAAATTTATCCTTAGTAACTAATGGACTAAGGAATTTTTTTCCGATTATGGAGGTGTTTAAAGAGTTCGTCGTAAAGGGTTACGTCGATGCAAGCTTTGACACTAATCCGAATAACTATGAGTAGTGAAACGGATTAGTATAGTAGAGTAGATATTTGGAGCATTTCCGAATAGCACGTAGTAGCAACATCTATGAGATGACATAAAGATTTGTAAAGAAAGCACGGATCTGAAAGTTTCAGAACCGTTGACTAAAACCTCTCTCACAAGCAAGACGTGATCAGACCCCATAACTATATGGGTGTTGGATTCGTTGGAATCACATGGTGATGTGAACTAGATTATTGACTCTAGTGCAAGTGGGAGACTGTTGGAAATATGCCCTAGAGGCAATAATAAATTAGTTATTATTATATTTCTTAGTTCCTGATAATCGTTTATTATCCATGCTATAATTGTATTGATTGGAAACACAATACTTGTGAGGATACATAGACAAAACATTGTCCCTAGTAAGCCTCTAGTTGACTAGCTCGTTGATCAAAGATGGTCAAGGTTTCCTGGCAATAGGCAAGTGTTGTCACTTGATAACGGGATCACATCATTAGGAGAATCATGTGATGGACTAGACCCAAACTAATAGACGTAGCATGTTGATCGTGTCATTTTGTTGCTACTGTTTTCTGCGTGTCAAGTATTTGTTCCTATGACCATGAGATCATATAACTCACGGACACCGGAGGAATGCTTTGTGTGTATCAAACGTCGCAACGTAACTGGGTGGCTATAAAGATGCTCTACAGGTATCTCCGAAGGTGTTCGTTGAGTTAGTATGGATCGAGACTGGGATTTGTCACTCCGTGTAACGGAGAGGTATCTCGGGGCCCACTCGGTAATACAACATCACACACAAGCCTTGCAAGCAATGTAACTTAGTGTAAGTTGCGGGATCTTGTATTACGGAACGAGTAAAGAGACTTGCCGGTAAACGAGATTGAAATAGGTATGCGGATACTGACGATCGAATCTCGGGCAAGTAACATACCGAAGAACAAAGGGAATGACATACGGGATTATATGAATCCTTGGCACTGAGGTTCAAACGATAAGATCTTCGTAGAATATGTAGGATCCAATATGGGCATCCAGGTCCCGCTATTGGATATTGACCGAGGAGTCACTCGGGTCATGTCTGCATAGTTCTCGAACCCGCAGGGTCTGCACACTTAAGGTTCGACATTGTTTTATGCGTATTTGAGTTATATGGTTGGTTACCGAATGTTGTTCGGAGTCCCGGATGAGATCCAGGATGTCACGAGGAGCTCCGGAATGGTCCGGAGGTAAAGATTGATATATAGGAAGTCCTGTTTTGGTCACCGAAAAAGTTTCGGGCTCATCGGTAGTGTACCGGGAGTGCCGGGAGGGGTGCCGGGGACCATCGGGAGGGGTGTCACGCCCCAAGGGGTCTCATGGGCTATGGGAAGAGATAAACCAGCCCCTAGTGGGCTGGAATAAGTTCCCACTAAGGCCCATAAGGTTTGAGAAGGAAAAAACACAAGGTGGAAAGAGTTTCCAAGTGGGAAGGTGGAATCCTACTCCAAGTAGGATTGGAGTAGGACTCCTCCACCTCCAATTTCGGCCAAACCTTGAGGGTTTGAGGCTGCCTCTTCCCTCCCCCTCCCTCCTATATATACTGAGGTATTAGGGCTGATTTGAGACAACTTTTGCCACGGCAGCCCGACCACATACCTCCACGGTTTTTCCTCTAGATCGCGTTTCTGCGGAGCTCGGGCGGAGCCCTGCTGAGATTAGGTCATCACCAACCTCCGGAGCACCGTCATGCTGCCGGAGAACTCATCTACCTCTCCGTCTCTCTTGCTGGATCAAGAAGGCCGAGATCATCGTCGAGCTGTACGTGTGCTGAACGCGGAGGTGCCGTCCGTTCGGCACTAGATCGTGGGACTGATCGCGGGACGGTTCGCGGGGCGGATCGAGGGACGTGAGGACGTTCCACTACATCAACCGCGTTCACTAACGCATCTGCTGTACGATCTACAAGGGTACGTAGATCACACATCCCCTCTCGTAGATGGACATCACCATGATAGGTCTTCGTGCGCGTAGGAAATTTTTTGTTTCCCATGCGACGTAACTCAACAGATGATCCATACTTGAGTGTATACTTTTATTCGCTGATCATCACTCCGCACCACTAACGTCAAAGGAATTGATACCTTTGAGTTAGCCCTTTCACTTGAGCTTGATGTTGTTGTTCCTTCTTGGCTCAAGTTGAAAGCAAGACATGATGAAGTCTTCAAGCAGCTCTCCCATACACAATGTGGAAAGCCTAGCTTATGTATTCATCTTCATTTGACCACCATGTGAACATCCACAAGAATCAAGCATGTAGTGCTCAGGAATGCTTATCTTGATCTTGTCCTGGTTAGCACATGAGCTTGTCCTTATCAACACATGATCATTAACAATTGTTTCAATGATATATTCGTGCCGATCCACTTGAACTTGCACACCACAATCTTGATGACGATCACCACTTGACGTCATCCTTCATGAGTTGTATGAGATCTTCCTTTTGACGCAAGCCCATGGAAGCACACCTAACCCCCACATAGGAGTCTCACAAAGACCATGAGTTAGTACACAAACACGTAATGGACAATGCTTACCATACCATGGGATCACTTGATCCCTCTCGGTACATCTTATACGCTTTGTGTGTTGATCATCTTGATTTACTCTTTGTCTGAGATCTTGATCAACCTAGTGTCTCTATGACCATTCTTTGGATAATACCTTGAATACCATCTTGGTCATCATATAAACTCCTTGAACCCAACAGATGGACTTCAAGAAGTGCCTATGGACAAATCCTATAAATATAACTTAAGGCAACCATTAGTCCATAGGAATTGTCATCAATTACCAAAACCACATATGGAGATATATGCTCTAACAAACGGGCTATGTAGATGCCCATCAGTAGATATGAATGTGAGTCAGTAGGGATTGCCATGCAACAAATACACTAGAGCTATAAGTGTATGGAAGCTCAAAAAAGAAAACTAAATGGTTCTGCATAAGATGAAAAATTCCACTAGTTATATGAAAGTGACAATATAGGAGACTCTCTATGAAGAACATGGTGCTACTTTGAAGCACAAGTATGAAAAAATATAGTAGCATTGTTCCTTCTCTCTTTCTCTCATTTTTTGGTGGGCATCTTTGGCCTCTTTTATTTTTTTTCTTGGTCTTCGCTGGCCTCTTTCTTTTGTAAAGTCTCGAGACTCATCCCAACTTGTGGGGGAGTCACATCTTCCATCATCCTTTTCTCCCATGGGACAATGCTCTAATAATGCAAATCTTCACACTTTTATTTACTTACAACTCAATATCTAGAACAAAATATGACTCTATAAGCAATATGGAAGTGATGGTGCGTGTCATAAAAAATGGAACGGTGGAGTTGCATGGCAATATATCTCGGAATGGCTATGGAAATGCCATAATAGGTAGATATAGTGGTTGTTTTGAGGGAAGTATATGGTGGCTGTTTTGAGGAAGGTGGGTTTAATGCACCGACGAAAGTTGCGCGGTACTAGAGAGGCTAGTAAAGGTGGAAGGGTGAGAGTGCGTATAATTCATGGACTCAACATTAGTCATAAAGAACTCACATACCTATTGCAAAAGCGTATTAGTTATCAAAGCAAAGTATTAGATGCATGCTCCTAGGGGAAGGGTTGGTAGGAGTTAACCATCGCGCGATGCCGACCTCCACACAAAGGTTGATAATCATTAAACAAATCATGCTCCGGCTTCATTATATAATGGTTCACAATACGTGCATGCTACGGGAATCACAAACTTTAGCACAAGTATTTCTTCCGATTCACAATTACTCACTAACATGACTCTCATGTTACCATCTTCATATCTCAAAACTATAAGCAAGGAATCAAACTTCTCATCGTATTCAATGCACTTAATATGAAAGTTTTTATTATATCCCTCTTGGATGCCCATTATATTAGGACTAAATTCATAACCTAAACCAATTACCATGTTGTTTAAAGACTCTCAAAATAATATAAGTGAGGTACGAGAGTTCAATAATTTCTATAAAATAAAACACCAATGTGCTCTAAAAAGATATAAATGAAGTACTAGAGCAACATTGCCTAGCTCAAAAGATATAAGTGAATCACATAGAGTATTCTAATAAATTCATGATTCAGCGTGTCTCTCTCAATAGATGTGTCCTGCAAGGGTGATTGTGGCAAACTAAAAAGCAAAGACCCATATCATACAAGACGCTCCAAGCAAAACACATATCATATGGTGAATACAAATATAGGGTGATTGTGGCAAACTAAAGCAAGGGTGATTGTTGCACCGTAATGCTGGAAGTTTATCACCTTGCAGACAATCAGCAATATTTTTTCTCAATTCCCACAGCCGCATGAGCATGATCCTGATTTGATCAACCATGTCATGCACATGCAACTCTTTTAGCTGCTTCACCTTGTTGTTGAAATTTTCTGCCAAATTATTGTTGATATGGTCACACTTGATGGCAGTGTTGAATCCTGACCTGTACCATAATAAAGATTGGTAGGTGTTCAACCATGTACCACAAACTCCTCACATGTTGCCATTACCTTACTAAGATGATATGAATGTGTCTGTTTAGTGTAAGATCTTGCTGCTGGCCACATTCTCCCAAATTCATCTCCTATGATTTTTTTGATCAAATTCACCCACAAATGGCCGAAGCACTCCCTTTGCTCAGCATGTGGGAACACATTTTTAACTGCATTTTCTAGACCTTTGCATGCATCTGTGTGTATTGCCAAAGGCGACACTGGCCCTAAGCATCTTTTCAACTACATCATGAACCATGTCCATGAAGCCTCTGTCTCTAACTGAAACAAGCCAATAGCAATTTGAGACATCCAGTTATGTCCATCTAGAGCATTACATGCTACCAACTGACCATTCCACTTGCCTGTCAAAAATGATGAGTCTATGCTCAAATATGGACGACATCTTGCTTTGAAGCCATCGATGCAAGGCTTTAAAGCCATAAATAATTTGGAGAAATAAACCTTGCCGTCCTCTGATACCTCAGTATCTATCTCGACAACACTGCCATGTGACCTTTTCTCCACCTCTGCTTTGAAATTGAAAAGCAGCCTAAATGTGTTTGCCCAATCATCATACAAATTCTTCATTGCCCTTTGTTTAGACTTCCACACTGTGGTATAATGCAATTTAATGGGGTACAACTTTTCCAAGTCTACTTGGAGTCTTTTTGCAGTAGTGTTGGGTGTTTTGGCCAAAATTGGAGTTATATTTTCTGCAACCCAAATCTGTGATGTCATGTTTGATTTTTTCTGTGAACTTGTCAGACAAGTATGTTTATAAGGGATTTGGTTAACCCTGACAGTACTTCCATCAGGCTGCAGTCTAGCAGATATGTACCCCCTGCAAGCCCTCCTACCACTACCATCAGAACCTCTGCACTTAGCATAAAACTTCTTTCTATTAGTCCAAACTGTCTTGGCATCAAACTGATGTCTGACTGCATAAGTCTTGAAAGACAACCTGAACTCATCCATGTTTGGCCACAACTTCCCCACTCGAATGACAGGGTTTTCCTTGTCATACACATGCATGCACCAGCTCTTCATCATGTGCATCATCTACATCATCTGCATCATATTTCATCAACTGTTCATCTACATATTCACTCAATTCTCTGTCATCATTATCACTTGTATTAGCTTCATCCCTCTCCTCCTCATCTCTGTCATCGACTGGAATGCCAAATAGTTTGGCCATCTCAGTGTCAGCAATTGGTGCAATGACCAAATCAGTAGGCTCCTCCAACTCAACTGCATCCCAATCAATAATAGCAACATTTCCCTCTTCTGCATGTGCATTAGCCCCATCGGTAATAATGGGAACGATATGCCTCTATGAAGCCCAATCATCATCTGCCTTCTGCATAGCCAAGTGTGACGACACATAACCCACCTTCAAGTCAATATTCAGATCAACGAGCTCAGCAAAAAATTCAGCCCTGAGGCTTGCCCAACCCTCTTGCCTATCGATTTCATCGACAATATCTTCACCATCTTCAATTCTGACATACTCTCCTTTGAAATCATCATACCGCAATAGTGAAACCTCTTGCTCTAGACCCCAAAGCACAGTTTCCCCAATTTTCTCCACCAATTTCCTCACTGCCTTCTTTTCCATCGACTGTAGCTCATTGGGATCAATTTCTGCACAATCAATCTCCCATTTCACAATTGTGTCTCTCTGGATGTTCTGAATGCTACCATCAACTAATTTTGCCGTCGATGAAAAGAAATTGATTGCAAATTTGAAGGTTTCAGCAGCATCCCCTCTGTTATAGGCGGGCAGTGTGAGACAGAGCAAAGAGTGCCTTCAATCGCACTCACAAATGGGCGGAAGGGAGGCGCATTACCTGTTCGAAGCTGAATCTGGCGGCTCCTTCTCGACCTGACCACGGGCTCCTCTCACCGCGCCGCCCCCTCTCACCTTCTATCGATTTCACCAAGCAAAACAGAGAGCTCAGATCTACAAGGCGGAGGGGATTGGGACTAGAGTATTGAATTCACTCACCACCATGGCCGCCGCCGCCGAAAGGGGGCTCCGCCGCCGCCGAGAAAGAGGGCTCCTCCGCCATAGCCGCCGCCGGAGCTGAAGAATGGAGCGCGGGCAGTTTCGGACAGTTCTGGTCGGGCAGTTTCACGGGATGCGGTGCTAATTAATTTGGATCCAAATTAGGTAAGACATGACTTAACGCAAATTGGACTAGTTGACTAAGGTTTTAACGCATGTGTGGCCGTGAGCTATTTTTTCCCTTCAAACCGTCGCACGAGAGCTATTTCATCGAAAGATGTCGCACTGCTTTCAATTAGATGTAAACATGTCGCATCTGAGCTATTGGCCCCGTCAAAACATGGTTTATATCTCAGTATTTTCTCTAGTTCATATGCAAGATCCTAAAATTGAGTACGTAGTATGGACACGAATATGATGGCACTGGATTGCATGCAAACAAGAAAGTAAAGAGAGGGTGGGGGAGGTAGAGAGCATATACCCCCAAGCGACCATTGTCTTCATTGTACTTGTCAAGTAGAGCTTTAACAATTTCCCGGACAGGGTGGCGGGTCGTCATGGCAGCAAAGGCTTCTGCAGAATTTCTCCTTGTGCCATCATGAGGCCAGTGTAAGGCATACTGCACTGACCTCTCATGAGATGAAAGTCCATCCATGCACCTAGTTTACATACAGAGTACTGCTAATGATACAACTCGTGGTAGTAATAAGCAACAAAAGGCAAAACGAAACTGTACTGCCTCACATGCTTAATTATAAACTTCAGACCTGCTTACTATTTCAACTTTTCTACAACAGTAACAGAAAATATTCCCTTAGCTTTAAGAAATTCCCAAAATTTTAAAATTAATGTAGCCTCGTTATCTAAGCGAGAAGCCAATAACACACACAGACACACAGAAATAGAAATTTAAGAAAGTTGATTTGCTTTAGAAGTTTTGTCGCCCAACACATGATACGAGTCAATAGCTTGCTCAACTTCCTGTAAATTCTGAAATGGTTCACCGCGATCAGGATAGAAATAATCTTATCATAGAGTAAAGAAAGAAGAAAGGACAAGCAACTTACAAAGATACAAATAATCTTATCTACACCCACGTCAATTGATGAACGATGGTAGCTAGCTATGCACACAGTGTTATTAAAATTAACCTCATGTCCATTAATTGATGAATGATGGTAGGTAGCAGCTATGCACAGTTTTACAGTGAGGAATGTACCTGATCAAGAATTGACGTTGCGTTGCTCATTGTAAATTATTTGCAGCAAAAACTAATACCTTGTGGTTTTCTTTTTTCATTCACACTAGCTATGTGATGATTTCAGCGACGCGTAATGGCAGAAATAGCTGGGATGAAAAGCTTTGTTCAGCAGATCATCGGCTGGGGAGGGTCCAGGGCTTGAGTATATATTTGGGGCTTGGAGATTTCCTTGGGGTGGGTGTGGTTGGGATTAGACGGTGTTTAATAAGTAATCCGCATGGCCCCTGCGCTAATGAAGTCCCTGTGCGTCGCTGTTCTTCCCTGATCCGGTGCGATCTTGTTCGCATTCCTCTGATCCGCCAGGTCGGCCACGCCTTAATTGGGCGTGTTGCACGTACCAATTGTTTATTCCATATCCTGTTGTGTTTTTCTTCTCAACAGGGTAATATCGTCCATACGTCCTTATAAACATCTTCGAAAAACTAAACCGACATAGTATAATCATAAAATTAACGAAGTTATTAAAGGGGTCTCGTTGTTGAGGGGGACATTTCCTTCCATTGAACGTGTCCTTGCTTACAGTTGGACGTGTGAGTGTGATGCTGACAGAAGTTTGTGTCGCGGGTGATATGTGAGGCCAATAAATTCTTCGCCCCTGATTTTCATGAATGCCTTCTTCATCGTCCTGAAAGACGACGTCCTGTCACCAATAGTGTCACTTTGTCATCCTTCTCATCACATATGCATTTCTTAATGTTGCAAGGTTGAAACAATCTAATCAAGCTTCGTTGTCTTCGGCAACCGCACTTTAGGCTCCATCCACTGTTGTGCTTCATGATTATAAGGACTAAGGTCGGCCTCGTGTCCTAGCATCCACCCCACCGCATAATAAAACCCCTCCGTCATAATTTGCTGGCTCTGCCTCTGTAAATCCCTTTTAATTGGAATTTGTTGAGCACCACATAATAAAACCCCTCCATCATAGTAGCTCACTAAGACGAACCTATCAGGCAGATGAGACAAACGTAAATTTTTATTATGATCGTAAGCTTTCCTTGGCAGCCGAGCCATGTTGTACATGTAGGAGATATGCCCCAGAGGCAATAATAAATGTTATTGTTTATTTCAATGTTCATAACTATGTTTATGTTTCATGCTACAACTGCTATGGTTCTTGGGTCTACAATAACCACGAGGCCCGGAGGAAGACTCATATGCACGTGTGGAATAATAAACATAATTCCTTAGACCATGAGAGTATCGAGTTCCTTAGTACTTGCTTCGTGAATTTTGGGGTTTGTTAAACGTCATCTGTAACCGGGTGGCTATTACGCCTGCTTACGGGTTCTTGTAAAAGTATGACAAGAAACTTGGTAGCTCGAGATTGAGATTTGCTCCTCCGACGATGGAGATATATTCTTTGGGCCCTCTCGGTGTTACGATGTCCATAATCGTCTGGCCAGACACATTTCGATTTGATCGTAGGGATGTCGAAACACGGAAACGAGAAAAGAGAACAAAATCGGTAACGAGGTAACTGGCATAGTGGACAAGTGTTGATTCACGGGGATGCCGACATGTCTCACCTGGGGTGTTTGTAACATATCGCAAAGTAAAAGGAATAGCACACGGCAACTGGAGGTTCGCTCAAATATTTTATTCATGTGGGTATAGGGGGTCAATATGGGTGTCCACGGCTCCGATGTTGATTATTGATCGGAAAGTGTTCCGGCCATGTCTATATTTCACCGAACCCATAAAATCATACGCTTAAGGTTCATCTATCTGTTGAATACTAGACATGGAGTCTGAAAGAAAATCACCGAAAAAGTTTGCTCCAACGCACTCACTCTACGTGGAGTACCAGATAAGAGATAACCATGTCTTCTCGCCCTCCCTCCACAACTTCAATTTTTCCCGTTCTCATACATAGACAATGTCAACAAACCTTAAGATCGGGAGGGCTCGATCTGCATTGAAGAACCTTCTCCGGATCACCATCGATAAAGCTTTAATTTGCTCCAACACACATGCATAAAGCTCGTGCAAGGCAACATTCACGATTTGCTCTTGCTAATTCAAACATGACTTTGATCTATTACGGTACATATGGCATACTTTATTGGAAACACAGGTGGTGTGCAGGACAAACTAAAGAAAAACAGTGGTGCTCAATTCAGCGTAACATTTTATTTGGATACAACTATTTATATCTTGAAGTTATTAAACTCCATAGAGCTGATAGATCAAGCTAGGTAGCAGCATACCGTACTTATATTGCATGCAGTTACTCCGATGGGACAATGATGGACGACGATCGATTGAGAGCTGCTAGCTTGTAGCATGGCATGGCACGACCTTGGCATGGAGTGGGCGCTTCATGACCATGGTGAGCTCGAGCTTGTCAGTGAAGTCCACCGGCTCGCCGGGCACCTCGCTCCACTGGAACGCCGTGACCATGGTGGCCAAAAGGAGGTTGACGTGCAGCAGTGAAACGTCGATGCCAGGGCACATCCGGCGGCCGGCACCGAACGGCATCATTTTGATCTCCTTGCTCCCCGTGAGGTCCAGGTCCTCCCCCTCGCCGCCGGGCAGGAACCGTTCCGGTCGGAACCGTGTGGGGTCCGGCCACACCGTCCTGTCCATGGCCATGTCGCCCACCGTGAAGTTCACCGACACCTCTTTCGGCACCGTGAAGCCGTCCAGCGCCGCGCCGTCCTCCCCGACCGCCGCGTGCGGCATGATGAAGCGCGCCGGTGGGTGCCGCCTCAGCGACTCCAGGACCACCGCCCGGAGGTACGGCATCCGCGGCAGGCGCTCCTCCTCCTGAACCTGTAATTAAATGAAAAATTCAAACCTATCTATTGAATTTGCATAAAATTTATTTGATTTATTTTTGCTGTAATGTTTGCTTTATCTATAAAGCGGGGCGAAAGCCTGTTTCTAGACCTGGCCGTCGGTGATATTGTGTATTTCTGTCCGGAGCTTTGCTTGGATCTCCGGGCGTGCGACGAGGTTCGCCATGGCCCACTGCAACACGTTGACAGTAGAGTCGATGGGCCCGGACAAGAATTCCGTGCACAGGGCGACGATCTCACCGTCCGTCAGGTACCTGCTGCTGCTGCTGCCATCTTGTTCCGGGATCAGGAGGCCGATGAGGGAGTCCACGTAGCAATCCATTTCAAAGCTCTTATCGCCGGAGGTGGTGTTGCACCGCGCATGGCAAGCTCGGATCAGCGGGATGAACACCTCCTCCTGCCGCCGCCGTATGCACAGCATCCTCCGGTACCGTCGCCAGAAGAGGAGCTTGGTGACCTTGGGGCTCGACCCGAACACCTGGAACCCCACTGCCTCCTTGAGTAGCTCCCTCTGCAACGACGTGACTGCGGCGATGGCGGCGGCGTCGAGCCCCTGGCCGAAGCACATGCAGGCGAGCACGTGGAAAACAGCCTCATGCAGGAGCGGCTCGATGACCACGACCCCTGCTTCGCTTCGCATCTGCCGTGCGATGCCGTCGACGAGGCCCGAGGCGGCGCGGCGGCGGGCGGCGGCGTACCGCGGGATGCTCGACGGGTGGAGCGCGCGGCCGGTGAGGTTTTGCCGGAGCGCGCGCCACAGCGGGCCGTACGCGGCGGTCGTGATGTTGTGCTGGTTGCTGGAGAAGATGCGGGTGGCGAGGTTGGCCGGAGGTCGGTCGGCGAAGGCGGAGCCGCGCTGCACGAGGACGCGGTGCGCCACGGCACGGTCGGCGACGAAGACGACGGGGAAGGATGGGAGGAGGTAGAGCGTGAAGACGGGGCCGTACCATGAGCGTGCGACCCGGACCACGGACTCGATGTTGACGCTTGTCCAGGCGAGCAGCAGCAGCGGGCCGAAAGCCGTCAGCGAGGTCGGGCCAGGCGGGAGGGACGTCGTCGACGGCGCCTTGCACTTGGCCTTGCAGAGGGAGGAGAATACTACAAGGGACAGGGTGATGGAGAGGGAATAGTACACCCAGTCCTCCATTGCCAACCACAACCTCGAGATGCCCAAGCTACCTTCGGTGAGTGGCATGGCGGTGCTCTGCTTCTTCATCTTACTTTTTATAGTAGTGTCAATCGATTGGTAGCGTATCATTTTCGGTGAGTGATATGGTTCAGTCACCAACAGATACGTGTATGTACATCCTCTGTCACTCTTTTGTACGGGAGTTCAGAATTAAATATGACCACGACAATCACGCTGATAGCTCTAGCCATGGATATATAGTGGAAGTAGAAAAATTGCATGTGACTATCACAAAGATATTCTTGGAAATGCATAGCTATGCTTAATGTGGGGCTTGTAGTGCAACTGTTGGTATCCTCTATTCCGAAATAGCTATAACCCATTATCTAATTTTTCTAGCCATGTAACTATGACACATAAGTGAGTATGCATGCAAGACATAAATAACATCCTTTGCATTACTCTGCATGTAATGGTGCCACATCATCAATTCATGCATATTAATCATAAGTACTCTTTTGTATTAGAGTTCATCCTCCATATTTCTATTCCAAAATACCTATAATACACTACCTATTTTTTCTAGCCATGCAACCATGACACATAAGTAAGTATGCATGCAAGACATAAATAACATCCTTTGCATTACTCTGCGCATGCAATGGTGTCACATCATCAATTCATGTATATTAATCATTAGTTTTTTCGTTAGAGTTCATCCTCCATATTTTGTTGGAAATTACAATTGAACTATGATTTTCACTCTCTTTTTATACGCTTTGTATTTTATTCCTTTTAAGCTTACATTTGCTTTCCATTAATATTAGATCTTTTTATAACAACTATTTATCATTTTTTAACGATGTTCCCGCAGCAAAGAGCGAAGCATCAACTAATATATTATATGTATGAGGTACGAAAAGGTTCAAATATATATCTACCATCGGTGGTAGTTACCACCACTTGTGTTTTGTATGTTGTATGTAGTATCTATTAAATCGAAGAGTATGTATGCGAAATAGCTCGGACAAAAAGTGCATACCTGCTTTGACCCCGCTGCAGATTTTGGGCAACAAGAGCTTTGTTCAGCAGATCGTCGGCTGGGGAGGGTCACAGGGTCTGTAGTGGGCGTTTGTTGATCTTCCCCAGTGTATTGCGTTGGGGATGGCCCAGGGTTTTGTGGATCTTCCTCGGGGCGTCTGGAGTCAGAGTCGTGAACCCTGTCAGATTAAGTTTGATTTCATTCAATAGAACAGGAGAAGACATGATTTACATGGAGAAAAGACATTAACTGCATAAAAAAGGCGCATACGGATCGCCGCTGAGGTCGGAGAGGACATGAGGGGAGGAGCGCTCTGGCCGGTCTGGCAGCGGCCGGACGGCATCGGAAGTGGAGGAGGGGAGGAGCGCTGTGGTCGGTCGTTGCGACCTGGCGCCATGTCAGGGAAGGTACTAGGGCTTGGAGATTTATATATATATATATATATATATATATATATATATATATATATATATATATATATATATATATATATATATATTTGGGGCTTGGAGATTTCCTTGGGAGGCGAGGCGAGAGCAGGGAAAAGGTGCGTGTGGTTGGGTTGTGCCCTAGACTCGACTAATGTGAAACAATTTCGTATTTCTCCAAGACTTCATAAATCCGAAAATAATAAGACTTCATATTCCTCTCAGACTCACGTCAAACAAATTGAAGAAGACCAAACCTGCATCTTTTTTTTAACACAATACAGATGCAAGAGCTCATATACACGCACATACCCTCACCCCTATGAATGCACACACGCATACCCTACCCCTACGAGCACGTTCGAGAGACTAGGCCGGCATGTCATTTAATATTTACGAAGTCATCGTAGGCGCTTCGTCGTCGACGGAAACGTCTCCTCCCACTGAAAACGTATCGCCGGAAATCCTGAAATAAATCCAGAAATAATGTAAGCACCAGGACTTGAACCCTGATGAGCTGGGGATACCACTGCCCCTCTAATGATCTAATCATAGGTTGGTTTGCAAACCTGCATCTTTCTGAAGAGCCACTTGAGTCGTCCACTCCAATAAATGATGAATTAATTAATCTTCGAATGTGTCATGATGGGGGACATATCCATTGTGAGGTAGACTTTCAAACCGTTGATTTTCCAGACAGACGTTTGAACCGTTGATTTTGATAAAAAGTGAATTTATTGGCTTAAAATAAAGCATCAACAAGATACTCCCTTGGTAGAGTACATACTAACACAATAAGCATACATCTGGCCTCTGTATAGCTGGGATGCACGCAACAAACACTAACTCACACGACATACGAGAACACACCAGCAAGTAGTAAAGTCATATAAAACCAAAACTACGTGTAGACGAGAAAAAATCCCAAAGCAATTTGGTGTGTGGTGAGCAAACTACAACAATAATCATATCCGCTCCAACAATCTTATGACATCACATGGACACAGGATTCTTCAATAGTAACTGTCGGGCCCATTGAGTCGGGGTATCCAGGTCCGTCTGGCGCCACTCGTCCCATGCTGCGGACGATGTCAGGTGCCGCATCAAGCCCCGCCTCGTCAGGCGCTTGCTCGCCACCACTTTTCCTAATTCTCAGTAGTTACATGTGATGTGACCATCGCCACTGCACAACCATCCCTCTGTGTCAAGTCATTATTCATAATTTGTATCTCATCGTCAAAATCAACTACCGGCCCAAGAGGGATTAACCCTCCCAAAACAAAATCGTCGATCACCGTCGTCATGGACGTGGAGCCATAGGAAAAGAACTCGGCAAACTGCGGTGCACTCAGCATATAACATTTTTGCCATAGTGAAGGTTGAAAAATCAAGTTAGAAAAAAAATCGAACCTCACCTAACATTTGAAATTTCAGAGATTTATTTTTGGGGGGATTCCATCTATTGAAAGCACTTAATTTAAATGAATTTGAATTTGGGCTGAAATTACTTCTCAAAATTCCAAGGCTACGAATATTTTGACACCGATCAAGGAATTTCAGATTTTTGGTTGAAATTTCTATTCCTCTGTTGGTACTAGAATCGGAGGAGGAGACCCTATAACCCTCGGATTCATGTACTACCACATTAAATAAAACCTAATACTCCCTCCGTTCCTAAATATAAGTCTTTTAAAAGATTTTATTAGGAGTCTACATACGAAGCAAAATGAATGAATCTACACTCTAAAATATGTCTATATACATCCGTATATAGTTACTAGTAGAATCTCTAGAAAGACTTATAGGAGTATTTAGGAACCGAGGGAGTAATAAGCAAGCCATGGATGAGATGACAAGGTAACGGCGATGGCAGACTTGAACGAGACCGATGGAGACATGGCTACACGTATCGGCGCAACCCTAATAAATCATCACGGCAACCTGTCAAATCGACGTAGACGATATTACGACACGGATCCAATCTAACTGAGAGAAGATGAGCGCCTTGCTCAGGAATCTGCGCCCCGCGCTGCTCCGGTCCAAGCCGGCCGTCCGAACGCCTGTTCCGCCGCCGCCGACCGCCAGCCGCTGCTACCACTCGCCGTTAACGCGGCGATCTCACGAGGCCCCGCAACCGCCCGGCCTTGGCCGCTTCTTCCGCCGTGACTCCGACTCTCTCGTCCGTCGACAACCGCAGCCGTCGCTCCCACGCCCACGGTGCTACTCCTCCAGGCGACCGAGAAGTCCCTCCTCCGTGAAATTCCAAATCGGTCTCGCGGGGGTCGTCATCGTCGGCGGCGGGGTGGCCACCATCTGCTACGGCACCTTCGAGACCGTGCCCTACACCAACCGCCGCCACTTCGTCGTCCTCACGCACAACGGAGAGCTCACGCTCGGCGAATCGCAGTTCGACGACGAGAAGAAGAAGCTGGGAGACAAGGTCCTCCCTCAGTCCCACCCTGACTACGTCCGTGTCAATGCCGTTGCCACCAAGATCATCCGCGCCGCATGCCGCACCCTTGCCACCGGCCAAGGCGACGATAAGCACCTCGAAACATGGGTCGGCAACGCGCCGCCGTGCCCGGCTCCACAGCCGATGACCAAGCATCTCGACGGGTTCAAGTGGGAGGTCATCCTCGTCGACAACAAGCAAGTGAACGCCATGTGCATGCCCGGTGGCAAGATCATAGTCTACACCGGACTGCTCCAAAAGTTTAACACCGACGCTGAGATCGCCACGGTGCTAGGGCACGAGGTACCTTACCTTACTTTGGGTGTTTTTCTAATCTTTTCTTATACTCCCTCCTTTCTTAAATACAAGACCTTTTAAATATTTTATTATAGACTAGATACGTAGCAAAATGAATGAATCTTTATTCGTATGTAGTTCGTAATAGAATCTTTAAAAAGTCTTATATTTACGGTGACTATGTACTTTCTTACGATCTATTTTTACATATGAGATTATATTAAAATTTACGAGACGTAAAATTACGGTGTATTGATGTGGAAATAGAGGGGGTGATGAATAACTATTCCTCATCCAGGGTGACGAATAACGCGACCCTATATGTAATGAATCAATATAAATATAACTATTTGTATTTTAATGTAATTTATTTATAAAACAACCGTAAAATTATCTTGGATGAAGAATAACTTATTCTGCATCCTGGATGATGAATAGACTTTCTATATGTGTGTGTGTGTGTGTGTGTATATATATATATATATATATATATATATATATATATATATATATATATATATATATATATATATATAGTATATATATATATATATATATATATATATCGTACGGCGGATTCTGTTCTAACTTAATGGGCTGCCTGTTGCACCTCTTGTTTAATTTTGTTTCTAGGTTGCGCACGCCGTTGCAAGGCACGCCGCAGAGGGGCTCACCAAGAACATGTGGATTTTGATGCTCGCGGTTTTCCTCCAGATCTTTATCGATGCGCCAAAGCTGATTGATAATCTCACCGAATACCTCCTCAGGCTGCCTTTCTCACGAAAGTAAGTATATACCAACCTGCCTCTGCTAGCTAGCTAGCTACCTTCTTCTGCATATACTAATTTCTCATCTCATATCATTCATGCTGACTATTTACAACTATTTCCTCGTAAGTAGAAGTTGTTCTACATGCATGATCGATACATATGTTGCCTAATATATGCAGCTATGTAGGATGGAGATAGAGGCGGATCACATTGGAATCCTGCTGCTTGCTGCCGCTGGTTTTGATCCACGCATAGCCCCTGCCGTCTACGAGAAGCTAGGAAAGGTCGGTGGGAATTCATCATCGTTGAAAGAGTACATCTCTACTCATCCTTGCAGCAAGAAAAGAACGCAGCTTTTATTGGATGCCAAGGTCATGGACAAAGCGATGGCGTTATATACAGAAGCAAGAGCCAGAAAAAGAAGAAATTGATTTATGATTACTTTCATCTTTTATCAATGCAAGCATTTGCTTTCGTACACCCCTTTTTAAAAACTTGTAAAGCTTTTCTTTTGAGTCAATTACATCAAAGGTGTGTGAACTTGGCGAGAAAAGTTAATTTGATGCTAAAACTTGTGGCATAGATTAATTAAACCGTTGATAAAACTTGGCTTGTGCATTCATCTATAGTGCTAATCACGTTTGTATATACACAGAGTAATGATGAGGCGCGCCAACATGGCGTGGGATCCAATGTTAGTGACTAGATGATCTGGGCGAGGGCTTGTGCCATGGTTTTTTTTGCAAAAACCCTATAGGAATTTTACTTTTCTCACGATAAAGCCTCTCAATTTTTTCTCTAAAGAAACAATTAAATATCACTATGAGCATCAAAGTGACTTTTTTAGACAAGTTCACACACTTGTGATATGATTGACCCTTTTCTTTTTGTCCAAACATTTATATTATCTTAAAACAATTGAGGTTAGGGGACTGCCTACACGTCCAGCGGATGATCCGCGCGGTACGTCTGCCACCTCAATGGTCGTTCGATCTACCCGCACGTAGTTGTATGATTGATCTCCTGGTACACAGCTCGGTCGCCTCCCCCCTCATTAATTCCTGAAACAACGATCGAGTTGCAGAAACCAGCGCTTTGTTCCGATCCAAATAGACCTGCGCCAGCGCGGCGCCGCCCACAACCACCGCAAAATCAGCCACCACTGGCGTGGGGACCTCCATGGCACACCACATCTCGCGCCAGATGATGGGATCTGAGCTCACCGAGGACCCCTGCTTGGAGAACGGGCGCGACCATCTTTCTCAACTCCAAGCACCGCCGGGGGGCTTTCCACCGCGAGCTGGATTGTTGTCGGCCGTTGCCACCCTGGAAGATGTCGTCGTCGTCACGACGGTGGGTTTCGTCGTCGCCTTTCCGGCCCCGCGAGCACACGCTGCTGCGGGGATGAGTGCTTCTAGCTGCAGGAATGTTGTCCTCAAACAAACCGTATGTTTCAGGAAACGGCCGCGGCTCCAACGGGCGTCAACACAATCTCGCCCGTTAGATCAACACAATATCAACGGCCATCGAGCCGGCGGGACAGTTGCACAGACCGGCCAGTAGGAGGTAAGAGTTTTCCTTAAAATTATATGAGCAATTGTTTTTTAACACAGAAATTATATGAGCAGTAAGGCTTTATCCCTTTTTTGTAAAAGGAGGATCAAGCCGCCGACCTCTGCATCAATCGATGCATTTAGCCATTTTATTAAGAAAAAAAGCAAACATAATCTTAAGTTCTGAAGTACAGATCAAAACTTGGATAAAACCGCTTACAAGTGGAAAATAACTGCCACATCCGGCGAAAACAAACAAATAGACTATGATGCCTATACATGTGCTAATTTTTTTAATATTGCATTTTTTTATTCTTTTTGAAAAATAATGCACAGATTCGAAAATTTTCAAAAATAAGCCTGCCTCAGCCCTGGCGAAGCCGATTGGAGGCTATGAGCTCTGGCGCGGCCGACGGGAAGCAGTTGGCCTAGGCCCGGCCGATTAGTGGCGGCCGACTAGTGGCCAGGCCACGGCGATTGCCCAGTCGGCTCTACCTGTCGGCCTGGGCGAAGCCGATAAGGCTATCAGCCTAGCCGTGGCCGATTAGTGGCCACGAGCCAGCCCGAGCCAGCCCCTTCCCCCTCTCCTTCTTCCTCCTTCCTCTTTCTTCCTTCTCCCTTCTCCCATTGTACCTTATCTCCTTTCTCTCTTTCTCCTCCTTCCTTCTCCCCCCCCACAAAAAGTCTTCCATTTCCACGTTTTGAACCGTACTTTTATTGTGTAAGGAGGAGGGCATCCAAACTATCCGTCTCACTCGCGATGGGGTAGTTTGTGGTGCTTGTTTTGAAGCTATTTTTGGTGGTGGTGGTGGAGGTTGAGGTGGAGGTTGTAGTGGTGGTGGTGGTGGAGGTTGAGGTGGAGGTTGTAGTGGTGGTGGTGGTGGTGGTGGTGTGGGTGAAGTTGGTTGTTTTGGTGGAGTTGGAGGTGGTGGTGGCGGTTGCTCGTTCGTGATTATTCTCGGTGTTCGTCAAGAGTCGTTCGTCGTTTCTGCGCACGCTTCAAGGGTAATTTTTGTGTAGATTAGTGTATTAAGTAGTTTATAAACTTTTAGGTGCTCGAGTAGATTAGTATAAATTTAGTTGTTTAACTAGTTTTAGGTGGTCCGGTAGATTAGTATAAATTTAGTTGTTTAACTAGTTTTAGGTGGTCCGGTAAATTAGTATAAATTTAGTTTAGTGAATGAAGTAGTTTAATTATTTTTAGGTTCTCCGATAGATTTGGAAAATATATTTCGGTTTGTCGTTCTTCTAATTTTTTTCCTTGTTGAATAATATGTTAGGTCAGCAGAGATGTCTGATTTAGTGACGTTATGTTTGCACTATGGTCCTGGTACCGTTCAAACAAATGAGATGGGAGCTAATCTTAGTGAATTTCAGTACACAAAGGTGCAGGTGTCCTCCCCTAAAACATGGTCTGTTAGTCAGTTGACAGAATGTCTTGCGCGATGTTTAGGGTTCAATACTGAAACACACACCGTCGGTGTTCATGCATTATGGACCTGGTCCAGTGCTAATATTTTCTGGTATTTGAAGCATATAGAGCGGGACGACCAGTGGGTGCGCTTGTTACAGTCTTGCGAGCGTAGGGGATGTCATCCCGTGGCCTTACTGCTCCCCGTGCTAAAGCCGGTGACTGAACCTGAAGTGGAACGTAGCTATGAATATGGTGAGAGCAGTGTAGGGATGCATGATTCACAGACAATTCATGCGTCCCATGCTGGGGATGATGTTTACGAAGCAGGCCAGAGTAGTCAGGCAGAAGGGGGAGATGCAGATGATTATCTCAGCGGTGAGGCGGATGCCGACGAGATATATGGGCACATGCAAAATGAGATGCATGAAGAAGATATAGCGGGTGATATTTCCGATGAATCCGCCGAATTAGATGGAGAAGAGCACACACATGAAGTGCCTATTCCTGCATGATGGAATCAGGATTTCTCATCTGCAATGTTGGTGAACGACGGTCATGATTCTGCCTGGCAGTATCACCAGAACAACATTGCAACAGGTGCCCTCTACCCGAACAAACAAGCTCTGAAGGATGCCATCCTTAATTGGGCAATGTCCACTCAAAGGGTATTTGTAGCTCAAGTTTCTTGTCCGGATAAGTTGACAATGGTTTGCAGAAATCAGGGTTGTCCCGCAAGGGTGCATGGATATCTCTCTAAGTACGAGACAAGCTGGGTCATAAGTGACCTAGTTAGTCATAACTGTGTTATTCCATGCATCCCTCAAGATCATCCCAACCTTACTTCCACTGTGATTGCTCGCTTGCTTTACAGCGAGATTGTGGAGTGCAAGGCGATGGAAGTGAAGGCTATCCAGAAAAAAGTCTTCGTCAGGTTAAAGTACAACATATCATATGGCAAGGCTTGGAGGGCTAAGCAGAAGGCACTAGAGACCAGATTTGGTTCATATTTTGATGCATATGACTCTGTTGTTCGACTCGTGCAGACACTGCAGAACCGGAATCCTGGCACGTATGTTGACATCCAAGAGTTGTACCTGCCAGAGTTCCCAACGGTTAGGGTGTTGCATCGGTTGTTCTTCTCTTTCGGTGCCTGCATCGAAGCTTTCAGACATTATCGACCGGTGATATGTGTTGATGGCACATTTCTCACTGGCAAGTACAATGGTCAGATCCTCACAGCCATAGGTCAAGATGGGCAAAATCAAGTCGTCCCACTTGCATTTGCTTTTGTGGAGAGTGAGAACATCGAGAGTTGGACATGGTTCTTCAGACAGTTGAAAATAGTTGTTGTGCAAGATAAGCAGAATGTGTGCATCCTTCATGATAGGCATGCAGGTATACTCAGCGCGATCAAGACATTGTCAAAACCTGCTCCCGGTGAACAAACTCCTTGGCAGGACATTCAGAGTCGTTGGTGCATGCGCCATCTAGGGGCAAATTTCTTCTCGCAGTTTAGAAATAAGAACCTCATGAATCTATTCAAGAAACTATGCAAGCAGAACCAACAATGGAAATATGAGTTGATACGTAACAGACTAAATGTTTGCACACAGAGACATGTTAGGGACAGGGGAGCTGCAAGAGATGCTGTTGTCAGGGCACATGTTGAAGCAGTAGTTGCACAATTAGCAACTGGATCTGCTACCGTGGAGGAAGAGCCGGTTGGGCTTTGTGACTTGCCAGAATTTGACCCTCCTGGTAGAAGGAGAAGGCTAGCGAGGACGATTAAAACCTTTGATCAGTGGATAGAGCATGAGCCATTGGAGAGGTGGTCTCTGTTGCATGACACACATGGAGCCAAGTACGGTGTCATGACTACCAACCTGGCTAAAACATATAATTTTGTCCTCAGAGGAAACAGAGCTTTGCCACTTATAGCGATCGTTGAGGGCATTTTCTATAGCACAGTGAAGTATTTCAGGGAAAGACGTCAAATTGCTGCGGAGCATATGACAAACAATCCGAACACACGTTACCATGAAAAGGGTTATGAAGTACATGGATGAAAAGATGAAGAAAGCCCGGTCACACAGTGTTGTCGCCATTGAAAATCTAGAGCGAAGGTTCGAGGTTCGCTTAGCTAACAACAAATTCGGATGTGCAACTGAGATGAGAACACACGAGGTGAAAATTTGAAATGAATTGTGGCCAACGTGCGAATGCACATGCAACAAACCAAATTTGCTTCACCTACCTTGCTCGCATGTACTTGCTGCTTGCGGGCTCATAGGTCTTGACGCAATCTCTTTTGTGTCACCGTATTTTCTGAAAGAGGTTGTCCTCAATACCTGGACAGGTGAGTTGATGGGTTTCCGATCAATGGGTAACTTCAACATTGTCGAGCCTGCTCAAAGGCGATACATTCCACATCCTGCGCATATGTGTACAAGTAGAGGGAGGCGGCAGAGTCAACGCATCTGGAATGACATGGATGAATCTCAGGCCGGCTGGCGCACCGTACAATGCATTCTATGTAATGAATTTGGGCATAGGGATCGTGATTGTCCCACCTTCGTCACTGCAAGGGGCACTAGGCGTGGACGAGGCAGCCGAGGAAGAAGAGGAGGAAGAGGGAGGGCAAGAGGAGGAGGAAGAGTTTAAAATTTATGTAATAGCACTACATTTAAGTTTTCACTAGCATTATGTTTTAAGTTTGGACTAGCACTACGTTTTAAGTTTGTACTATCACTATGTTTTAAGTTTGGACTACCACTATGTTTTTAGTTTGTATTAACACTATGTTTTAATTTTATACTATGTGTTGCACTACGTTTTGTATTGTATAGCAATGGAGGGAATGCATCTTCTTAATCCGAACGTTGATAGTAAGCATCGTGCTTCGCTATTAACTGAGCAGAAGCTCGTACCACTAGTCACTCGTACTGCTAAGGTGGACTGGAGTATACATCCGCTGTGGGTTGAAAGGTAAATGTTTTTATCTTAAACTTTAATCATTGTATTAAATATGCATTGTAAGTAACATAAATTTTATGATTGGTGGATATGCAGACTCAAATGGGCCGGGCTTTTACCGTTCGCACGTCTAGTTGAGGCCACTGAGACGTCGAGGCACCTCAGCATTGACTCTTCTTTGCTCACTTGCTTAGTGGACCGATGGAGGCCTGAGACCCACACGTTCCACTTCAGATGGGGTGAGATGGCTCCTACTCTGGAAGATGTCTCAATGTTGCTCGGACTTCTGTTGGCGGGAAATGCGATAGGACTGTTGGAGGACCCGCCAGATTGGCAACGAACTTTGGCAGCACGTTTCTTCAATATATATGATGGGGCTCCAGTACTGGCGTCAGAGGCGCACGGACCTAAGTATGACTGGTTACAACATTTCAGGGTTAGTCCCTACCTCGCATATCTTTCAAAAGTAAATGCTTCAAGTTATGATATTTCCAGGTTATTCACAAGTCCCTTTCTCCTTACATGATTGCAGATCGAGAGATTTTCAGGTTATTCACAAGTCCCTTTGAGTACTATATAGATTACTCGTAGCCTGGAGGCGTACCTACTGTGGCTTCTCGGGAAGGTCATGTTCACAGAGAACCATGTCACTACTTTGAGTGCGCGTTACATCCCCATTGCACTTGAAATCGCGACTGCTGAGTCGGCTGAACAGATCACACCGAGGAGTTGGGGATCTGCGGTATTAGCTGCTACATACCGAGGTATGTGCAACGGTTGTCAGCTTTCCACGGCCAAGTCGGCCATTCTTGGTTGCCCGCTGTTTTTACAACTGTGGTCCTGGGAGAGATTCTCTATTGGACGACCAAACATAGATGTGGACCACAGTTATCATGTGGGCAACATGCTTGATGGTGATGACATCGACTTGCCAACTTTCGGCCTGTGTTGGACGCGTCGCAAGGTATGTCCCCTGGTATAATGTTATCCACCTTCTTAGTTTACACTATGGTTGAAACTAACTTATGTCTTGCGCAGAGACGGCATGCTAGTGAACAGACTAGGCAAGCCTACACTGCACTAAATGAGCAGTTTGCTACGTACACGGGAGTTATTTGCCAACCGTACACGGAATCAGCCAGAATTTCTAGATATCCCGGTGGTATTTCTGTGCTATGAACGAGAGATCGGGGTTACTGGATGACTTTGTTGAGGAGATGGCGCAACAGCGCATTATGAGACAGTTCGGTCTTCGGCAGCTGACTCCTCCGCCCAACACAGAGAACCTGCTTTCAGTAGTAGTCCACATATATGTTATACTAACTATATATTACATTTTGTTTCTCTATGGCCTATGGTTAAACATCATCATAAATTACAGGATGACAAGGAAGGGAACAAATAGGACACGGGCTCAGTGGCTACAAAGGCTTGAAGAGTACGTTTTAGAATGAGAAACTGCCACTGAACGTAGGTGGCATGAACAACAAACATTTGATCTCGCTGCATACAATGCATATTTGGAGGGGTACATGAGAGGAACACGATTACGCATTGTTCAGCACTCCAATACAGATAAGATTCCGGGCCTGCATACGTCTGATACGTACCCGACGTATGATACTTATGGCTCCAGGCAGTATGCGGTAATATTTATTCTCTTTACGTCATTTAAGTTGTTGTTACTTGCTTCATCATCGGTACTTATTATTCTTAATGACAATTTCAGGATGAGTTGGCATACAGTCTTCATACTAACGTGATGAACTTTGATTGACAATTGTCATCTGCACCTCTTATGGTACCTCGGTCTCAGATTCAACCATGGGTCAAGAGGCTCGAGCAGAGGAAAAGAGATATCTATAAAGCTATCACGTGCACGCACACTTCGGATGTTGTGCATGACCAGCCGCAACCTACGCCGGTGCCGCGTCACTCCGTGCATCGACATCAGCCGCGTCCACGTCTACAAGGAGTGGAACCGACGCCACATCCACCCCCACATGACCAGCCTGGCAGTTCGGCGTGGCATCAGCCACAGCACCACGCTTCGTCATCCAGCTTCATGTTTCAGCCAACTCCGCAACATCACAATCCAACTCCTGGTTTCATGTTTCATCCACATCCAACATGTATGGTCCCTCCTGCATATCATGATGTGTCAGTGTCCGGATCCGGGTTAGGGAGTGAACCAGAAGAGCCACCATCGCAGCAAAACATGTGGTTGGACATGTTTTCGACTCCTCCACCGTGGCCCACACAGGATACACAGTATGACGAGGGTGGATCCGAGATTTCTCCTCGTAACATTAGGGCCCCCCATAGGTGGGGATGGAGTACACTCCCACACCCCCAGAGCGCCAACCGAGACGTCGTGAGTGAAGCAGACTCTTTGCCCTTATATGTATCACTTCAGACTTATGTGTATTTTATGTAAGAGACTTATGTGTATTTTATGTATGAGACTTATGTGTATTTTATCTATGAGACTTATGTGTATTTTATCTAAGAGACATATTCCTATCTATTTCTATGCTCAGTTGGTTCATCGTGGATAACACATATACTACCAATAACTTGAGATTACAAACAAAGTAAGATTTCGGAGATACATAAAATAAGATACATGAAATAAGATACATTAAGATGCAGAGTTCATACAAAAACTACATAAAGTCGTCGTCGTCCTTCGATGATGCAGAGCTCTGGCCCTTCGACGAAGCGGTACTCTTGGCACTCGTTGATGCTGCCCTCGCTATCGTCGATCCATAAAAAAGGATGTTTTACTCCACCTCCACCGCGTATGTGCTCGTCTTTCTTCTTCCATCTTTCATTCAATCGTAGAAGTTCCTTCCGAATCTCCTCATATGTCCTTGCAGGCCACCCCTTCCTAGCTAATGCATGAGCAACCTCATTCAGTAGCGTGTCACTACTGATGAGTTCGTCCCATGAAACTATTCTATTGTCTATCTTGAAATTGCTAGCCAAGCATAGAAGACACTCGGACATACCAGTGTGAAAACTACGATCGAAAGGATAATGAGACATTCTGAGCACACTCCTTACCAACCTTGCTATGGAGAGGGTTTTATAGGTGCCGAAGAGCGAGGCGAAAACCTAATGGCGGGAAATAAATGGCGGGAAAGCGAGGCGGGAAATAAATGGCGGGAAAGCAAGGCGGGAACAAAATGGCGGGAAAGCTATAGGCAGGAAAATATGGCGGGAAAGAGAGACTTATAGGAAATGGCAGGAAAATATGCTCAGTTGGTTCTTCGTGAATAACACATATACTATCAATAACTTGAGATTACAGACAAAGTAAGATACACCTTGCCCGAATTAAAATACAATTTGCTGAAATTAAGATACAACGTGCTGACACAACTTGCTGAAATTAAGATACAACTTGCTGAAATTAAAATAAATCTACTGAGTCCAGCGTGGATATTTTCCTTTCTCATCACCGGCTTCTTCTGCTGCCTTGGCCGCACGAACCCTTCTCTCTTTCTCTCCCTCTCAGCTTCATGGGCCTGTTCCCGCTGTCTGTAAACCTCCTCCAACCAAAGTTTCTCTTCTTGGTTTTTTACTTTTCATCTCATCAATAAAAGCCCTCTGCTCCACACAGTACTCTTCCCACTCTTTCTTCTGCGCTGCTTTCTCCTCTGCTTCACCCTTCTCGCGGCGCTCTTCCAAGTCCAAGCTAGCCTTGCACGCCAACCTCTTTCACGAATCTTGGTCACCGCCCAGTTCGACATTTCCATGTCAATCCAACGATAGTACATGCAGAGAGGAGGAGGAGACTATAAAATATATATATAAATATCAAGTAAACAATAATATCAACAACATATTTACTCTGGATAACTTGGGCATACCGGAGGCCTGATGTACGCAGAAATAGATTCGGGCGGATCAGATTCATAATTGGCGCACATGAAAAACTTCATGCCCAACCAATCTGAAAAATCCATCACCTCCTTCATCTTGCAGAGATCACCGCACCAACATCGAACTGCTTCCACACCCCGAGGCAAACTCGCTCTCTGCATTTTCTTAGGCCTGATGCTCTGATCCGAGCAAGGCAAACTTATATTGACTGGATGATGGAGGAAGGCAGTGCTAGTGTTCTCAAGTGAGGTTGGATGATGGAGGAAGGCAGTTCAATGCCTCCTTTTATAGACTTAGATGACCAGGAAGATGGCGGGAAAACGAGGAGGGAAATGAGGCGGGAAAAATTTGACGGGAAATAAGAGGGTAAAAAGTTGGCGGGAAAGGTGGCGGGAATAGAAACGGGCAAAATTTGGCGGGAAAGGTGGTGCGAAAATTTTGGCGGGAATGGAGACGTGGAAATATTGGCGGCAACGGAGGAGGGAACGAAATGGCGTGGCCGATTGGGGGAATATGGGCGGGAAATGCACCTATTGGCTTAGCCAAGACCAATTAGTCCTGGCAGGGACTTATTGGTCTTGGCTAGGACGACAGGAACTAATTGGCCTAGCCAAGGCCAATTAGTCCCTGTCATCCACCAATTGGCAGGTTGACACGCCTGTCGGCCTAGCCAAGGCCGACTGGGACTAATTGGTCTTGGCTAGGCCGATTAGTCCCTATCGGCCACGCCTAAGCCGAGGCAGGCTTATTTTTGAATTTTTTTGAATCTGTGCATTATTTTTCAAAAAGAATAAAAAATACAATATTAAAAAAAATTAGCTATACACCTAGCCTATTAGTAGCTCGTCATCCAAACTGGTTGAAGATAGCCCATGCTACCGTCTCCCACCAGTTGCACCTAGTACCCATAAGCTTCCTGGAGTCCACATGGCTAAGTAATGACCACGTATGGATCTAAGTTGTAGCTCTATAAATAATCTACAAAAAAAATTGTGAATACTTTTGCCATTAAAAATCAGATCATTTCTCGTGTTCCATATAGCCCAAAATAGTGCACTTATTCTAATTCTAATGTAATTCGCCATAGTTACATTCACACCGTTGAGCCACGTGCCAAATAGTGTGTTATTTCTTGCTCGTTGAGTAATGTTAAAAGCTATATGTAGAGTGCGTCATAAAAGTTTAGCCAAAGGACAATCAGGAAAGAGGTGTTTCACTGTTTCATTTTGATCATAATAGCAACACTTAGGATTGTCTATCCATCATCGTCTTATCAAGTTTTCTTTAGTTAACACAACCCCTTGTATATAAACCACATGAAAATCTTAATTCTGAAAAGCACCTTGATCTTTCAAATACGTAAAGATCTCGAAAGTGTTTCAAAATTAATCAGATCAGTGTACATTGATTTCACCGTAAATCTACCAGACGTAGTTAATTTTCAGTGAATGAAACACACTGGTCACAGTATAGACACATATATACATCATCTGGAGGCTGGAGCTAATCGAATGCAATTTTCCACAACCTCTGTGTTGTACCACAACTTGCATTCTCCGTCGCTGCCGTCACCACCACCTCTGTGTTGTACCACAACTTGCATTCTCCGTCGCTGCCGTCACCACCGCCTGATCGACGGGAGATCAACTGACATCCTTGATTCAATTATCTTACGAACTAATTCACATATATCTCCTTCGTCCGAAAATACTTGTCGAAAAAATGGTTGTATCTAGATATAATTTAGTTCTAGAGACATTCATTTCTATCCATTTTGTAATTAGTAATTTCGGACGGAGGAAGTATTAGACACCACCTTATTTCAATTTCATGCACGAGTATCTATTAACCTTGTCTCCTAATCCATAGCCTCACGTTGCCGGCGAGTATCCAATAACCTCGTATCCTGATTCATAGCCTAATTAATACGGATGCCGCTGGACGCAAGATGTGATGTTGTATCAACGATGAATATATGGACATTATATGCCTTAGGAACTAAGTCGTAGTCTATTTTTAGAACCTGGCGAATGAAAATTGAATACACACATCCATAGAATCCATAGAATGAAGATTATTTTAGCACTTCCATGTTCAGAGTACGAGCTAGAAGCAACTAGTGCTTACAAACTAAATTGGATTAGTTTCTCTTTTGACAAGGATTACATCTGCAGATGAATTTCCTTTTTTACTACTAAAATATAAAGGATTCATATTCCATTACGACGCAGCTTGGTCACCGGTCACAGGGCCGAGGCCTGGGGCAAACCTAAAAAGTGGGCTTACTGGTGATTTTTTTCAATTATATTGATCTAATCTAATGAATTCCCAGCAATGAAAATCCTAGGTGGAAATTTGTGCATAGCAAACTTTTGAGAATCAATGAACTTTTTTGCTAGCTTTTTCTTTTCCCAAAGCATATCGGACCTTGCTAGGGTCTTCGTATCCTCAAATGAACTAATAAATACGCAAGGATGCATTTTGTAAACTTCAATCAAATTCTCTTTCCATCGCAACAAACATTATAACTCTTCGCAACGATGTAGACACACAAAATAGTAAATATTTGCAGTTCATATTAGTGGTAATTGTTTTATTAAAGTTTATGGTTTTGTTCCTGTCCCTTTTACTCATATCTAAAAGATTTTCATGAAACAAAAAAGGAAAGAAAGGCAATGCCCCCTAAATGAAACAATTAATTCGTAGTTCTCATTAGTATGTACTCCCTCTGTACAGAAATTTAATCACATTTACTATAAATTTAGTTCGTTTTAACATAGTCCAATCGCATATGCTCAAATAAGTGCATATAGATTGAATTCTATGAATGCAGGTTCGCACACACACCCTATCCACATGCACATTTTAAGATATTGAGCCGACATAACATCTTAAAATAACAAAGTTACGGTAAACGCCTCGTCGTAGACAGCTCACACTGAACGAGCATTGCTGAAAAGACTAAAAGCATCGCCGAACAATTAAAAATAAATTCAAAGCACTGGTTCCATCACAAATAATCTAACCATCTGAGCTACGCTCACTTGACTGTACAAATTTAGTTGAACTGTGTATTTTGCATGACATGTTTAATTAAGTTATATAATAAAATTAGGTATTTTAGACGCACGGAAGTTTAGTACTCTCTCTGTAAACTAATATAAAACATTTAGAACACTACTTTACTAATCTAAATGCTCTTATATTAGTTTACAGAGGGAGTAGTATTTATTGTGAACGATAGTTAATATGTCAAAATTATAAATCATGTATGTGGGATAAAACCACTGTTCTGACTTTTTTGTAAAGTATATCACAAAGTGAATTCGATCTGAAAATATTTCACGATCTGATCCTTTTAGAAACGCCAGAATCCATGACGTTGCTGCTGCATGTAGAAACGTCAGTCCACCATAGCGTTTTTGCTCCACATTCAAACACCGAACTAGCCAGCGTTGTAGCCCACATAGAAACACCAATGACGTTGGCATTGCTGCCCAGACGACAAACGCCATGAACCATGGCGTTTTTACCTCGAGCTCTTCGCCCAACTGGTCAATCAGTCACACCAAGGTAAAACGTGCAAGCAACGTACACCTACGTATGTGCGTGGTGCAGCATCGATAGTATGCACCTGCAGCACTGCACAGCCCGTCCGACGGCAAAATTGACAAAAATGACCCCTGGGGGAAAAGAACTCACAGAGTGACCCCTCGGGAAAAATATGTCACCCGACTGACCCTTTTGTGTGGCACCCGACACCTAGGCGCCACACTGTACTGTGTGACGCCTAGCCGTTCGGCGCCACACCCCCCCGACCACCTGGCAGAAAGGGCCCACCCCCCAGGTCGTGTGACGCCTAAGCCTCAGGCGTCACACATTGTAATGTGTGGCGCCGAACGCTTAGGCGCCACACAATGACTTATACAGCCACGGGCCAGCCCTCCTCCCCACCCCCTCCCCATTCCCCTCCCTCATTCAAACAGAAACATGAACGGCGGCGGCTGGCTCTCTTCCAATCCCTAATCCCCTCCACCATCTCCTTCAGATCTGGTGATTTCTTCCTTGGATTGATCCCCCAAGGTTGGCTACTAGGTAATCTCTTCCGTTTCCCATCCTTCTATCCAAGTGGAATAGGTTTTTGTTGAGTAGATTGATTTGAGTAGTTAGGATATGAGTTCTTAGGATTTGACTAGTTAGGATATGAGTTCTTAGGATTTGAGTGGTTAGGATATGAGTAGATTCATATTAGTAGTTAGTATTAATAGTTAGTATATGACTAGATTGATATGAGTAGTTAGGATATTAGTTCTTAGGATTTTAGTAGTTAGGATATGAGTACATTCGTATGAGTTCTTAGGATTTGAGTAGTTAGGATATGAGTAGATTCATATGAGTTCTTAGGATTTGAGTAGTTAGGATATGAGTAGATTCATATGAGTTCTTAGGATTTGAATAATATGTAGATGAGTGGATTAGTAGATGAGTAATTTTTTGAATATGAGTATTTTTTTGTGATTTGTAGGATGGTGTGGCTTCTGAATGATGTTTATGACGTTGAACACCGGGCCTATTTCATGTCGGAGAAGAAAATGGTAAGTAGATCATATGATAAAAAAAATCATGTATTTAATAAGCACTTGAAAATGTAATGATATCACTTACTCCTATCTGTTTGCAGGAGCTTACGCCCTTGAAGATCCGGTCTTATGGGGCATCGTCTATAATGCAGTACGATGAGCGGTACACCCCATACATCGAGATGACAGGACTCCTTCCATTCATTCACCTTGTGAGTCGGTCAACGCCGAATCTGAACGCTGCGGCAGTCACAGCACTTATTGATCGTTGGAGGCCGGAGACACATAGTTTTCACCTCCGGACCGGAGAGATGACAGTTACTCTTGAAGATGTTTCCATGATCACCACACTTCCGATCGAGGGGAAGCCTCTTTGTATGAGCACTGATTTCGAGGGATGGTGGCAACAAATGGAGGCCCTTATTGGTATGTCGCCGCAGGAGCCGGAGGTAGAAGATGGAGGGAAGAAAGATAGAGTCCCGGTCGGCGCTCCTTTCACTTGGATTGCCGCGAACTTTGCTCATTGTCCTGAGGACGTAGATGACGAGGTGATCCAGAGGTATGCTCGCGTGTACATGTGGTACGTCATCCCTAGGACTATCTTTGCTGACGGCACTGGCAAGAATGCTCCATGGATGTGGCTGAAGGTGTTGACTGTTTTCGACAACAAGTTCAGTTGGGGCTCGGCCGCACTGGCTTACTTGTATCGGCAGGTAATAAATTGTTAATATTAAGTACTCTCTGTTATCTTTTTCTGCTAAACTGATGCATGTTTGTTGTTACTTGTAGTTGGACGATGGTTGTCGCAGGACCACAAAGGACGGTGGAGTTGGTGGTTGTATGCTCTACTTTCAGTATGGAGCTGGGAACGCCTACCTGTTGGACGCCCTAAAAGCTCAAAGTGGAATACCTGGGATGACCACGGCAACCCTATACGGCTTCCTACATGGGCTTACAAGTGGGACTTGGTATCGTAGGTGGCAAGCGAAGTGAACCTATTGTACAAGCAACACACCAACGAGATGTATTCGCTTACCCCCAAGCAGGTAAGATGGTTTCAGAGTTGACTTCCAGCTTTTATGTTGTGAGTAAAATGAATTGTGCCTTTTATGTTGTGTTGTAGGTGGAATGGCAGCCATATGGTGCCGGGCCAAACTTTGGTGATGCACACACGTTTGACTCAATCCACTATGCCTGCAGGAAAAACATCCTTGGCTAATGCGTTGTCCCCTTATATGCAATTGGGCGGTTGAGTTTCATCTCCCGCATCGTGTGATGCATCAATTTGGGTTGTTTCAGCCACACCCGCCGGAGTGGGTGGACACGGACACACAACTTCACAGGTAACAAAATCATGCACAATAAAGAAGTACTGATGAGTTTTGTTTTTAGTGTTGAGCGAGCTTCTGATGGGTTTTGTTAAAAGCAGGTTGGATAGGAGGAGGCAGCGAAAGATCAAGGATTGGCATAAGCATCATAAGAACTATGTCATTATGTTCGAGCAAAGTGTGCAGGCAGCTTCGAGTGCGCAACAAACCCAGCACCGCCAGCATTGTCCGCTTGCGTTCAACAACTACCTAAGATGGTTTCAGGAGAGTACTCGTGTCGAGATTTGTCCGCCGGCTTACGAGGAGGACATATTGGAAGAACCCACTGAGTATGATGCACTTTCCCAAGGCGATTACAACAAGTTAATTCGCGAAGGGTACCAAACTTCCTTCGCCCCTGTCCCGAACTTTGTGGTAAGTGTGCTCACCTATGTTAAGTATGAATGCTAGTACACCTATTCACTTGCATGTCATTGTCTTGTGATCATAGCGCAAAGAGGTCAAGAAACAAGCTGATGAGTCCGAAGATATTCTAGAGAAGACACCTGGAGGAAAAAAAGGGAGAATCTGCACTTCGTCTTTTCATAAAGGTGTTGTGTCATTATTATTATTTTGTCCACGAATGCAACATGCGGTACCTTATATATGTCATTTATATTTGAATCTAACAGGAACAAGGCAAGAAGTTGCGGCGCCTATCCAACATTTTAGGTTGTCGTGACCCTGAATATGTTTCACCTTCGAGATCCGGTTCATCCCAAAGAAATACTCTAGATGATTCAGCTTCTTCGGGCGCTCGTATGGACGATGGTGACATTACCTCGGCAGCTAATACCCAAAGAAATACTGTAGAGGATGATGTTGACACTCCTGTGGTATGACATAGCCATAAAACATTGTGCACTTTCAACCTTCAACTTTCAACCTTCAACTTTGAACTTTCAACCTTCATATGTATTAGGTTGCGGACGGGATGGTGTTGAAGGCTTTCCAACGCTCCGCTTACATGTTGAAGCCTAGGAAGGAATTTAGGCGGTACTCACCGGATGATTATGCGAAAGGAAAGAACCCGGTCGACGGGGGCTCTCGTTTGTCAAGGATGAGAAGCATGGACGATGAGGATGAGGATGACGATGACGATGAGTCGGATGACCCGGAGCAATTTGTAGTTTCGAGAAGAAAGAAGCTAGTTTCTAAGAGGGGACGAGGCGCCAAGATGTGAACCAGAGCCATTTGGAGTTTTCAATCATTTGCACTTGTTGGTGTTGCACTTGTGTTGTGAACCATTTTACTTTTGTTGTGAACCATTTGGAGTTGTGAACCATTTACTTGGTGTTGCACTTGTGTTGTGAACCATTAGGAGTTGTGAACTTGTGTTGTTGGTGTTGGTGTTGCACTTGTGAACAATCATTTGCATTTGTTGGTGTTTCACATATGTTTTAAATTTCTGTCAAAATATATGTTGTTAAAATGCTATATTGCTGTCAAAATTCAGCTTCCAGCAGGTTTTCACATGTGTGGCGCCTAAGCCTTAGGCGCCACACATGTGCAACGCCTAAGCCTTAGGCGCCACACATGTGAAAACCTGCTGGAACCTTTGAGCACACTCTTTCCCGCCACCTTTCCCTCCTCCGTTCCCCCCAAATTTTGAGCACACCCTTTCCCGCCACCTTTCCCTCCTCCGATCCCACCCAAATTTTGAGCACACCCTTTCCCGCCACCTTTCCCTCCTCCGTTCCCGCCAATATTTCCATGTCTTTTTCCCGCCACCTTTCCCTCCTCCGTTCCCGCCAATATTTCCACGTCTCCTTTCCCGCCACCTTTCCCTCCTTCGTTCCCGACAAATTTTCGACGTCTCCTTTCCGGTCTATAAAAGGAGGCATTGGACTGCCTTCCTCCGTCATCCAGCTTCACTTGAGAACACTACCACCGCTTTAGTCAATATGAGTTTGCCTTGCTCGGATCAAAGCATCAGGCCTAAGAAAATGAAGAGTGCGAGTTTGCCTCGGGGGGTGGAAGCAGTTCGATGTTGGTGCGGTGATCTTTGCAAGGTGAAGGAGGTGGAGGATTTTTCAGATTGGTTGGGCATGAAGTTTTTCATGTGCGCCAATTATGAATCTGATCCACCCGAATCTATTTCGGCGTACATCAGGCCTCCGGTATGCTCAAGTCATCAGATTATTGTTTACTTGATATTATTGTTTACTTGAATCTGATCCATCCGGTAGTCTCCTCCTCCTCTCTGCATGTACTATCGTTGGATTGACACGGAAATGCCGGACTGGGCGGTGACCGAGATTCGTGAAAGAGGTCGCCGTGCATGGGTTAGCTGGGACTTGGAAAAGCGCCGCGAGAAGGCTGAAGCAGAGGAGAAAGCAGCGCAGAAGAAAGAGTGGGAAGAGTACTGTGTGGAGCACATGGCTTTTCTTGATGAGATGATAAGGAAAAACCAAGAAGAGAAACTACGGCTGGAGGAGGTTTACAGATAGCGGGAACAAGCCCGTGAAACTGAGAGGGAGAGAAAGAGAGAAAGAGCTCGTGCGGCCAAGGCAGCAGAAGAAGCCAATGATGGAAAAGGAAAATATCCACGTTGGACTCAGTAGATTTCACGAAGTTGTATGAGCAAGTTGTATCTTAATTTCAGCAAGTTGTATCTTCATTTCAGGAAGTTGTATCAGCAAGTTGTATCTTAATTTCACCAAGTTGTATCTTAATTTCAGCAAGTTGTATCAGCACGTTGTATCTTACTTTGTTTGTAATCTTAAGATAGGCTCAACCAAAATAATGTGTGTGAGTCATGGCAAAGCACTTGAGAAGACTAAGATAAGGATGAACATTACTCATCAACATAGTCTAGATGAAATGAGAAACATAGTCTTGATGAAATGAGAAACAAAGTGCAAGACATATCCTCATCAACATAGTCTTGATGAAATGAGAAACATAGTCTTGATGAAATGAGAAACAAAGTGAAACTAAGATAAGGATGATCATTACTCATCAAAAGAGTAGCCAAGTTCTCTGTTACTCTGTTTCTCTCAACTTCTTTGCAGCCCTCTCCATCAACCGCTGCTCCTCACTGGCTGCATCCTTCTCCTCCCCCCACTCCGCTTTTGCCTTGTTGGGTTGAGAAGCGGCCATACCTACAAAACATGCATCAAAGCTCATAGTTAGTAAAATAACACACAAAGGAGCATGAAAAACAACATGATAAAGATAAGTCAAATATGTGACATACGGAAATGGTCCTCGTAGGTATCCACGCATACCAATCCTAGTAAGTCCACCACATATCCCACCACTGCCTCTAGCACCACCACCACCTATCCCACCCCTTCCTCTAGCACCACCACGACCTATCCCACCCCTGCCTCTAGCACCACCCCTCCCTCTAGCACCACCACTGCCTCTAGCACCATGTCCTCTAGTAAGCCCAAGTCGGCTAGGAACATGTTGAGTAGGAACTTGTTGGGTTGTGCTTGCTTGACCCGTCCCTTGTTGGCTCGTGCTTCCTTGACCCGTCCCTTGTTGGCTTGAACTTGGTTGGCTAGGACTTGGTTGGCTAGGACTTGGTTGGCTAGGACTTGGTTGGCTTGACCTGGAATCATTGTTTTTGGACTTCTTCTTTCGCTTCGTACACCTTCTTGTGTTGTGCCCTGTTACACCGCACTCTCCACAATGTGATCTCTCAGTAGGCTCTTGGAATTGGTTGTTCCCCATTTCTCTGCCACCACCATGGCCCCATCCATCCATGTCTCCTCTAAAACGCTTTGTCTTTCGTCTTCCCAGTTTCACAACCTTCCACTCTGGGTCGGGCCATAGTTGTACTCCATGATACTCCGGTCATTGTGATTGGTCAAAGTATGGTTCAAATCTAGGAGCCCATGTATGCTTCGTGGTCATGATCGAGAACTCGCACTCCCTCACGGTTAGTGGATGGTTGACGTCCACATTCCTACTACGAGCTGCCGTGTACAAATGCGAGCATGCGAGATGAAGCAACCTTGGCCTCCCTCAAGAGCAATCACACAAGGATAAAGATACCTTGAACGCCCTGTTTCCGTGTTGCTGGCCATCGTTTGTCGTTCCTCCGGGCTCATTCACTTGGTATGTCCAATCCTCGCTGTTGTACAGGGTAGCCGTTTGGGAGTCAGCCTTCCGTGATTGAAATACCATCCATTTGTCAACCTTTGGTGGAAACTGGTACTTGTACTTTTTCTTGTTCTCTCCTGCAATCTGATCATCTGTTTCTTGCGAGTACTTTAGAAAGTATGCTCTCAACTTGTCGAATGTGTATTGAACTATTGCCGTCATCGGCAACGCACAGACACCCTTCAGCACCCGGTTGAAGCATTCTGCCATGTTACTTGTCATTTGACCATATCTTTGGCCATCTTCGTCATAAGCTCGTGCCCACTTGGCCCGAAGTTCAATGTGCCTGTTGAGAAACTCAAGCCCACCTGCATCAAGTTTTTTGCTTACAAGCAAAGCGTTGTACAATCTTGCAAATCGTTTGTCCGAAAATGCTTGACAACAATCTTGAAGATCATCCGCCAACTCCTTGCTACCACATGCCCGGTAGAAGTTTGCACATAAATGCCTCATGCACCATCGATGATGCAAAGGAGCATGGCCGGGAATGACAATGTCAACCGCGTTAAGTATGCCTTGATGGCGATCCGATATGACACATATTTTCCTCTCAAACGGTAATACTTTGGTTCTCAAAATATGCAAGAACCATTCCCAGTTAACATTGTTCTCTGCCTCAACCAAAGCAAAAGCCAAAGGCATCAACTGGTTATTGGCATCACTTGCTATTGCAACCAACAAAGTGCCCTTGAATTGTCCGGTCAAAAACGTGCCATCGATGGAGATGACAGGACGACAGTGCTGAAAAGCCCTCACACATTGCTCAAATGCCCAAAATGCACGGCCAAATACGCGGACCCTATTTCCATTGAGAATCCTTGTTTTCTCCCCATACGGCTCGACCACATGAACCATGCCCCGGTTAGCGTGGGCAATATCTCCCAACAACCTAGGTATGCGGTTGTATGCTTGCTCCCAATCACCATACAACATCTTGAATGCGGCTTGCTTTGCTTTCCATGCCTTACCATATTTCACCTCGTAGTGAAAGAGGGCTTTCACAAGGTCTTGTACGCTTTTTATGCTCATTGTAGGAAGAGAGGAGATGGAGTTGGAAAGCCTATAAGCGATGAACTCGGAGGTGAGTTGTTTATGGCTTTGCGACGAAAGGGCACCATCGACCCTCTTGCCTCGACACATGTGAGGCATACAACTGACAATGTTCCATCCTGGCCCTCCTTTCCATGGTCTTGCACGGACAATCCAAGGACACCCTCTATCCTCACATGCAACCGTGTAACGCAGCTTCATGTTTGAATGAACAACTTTGTGTGGCCTATAATGCGTAACAGAATATTCATCCAACCACATCTTCAGTTCAAAGAATGTTTCGAACTTTGACCCCGGCAAAATAATATTCTTCCCATGTGTGTCCCGATGAGAAGGTGGCCTAACTCTCCAAACAATATGCCTTCGGCTCCGTCAACCACGGCTTCATTCGCAAGGCTAAGATCCTCGAACAATGGTGTCCGGTGATCACGCTTTAATACCTTCGTGAAAGCTTTAGCCTCCTTTGCCGTGAACCCTTCCTCATCAACTTCTTCATCGGGACCCTCATCGTCAGACTCAGAGGCATAGCCACGTGAGTACGGAATAGAATGGTCCATTGTCTCTTGCAAATTATATTTGTCCAAATCACCAAGATTGTTGTCATGAAGAACATTACCATCATTCTCATCATCATCGTGCTCATCATTAGCCTCTACCAATGGTTCATGTTCAATGTTGACCTCTTCGTTGGCCTCATCGACACAAGAAAGAGGTTCAATGTTGGCCTCTTCGTTGATGGGTGCAGGAATAGCTTCAACAATCGAAGAGGCAACCCGGTTCAAATCCAACAAGTTAGGAACATTTGTTTTGATGGCAAATAACTCTAGAGCCTTGTCTAGTGATTCGGCCACCGTATCCTTGTATGCAAGCCAACGTTGTTCGGAGTTGACACGCATGGTCTTCCAACGAATGTGCATTCCGAATCCCACATTATGCCTACCATCAAACTCAACTACATCACTAGGGTCCATCCAATTCAAATCCTTTCGGACTTGTTCCAACAATTCACCATAGCTAGGACACAAATCGAACACCATGTCAAGCTCATCTGGGTCTGTATCAATATTGCCTTTTAAAAAGGCATCCTTGTCCACGTGATGAACATAAACACATGTTCTTCCCATCTCTAAACAACAAAACATAGAACTTTTTTTATAAGCAATCATACAACTACAATATCTACTTACTAACTTCCAAACATCCATAACCCTAACACCCATCATAAAACTAACAGAACCAAACATCCCTAACCCTAGCCTAACCCTAAAACAACCATAATGCAAACATCCAAACAACCCTAATCCTAACACCATCATACCCCTTATCATAACATACAAACAAATACAACAATATCATATACATCGCACATTTCATGAAAAACTAGGGTTTCTTCAAATTTGCAAAAAAAAACACTCTTTGGATGAGAATGAGGGGAGAGGTGGGGATTACCTTAGGGGAGTGATTGGACAACAAATGTCCGGTCCAAACCTTCAGATTTGGTGATTTGGAGAAGGATTTGAAGAGGGGCCCGTGGCTGAGAGAGGGGGCTGGGGGAGGGGAATGAGGAGGAGGTGGGGAGGGGGGCTGGCCCGTGCCTGTTTAAGTCAATGTGTGGCGCCTAAGCGTTCGGCGCCACACATTACAATGTGTGACGCCTGAGGCTTAGGCGTCACACGGCCTGGGGGGTGGGCCCTCTCTGCCAGGTGATCGGGGGTGTGGCGCCGAACGTCTAGGCGTCACACAGTGACCTGTGGCGCCTAGGTGTCGGACGCCACACAAAAGGGTCAGCCGGGTGACATATTTTCCCCGAGGGGTCACTCTCTGAGTTCTTTCCCCCGGGGTCATTTTTGTCAATTTTGCCCCGGCCGGCTGACGACATGTCCCCATGACGTACTCTATCACAGCCACATGTGGCTGCCCCACGCCTGAGAGAGTGCGCAATGCAATGCCATTAATGGCCTTGTTTGGATACTCTAACTTAGCTAGAGGTTAGAGTTAATTTCTAGCTCATGACTAACTCTAAACTAACTCTAGCCAAAAAGGTGTTTGGATGATAGGGTTAGGTTGACAATAGTTGTACTTGATGGAGAGAAGAAAGTGATTTTTTTAGTGGGTCCCTTCAGAACTAGCTCCAATTAACACCTATTACCTAGTGGATAGAGAGAGAAAAGTGACTTTTTAGCAGGTCCCATAAAAACTAGCTCCAATTAGCATCACTTGGGTGGACGAGTTTTTTTGGATGAGTTAGATACAACTAGCTCCAATCTAATCCTCATGTTTGAATACTTTAGTGCTATTTGAGCCCCAACTAGCTCAAACTAACTCTAGCGTATGGATCCAAACAGGGCCAATGGCACGCAAGACGGAGGTAGTAGTACGTAGCTAGCCTGCCTGCCCCCGAGTGTGTGTGTGAGCTAGTTAGCATTTAAGGAGGGCACGCAGGGCCATGCATGTCTGGATGTCTCCTCTTTTCTCTGTTGTCACACTTAAACAAGGACCTGTCCTGCATGACCAGCGGGGGCACTGTCACATTCCAACAAGAACCTGTCCTGCTTGTCGTGGACAGGATGCTAGAGAGGTTGAGTAATTGACTAGTGAGAGAGAGAGGAGATATTTTCATATGCAAACACAGATAGATACAGCTCCTGTCACATCCGTCTAGCCTCTGTGAAATACAGCGACCCCGTGCAGCCACAGTTACAAGGCAGTGATCCCGAGTTCCCGACCTCACATGCCCACTGCTCCAACTCAGACAACAATGCCAGATCTATTGGCGTTTTTACTGTGGGGCAGCAACCCAAAATTAAACTGGTGTTGTAAGGAGGAATAAACGCAACACACGACCGGTGTTTCACTGTAGGACAGCAACGTCATAGTTGACTGGCGTTGCATAATAGGACAGCAACGCCATGGCTTATGGCGTTTCAAAAAGGGTTAGATCATGAAATATTTTCGGGACGAGTTCATTTTATGAATTATTTATAGAATGTGGGTTAGAACAGTGAATTTGTTCATGTATGTGTTAGTCAATTAAAAATATGATAATATATAATAAGTTTTTTATATGATACTAGTACGTAGTATGGAAAACGTTTTTATAGTACTAGCAGAATGGCCCGTGCGTTGCAACGGAAGAAAAAACATCATAATTTTCAACGGCGATAACCATATTTTGCTACATCACCGAAATACATTATCACTTTCATTTTTGTGAAATCATATTTTTGAAAAATATTTGAAATTGTGATAAAAATTCAAGTTCGCGAACATTTTCTAAAATCAGGAATATATTTTTTGCATTCATGAACATTTTAGACTATTTGCAAATATATATTCTTAAAATGTGAACATTTTAAAAATATTTTTCTTGAATCAGCGAATTATCTAGAGTCGACACACACAATAAATCTAAATATTGCAACGTCTACATTTTCATCCAATGAAACTTGATGGAGAAAAATGAGGATATGTGACCCGGTGACAGTCTGCTCGCCCGAGCTCTTGGTGGAATTTACTATTATGGTATAGTTATGGATTTGATAATAATATATTCTGTCAGTTGCTACGAAAAATCTATGAATGCAAACTACCAACAACATATTCAAATCTAGAAGAAAACAGGAAAACTTGAGGGACAAAACAAAAAGTTTATGTTGACAGCAATACTCCTCTAAATGGCATATACTGTCAGATTTTGTTTTGTACTGAAATTTTTAGACACCAAAACCTGAAATGTAATACAATCCAGAAAAAAAAAGAGGTAAAGGAGATACTGAAATTAAAAAGCAAAAATAATAATTTAAGAAAGGCAGCAACAGGGATCGAACTCAGGTATCCCGGATGAAAGAGCATGACTCAGACCAGTGGGATGCGCGTGGAACTGTGATTTGTTCAGGTATTATTTTAAATGGCGAATGGACGAACGCCTGACTTCAAAAAAAGAGGAAAACAAATCGTTTTTTCCACTCACCGGTGGCATAGGGGCGTAATTCCTGCGAAGTCTAGGGGCAAAGTCCGCAACGGACGACAGAAGCGGTAGCTTCTTTATTATTATAACAAAAGAGTCCGTGCGTTGCAACGGAAGCAAACCATACAACACGTCTTAACCTAATAATCATTACTTAAGATCTTTATTGTTTCTCACTTAAATCCGGACTACGGGTTGATTTCGGAAAACTTCAAAGAGTTTTCTACAAAACAACCACGACGGACGGAGAGATTAGGGAAAGATAGGACGGATGAAGTGACGGTCAAAGAAAATCGAGAGCCTACGTGGTGCAAAGTGTGATTCACTCAAGCCATAAAAAGAAATATATATTCTTCTTCCTGCAACGTAAATCCCAACGGCCGCCGGCGACAGAGACGGCCGCGGAGGTCACGCCGCCGGGGAAGGAGCAGCCGGTATACATATCCATTCTCCTACCACTTCCTTGTTCAACTCCGGCGCTCCGGCGCGGCCCGCCAAGTAGTTAACCGCAGGCGGTTCGTTTCGTTTGTACAGGGTCGAGATGAAGGAGAAGGAGAAGGAGGCGCCGCACCCGCTCGCCCATGGCGCTTGGCGGTCCTCTGCTGTTCAGTTTTCTTCTTCTGAGTGTGTCCCTGTTGGGGACCGTGGAGGTTGGCTGCATCTGGATGATTGCGACCTAATCCATTCCAAGCCTGGTTGTGTTGCTATGCTACAGTTTTACATTTGCTAATTGTAGTCCCGATATTGAAATTCAGATACGAGAAACATATGGATATGGATGCTTCACTACTTTGTGAATGTTATATTCAGATGGATGCTCTGTTGTGTGCCGGCTGGTGCAAAAATTGTACTCCCATTCATCAACTTGCTGCCCATCTTTCTGTATGTGAATAGTTTCTGAAACTAAATTTTGTAGGATGCGGCTGGGAGATGAACATGGATCTGCTTCTCTGTATCGTGTAAGGGCACTGGAGAAGGCGATTGCAGGGTTTGCGGAGAGGGAAACTGAGGCTGTTGTCAGTCCAACCGTGGGGACTGTCTTTGTTTCTCTTGACGAGGCCTATGAATTCTACAACATATATTCCTGGGAATCTGGGTTCGGAGTCAGCTATGGACCGAGTAGTGTGGATCCTCATGGAACTAAATGCATACAGCAATTTGTTTGCGCGTGTGAGGTATTGCGCTCATCAGGGCCGGGCCCATAGTTGTGCTGGATGTGCAGCCCGCACAGGGCCCATATATTTGGGGGCCTTGAATTTTTTGCATGCCTATGCATATATATTTTCTGAAATAAGGGTTGGACCGCGCAAGGAGCTGGGCCGCTGCCCACTAACTCCGGTGGCGTGAGCCAGGCTCAGGCAGGCCTCGAGCGTCCCAGGCCGGTGCGCTGCTAGCCTGCATTTTAACTGTGATTCCATTAAATCCTTAAAAAGAAAAACAGTGGTTCCACTATTGCGGTCTCGTCACTTTCGTTGCTCCTCCTAGCCGCTGATTTCATGTGATGCACATGTTTGTTCCTTCCTTCCGACTACTACTACCCAAATCACTCTACATATAGGATGGGTTCTCACATTCTCTTGGAAACTGAACGTTACAGTGAAGTCCCCATTATTTCGCAACTTCCCATCCATCAATTATCCCTTTCGTCATCTCGGGTTCTCATAGAGTAAGAGAGGAATATGGCTGGCTTGTACTTCTAATTTTACTCCTATTCTTCTATTTTTTATTTCCTAATTAACTTTTTGCACGGATAATTGGAAAGATAGGTTCCTGCATGCTTGGCTCCTTGATTAAAGATTACAGTATACCTGTTTAATCAGACATAACACACGACTAGGTGAGTTAGACTGTTTGTTCAATTGCCAGATATTGACGCGAAATTTCAAATTAACATCTGCTGACATATAATTTCAATTTTATTTTAGTCATCTTATGTATCTTGTGTTTCAATAAAAAATATTTGAGTAATCATGAGAAAATATCAGCCTCGTTCAGAAGCGCAAAAGAAATGAAAGAGAACATAATTGATTTTAAAAATCTTATAAATTTCATATTGATGCCAATGGTTTGTTCGTTGAGTCAAAGTTCCGTTAACCATTTCTGTGATAGTTTCATCGATAAATCTAAACTTTTCTAAATTAAAGCTATCGAAGTCCCATATGCATACTATTACAACACAACAAAGACTCAATGATTTGACCAAAATAGCACTTGAGAGTGGTTGGGGAAGATTGATTACGAGGATATCATTGACGATTTCATTTCAAAGAATACTACAAGAATGAGGTTGTTCAAACAAATGTTATGAAACCGGGAGTTGAACATGTATGATTAATTATATATCACATTGTTATGTAAGACATTATATCACATACATTATATTTTCTTGATTGTTCGTTTTTTAAGTAAGATAGGGCCTCCTTTTTTTTAGTTTCGCATAGGGCCTCATATTTTGCCGGCCCGGCCCTGGCACTCATCCTCCCCTTGTAGTTAAGGTACTACTTATGTTTTTTGTGTTGTTGATCTCAACCCAGTACCAATGCTTGGAAAATGTTATGTTCTACAGGGGAAACCAAGTAAGGACGACATCAACTCATTTCGTCGATGTGAATGCACGGCATCGGTTCTTTTGCTGAGATCCAGACACGGTAGATGGTGTGTGTGCAACATCAAGTTGGGCATAACCATCCACTTTCTAAGATGTGTGCGCAGAGGTCATCCTGGCAGTCTCACAGTAGTATCAACAAGAACACAAGGGACTTGATTCGCCAACTATGGGAAAACAATGTGCCACACGTTGCTGATAATGAAGCGAAGGATTTGCTGTCCGAGGATCTCAGAAAGACCATGGAAACCTTTGCTAGGATCAAAGCAAAGGATCCAACATTTGATTATACTGGTTTGCAGGTTGATAGTAACTGCAGAGTAATAAGGCCACTGTTAGCACTACTCTTGTCATGATGTATCTGCATATTTGTTTGTAAGTAATGCATGTAGCAGTAGCTGCGGCAGTGTGGACACATAGGGACGTGTTCATGTGTGTGCATGCAAGCTACAATAGTATTTTGTGTTTAGCTCAAGTCAAATGCATGCATCGGTTAGTTAGTGGGAAAAACATAATGTAGCCTTTGCGTTGGGTGTCAGGAAAGAGTGCCTCGGCAAATCCTTGTGCCTCCCTGGTACATGTGTGTGTGCGTGTGAGTTCCTTGACAGTGTGTGTCTTTATTCATGAGGAGTAAGAGTTGCGTGTAGGTAGAAGAAGAAGCGGCGCCGGCAAGGAGGCGGCGCCAACAGCCACTACTCTAGGACCAGCGGCCAGAGGATTCAGTACCAATACTTTGGTGATGTGATTATCTTTGACACAACCTACAGATCGGACGTGTATGGAACACCGTTCGGTCTTTTTGTTGGAGTCAACAACAACTTCGAGACCATAGTGCTTGGTGGCGTGCTGATGATAAACAAGAAAACAGAGAGCTTCAAATGGGCACTACAGGAAAATTCCGTTTTACCGTGTGGCAAGCTATAAATCGTGTTCTTTTTTTCGGGTACTCGGCTTATTTGAATATAAGCCGTGTACACAAGAAAAAACACCCGGTAAAAACAACGCACTCGGCTTATGCTATCATATAAGCCGAGTGTCCAGAAAAAGCTCTCGGCTTACAGTTTTCACACGGTATATATGAAGAAAGCACTCGGTTTATAGCGTGTCACCCGGTAAAGGTATGTGCCACGTGTCTACAACAACGGTGTTTGACGGCGCCGTCACGGCTTGAACTATAAGCCGTGTGCTTGACAAGTACACACGGCTTAGAAACACTATAAGCCGTGTGCTTGACAAGAACACACGGTTTACACATAGTATACGCCGTGTGCTTGGTAAGTGAACACGGCTTACACATTTATATGAAGAAAGCACTCGGTTTATTTTTTATAGATTTTCAAATTTAAAAAAGTTCTAAAGTGATTTCCCGTGTATTTATCTTTAATCCCTGAATGTTATTTATTTATTCATTTTACCACAGGAATGTCTCTCATGTCGGCTATAGACCGTGTGAGGGGGGGTAGAAAGATCACCAAAACCCTAGAAATGCACTAAATGTCTCAAATAGTTGTGAGCCCACCCGGAACGTGCCCAAACTTTTATGACACCCTACAAGGGGCATGTGATGACGTCGTGCCTGATCCTAAGGATTTCTGGCATCGTATCATTTTCCGAGGCTTCAAACGGTTTGATGAGGCATGTCACCCAAGTGATTTCGTACCCCCGATGGTTGGGGTTGCCCCTCCCACGCCTGCACAAGGCATACCCATGTCACAAATACATCACATAGGATTTTCCATGCTTCTTCTGGGCATGATTTCATGTGTCGCCTTGCAGATCTGCAATTTCCGACACTGAAACCGTAGAATTGCAATAAATGTCTCAAATATTGTAGTCGGGTCAGAAAAATGCACGGGCCTGACACGTGTCATTCGATGGCCTCCTCTGAGAGCACGAGGAGTTTCGATGCCAACGGAGCAACATGACCAACACTTCCTTCACAAACGTGACACGTTCCCTCTCGATACCAAGAGAATACCTCGAAGATGGTGCAGTTTACAAGCGGCCTCGGGTAAGCCCCACCTAGACCGCGTCCAAACTTTTACGACACCCTACAAGGGGCATGTGATGATGCCTGGCATCCGACCCTTTTCCGAGGCTTCAAACGGTTTGGTGAGGCATGTCACCCAAGTGATTTCGTACCCCCGATGGCTGGGGCTGCCCCTCCCACGCCTGCACAAGGCATGCCCATTTCAAAAATACATCACATAGGATTTTCCATGCTTCTTCTGGGCATGATTTCATGTGTCGCCTTGCAGATCTGCAATTTCCGACACTGAAATCGTAGAATTGTAATAAATGTCTCAAATATTGTAGTCGGGTCAGAAAAATGCACGGGCCTGACACGTGTCATTCGATGGCCTCCTCTGAGAGCACGAGGAGTTTCGATGCCAACGGAGCAACATGACCAACACTTCCTTCACAAACGTGACACGTTCCCTCTCGATACCAAGAGAATACCTCGAAGATGGTGCAGTTTACAAGCGGCCTCGGGTAAGCCCCGCCCAGACCGCGTCCAAACTTTTACGACACCCTACAAGGGGCATGTGATGATGCCTGGCATCCGACCCTTTTCCGAGGCTTCAAACGGTTTGGTGAGGCATGTCACCCAAGTGATTTCGTACCCCCGATGGCTGGGGCTGCCCCTCCCACGCCTGCACAAGGCATGCCCATTTCACAAATACATCACATAGGATTTTCCATGCTTCTTCTAGGCATGATTTCATGTGTCGCCTTGCAGATCTGCAATTTCCGACACTGAAACCCTAGAATTGCAATAAATGTCTCAAATATTGTAGTCGGGTCAGAAAAATGCACGGGCCTGACACGTGTCATTCGATGGCCTCCTCTGAGAGCACGAGGAGTTTCGATGCCAACGGAGCAACATGACCAACATTTCCTTCACAAACGTGACACGTTCCCTCTCGATACCAAGAGAATACCTCGAAGATGGTGCAGTTTACAAGCGGCCTCGGGTAAGCCCCGCCCAGACCGCGTCCAAACTTTTACGACACCCTACAAGGGGCATGTGATGATGCCTGGCATCCGACCCTTTTCCGAGGCTTCAAACGGTTTGGTGAGGCATGTCACTCAAGTGATTTCGTACCCCCGATGGCTGGGGCTGCCCCTCCCACGCCTGCACAAGGCATGCCCATTTCACAAATACATCACATAGGATTTTCCATGCTTCTTCTGGGCATGATTTCATGTGTCGCCTTGCAGATCTGCAATTTCCGACACTGAAACCCTAGATTTGCAATAAATGTCTCAAATATTGTAGTCGGGTCAGAAAAATGCACGGGCCTGACACGTGTCATTCGATGGCCTCCTCTGAGAGCACGAGGAGTTTCGATGCCAACGGAGCAACATGACCAACACTTCCTTCACAAACGTGACACGTTCCCTCTCGATACCAAGAGAATACCTCGAAGATGGTGCAGTTTACAAGCGGCCTCGGGTAAGCCCCGCCCAGACCGTGTCCAAACTTTTACGACACCCTACAAGGGGCATGTGATGATGCCTGGCATCCGACCCTTTTCCGAGGCTTCAAACGGTTTGGTGAGGCATGTCACCCAAGTGATTTCGTACCCCCGATGGCTGGGGCTGCCCCTCCCACGCCTGCACAAGGCATGCCCATTTCACAAATACATCACATAGGATTTTCCATGCTTCTTCTGGGCATGATTTCATGTGTCGCCTTGCAGATCTGCAATTTCCGACACTGAAACCGTAGAATTGCAATAAATGTCTCAAATATTGTAGTCGGGTCAGAAAAATGCACGGGCCTGACACGTGGCATTCGATGGCCTCCTCTGAGAGCACGAGGAGTTTCGATGCCAACGGAGCAACATGACCAACACTTCCTTCACAAACGTGACACGTTCCCTCTCGATACCAAGAGAATACCTCGAAGATGGTGCATTTTACAAGCGGCCTCGGGTAAGCCCCACCCAGACCGCGTCCAAACTTTTACGACACCCTACAAGGGGCATGTGATGACGTCGTGCCTGATCCCTTTTCCGAGGCTTCAAACGGTTTGGTGAGGCATGTCACCCAAGTGATTTCGTACCCCCGATGGCTGGGGCTGCCCCTCCCACGCCTGCACAAAGCATGCCCATGTCACAAATACATCACATAGGATTTTCCATGCTTCTTCTGGGCATGATTTCATGTGTCGCCTTGCAGATCTGCAATTTCCGACACTGAAACCCTAGAATTGCAATAAATGTCTCAAATATTGTAGTCGGGTCAGAAAAATGCACGGGCCTGACACGTGTCATTCGATGGCCTCCTCTGAGAGCACGAGGAGTTTCGATGCCAACGGAGCAACATGACCAACACTTCCTTCACAAACGTGGCACGTTCCCTCTCGATACCAAGAGAATACCTCGTAGATGGTGAAGTTTACAAGCGGCCTCGGGTAAGCCCCGCCCAGACCGCGTCCAAACTTTTACGACACCCTACAAGGGGCATGTGATGACGTCGTGCCTGATCCTGAGGAATGGGGCTGCCCCTCCCACGACTGCACAAGGCATACCCTCAGGACATCATATGGTTCAGAGCCATAAAGAAACCGATTTTATTCCTGCCAAAGTTTCAAGATTAGATTTAGTGCAACCAACATTTTTATTTTCTTGAAGTATGTAAAAGAAATAAAATTTGGCACTATACGTAATGCCTTAATAGTAATCTAAAAACCTTACAGTATTGCTCTAGGTATTTCCTCGTCATGTCAATAAAAAAACTATGATGTGAATTTGAAGTAATTAAATACCATACCAGATGAATGTCATGGAAGTTAAACACGGATATTCAAAATAAAAGTTAAACACGAATTTGCACACACATGAACATATTTTCATGTGTAAGCCGTGTGTACTTGTCATAGGGCACTCGGCTTACTCCATATACAGAAAACGCGGGAGTTGGCCAAATATCAGGCGCGCTTTCTCCAAAATAGACCGTGCTTTCTGGGTTTTTTTTCAAATCTCCCCTCCACCTCGCGCAGCAGATCCCACCACTGCTCCCCACCGCACCGCCCCCTTCACCGCCCCTGCGCCGGCCCCCTCCACCAGCCCTCCACCGCCGGCCCTCCACCGCCCCTGCGCCGGCCCTCCACCGCCCCCTCCACCAGCCCTCCACCGCCGGCCCTCCATCGCCCCCGCGCCGGCCCTCCATCGCCCCGGCCCTCCACCGCCCCTGTGCCGGCCCTCCACCGCCGGCCCCCTCCATCGCCGGCCCCCTCCACCGCCCCTTCACCGGCCCCATCCACCGCCCCCTCCACCGGCCGCCTCCACGGGCCCCTCCACCGCCCCCTCCACCAGCCCCCTCCACCAGCCCCTCCACCGGCCCCTCCACCAGCCCCCTCCAGCCCCTCCACCGGCCCCTCCACCGGCCCCCTCCACCGGCCCCTGCACTGGTAAGTCTCTCTCTCCCCCTATATCTCTCTCTCTTATCTCTCTGACTGGGTGTTTCTGTTTTTGCAGATAGACGTGGCTCCTCCAGCAGCAAGGTGCTCACAAACTAGGCTCCTCCAGCAGCAAGGTGCTAGAAGATTTTCCTCCAGCAGCAAGGTGCTCCTCCTAGCATTATTTGAGGTGGAAGGTTCATTTTAGGTGGTGCATGTATCTATGTAGCTAAGGTGGATATGCAGATATGCTATGAAGTGGTGTCAAGTTTTAGGTGATTTAAAATCAGAGATTCATTTGTTTGTTGGTGGTGCAATAGAAAACAACCTGAAATGTTTGAAAGGTTGTAGATTCTTACATTATAGTTTGAGAAAGGTGTTTGAAAGGTGGTGCAACAGAAAACAACAGAAAATCTGATTTGTTTGAGAATTACATCAAAGAAAGCCATTTGGAATTTGGTCTTGCTAATAATTTCTTGGGTTAGTTTAATTTTGAAGTAATAGTAACTATGGATGATATAACACGAGGAACATGGATAATTATCAAACATGTCGGGTGGCAAATAAACGAAGAACGACTTATTAAGGAACTGTAGAATATGTTGTGTTTTGGTTTGTGCATGTGAATTATGTTTGATTCTAGTTTTCACTTTATTGTAGGACACACATCAATTTGACATTGGAAGGGTCGTGGCAAGGCTTTTTGCTGGAGGGACAACCATTGCCGAGCACACTTCGAGGGTAAGAATAATTTGCCTCAAAGGATTTATATATATGTAAATCATGTAGCTAGCTAGTCGCATTACCTATGCGTCTCCCGTTCGAAAAAGTTACATTATTTATAAATATGCAACTCTTTGCATATTTATAACCGTAACTCTTTCGAATTGTCCAGCGTTTTCCACGGACAGCCCGATGATGTGTAGGCTGGCTTCGTTTTCCACAATCCTGCCACGCCAGCCAAGCACCATCATTGGCTGTCTTTGCAGGCATCATTACTCTGGCCTGGTTTCCATAGGAGACGGTGAGGAGGAGCCAGCTTGGTCTTGGGAGCATTGGGTAAAATTCTTAGTCAGTTTTCATAGTTATTTCTTTAGCAATATTCAAAATCATTGCATCGTTAACTGTTTTATGCGAATTGATGTACTTTCGTAGGACTTCTTTACTTGCGTTGAGGGTATGGAGGATGAAGCTAATGATATTGTGGAGGAGATTGCCAAGAAGGTTGTCCAAGACATGCCTTACCATGCTCGTGTCAATTCCGTGGTGAAGTATTTCGCCTATGAACGCAAGATGCTTCTCCCAAAGGCGCTAGCCCGTAGAGTGCATCTCACCCGTTCCATGTACATGAAGGTAGTTTTCATTTAGCTGTGATTGCCTGGATTAAAACAACTTAGTTGCCTGGATTAAAACAACTTAGTTTCATTTGACATGTTTCAGGCGGTTCCTCCGTGGTGCAACAACAAGATTCCTTGCTACCAGCAAATCATATCTAGGTGGATAAACCCGGAGTGGAGGGCCACACACACAGCGGCTTCGGAGCGGCGTGCCTTGATGGGTGGTCCGGTACACCTTCAAGGCAACCTCAACCTCCATGCTTACGTGCAGAAGAAGGTAATAATATCATTTGGCTTATGAACTTCTCAACTTGTGCCCTTATGGATATTATTGCTTCTATTGCAGAATAGGGAGAGAGGTGAGGGTGAAGAGCTTCTCAATACCTTCACGGGATTATGTCTCTCACGTAAGTCAAAGAAACCGGAAGGAGGGTGGGTCAACCTAGGGGCTGGCTTTAGGATTAATGCATATAGTGGGAAGTTCAAGGAGTGCAACGGGCCCGACTCTGATCCGGCCTCACAAGACATTGACGTTATGGTTTCCCTCAAGTCGGGAGAAGGCAAGAAGCGTGGCCGGTTATATGTTGGTGACGGTTCCATTCGTAAGAAGAACATTCCAAAACTCGCCCACCTTCGTGCTACCACATCGAGCTCAGGTCCTGCTATTGAGCGTCGCCCACAACCTGGGATGGACATGCTGCATCAGTTCCATGTATGTTTTACTTCACTGATCTTCCTTCTGATTTTATCTTTGCATTGCAACGATGGTGAACTTGTTGTGCTGGCATATTGTAGGTCCGCCTAGAGGAAGAAAGCAGGCTACGACAGGAAGCTCAGGCCAATGCCCTACTTCAACAAGAGCAAGCCATGAAAATGCAGCAAACCCTAATTCAGCAGCAGGAATTCATGGCTAAACAACAGGCAGCCCTGCAGGAGACGTTTGCTCGGTTCAGTAATAACATGCAGTGTTCAACTTTGCTGGATCTTCCTCCTGTTCCGCCTCTTCCTACATTCAGCCTTGTAAGTCTTCAACTTTTCAACCATGCATCTTACCATCATTCTTAAATCCTCTTACCATCTTACTATCATGCTTGAACTATCCATAGTCAGGAGAACACTTCAATGACTTTGTGGTTGCTGGATCTACACCTACGCAAGCAAGCCCAATGACACGCACTGCGGCTGAAGATGCTTTGACCTCCATGCCACAATGATCACTCGAGGTACTTGTCTATGCTTGTACATTATTCATGCTTGTGTCTTGTCGTTGGTTGTGCCTCTCAACTCAGAACTTTGCATTGCTGCTAGTAGAGCCCATGCGTGTGCTATTGAACTTATAGGTTTGACCTCAAATTGAAACTTATATGTTCATGTTTATTGACTCTTGTGCCTTATCTTCAAGTTGAAACTTATATGTTCATGTTTATTGAAACTTATATGTTCATGTTTAATTTTGGAAACTCATGCGTGTGCTATTGAACTTATAGGTTTGCATCGATCACGGATACCGTCGACGGTGGGCATACATGTTGTGGTGGAAGTTCATTGCATATTGTAGGTTGACCTCATGCTTTCGTTTGTGAACTCTTCTTGCATATGTATGCATGTTGTTGTGATCCCTCCTTGAATATGTATGTGTGCTTTTGTGGAACTGTATTGGATATGTATGCGTGTGTGGACTTGGAACTCATCATCGGATTGTTATTGTTGTGAACTTATAATATATTGGATATGTATGCATGACCATTGCATTTGTGTTCTTGTTGCATATGTACGCGTACGCATGTTTTTGTGAAATTATATTGTTGTTGTGTTCTATTGGATATGTAATATATTGTTTTGATCTATTGGATATGTAATATATTGTTGTGATCTATTGGATATGTAATATATTGCTGTTGGTACTGTCTGTAAGCCGTGTGCCTCAGGCTCTGGCACCCGGCTTATAGCCTGTTTGTCCCAGACGCTGGGGGCTATAAGCCGTGTGTCCCAGATAACAGCACCCGGCTTATAGCCTGTTTGTCCCAGGCGCTGGGGGCTATAAGCCGTGTGTCCCAGATAACAGCACCCGGCTTATAGGCCGTTTGTCCCAGGCGCTGGGGGCTATAAGTCGTGTGTCCCAGATAATAGCACCCGGCCTATATATAACCCGTGTGTCAGATTTGACGCTCGGTTTATATGTAACCCGTGCGCCCGGTCTCGACCCTCGGCTTATATATAAACCGTGTGACGGTAGGCCCTCGACTTATATGTAAACCGTGTGGCGGTAGGCCCTCGGCTTATATGAACCGTCACGGGGCTTGCGTTAGAACCACGTTGCCGTTATGTGTAAATCGTGTGTCCGTTGGCACTCGGGTTACGCGGGTGCACTCGGCTTATATGTAAGCCGAGTAGTTTAACTGTTGCTCTCGGCTTACATTGGATAAGCCGGTCCTTAGTAAGGCGTGTGTTATAAGCCGGGGAAAACACCCGGCTTATATATAAGCCGAGTGTAATCCGTCGTAAGCCGAGTGTTTCGGGCACTCGGCTTATAAGTTTTTTCCTGTAGTGGGGTGTTGAGTGAATTCTTCCAGTTAATGGGTGGAAAATACCCCCGAACTATACTGACCGGTAAGATTACTTTCGTACACCCATTTCCCTACCCAATAGTACTTTTCAGCAGCGCAGCCATCTAACTTGTTTTGTTTAAAATCGATCCTGTAGATCGCTGTGAGGCAATCAGGAAGCCGTGTTGGAGGTACCGCCGTCCACCACACACAGATGGTGCAAGGCATGTCCTTGGCAGGGCAAAGGATTACGGTGGGACTAAACCCAACACAACTGATGTGGGACTAAACCCAACACATAGCACGACTTCCCAGCAGTGAAACCAGGGAGAAATGGTCTAGGGTGGAATATGAGGTCAATGTTAGAGAAGACGGTGAGGCGTTCATGTGCGTGTGCAAGCAATTTGAGCACACAGGGATGCTCTGCTGCCATGCCGTCAAGGTAACGGTTATCTTCCATCCATTGCTACTGCAGAATCCTGATCTTGCAACTTTAGCTGCCATATGTACATACAAACTGCAAGACCTTAAGACTTCGATTTTTTTTAGGTGATGATCCACCTGGGGTGAGTGAGATACCAAGGCTACACGTCATGCCACGCTGGACAACCAAGCCGCTGCAGTGCCAGATGCACTGCCGCGGCGAACCACAGTCCACAGGTCGACACGTGCCAGCAATGCATGCACTCCGTGCTACTCCTTTCGTCCTAAATTTTTTGTCTTAGATTTGTCTAGAAATAGATGTATCAAAATACTAAAACGTGACTAGATACATTCATATATACACAAATTTAAGATAAGAATTTTAGAACGAAGGAAGTACATGATAAGCTCTTTGGCCAAGCGCGTCGTGCATGTGAGGATGAATGGTACTATGAGGTCCTCATGAGCGGCCTGGACAGAATTGATCGAGGCATGGCCGCGGCAGAGGGAGCACCCGGCCGCCGCGCCAAGCCAACATCACGGAAGTCTAGGAGGAAGCGTTGATTGCCTACTCCCGGATGCCTGGAAGCCTGTCCGAGGCCTCTGCGATGCTTGGCAGGGCACGGAAGGAGACCAAGCCAGGATCCCACAGCTTGTTCAGATATGTCAACTGACTTGTCCTTTTTTGCTTTTTATCTCTTGTGTGTGTGTGTAAACCTCTGAATTGCTGAACAACTGCGGTCTGCGGATGAATGAAGTAGGGCAAACCAGTATCTTTCGTGTTCTCCAATGGCCTGGCCCCATGGTTGGTTTCCAAGGGGACCTGGCTGTTTGTGTTCAAGCGGCCTTCTGTGCCTGTAGGTAGTCAAACCAAGTCCATGTATGCAATGTCAGGGGAATATAGCTTGCGCGATACATCGTGGGCACCATAACGCATCGTGGGCATCATTAGTGGAATCATGATATCTTGTATTGTGCGAGGACGCGAGGAGATTACGGTGGCCCTAGTGGCTTTTTCGAAAGCATTGTACCTCCACACCGTTTCAAACGAAGATTAGTATCCGCTAATGTGTGAACTTCGGGATAAATCATCGTCTCCTTGTGTCTTGGTTATCTCTTACCCGAACCTTTTACTTTTGCACTTTATTCTGTGATAGTCATATTGTTTCATGTTATATATCTTGCTATCGATTAGTTGTTTATCTTGCTTATAATAAGTTGTTGGTGCACATAGATGAGCCTAATTATTTTAAATTTTGTATTTGACTAATTAAACGCTTGTTTTATTTCGTATTTATTTAAGCCTTGACCGTTATTATTTTAAAGCACATAAGAGACTCTAACTAACCAAACTTTATATATGCCTTCAAACTTTACGCATCTGTGACTGATGGCATATAACAGGTTTTCTTTTCCAGTTTGGTCATATGAATACTTTTGCGAAATGCAGAACCCATCATGCTTCCAAAGCCTAACAACAGTGAACATAAACCAAATGACCAACCCACTGAGACTTGCTAACGACGTACACTCCATGGTCTCGAGCAACTAGCATGGAAACTGGACAGGCACAAGCGTCAAGGGCACATCTACTGGCTGTGTGGCGTTTTGGGACTTGCTAGCCAGACAACCCTACCACTGAAAATCCAATCCGAGAACAACTCCAAGTCCCTCGGTGAGTCTGGCCGGTCATCTAGTTTGGTGATAACATCTTCAACATTGATTCCTGCTCAATATCATCAGGTGTGGCGAATGTGCCATCTTGCTTCTACTCTACAAGCTCATCTCAACATTATGATCCTAACGTTGAAGAGGAGAATACTGCTACAAGTGCAAGGGCGGACCAGATCGTTGTGGCTGCTCCTCCATGTCGCCAGGCTGCCCCATCAGCTGCTACTACGGCATCTCACACTAGTGGCGGACCTAGAAAGTATTTTGACTGGGGGCAAAGTATTCGAGTGGGGGCATATTCGTTCAAAATTCAAAGAAATTTAGCATATTTTTCAAAAAGCACAAGCAAATATTACTAGAATTTTAAATTTTGAGTGGGGGCCTGGCCCCCACTCACCTCAATGTAGGTCCGCCCTTGTCTCACACTCGCGGGAAGCGTACAAGGTTGAACCAAGAGGCTCCAGCTGGACGCAGACGCCATGCAAAAACTAATGAGCTAGTCGATGAAGCTGAAGCAAGTCAGCCGCCACCGCCACCGCCACCACCACCAGAATGAAAGGTTGATCCTGCACCAAAATTAAGGTCAAAAGCATGGAATAACTTTACTTTGGTTGAACAACCTGATCCGGATGTAGTATTGGTTCAGTGCAATATTTTTCATGACATACTTAGAGCTCATTCAAAAAATGGAACATCCTATTTGTTAAGGCATACTGCAAATGTGCATCCACATAATACAAATGAAGTGAACAGCTATTTTCTGAAAACTGAAAAGAATGCGGATGGCTCACATTCAGTTAGGAACACAAAGTTGGATATGGAAACTATTAGGGCTACGGTCGCTATGCTTCTAGTTGGGGGGTCGCATGCATTTACTGTGATAGAAGAACAAGGGTTCAAAAAAATGATGGGTGCAGCTTGTCCTCAATTTAAGGTTGTTAGTCGGTACACAATTAGAAAGGATATCCTGGCAATGTTTGAAAGGGAGAGGGCTGAATTGAGAGAAATCATCACCAATAGCCTTGGTAGAGTTAGCTTCACTACGGACAATTGGAAATCCGAGGTGACAAAGTTTAGTTATATTTGTATTACTTGTCATTATGTTGATGATTATTGGAGACTGAACGAAAGGATAATATGGTTTAAAAAGCTGAATCCACTGTATGATGGGGCTACAATTGCTTGGTGAATTTAAGAAAACATTGGTGAATTTGTTTGTTGAATATAGTGGTGTTGCTGTTAGTGAAACACCATCAGATGGTGGTACAAACAGCTGGGGAAATAGGGGAGATGGTGTTGATATGTTCAATGACTATGAGAATTACATACAATCTCAACGACCAAATGTAGAGAGGTCTCAATTGGATCTTTACTTGGAAGAAACACCTAGAAAATTGAATGACGAGTTGGATGTCTTGGAATTTTGGAGCAACTCGTCTATGCAATATCCTCAACTTGCATCAATGGCTCAGGATGTTCTTGCTGTCCCCATTTCTAGTGTTGCTTCGGAGCAGGCCTTTAGCATGAGCCGGAAAGTTATAACACCTAACCGAGCTTCACTTAAGCCTAAAACCATTGAGGCTTTAATGTGTCTCCAAGATTGGTATCGTTGGAAGATGTCTCATAATGAAGATACAATCTTGTGTGCTTTGTTGCATATTTGACATCACGGTTACTCATGCTATCATTGATTGTAGTGTTGTTTGCTTTGTAGAAATGAGCACTACGGGAGGGGGACCTTAAAGTTCTCATGTGGAGGAGTTATCTTCAGATTTAGTTTGTGCTCATTCTTTCTTTCTTACTTTGTTATTCACTTATATCATTTCCACCTTCGGTTTATATCTTGTTAGTTCATACCATTTCTCTCTTGCTTTGTTTCAGTAAAATGATTGAGTTGTTATAGCTTGATGGAACAAAGAAGAGATGGAGTCAAATCTGTCAAAATAGTCATCAGGTTGTGTCTTTCATATTTGATATGATGTTATGTAATGAACTTGTCGGACTATGTTATGGAATATGGAGTATGGACTTGCTATTATGTATTTTGTAACGGACTACCTATGCTGTTGTTATGCAATGATGTAACAGACTTGTCTTTTGCTATCTTTGAAGAATTTATGGTGCTATTTTGTGAAGATTTCATGCGTATATGTGCTGCTGTTTGTTGGAATATATATGCAGCCGGGCTTCGGGCTTTTCAGCTGGGCCGGGCTCGGGCTTTAAAATCTAAAACATTGTTGGGCTTTTCCCGGGCTCGGGCTTCACATTGCAGCATCGGCTTTTAAGAGCCCGGCCCGAAACCCGGCCTGGCCCGAAACCTGGCCTGGCCCGAGAGATGCCTAGATTTAGTTAGAGAGGCATCGCGAAACAAGAAATATGCTTCTAGTAGCAAGTTGTCCTTACTTGTCTTGTTAGTTCCCGTGGACATGTCACCATAATGTGATATCTACTAGATATTTTCATCAAAGACAGGTTTGATAAGCTGTCTACGAACCTGCGAGGTTTTGTTAACAGTGAAAAAATTGTCAGATGCGTCAATTTTGGCAAGTGCTTGTGATTACATTTTATGTAGCAATTGTGGACCTGACGTTGACAACCGCATGGGTAAAGGATGGTTTGATTGACGCGCGAGAGAATTCGCTTTAGGGTTGCTTTTTTTTTTTTTGGCCAATTGGCCAAATTGATTATGTGTATTGTCATGATTAAATATCTCCCACTTGTTGAGTGCACCACCATATGTTGTCATCATGGAAAAGCAAGACCTTACTTATTGCCAGTAGGAAGCTGGAGCGCGTTAACTTGTTGAATGATGGCCCACTTGCAGGATGGACCGAATGGATGTTGATCCTGAAATGTTTAATCTTATTAGCCGAACTGTCAACTCTCTCCGGACATTAGCCGAACTGTCAACTCTCTCCGGACGGTGCGCCCAAGAATAAATTCTGCAATCATAAAAAGTGAATGTTCTTTATTCAAACATTACGCGGCATATATAGCTCACGCATGGCACATTTATGTACATCGTGAAGGGGGTCATAACTTCAGTTTCTCTTTTCCAATTCCATCATGTACTCATGTACATGTTCAGTGAAGAGTTTCTTCTGCTTCCCAGTTCATTTACTGAAACTCTATTGTGGAATATCAACTTGATACTTTTGCAAAGAATCAATAGAGGCTTCATATTTCCTCTAAATGTAACTGATCAGTAATGAGTTTCTTCCCTTGCCCCTTGGCCTTGTTAAATGCAAGTTATTGCTCGATGAATGAAAACCATCTCTTTGATATCTGTAATTGTGATGAACAATTGACATGACTTTCAGTAAATGAAACTAACCATTTATTTCATTATTGTTCACTATTATTCTATTGTAATTACTTATGCCGCTTTGTTCATGTACTACTCCTTGCGTTCCTAAATATATGACCTTCTAGAGATTCCACTATGGATTACATACGAATGTATATAGACATATTTTGAAATGTAAATTCACTCATTTTGCTATGTATGTAGTCCATAGCAGAATCTGCAAAATGTCTTATATTTAGGGACGGAGGTATTAGATGCTATACCACCCCCACAGTATCATATGGTAGGTCTAGGAGGGGTTGCAACTTGCATGAGTAAGGCTTGATGTTCTCGTACGCCGAACAAGCCTGTTGAAGAATGAACCGCCATGTAATTGTTCATTAAGGTTGCCGATTTTGTCATTTTTGAAGGTACAAGACCATGAGGTACAAGTTCACCAAACAATCAATTATATGTATTGCCTCAAAAGTCTTTTTGGTGCCATTTCAAACATAGTCCATAGTACAAATAGGATAGGATACAAAAGCAAAACTGCATACTTTGAATTTCTTCTCCTCGTTATCCACTTGTTTCACCTTGGGCCAGATAATATGGATGCTTGAGATGGAATTGAGTATGTTGATGGATTATCTTGAACAAACAAGAGTGAATTTGCATCAAAAGTTTCAATGCCATTAGTACCTTCCAATACCTTAACCACGATTGACATTGATGGCCTTTGAATGCTATCATGTTGCAGGCACCATATTGCGAGCTTCATCATTTGAACCACTTCCTCCTGGAATGAAATCATATCACCACTATGTGTGTCAATCAAATCAATAAATTGCTCGTTCTTAGCCTTTTCTCGCAATAGATTTATAAGCTGAACATCCTCCTCAGGTTGAGAGTTGTCAATATTTTTTCTTCCACTTACTATTTCCATGATAACAACTCCAAAGCTATAGACATCAACTTTTTCAGTAATCCGCGACGTCAACCATTCGGGTGCTAGATATCCAGGTGTTCCTCTCATCACAGTCACTACCTTGCTTTGGTCTCTATTTATTAACTTACATAGTCCAAAATCAGCCACTTTGGCATTAAAGTTTTCATCGAGGAGAATATTTTGTGGCTTGATGTCCAAATGAGCAATTTTTTGCCTACATGCCTCGTGAAGATAGCATAGGCCCTTGGCAATATCCATAATTATCCTACACCGAGTGGACCAATCAAGAGGGGCATTGTTATGGGAATTAAAAATCCACTTATCAAGCGATCCTCTTGACATATATTCGTAAACCAGAAGCCTCTCAGACTTCTCAACACAAAACCCAATCAGGCTGACAATATTGATGTGTTCGATGGTGCCAATAGTCTCGACCTCTGCCAAAAATTCTTTCTTTCCTTGTCTAGCACCTTCCAAACGTTTCACTGCAACTCTTATTTCACCTAATTTCCCTTCGAAAACTGACCCAAACCCACCTTCTCCAAGCTTCTTACTGAATCCTTCTGTGCATTCCCTTAATGTCTCAAGAGAAAACCTCGTCGGCATTCCAGATAATTGATTGAGATCAAATTCCTCGTCTTTGTCTTCATGCTTTCTCCTCCTTTGTTGGTAAAGAGTGACAAGAATGAAAATTAATATTAGAGCAGTAATGGCACCAAGTGTAGCACTTAACAGCGCCTTCATTTTGTTTTCTCTGGACGGGCTAAGTTGCACCTTGAGGTAAGCCGAGGAGTTGTAAAGAGCATTTGTAGGTTGTACTGATTGCAAGGAGAAGACCTTCGTTACCCACACACATTCTCCTTCTCTGAACAGAACGGCCATGCATGAGCAGTTCTTCAAGCAGGCTTGCTTACAGTCATCGATGCTTGTTGCATTCACAATTGTGGGGTTTTGATCGAAGTAAGAAATGTTGGGAATGGTCAATAATTGATGGTTTTCTATTTCTTGACAAGATATTGCAGTTATCGGTGCACAACCGAGGTTTGGCGTCCATTCATCCACCAGCTTAAAGTACCTTGAACTTGAATTATTATCAACAGGACAACCACATTGTCCCCTCGTACATATACCATATTCCCCGCAGACTGTTGGGTAAGCACAATCATTGATTTGCATTACATCATGCACGACACTCCATTTTTCATCATACAATTCATACTCATACAGCCTCATGTGTCCATCTGGATCTAATCTCAAGTACTGGGTGGATTTTGCTGCTGGCAATGAAATAGTACCATTCATATTTGACATGCTGAGGTTTCCATTCATGAACGTAACCTTCTCTGGATCATTTTCTTTCATGTGGTCAACCAGAGACAAATAACTATATGAAAAGTAGAGTTGTGGTGGCGTGGATCCAACATAAGCATATAATCCATCTGTGAGTACAGTGATATATAACTGAGTCCCTCTCGAGATAGTATTTGTTGCAGAAGTGTTTGCTGTGAGCCTCATACCTTTGACAAGCGACTGCCCAAGGAGCAATGTGTCTGTAGGATGATCAAATGATTGCCACACAATTGCATTCATGTGATTAATCAACACCAGATTGCCAAACTTGGTTATCACCATCCGAGCTACAGATCGGTCGGAGCTATTGCTTGACCAGACGTGGCTACCGTCAGCATCACGGAGGACCAAATTTCCACCCGATGTAAACTCAAGGGTGGCATTCTCCCTGACAGGGCAAGCCTGGTTCGCCGACCAGACTATCTGCGAACTATGAATGCTGCTGATGGTGTCGATGGGTGCCGCAATGGATACCGCAAAGAGGAACTTCTCGCACGGGAACATGGAAGAGGAGACACAAAAGAACCCTGCGGCAATATAAGATGCAATGCCAGAGTGAGCTTGTGATTGTGCTATGGCGACGATGTCACGGCTGTAGCGGTTGTGACTTTCAAAGAAACCATCGTTGTTGATCCAAATTGTTGATGGTTTTGCCATGGAATAGCCCCCCAAGGTCTGTGCCGCCAGGAGTAACAACGGTGCTCTAGCTGCAAGCCCGAGGAAGAAGAGAACTGCAGGATCCATGGCGGAAACTGTAATTAATTAAGAAAATGTTAGCACAAGGAAGAACCCAGTAGCGAGTAACAAAGATTGCACCGCCGCCGTACCTGATGATATTGAGCCGCCCGTCAACGGGGAAGACGTGATCGCCAGAGAGATGGCCGGCCTCACCGAAGGACTTGGAGTAGCTCTGGGATTAGATTTTCGGAGATAGGATGGTCTGGGTAACCAGTCCCAAGGCGCCAACGTATTTGCTCTCGACCGTGCAGTGTACGTTGTCAACAAGTCTCGGTGGGGTTGGTCATAATTTTTATTTTTCAAGCTCAGTGGATTAGTCATTTGGTTTACCGCTCATTCTGGTTAGGCTTGGACGCATGATGGGTGCCGCACTTGGCAAAACTATTCAGAGTGGTTGAGATCGAGGAGCATGCCTGTTAGTATATGTCATCACCGCATCAGCCACACAGCTAGATTGAAGTTTGAAAGCAAATATATCTTGGTTCTGAAATCAATTTTTTGACCTTTTCAGTAATCTTTGTCACAAAATGAATTCGATATGAAAATATTTCACGACCTGATCATTTTAAAAACGCCATAAGCCGTGACGTTACTGTCACATAGAAACACCGAGGTAAATAGTGTTTTTGCCTTTATCCAGTGCCAGGCCGAACAAGCATACGTGTCAGGCCAGAAACGACGAACTTGATCCTGTTTCTGAAAACGTCACTGACCCTGACGTTTCTATGTACGTAGGGCAGCAACGCCAAAGGCCTTGACGTTTCAAAACAACATAGGCATTTGGCGTTGCTGCTCTATAGAGAAACGCTAGTGTCAGCTGCGTTTCTAGAAACGGGATCTAGTTCGGTGTTTCTGACCTGTCACGTGCGCATGCTTGGCCTGGCAGTGGGCAATGATAGAAACGCTATCTAGCTCGGCGTTTATATGTTGGACTGTAACGCCACGGGCTATGGTGTTGCCAAAAGGGCCTGGTTGTGAAATATTTTCATGTTGAATTCAGTTTGTGACAAAGATCGTTAAGAAGATCAGAATAATGATTTCGTCCAATTTGAAATGCATCGTAGCTCTTAATTTTTTTTCTTTTAAAAAGTCGCTAGCTGTTAATGCAACACCAAAAAAAAACTTCTCTAGCAAGTTGTCCTTGCCTGGGCAAAGTATATTCAACTGAAAAATAAAACTTGTGGAAAGTGTGAAGTATATAAACTTATATATGTTGTACGTGGTCGAAGCCTGATGGCTAATGATAGATAGCTCAGAGCATCTCTCGCAGATCGCTCAAAAGTCATATTTGAGGAGATTTTTTGTTTTGATTTGTGGAAATAACCACCAGCTAGCAGACCTCTAAAAAAGTTTTAAATCCCTCAAATGTGATTGGTCACCCTCTCGAACCAAGGAGAATGGGTGCAGGGTCTTAAGTATCATTGAAGTACACACTAGTAGAAAACAGAGTTTTAGCCCCGGTTTGTAAGGGTCTTTAGCCTCGGTTGTGCAACCGGGACAAAGCAATTGGGATTAAAGCACCCCTCCCCCCCCCCCCTCTCAACACACATTTTTAGTTCCGGTTGTGTCACGAATCGGGACTAAAGGGACTCCACATACACTAGTGGCACATATTTGTTGGAGCGATGCTCCCGCACATGCAGCTGAACCAACTCTGACGTGATCTAGTCCCTCTGTAACTACCTGCATGCGTTCCTCCCCCCTATCTGACCGCATGCAGCTTGCTTATAGGGACGTGGTTAGTTAGTTAGTGGGTGTGCGCACGATATGACTTGTACTGTATATATGTAACTCTTTGTGAATGAATACAGTGTGATTGCTCCATTCTTCGTTTGTTCACTCTACATGGTATCAGATATCTAGTCCATCTTCGATCCACCTTTCTCGCTTCCGCCTGCTCCGATGGATTTCTCCGATCTGGCCTCTGCCGGCTCGAGCGACAGCAACCCGTTTGCTGCCTCGCCGGCCAGCCTTCTCGCCATCCCTCTCAGCACCATCCTCACGCTTAACATCCATGGTCAGATCCCTGTCACTCTCACTCCTTCCCCACCCCAACTTCAACCTCTGGAGCTCTTTCCTCTATTCTTTGTTCATGTCATATGGCATCTACAATCACATCGACGGCACAGTCGATGCCAACAAATGCCACCACGATGTCGCTTGGACTCAGGTCGACCACTGCATCGTGTGTTGGCTCTACGCCACGATCTCCGCAGAGCTCCAAGGTATGGTTCCCCAGAACCGACTCAATGCCCTCACCCTCTGGACGGCCATCTCCAGCCTCTTTCTTGACAACCGCAACCAACGCGGTCTCATTGCTCTCGAGGAATTCCACAGCCTTCGTCAGGAATACCTCTCCATCATGGACTATTTCACCCGTCTTCAAACCCTGGCCGACACCCTCAGCGACTGCAACATGGCAGTCACTGACCGCGGCCTCATCTCCAACATGCTGCGTGGCCTCTCCAACAAGTTCAGCCACGTCATCAACAACTTTGATCCAGAAATCATATAATGCAGATTCAACAAACATTCAACATGACGAGCACTGAAGACTTAAACCCTCTGCCGGACTCATCTAGTCCGACAGAGGCTCGGGGACTACACCCAGTGGGTGCACTGAGCGTGCCCCCACTGGAAGAGAAATACAAAAAGAAACATTCTGCTTGGTCAGGTCCAGCAACAACATTCAAGTTCAACAGATTCAACAGACTCCAACCGACTACCAACAATGTAACGACTAAGATGCGTTCCTTTCCTATTTAGGGGGTGATGCCCCAAAATGGAAAGAAGCGCATCTATGCGTTTCGCAAGCAAGATAAACATAGCACATGCATAATTAAAGAATGACAAATAGGGAATCATTTGCCATCTCACATAGATAATATCAGAGTTTACATCCATGCATTTATTCAAACAAGGTAGTTCCGCTATGGACTACATAATATAAGAAAAGGCTATGCTATCCCGCATGCTTGCGATCACGACCACGCCTCAGTCTTCTGGATAGTTCACGTACAGGCGGTCGTTCTCCTCATCGTATTGCCACGCCAGCTGCGTGCCATCTGGATCACCTGTGTCGGGCGTACCTGTACCTGTTGGGGTGTTGAAGTAATCTGTGAGCCACGGGGACTCAACAATCTATGACCTTGGTACCGAAACTAGTCAAGTTATTAGGTGAGGAAGGTTCAGTGTTTAGGTTGCAGCATCCTAAGCATTTATGGTGGATAACTTATGTACAACAAGTTATAAATGTGGTGGTCTACGCGAGCGGTCGAAGACTAGGTGATCACTAAGTGATCCTGAACGCCTACCTACGTCAAACATAACCCCACCGTGTTCCCGATCGAAGAGAGGTCTTCGAAGGGGACATTCACGGTTACGCACACGGTTGTCAGTTTTATTAGAGTTAATTCATGTTATCTATCACCGGGTGTTAACAAATAATCCAAGTTGCCACATAACCGTGGGCACGGCTTTTCGGAAGATTAAACCCTGCATGGGTGCTCCAACTAGTCCATCAAAAACGGTCACGGGCCGCAAAGTAATCCTCTATCACGAATCTCGTGATCTCGTCGATTCCTTAGAGGAAAACCTCAACTCTGGGGAGAACCAAAGCTTCACCGGGATTCCTATACGCAAGATATATCGCTAAGGTAAGACAAGACTAGCAGGACCTCCCGTCGTGTCGACGACCCCGATAAGAGTCGGGTATCTCAGTCTCAGAACACGACGGATGAGCTAGACATCGAGATGGCTAAACCTCTGGGTGACCAGGGGGGCCCGGACATCGCTCAGGTGGGACCAACACTCATGAGGAGCACTGGCCCGGGTTGTTGATTAAATCCTCGGGGTAGCTATTCCCTATGCAAATTATTATTAGGTGGTTAGCAAATTAAAACCAATGTTGGGTCCTGCTGGACAAGTCTTAGCACTACACGATTTATCAAGGGGGTCCCCATAACAACCCCGAACGTGTTAGGAACGATCAGTTATGGAATCAAACACCTGTAGCCGGAAACTAAGGCGGCAATAACGGAACAAATCACCCGGCAAAGGGCTAGGCCTTTCGTCATTTACCAAGTATATAGGTGCATTAATTAAATAGCAGTTTAAAACATAATGATATCAAAACTCATGTTATCACATGAGACAGCTGACACCTGCAACTAGCAACGCTAACATTAGAAGCTGAGCATGCCTACTTAGCCAAACAACATTAGTTAGGAGGGGAAGGTGTTTGGGTTTCATGGCAATATTAGGAGGCAATTATATCAGGTGGTAGGCAGCGAGCATAATCGAAGGAAACGTGAATCTATGCATAACAAAGCTAGATACGGTATCAAGGTCACGATCATCTTGCCTGTGATGTCTTCAACTTGGAACTACTCTTGTTCGTCCTGCACGTACTCTCCCGAATCCACGTACTCGCTCTCCGATCCCGGTGCTACCCAATATAAAAACAACAGCCAATGAACAACAACACAACATGATGCAACAAACACATGATGCATGAGATGAGAATGAAGCATGCATCTCTAATCTAGTCACTTGCATATGCATGAGAAGAAAAGACAAACTTCTGGACAGAACTTCACTCTAAGCTATCTTGACATGCATGAAGATGACATGAACAGGTGCATCACGAGAAAAGATGCAAAAACATATAAAGAATGTTGAGAACGGAGCTATAGATCAACCGAAAACTACGAAACAAAATATGGAGTTCTACGGATCAAATCCACCACAAGCACACTCCAATGGCACACTTCTGGTATTCCCAGGTTGCCACATGATCAAACAAACAAGTATAGGTGGGGTGGTGCAAAGAAACTCACCACACCACCAACTATGCACTCACAAGCTTTAAAACAACAAAACTATGCATTCTGTCCTAAACAGCATCATAGCAGTTTGAGAGCAACATGCAAAGCACCTACAACCACCCAAATGTGCCAAACAAGATATGTGGCAAAAGCTATTCAAAAGCTCTACAAGCATGAGCAAGAAGATAATACAAAGGAGTTACACACAGAAAGATCTACAGGTGCTAACTTGCATAAAAATAACAGATTTCAGGGACTTAGTGAAAATCTCAGATTCTCACCAGCTGTTTATGCTCTGAAGCATTTTGACAGCCTCCAAAACAATATCTACAGGAAGTGAAAGTGCATGAAAATTAACAGAGAGCTAGACAAACATAAAATCTCCAACTCTTTAGTTGATTGCAAGGGCTGATTCCCAACACATGAACTTTTGCAACCACAACTACAAGGGAAGAAAATAACAACAGTTTCTGAGACTTAGTGAAAATCATAGATTTTCACCAAGCTGTCAATTTCAGCCACATGCCTACTTTGACAAGACACAACTTGCACATATAAACTCTTAAGCATGAAACAAAACCACCATGCTGTAGAGGATTTCAGCCACTACTGCCACATCAAGGAATCATCCTCTTAGGCTCATCACACCACATGGCACCAAGCTCTAAACATAGATCAAAACAGAAAAATGGCATTTCCAGAAAGTGTTCCAAAGGGAAATCTGATTTCACCAATGGATTCCTGGGATGATTCTACCCCAAAAACATATATAATACCTAGGTACTTGCATACAACATGTAGGCACAAAGTTGAAAGGAAAAACTACATGGAATCACATAGTCATAAATAGTGCCATATCATATGTGATACTCACTAGTTCATCACCTACACATGCACTTGCACACACTCACAACTCCAAAGGTGAACATGAGGGATGGACCTCATGTATGTGTGCCACAACCGATCACCATACACACTCACATACAAACAAGCATGCACACACTAGCACCTACACATGCTATTTCTAACACATACACAACTTCACATGCTTATGAGTTCACTCTCACAAGGCCATCCACACAAACACACACACACACATGGGTGTGCTTGCAACCACAATAACACACTACTCCTACACATGCACTAGTGCACAATGCACAAGCACACATACACACACACCACATACATACTCACATCTACATCAACACATGGACATACACCTACCAACACACTAGCAAAATAAACAAACTTGCAAACCTACTCGATATGAGGTATGATCACCTCAACTTGCTGCTCAAGCAAGATATGAAGCAGCTAGATTGAAACATCAACAAGCAACACAAAAAGAAATAAAAATAATAAGGGGGACAGCACATGCACTAGTGCACAATGCACAAGCACACATACACACACACCACATACATACTCACATCTACATCAACACATGGACATACACCTACCAACACACTAGCAAAATAAACAAACTTGCAAACCTACTGGATATGAGGTATGATCACCTCAACTTGCTGCTCAAGCAAGATATGAAGCAGCTAGATTGAAACATCAACAAGCAACACAAAAAGAAATAAAAATAATAAGGGGGACAGAGGGGATTCGAACACATGCCCTCATGTGCACAGCACAAACAACTCTACCACTGCGCTGCACCTCTTGGCTCAACAAATAGGGGAGAAGAAGCAAGATATGCTTCACTCTGTTGCTACTGTGTCACAGAAAACAAATAAGCAAAAGGGGTGCCACTGGGTTTCGAACCCACGACCTGTCGATCTGCAAAACCCCACCTACCACTGTGTTGCGCGTTCGATTGTTAACAGAGAGAGGGGCTTTGCTCTTTTGAGCAACCCCCTCTAGATCTGCTATAGCCCGACGGTGGCCGGAACAGGGGAGGAACACCGCCGGTGATCCTCTACAAATTGGACACGGGCTCGTTGCTGGAAGGAAGAGGGGACTCTCACGGTTCCAATCCACCACTAAACACGGCGTGAGACGCACTACCACTACTGCTCCACGAGCACGCGGCGGCGCCGGCGACAGAGAGAAACACAGTGGCGCTGCTACGGCTCTACGCGCGATCTGCGACAGGGGGAAGGGGGAGGAGTGCTTCTGCTCACCCACTGGACGAGGAGGTCATGCCTGTCGGAGGGGAAGAAGGAGACGTCGAAGAAGAAGCCGTTGCGGAGGTGGTCGTCGGAGCAAAAGGGGTCCTCGTCGAAGTAGTGGAAGCAGGGGCGTTCGTCTTCGATCAGCTACGGGAACGGGCTCCCCTGAGGTCCCGCGTGCTCCTGGACTGCTTGGAGAGGAAGGAGGAACGCGCTGTCGATGGTGACGAGCTCATCAAGGATCGGCCATGGCGGAGGAGGAGCTCGCCTACCTTTTGTTAACGAGGGAGAGGGAGGAGGAAGAAGGGAAAGGAGGTGGCGACACTTGGAGGAACCCTAGCACACAACCCGGACGCCAAGGAATAAATAGGGGGCGAGGGAGGTCGCTTCGACGTCCGTGAGCCACGGCGTCGACCTCTCTGTCTCGCTTTCTCTGAAAGTCTGACGGAAAGGAGGGGGAAGAGGAAGACGGCGTCAACAGGAGAGGGATGTCGTGCGAGGAGGTTACTAGGCCTGCGAGGAGGAGGAGGCCCACTCGGAGGCGCCAGGTAAGAAAGGAAAAACCCACTGGGTTTTTCTATTTAAAACAAGGCCAGCAAACAAATAAACTCCTAGGGAAAACCTATGAACCTAAATATAAAACAACATCTCCCTGGGCATAAGGGAATTATGCCCCAAATAAATAAAATGCAAAGAGGATTTTTGGGGCACTTAAATATTTACAAAACAGAATTAAATAATTTGTTTTGTGAATAAACACCCCTCTCAAACATAGTTTCAAAACACATTAGGCCTAGCACCACATCCACCACAAAACACTCTAAAATGTAAACATTTTTGAACCAGGGTTAGAGCAAGTAAAACTTGAGCATGAGAAAATAGAGAAGGGGGGTTTTGAAACCTAGTTGAAAGCTAACATAGTTGCAACCCAATTCTCAAACACCACTTCATCATCACATGGCACATCAACAGCACATACCACATCCAAGGATCCACAACAACAACAAACACAATGAAGGCATGAATGATATGGATGCATGAATGCAAAGGGGAGACAAGGTATGATCACATGAAATAACACATGCATATAACTCACAAGGCAATGACATCATGGACCCACACATGAAGGTTCCAAATATGGCAAGTTACACTTTGGGGCATTACAAGCAATCAGTCAGAGTCTCAAGATCCTGTTCGTCACTCGGATCTACTTCAATTCTCAAGTTCACTCAGACGTACTACTGAGCGGAATCGATTAGGACGGATGATGGAGACTTCAATCGACGCACAATTCTGTAAGGATCTACTTCAATTCTCAAGTTCACTCGGACGTACTACTCAGCGGAATCGATTAGGGCGAATGATGGATACTTCAATCGACGAACAATTCTGTAAGGCCCTGTAGCACGTTCAAGTTCGGTCTGCTGCTACAAGATTTACATCGACACCTTCACCACTCTGACCCTGATCCATTCGGGGACTAATGACGGGGATACAACCCTAGGGTAGGGTCATAGGCCTGACCTATATGTCCTACCAAAGGGAAAGGGCGCCTCATTATTAGGACTACAAGGGAAATCCTGGCTTGATCGCGACAACATCTAATCCACTCGATACGGATCCACTCGGATGACAGTCCACCACTCGGCCGTATGACTCACTCGGATATGCAAATACCAACAGTCGGCAAGGCAGTTGAAGCATAGAGGAGGTTATGTAGTGGGCTGACATTATGACATCAATGCCCCATCTTGTAACATAAGAGGTGAAGGGGTGGCGCACTCTATATAAGCCACCCCCTCCACACAGCTAAGGGCCATCTTCTTCTCCCCCTGCGGGCTCATTCTTTCCCTGGCTCTCTGGCTCTCTCTATACCATGTAACTCATGTCCATGACAGATAAAACAAAGCCTCTCCGGAGCACGAGACGTAGTGTTGTTATCTCCACTGTGAGAGGCCGAAACTCGCTAAAACCACCATGTCACCCATGTGCATCTCGATAGATCATGCTCCTTTATCCTACCCCCTTTCTATTGTCGGAATCGTTACCATGACACATACAAGTCTTGAAGTCCCAGAGGACTCAACTGAAGACGGATAAAGCCCATTACATCATGGAGGGGCACATCCATAGGAATAAGGTCCATGAGATGAAGTTTGTCCAGATAAGGTGTTGAGAGGGGCAGATCTATCCATTGTGAAGTTGGTAGTTTCCTTTGTCAATTGGTGAAATGTTTTTAGTTCGTGAAGTTGGTAGTATCATTTGTGAATTGCTGAAACGTTTAGTTTGCGAATAAGGTAGTTCATCAGTACTAACATTTTGGTGAAAATTAGTATATATGTTTATACTGCTACAGATATGTAATAAGTTTCCACTGCTATGTATTTTTTTAATTAGCTAAATATGAAAATGTCGGCATGCAACTTTGTCCAACGCCATAGGTATTGAAAATACTGTCGGCGTCATCTCCGACGCCACCATTAAGTTCTAACGCCATATTGATGGCGTCGGGTGTCCACGTCAGGAAGTCCATTATTGCCACGCCATAGCTAGGCTTTTCTGCACTACTGACGGTGTGGCCAGTCGAGCGGTTGCGATCCATGGAGGTGGAATGGGAAGGGAAACAACGTCAGAGAAGGGAGGATTAGGGTTTTCTTAGGAAACCACTACCAGTTATATACCATTGGGCGGAGTGGGACAGGAGTGCGTGAAACCAGGGCGGGTCCTCCGATGAGAGACGAACGGTGCGGAAGGTTGGATCTGCACGGGAGAGGTGGTAGGCCAGAAGATGGGTGAAAGGGTGGGCCAACCAGGCCACCAATCTCTGGTGTGGGCCTAGGGTTGCCACACGGGCCCATGAGCGTAGGATGGGCCATGGCTCGGTCCAGACCACGGTCAACACGTTTCTGCCCTAGAATGCACGCACCGCCAGCGTCGATGGGAGATATGCACCACCATCGAGCCAACACACACTCCTGACAACAAGGGATGGGAGACATGCGATGTCACCAGCGGAAGACGTGCATGGGAGTGTTAGGGAAGCGGAGGGAAAGCATCGTGGTTCTGGGCACTCCAGATCTGAACACAGCGCTGGCAAAACCACCCTAGTTGATCATGGCAGGAGCAGGTAATGGGGATGTGCCCCGTGTGCGAACGATGAGCGGTGATGGGGGAAAGGCGATGGGCGAGCGAGAGCCTGGGACACGAAGTCCTAGAGGCGGATCTCCGACGGGCCAATGGACGAGATAGGGGTATCAGAGCACGGAGAGGGAAGCCCCTTGTCGTATACTCCAACGATTCACCGACAAGCATCCAGAATGGTGAGCCACAGGAGGGAGGGGTGAGCATGGTGAACGCGCTGCCGACGAAGGGCAGATGGGTGCGCGTTTTGAGGGCCATCATGGTTGCTAGCGAAGTCACGAGGACACATAGTCTTCGTGCTCCGATCTCTGAATGGAGGCTATGGGTTTAAACGGACCCTTTACCTCAACACAAGCACCTCCTCATAGTAGTCATGGCGTCTTCTCTCCGTCATTTGTGGGATGATGTCTAGTCGCAGTTGAGTGTCGTTTGAGTTGTATTGGTTTTTGTCCGGTTTTTTATTAGTTAACTGAATAATTTATTTTCTTAATTAATAGGGAAGGCAAATCTTTTGCCTCGTTAAAAAAAACGGATGCGTAAACTATAAAATAATATTTAAATTTCACAATAACTAATTATTCACAGCGCACATGGATAGATCGTTCCGTGTAGTGTTGGAGGTTTAAATGATCGATATATACTACCTCCTCTATTTCAAAATATAAGACTTTATAGTCATTCTAATATGGACTACATATGGATGTATATAGACATATTTTAAAGTATAGATTCACTCAGTGGCGGAGCCAGCTCAAATTTATAGCCTGGGCAAGATATACATGATGCCAAGTTAATTAGATTTTGCCCAAAAAACTATGAAGTAAACCATGTTTCACTACTAGAGCTCCATTCACATGCCCCATGGGAGCCCGGGCAGCAGCCCCGCCGGGTGCTGTCTCCGCCACTGGATTCACTCATTTTGCTCTTTATGTAGTCTATAATGAAATCTCTATGAGGTCTTATATTTAAGAACGGAGGGAGTAGTAGGTAGTTTACAAGCTGAACATGTTTTCCTGGATACATCCGTCAGCAACAATAAGGAGCGAGACGGACCATGCAACAAAGACTGAAAGAGCAGCTAGCATCGTAAGCTCAAGGTACCATGATGATATCATAGAACCTCACCTCGTTTTTTCCGCGGGCGGACAAACCTATGAGCCCGCCGTTACCATATGGTTGGTTCTTCCGCCCAGAAGCTGTGAGTGTGAGGCTTGAATCTTTCCAAAGAGATTGTTATTTGGCTCCCCTCCGCTCCTGCTGCTGCTCTCGTCGGCGGCAAGCAGGACGCTTGGATCCAGCTCAGGTGAGCACGGCCCCTTGATATCTTCTACGGATTCATTTATTCTTATGCGTTCCTTCCAGAAATCTATTTTAGCTTTGAAAATTATGTTATGATGATGTGGTTAAGACAATTTGGTCCTTCATGTACTGCTTCCAGAGTCTCATCATTTCATAAAATGTGTGCATAAATTTTAGTTGAATATCCCAGTGTATGGTTCACGTACAAGTATCTTTGTTAATCATTGCTAAGACATATTACTATAACTTCATAGCTTTATTTTCATTTCATGATGTTTCTCTTAACTTTTTGGAGTATCTGTTGAAACTAGTTTTGATGGGATTTTTTGGGTGCAAACGTATCTGGCATATCAACAGTCGACTTGTTAAAGAATTTGACTACAAAAATTAGTTCCATGATGCTAATTTTGCTTGCTTGCATGACAGAAATGAACGCCCAAATACCAGCCACCATGAGCGTATCAGCCATTGGGCTCGTTGGGGCTATCAACGAATGTGTCACTTTCTTTCAATGGGCCAAGTCTGCTATTTCATCTCTGCACTCCCGATGGAGTGGATTACAGGAGCAAAGTCTCCAGGATCACGTGTTGCAGTTGGAGAGTGGCCTACAAGGTCTCAGGGATACTCTTCCTGCAATGTACGATCTCGTTAATAGAGCAGAGTGGAGAAGCCACGAACATGGTGTGGGCAAACTCCTTCCTAATCTCAAGGATGCCGTGGCTGAGGCTGAGGACCTTGTTGATGAGTTCAGCTGGTATGAGAAAAAGATGCAACTGGAGGGAAATGCAAGCCAATCTCCTTTCACTGATTTCTTTCATGCAGTCATCGAAGGCAGCTTTAACAGACTTAATGATGTCCAATTGAGGTTGAATCATCTTTCAAGTCAGCTAGAGAATACAGTGCCACGTGGAGTTACACTATGCTTTGACAAATTAGTCAGGCCCGAGATCACATCTTTTCCTAATGAAATGAAAATATTTGGTCGTGACAAGGAACTAAAGCAGCTATTGGGGTTTCTCAATGTACCTACATTTCCAAAACGCAAGAGGGCAACTAGTTCAGCCAAAGCATCAACGAGCAAATCAGCAAGCAACCATGCAAGTGACGAATCAAGAATATTTAGTCTCCACGTCTTGCCGATTGTTGGAATTGGTGGTGTTGGAAAGACTACTTTGGCCCAACATATTTGCAGCCATCAACGAGTGAAATCTCACTTTGACCTCATAGTTTGGATTTGTGTCTCCGATGACTTTGATGTGAAGAGGCTAACAAAAGAGGTGATTGAATCCTGTACCGGAAAAGAGACAACAATCGATAATTTGGATTCTCTTCAGCGTTCCCTCTTTAACCGTGTGAATAACAAAAGGTTATTGATTGTCCTTGATGACATGTGGGATGATGCTCTGAAGGAAAATGGGCAGTGTTGGAAGAGATTTTGTGCACCTTTCAGAAGTGTCCAAGAGGGAAGTATGATGTTGGTCACCACTAGATGTCCAAACGTTACTGAAGGGGTGCACACAATGGAACCCATTATAGTTGAAGGACTGAAAGACGATGTCTTTTGGAATTTCTTCAAATGGTGCGCATTTGGATCTGATGATTCTAACATTGATCCTGGGTTAGAGCACATTGGTAGAAGTATACTTCCTAAACTGAAGGGTTCTCCTTTGGCTGCCAAAACTTTGGGGCGCATGTTAAGAATGGACCTTCAAGCATCGCACTGGAATTCTATACTTGAGAGTGAACTGTGGCAGTTGAAACAAGAGGAGACTGACATTTTGCCTGCCCTTCGATTGAGCTTCATGTATTTACCATTCTATTTGAAAAAATGCTTTGCATTTTGTGCTCTGTATCCCAAAGATTACAAGTTTGAGAAGGCACGCTTAGCTGAAATTTGGGCAGCAGAAGGCTTTGTGGATCCTCAAGGCAGTGTTCCTATTCAAGACATTGGTTGTCAGTATTTTGAAGACCTTGTAACACGGTCCTTCTTTCAAAAAGCCGCCAGTAGATATGTTATCCATGACTTGTTACATGACATGGCACAAATGGTTTCAAAACACGAGTGTTGCATCTTAAGAAGTAAGAGTGACTTTGATAAAGTTCCCCAGAATGTTCGTCATCTGTATGTACTCCCTAGTAGTGACATTGACCATTCCAGCTTGCTGGGGTTATGCAAGTACACAAAGTTGCGCACCCTTATTTGCAAGAAGGATTTAAGGAAAAAAGCATGTTCTGTAATGGGACAATGGTGTACCAAACTTCCGCGTATGCGCGTGATTTCTTGTGCCACCACAGATGAGTTACCAGATAGTATTGGCAATTGGAAGCATCTTCGGTACTTTGAAATCTCCAGAGCTTGCCTTTTGAAGAGGATCCCTTCAACCTTTTGTTGGCTTTATCATCTGCAGATTTTATATGCCAAGAACTGCAGTCTAGAAAGCTTGCCCAGTGACTTTGGTAAGCTGACCAGTTTATGGAAATTTGAATCACGTGAAGTAAAATCTTATGATGGGTATCGTATGTATCTTTGTGGTTCACCTGATGGGTGGAGAGGAAGTAGGTTGAAGAATCTGAATCAATTTCGTGGCTCCTTGGGGATAACTCATGTTCGCTTGCTAAGTAAGGATCAAGCAGCAGAAGTAGAACTAAAGAATAAGAAATATCTTGGTGGGTTGGAACTGAATATGCGCGAGCATGATTATATAGGCTTCCCCAGTTTTTCCATAAACAACGAGAGAGAACTGCTTGAAGTTCTGCAACCTCCTACCTGTCTTAAGTCTCTGTTCCTCCAGAATTATATCGGTGTCTCGCTCCCAAGCTGGTTTCAGCCACAAAAGTTGCCAAGCTTAAAATCACTTACTTTTGTAGGTTGTGTTGGATTTGAGAGCATATCATCTCACATGCTCTCACAAAGCATAAACTTAAATAAGATACCTGAAGTTGGTATTTTCATGTCCCTGACAGACCTAACCATTGATGGGTGCTACATGTTATCAAGCCTCGAACATTTTCTGCATCCAGAGTATGTACCAGCCATCAAGAAAATAAGAATTAAAGATTGCAAGATCTTAAAATCAATACCAACTGAAAAGTTTGGGGATTTGCATTTCCTCGAAGAAGTGGAGGTGGCCAAGTGTCCAAACATCTGCTCCCAAAGATTGGTATCATCGTCCCTTAAGAAGCTCAGTTTGCATGAATCTGGTCTCTTTTCCAATATTGACTGCTGCTCACTTACCTACTTTGATTTGTCATGTGATTTTGTCACGTCCATCCAACTAGATACGTGGAGTCTTCCATCTCTATGGCAGTTGTGCGTTCTATGTAGGCATCTTACATCTATTGCAGGAAGCGTTGGCGCATTCTCGTCCCTTAGAGTCCTATCAGTTATATGTGGTGACATGTCAACACTCGATGACCTCCTATCACAAAACTATCTACCTGCCATTGAGGAAATTAACGTCAAATATTGTCGCAATTTATTGTCCCTGCCCGGTGAAAGGTTTGTGAGTTTTACTGATCTAAAACGTCTGGTGGTCACTGTGTGTCCAAGCCTCAACTGGCAAAGGGGGCTGGTGTTGCCTTCATCTCTCCAAAGTCTCCGCTTAACGAGATGTGGTGATATATCTCCATGTGTTCCCAGCTGCCTACAGAACCTCACATCCCTCGTCGCATTGAACATGGGTGGATGCAACCGTATAACATCCATTCCAGGTCACATTTGGTGCAGTAACCTTGCATCACTTGAGGAATTGGTGATTTCGGATTTTCCAGACCTAGTTTCAATTGGTGGTGCAAAGGCAGTGTCAAAAATAAAGGTGCTGATATTGAAGTGTCCAAACTTACAAGAAGCAGAGCAGATCAATACTAGATTCCTCTTAAGGTATTTGTGCAAATACTTGTTTCGTGTCCAGCTTTTACCTCCCTTTTGTTCGAAATTCCCTACATAGTACGTAGTAAAAATAAGACAGTAATAGTTCAACTTAAATCATCATCGTTAAAGTACGTTGTACTAACCTATTGGTGACACCTACAATCTTACATGCACTGTATTGTATGTCATGTTTCTTCTTTTTAGTTCCAATGTTCAGTTCAAGGGAAATACTCGCTAGTTTAATCTCCTTTGTTTTGCCATATTTGTTGTACTGACCATGTTCTATGTTTTGTTCTTCAAGCCAGTGGGCATGGAAGCACTGGGCGTGTGACGAATTGTCTAATTGCGCAAAGGTAACATACATTTACAAAAAACTTGCGAACCTTTAGTAGATGCATGAGTCCTTACTCCTGCTTCGTTGCACTTGTCAAGTCCTTTTGTTGTCAAATTTAATTTACTGAACATGTCTTGTTCTTCAAAGGAAAGGGTGACATGTAGCCCATAGCTGCATTACTTGGACGTGGGAAGACCTGAGGACAAAGAGACTCCCCATAGCCCTTTGTGCAGATATATTCCACCAAGAAGTTTGCAGCATTCGATGCCCATGATGATCAAGGAAATGAATCATAAGTTTGTTTACATCAATGACATCTTGCACTTTACTAAATGTGCATTATTGTTGCCTTGATGATGTGTAGTCAAGTTCACCTAGTCTTGTACCTTGCACCATGTGGATTGCTGTTTTTTTCTTTCTTCACATCAGTTCTTTTGTTAACTGTAAACCGTAGAAAATAAAATGTACTCCCTCCGTATCGAAATATAAGATGTTTTAGCGTTTTTTGGACTGCACGTATCTAGACGCGTTTTAGTGTAAGATGCACATCTTATATTTCGATACGGTAGTAGATGATAACGAAGGGCAAACGGCGCTCCACTATCCCGTTCTCTACGAGAGAGAAGACATTGCTGAACTGCTCGTCAAGAATCGGTCGGACCTTCAAATCAAGGAAGGCGACAGTTGTTACACAATTCCGGGTCCGCTAACATCAGCGTTTCATACCCACACGCGTCAACCAGACTCAATCAAAGAACAACACGACTTATGAGAGGACTTGGATCCTCTCCCCCAAAAAGAATAGCCTGTTAGGAGGGGACACCCTCGTGTTAAACCATCAGAGTTAGTTGGCACGAGGAGGTAACTTGGGCCGGTCACGGATGGTTGTTGGCTATAGGAAATCTTGTAACCATAGCTTTTTTTGACCGGCTACTGTAGGGAAAACCCCCCACAACCTTTTTTCTTTTATTCCCATAAATAAGAGTAGTATGTACAAGAAGAAATTAGAATGTACAAATGGGATGGGAAGCTAAGGTTACAAACCTCAAGGAGGCAAAAAGGAAACCCATTTAAAGAGATCATCCCTGAAACTAGCCTTAATCCTATGAGCTAACAGGGAAATGTCATGGATGAAACCAGATCTCCATTTTCTGAACTTTGGCTGCTCCTGGTTAAAGACCTTGGCATTTCTGACAGTCCAGATGTTCCAACATGCAGTGAAGACCACCTCAGCAAAAAAGGGGTTATGGAAGTCTCGCTTAGCAGCTACAGTAGCACTCCACATGGATGGACCCTGCCATGTGATCTGCAGGTAATTCCAGACCCTGGTACTGAAAAGACAGTTGAAGAATAAGTGATCTCTGTCTTCCTTGACTCTAGCATGGCATAGAACACAGAGATTGGAGTCTGAAACATTCCAGTGACGCCGTTCAAGCATGTCTTGGGTGTTAAGTCTGTCCATGATGAGCATCCAGGAAAACATCGTAATCTTCATGGTACAACAGCTCTTCCAGATCCAGTTGAGTAAAGGGTTTGGTGTAATACTGCTGTGAATATGAGTATAGTATCTCTTGGCTGTGTAGGCCTTAGCATCCTTTCCCCATACCCATCTGTCAGAGGCCTGGTGGTCAATATCTAGATCTTGAAGCAAAGATTGAACTGAAAGCAGCTCCTGGTAAGCTTGAGCAGACAGTGGCAAGTGGAACATAGAGAGCATGTTGTCATCGTAAAAGGCTTTAAATCTTGTAGCCATAGCTAGTTGTCGTCTCTATTCTCTCATTAGATCTTTCTTGCATCTCAAGTTGTAATCCTCTCAACTACCTGTATGCATATCAGGGATAAGCCCCTGCTATATAACACGAAGGCTCGGCGGCGCGCTTGTGTCGTCTCCCCCTTGGGGGCGTCATTCTTGGAGGTGTACGCGGGCTCGGGGGACTAGTGGATGTTTTCTTCGGTGGAGTGATGCTTCATCCTGCACATTGAAGGCGACGGATCTCGATGGTGTGGCGCCCTGGTGATTAGGCGTCCGATGTGCGAAGATGGACTCGCGCAGGAGGGCGACGCTGTCTGGCGTCGTGGTGGCGTCGGCGGCAGCTAGACCGGGCAAGGTGGATGCGTTAGTATAGTTCTGGAGATGGATTGGTGGCAGTTGGCGGCGGTGACCTCTCAGTGTGCGCCGGACCGGTGGGTGCCCCATACCTGACAGGTGGCTTGGTTGGGGCCTGAGGTCTTAGATGTTAGGTTTAGTTGCGAGGTCTGTTTGGTATTAGGCCCAAACTATCAGCATCCCTTCATCAACTGCATAGAAGTAGCGACATATGTTGCCTAGAGGTGGCTTCAGTCTTACTGATGTATTACTTTGTAAGGTCTTTTGTGAATAATTAATAAAATGGATGCATGCATCGCTCAGATGTAGAGCCCGGGGGTCTTCCTCCTTTTCTAAAAAAATATAACACGAAGGCGCGGCTCCCAACAGAGCATGACGCTTACCGCCATCTTCCACATGGTATACAGAGCCTAGCATGTTCCATTACATCCATCTTTCAATCTCCACCCAAGAGCTTCGACATGTCCTCCTCCAGCGTCTTCTAGAACGGTCTTAGTGGTCAGATCAGGGAAAGGCTCACCCGAAGCAACTACGTGCTATGGCGTGCCCAGATCACGCCCCAGCTCCGAGGTGCGGGGTTCTTCGGCTATGCCGATGGAACCGTGCTGGAACCCGCCCCGATGGTCGTCACCAAGGACAAAGACGGGAAGGAAGAAGCGTCGCGAAACTCTCTCCATCAGGTTTGGGACAAGGAGGACCAACATGTACTCGGATATCTGCTTAACAACCTGTCAAAAGAGGTCCTCGTGCAGGTAACTTCGATTGCCCATGCACATGATCTCTGTACTGCACTTGCAAACATGTTCTCATTGCAGTCCATAGCCCACATCAACAACGTGCATATCACCCTGGCGAACGCACAGAAGGGGCAACAGTCGACGACGGCTTACTTCACGCACATGCGTGCTCTTGGTGATGAGCTCGTCGTCGTGCAAAAACCAATCAAGCATGATGAGTTGGTATCCTACATCCTTGCTAGGCTGGACATGGAGTACCGGCCGCTCGTGTCCGCTCTCGACGTGCACACCGCACCGGTCTCCCTCAAAGATCTTTTTGCCATGATGAGCAATTTTAATCGGTGGGTAGTCCCCTTTCACGGCTCGGGCAACGACGGCGCCTTCAAGTCCTCCGCCAACGCAGCTCGTGGTCGTGGCGGCGGCTCCTCAACGTACCGTGGCTCATCACGGCACAAGGGTAAGAACAGCCCTAACCCTCGCGGCGGCGATGACAACATCGGGCGACCCTCCTCCAACAATAAAAGGGGTCGTCGGAACGGCTCCAAAAACAACTCACGTCCTGCTGCAATTTGTTGCCAGATCTGCGGCAAGATGGCACACTCTGCCAAAGATTGTTGGTACAGGTTTGAGGAGGACGAGGACTCATCTCAAGATGAGAAAGTAGCCAATAGAGCAGAAGTATCCTATGGAGTCGACACTAGCTGGTACGTCGACAGTGGTGCTACCAACCACATCACCAATGAGTTGGAAAATGTAATGATGAGGGAGAAGTATCAAGTACAAGAACATATCCACACCACAAATGGAGCAGGTATGAGGATTCAGCATGTTGGTCATTCAGTTATAAATCATCTAAAATTCCATCTTAGATTATTTTTTTGCATGTATCAAGGATCAGGTCACGAAGAAAACTCTCTATCGAGGTAGATGTGTTCGAGGGCTTTACCCGTTGATTCCCAGGCTTAGGAGATCCAATAAAAGAGCTTATGGTGTCACCAAACTATCTTCAGCTAGGTGGCACGATTAATTAGGACATGCATCTTTTCATTTAGTAGAACAAGCGCTTAGGAAAAGTAAGCTCCTCTATGTTGGTGAGCGTAATCTTGAAACAGTTTGTGATTCTTGTCAAAAGGTTAAAAGTCATCAATTGCCCTATCCCATATCTACTAGTGTGTCTACAAAACCATTGCAGCTCATTTTTTCTGATGTTTGGGGTCCTGCCCCTAGTTCTGTTGCTAGACATACTTATTATGTGAGCTTCATTGATGACTATACAAATACTTTTGGATCTATCTCCTCAAGAAAAGATCTGATGTTTTTCAAGTCTTTCACAATTTTCAAGCACTCGTTGAACACAAATTTGATAGTAAGATCATTGTTGTCCAATCCGATTGGGGAGGGGAGTATGAAAAATTGAACTCCTTCTTTCAAACACTTGGCATATTACTGTTGGAAATATGCCCTAGAGGCAATACTAAAAAGTTATTATTATATTTCCGGTTTTAAGATAATCGTTTATTATCCATGCTATAATTGTATTGAATGTAAACATAAATACATGTATATATAAACAAAACAATGTCCCTAGTGAGCCTTTAGTTGACTAGCTTGTTGATCAAGGATGGTTAAAGTTTCCTAGCCATAGACAAGTGTTGTCACTTGACGACGAGATCACATCATTGGGAGAATGATGTGATGGACAAGACCCGAACTATAAACGTAGCATATGATCGTGTCATTTTGTTGCTATTGTTTTCTGCATGTCATACATTCCTATGACCATGAGATCATGTAACTCACTGACACCGGAGGAATGCCCTGCGTGTATCAAACGTCGCAACGTTACTGGATGACTATAAAGGTGCTCTACAGGTATCTCCGAAGGTTTTCATTGAATTAGCATGGATCAAGACTGAGATTTGTCACTCCGTGTGACGGAGAGGTATCTCGGGGCCCACTCGATAATACAACATCACAAACAAGCCTTGCAAGCAAAGTGACTAAAGAGTTAGCCACGTGATCTTGTATTACGGAACGAGTAAAGGGACTTGCCGGTAACGAGATTGACATAGGTATGTCGATACCGACGATCGAATCTCAGACAAGTAACATACCGAAGGACAAAGGGAATGATATACGGGATTGTGTGAATTCTTGACATAGAGGTTCAATCGATAAGATATTCGTAAAATATGTAGGATCCAATATGAACGTTCAGGTCCCGCTATTGAATATTGACCGGAGAGTGTCTCGGTCATGTGTACATAGTCCATCATAAGGTATGTGCGCACCATCCCAGAGCGGCACCAGATTGCAACACGGATCCGGGAGCTCAAGGTCAAGGCGCATGATGTGGGCCACAAGCAGCTGAGGTACGGTATCACCGTGCCACCGGCTGCTGGCCAAGAAGGTGAGATGTTCATGAATGAGGATGTACAAGCCCCAGATGGACCTGAAGCCGAGGAGGAAGATGCTCGGAGACGCGCTCTTCTTGTCAGATGTTCGTGGTCGGATGACAAAGTGACTTATGAACAGAAAATCATGGATGAGACCATCAAGTCCGTGTTGTGTGAGTGTGAGGAAGGAGCTGTTGAGGAGTTGGCAAACAGGGAATCACGCCCGAGGATATTCCTGATGATCTGGGATGAATACGAATACATTGAATACAGTGATATATATGAGTACATCCGGGATGATGATTTCACAATTCTTATGGCTAAGAAACTATATGAGCAGGAAATCAGCTCATTTAGTTGCAAAGCCTGGGTCAACAGGATCAAATTGGATTCTGTGGTCGTATTACTGCAGGAAATACTACACCAAGTGGCGCCCCATCCAGCTGAACAAGAAGACGTGCTCAGGGTGGAAGCAGAGAAAAGTACTGAAACATCACTGGGTGATGACAAGGAGGATGAGGCCATGCAACTCACCAATAAACTTGAGGGGTTCCTCAAAGGTAAACGATCCTTGATCATTCTTGCAGAAGTTTCTAGTCGAGAGTGGTATAACATAAGGTCTGCTCTGTTACATGTTACTGCTCAAGGCTCTCGTGGTAGTGCTATAGTCATTACCACATGGGATCCTGATTTAGTAGAGTCCACTTGTAAAATCCTCAGACTAAAAAGTCTATTTTTAGCTTTCTACGGTAATACCAATGAGCTTGTTAGTTCTTCTTGCGGTGGTGAATATGATATAGGTAGTATTTTACGATTATGTCACCCCGATGTCTTTGCAATGAAGATGTTCCAACAACTTGTATATGCAAACCCTGGAAGAGGTAAAACGCAGTTAGACCACATCAATGAAACCTTAAAGGGTTGTCGGCACGCAAACAAAAGTGTGGGAAAGCAAATGGTGAAGATCTCCTACAATGACCTGCCTGCCAAGTACAGGAGCTGCTTGTTGTACCTAACCATCTTCCCAGAAAGTGACCCCATTAGGAGAACAACCGTGTGTAGAAGATGGATAGCTGAAGGGTTGATAAGGTCAAGGGAGAATCGTGCAGAAGATGAAGCTGATTCCTGTTTCGATGCACTCCTCTCAAGAGCTCTCATTCAACCTGTGGAGATCGGTGACACGGGAAAGATCAAGACCTTTACATTGCATCGCATTGTTCGTGAAGTCATCAACAGGATTGCTAGAGATGTAAACTTTGTGGACACGGACCTACCGCCCGATTTGGCTCGCCACCTCCCCGTTCACAGCAGAACTGGGGTGCAATTGCAGCCATCTCGTGCGGACCGTTCTGTGGAAGCAGCTGATAGCAATGCATTGTAGCATTTCTACCATACTTGGCAAAGTCATCTCAGTGGCAGCTTATGAAGATGTTGGATCTAGAAGGTTGCAGGGGCTTAAAGAAGCAACATTTGAAGAGCATCTGTAAAATAATACTGCTGAAGTATTTGAGCCTCAGGAACACAGATATCACTAAACTACCCAAGCAGATCGAGAAGCTGCAGTGTCTGGAAACCTTGGACATCCGGCAGACAGCGGTACGGGCCTTCACCACTAGATCAATCATGCTTCCAGTGCTAAAGCATCTGCTTTCTGGCCCAAAAGGGTCTTCCCGCAACAGCTCCGATGGGTCTCAGGATTTGATTATGGCCGTGCGCCTTCCCAGAGGCATTAAAGGAATGGAAAAATTGGAGACACTATCCCATGTTGAAGCTCCCGGCAATGTTAATGATTTAACTGATGTTGGTCATCTGTTGCGGCTGAGGAAACTGGGTGTGATTCTTTCCGCTGAGAAAGGTGGCTTGGGTGTTCTATTCCAACAGATTGAAAAATTACACGGTTGCCTGCGCTCCTTGTCAATCCAGATCAACAAAGCACCCAAAGCCGAGGATACTCTTCCATTAGCTTCACCTCCAAAACTTCTTCAGAGCCTGAACATTAGTGGCATTAGAAGTGGGCTCCTCTTGTGGATTGCAGAGCTTGATCAACTTACCAAGTTAACATTGAGCGAGACTTACCTGGAGGAAGAATATATACACATCCTTGGCAAGCTTGCAGCTATGCGTTGCCTCAGGCTTCGGCGCAATACCTATGCCGGAAGCGGGCTCACATTCAATGATGGAGAGTTCAAGAGCCTCAAGTCATTCGTTGTCACCGACGACGTCATCAGCAACATTACCTTCGACACAGCAGCAACTCCAAGGCTCGAGACGATTGTGTGGTCCTTCGCCAAAATGGAGTCTATTTCTGGAGTACGCTTGCTTGACAAGTTAAAGAAACTCGAGCTCAATGGTGACTGCGACCCAGATATAGTGAAACAAGTATATGAAGAGCTGCCAGACAGTGTTGATTTCAAGCACAAGCCAGGCCGTGGACACCAAGAAGATGGAGCTACGGTTGCTGCCTCCATCTCTGTGAGCAACTGATGGACTACTCTCCATCAACTGGAAATTTGTTTCGCCCGGTGTTTGCCCCACTCATTTATCATCCTGAATAAAGAGGCAGCTGACTGTAGGAGTGCCTGACCATCTTTCAGTCTCGCTCCTCATTGTATCTGAATTCTATCTGTCTTGTGTAATTCATGCACCTTTCCTGGGTGCATTTGTTTGTTTGCTTAATTATTTGTACTCTCCAGACCTGGATTGTTATTTGTGCCTGCATGTCTGTGTGTGAGCTGCATGCTCTGGTGTGTAGTGTGGTATTCGATTTTCCTTGTACTATCTTGGTTCACCGCTAAAGCTATATATGTGCTGTTCATTTTTATTGAGTGTAGCGTCCAAAAACGTCTTATATTATGAGACGGAGGGAGTAGTACATTGTTGAATTTCATCAAAATCTGTATTTTTGTATATATAATATTTATTTTATTGTTTTGTATCTAGCGACATAGTAAGGTAAAAAACATAAAAGATCCTGGATTCTCCATTTAATTCGGAAAAAAAAGATTCTTGTTCGTAGAACATCAATAGAGGAAAAAAAAAGCCGACAATCGGATTCCCTTCCCCGTCCCATCGAGAAAGAGAATTAACAAATCCTAAGGCAAAGGGACGAGAAACTCAAGGCCACTCTTCCTCCGGACTTTCTTTACGCACTATTATGGATAATCAAATAATGAGAAAAAATTAGATTCAATTGTCAACCGGTCCTATCGAAAGTAGGATTGACTATGGATTCGAGCCATCGCACATGGTTTCATAAAATATGTACGATTTTCCCGATTTAGTTGTTGATGTTGAATGAAATTTGGAGCAGAGGGCTCCTAAACTTGAAAAATGGGGAGTTGCTATGCTAACAATGAGCATGACTTACCTGGCAGAAGACTATAATTTTTTTTAGAAAAGGAGGATGATCCTCGGTCTCCGTATTTGGAAGATGCATGCGATTATTTTATTGATTATTTCCGAGGACCTTACAAAATAATACAACAATATGTCTGAATCTGTCATGTTGACAACATCTGCCGTTACTCCTGTCCATATGATGAAGGGTGCAATCTGGGCCAAATACCCAGACCTCTCACTAAGCCTAACATCTAAAGCCGGAGGCCCCGACCGAGCCACATACCGGGTCCGGGGCATAAACCGGTCTGACGCACTCACATGTATTGCCGCCACCATCTTCCACCGGTTCATCTTCACAGCAGATTGACGTGCCAGCCTTGACAGGTGCCTCCGCCATCGACGCCACCATGACGCCAAACGACGACCTCCACCTACGCGAGTCCATCTTCAAACAATGGACGCAGATCCATGCTAGGATAGGGCCGCACCATCGCCGTCGCCCACCACCCACAAGCGCCACCCAGCCCCAAGGTTCCCAAAGCGACACCTTTAAGAAGGGAATGACACCGTGAGCGCCGCCGCCGCCCAACAAAGTTAGGGCTTTCGCCCGGGAGACCTAGGGGGAGGGGAAGTGAGGGGATCAGTCCATACCGATGCCTCCAAGGAGGGGAACGGCGCCCTCAGGCGTCGCCGTCGATGCGGCCGGCCATGGCCGGCCAGGGATTTCGCCCGAACTAGATCCCCACCACTAGCATCGCCTCCTGTACAGAACCGGCGACCCTAGGAAGCGCGACCCGACCAGGCTAGCCCGCACGCCGAACAGGGGAGGAGGGGATGCGCCAGATCACGTGCACCGGCCACCGCAGAAGCCGCCGCCGGCCGTCGACGACCACTGGATCCCACCGCCCGCGCGGCCAGGACGCTAGATCCACTGTCCACACGGCTGCTAGCTTGTCGTGCCTCGACCATGGAGCCGCGGCTCTAGATCCGGGGTTCCTCTCGCAGAGGCAGGGGAGCCAAGGCCCCGCAGCCACGATCCTTGGCGCCCCGGGCTTGCCCGGCGGCTGCCTCACGCGACGGCGAGGAAGGGAGGGGGAGGGGCGGCTAGGGTTGGGAGGAGGAGGGTTGCAGAAGACTATATGTGCATCCTTGGCAAACGTGCAGCTCTGTGTTGCCTCAGGCTTCGGCGCAATTCATATGCCTGAAACGGGCTCATATTCAAGGAAGAGGAGTTCAAGAGCCTCAAGTCCTTGGTAGTTGATGACAGCGTCATAGCTAACATTACCTTCGAAACTGGGACAGTTCCCAACCTTGAGTGGATTGTTTGGCCCTTCGCCAAAATGGAGACCATTCCTCGATTCCTCTACCTTTCCAAGTTGAAGAATGTCGAGCTGAATGGTGACTGCAAGTCTGCAACCCAGGCCCAGTGAGAAGAGAACTCCGAAAGCACCCCAACGATCCTGAGTTTAAGCACCAGCCATGCCATGCATGGACAGGAAGAAGATGGAGCTGTTTGTTGCTGCCTCAACTCCATAAGCAAGTGATCATTTACTTTCGTCAACTGGAAAGAAGCTGGATTATTTCACTCTTCTCTGTATGTGTTTTAATTATTATCTGTACTCTCCAGACTCGAACTATTTGTATGCGTGCCTGCTTGTGGGTGAGAGATGCATGCTCTGGTGTGTAGTGTGCTACTGAATTTTATGCTTCCTAGAATTGTTTACTGTTTACTGCAGTGTAATATTACCAGTTTTTGTTTTCATTTTTATTATTATGTTATAAAACACGGAGTTTGTTGTGTTTCTATTTTCATGACTACTCCCTCCGTTCCAAAATATAAGACCTTTTAAAGATTTCACTAGGAGACTACATACGGAGCAAAATGAGGGAATCTATACTCTAAAATATGTCTATGTACATCCGTATGTAGTTTATAGACAATCTCTAAAAGGTCTTATATTTAAGAACGGAGGGAGTATTATTTTTCGCATGTCTCCTGTCGGTCGAGAATCATAACATGATGATAGAAGCATGAATGGACCTTCTCATGTTTCTGAGATGTCACTTCTGGCTCGGTATCTGAAGATTTATTTAGACTTCTGTCCATGCTCCAGTTGTAATAATCTCAGGTCATCACATATACTACTGAATTTCGTTGAAAGAAATAAGAAGCATCAAAGGAAGTAATCTCAGATTATCTTGTCAATGTTTACCTGAACCCGTAAATTGACCCAGATATTGGCCTGCCCTTGGCCCGTTCTTGATTTTGTTTCATGCTCCGCCACTGAACCCAAGCAAGCATGGATAAATTGCAAAATGGTAACGCAATACATATCATCTTTTCAGAATAACCACTCCAGGAAATGAAACAGTCAATGGCCATAAAACAGAACGTCAGTTGAGCCCAGGGAGATATTATCACACCATAAGGCAGTCATGTTCTTGGCAATAGTAGCTAAGCATTAATCTGTTTCCTACCAGGACTACTGCCCAGCTTGTACATGTTACCTCAGAGCACTGGCATCAAGAAGTACATGTTACCTCAGAACACTAACACCTACCCACCACCACTATGGAGTGATCGCAGACCCACCCTCGGTGCGTAAAATCTTCCATTTTAGTCATCAGTTCATCGAACTCATCCGTCGAAGCGAATTTCACTGCGGTGGTCCTGACGAGCAAACACCAAATCTCGTTCGCGCTCCTGTCGACAAACTTGAGGAACTCCATCTCGCTTCGGTCCCCCCGGAATTCATGGACGATCAACTCGGTGACGTGCGACTTGAGACATTCGATAGGACGGAGCTCTCGCCAGAACTTGGCATTGTGCTTCCTAGTGCGTTCATCGGCTAGGAGAGACTGCAAAGATCAACGTAGTCAAATCATTCACCTGACTAAGAAATGAAGGACGATATGAAGGAGAAATCGACAACGACTGGCTGAATGGATGGATGTGAGTGAGTGTCGTCACCTCGATGTGCAGCATTTCAATGTTGGGGAAGCATCTGAGGAAGCTGGCCAGCATCTTGACCTCCTTGCGGACACCAAAAGTTCACCTTCAACGCCAGTATCTTGACACTCGGAACCACGGTGCTCGGGCTCGGCTTCGTGTCAGGCTTTCAAGTTTCAACGCGACCTCATGCACGTAGTAACTCCAGAGGAGCGCGCACTTGAGGCTCTGGCTGCGGAGGTGAATGTGGTGGAAGATTTGGCTTTGGACGACGACGAGGGTGTCGAGAACGGGGCTGCGGGCGAGCAGGCGGTCGAGGTGGTCGTAGTCGGGCATGTCGACGCTGAGCAAGATGAGCTCCCGGAGGCGCCGGAACAATCCCTCCTCTCTGCCGGGCAGGCCGGCGCCGGTGTCCGGGAACCTGAAGTAGCCCAGGAAGAGGCGGCGGAGCGGGGCGCAGCTGAGGACCTCGGCGGGCGCGTCGGGGAGGTGGTCGAGGTCGGCGGGCGCGTTGACCAGGACGAGGTCCCGGACGCCCTTGGCGGCGAGGAGACGCGGGCACTCGGCAAGCTCGGGGCTTTGGCACCGGAAGTCGCAGTATCTGATGCTGACGGTGGCGAAGGGGCCCGGGTGGCCGGCGAGGGCGCGGGCCACGGCGGCGGCGTGCTCGGGCTGGCAGGACAGGGCGTCGTGGAAGACGAGCGTCGTGGAGCGCCAGAGGTGGCGCCAGCGGGAGGCGAGCGCGGCGGTGCGGGCGGCGTCCCTGGCGTGGAGCCGGGACACGATGTCCCTGAGGAGGTGGTTGTGGAGGGCGCTGATGCGGTCCTCGCCGCCCGCGGTGGTGCTGGCGGAGAGGACGGCGCGCTCGGCCCTGAGGATGGCCTCGCTTCCGGCGAACCAGTCTAAGACCTGCCTGACACCGGCGGCCATGGTGGTGGCTGGACAGCCGGATTTTGGCCGGAATTGGCGAAGGAGTGGGGAGTGCGGCGGTGAGATTTGGGGCTGCGTTCTGCGTGGTGTGAAGCAGGCCTATCCAAACGGGCCGTGCTTTTCGGGCCGGCCCACAAACACGACGGCACGGCACGCCATGGATTGTCAGACATGGTATGACATAAACGGACCGGGCCAGCACAGAACACACTTTGAGCTGTGCCTCAAGCTGGAGGCTGGGCACGTGGGCAGGTATAATACTGTCTGTTTATTTTATGAGGACTGTTAGGCGTCTATTGATAGATGTGCGTTATACATTTACCACTTCGCTGTCCGTTGAATCTACATGCAGGCAGTCATCGATCGCTTGTCATGTCCCGCTCGTCTTCTCCTCACTCATAAATTCTTGAAACGACGACCGTGTTGTAGAAATAACGATCATGTTGCAAAAACAATACTGAAACAACGAACACGTTGCAGAAACAATTCCTGAAACAATGGTCGTATTTCGGAAACAATGACCATGTTGCAGAAATTTCTCTTCGTCGGGAAGCGTTTGGCGGCGGAGATCCAACATGACTGCACTCACGCTGGCGATCTACAGGCGGCTGCGCTCGGTGGGGGGATGGGGGCGGACGGGGCAAGGGATGAGCATGTATACCTATTGGAGTCGACGCCGGCCACCGCAACAGATCAAGCAGCAAGAGAGAGCAACGCGAAGCGGGCTCTCAGCTGCGAGAGACAATCCTGAAACAATCGCTCTGTTTCAGAAAAACGATCGCCATCCTAGATCAAGTAGCAAGAGAGAGCAACGCGAAGCAGGCTCTCAGCTGCGGGAGACGATCCTGAAACAATTGCTCTGTTTCAGAAAAAACGGTCGCCATCCTAGATCAAGCAGCAAGAGAGAGCAACACGAAGTGGGCTCTCAGCTGCGGGAGACGATCCTAAAACAATTGCTTTGTTTCAGAAAAACGGTCGCAGCTCACGCAGAAGTGGGGTTGGTCTGGTCCGTCCGATCAATGAAGGGAGCGCGATCAACCGGTTGAAGGTAAGCTTTTTCCTTATTTTATTTTATGTATTTTTAATATATATATATATATATATATATATATATACTTAAAATACAACTTAATATGTTTAAAAGTGAGCCCAATATGCTGAAGATATGCATCCTAGCGTGCTAAACGGACCAACGTATTCGCTTGTTTAGTAACCATACCATGCCTGGGCCTTAAGACGCCGCACGTGGGCCGGCAAGGCACCCCGACTAATATTCATGTCTGGACGGACCATGTCGTGCCGTGCCGGGCCAGCCCGTTTGGCCAAATATGGTGTGAAGGAAGGCAATCGAGCGGGCCGAAACTGAGTGGGTTTGGTGAATTTGCTCGAGGGCCAACGAAGCTACAAAAGAGTGGGGAATAGTATGGATCGGACCGAGTAACATTTGGGTAGCCCTAAAAAAAGAATAACATTTGGGGAAAAAATAAATAATTTTGAAAACAAAATAATTATTTAAAAACAAAATATGCCACTAATTTAACAAAATTATATGAACATTTATCTCAAAATGCTTAAAACACTTTTAAAAAATACATGAATAAATTGTTTTAAATAAATTTCTTTACAATTGTTTAAATGCTTGAAAATAAATTATAAATTCAAAGGATGCATCCTAAGAACAAAAGGAAACTGAGAAAACCGTAATGGAGAAAAAAAGTTGAAAAGGGGGCACGTAATGGATGGCAGAAGCGGAACTAGGCTAAACATCCGCCACTTGAAGGGCCGTCCGATCTACGCATAGCCGCCCGATCCGCTCTGGCCAGACACTCCATAATTCCTGAAACGATGGCTGAGTTGCATAAACTTTCGCTTTGTTGCAAGAAATAAACTTTGAACCCGTTTAATTCCTGAAACAACGGTCGAGTTTCGGAAACAATTTGCTTGTTGCAGATTTTTTTTATTCGCCTTTCTACAACATAGGTACTTTTACGGGGGAATTTTTTGCAACAAAGGTCATGTTTCAGGAATATTTTCAAACAAAAGTCAAGTTGCGAAAAAAATTTGGAACGTTCATGGGCAGCATGGGCGACTGGCGGCGACCGGATGGACGACCGGCGTCGCGGCCGAGCGGTCGGTGGGGTACCCGAAGTAGGTCATGCGAGGTACTTCGGGATGCTGTCCACGACGAGGTTGCCGGCGTCCGCCGCGGCGGAGCGGCGGCGCACTACGGCCGAGAGGAGTCGGCGGAGCGGCGGCGCACTGCGGCCGAGAGGAGTCGGCGGAACGCCATCGGGGAGATCTGGTGGACGACCTCTCCGGCGGCGGAGGAGGTGGAGATTTGGCTGTGCGGAGGAGGTGGAGATCTGGAGGACGGCGGCCCAGTTTCTGAAACAACGAGCCAGTTTCAGGAAATGGTTCGTGATCGAGGCGAGATCCAACGGACGAGCGGGCGGCGGATGGATCAATGCGGATCGGCCAGTGGAAGATAACCTTTTCCCTTTTCTTTTTGAAGAATCATCGAGGAGATATGATCGCCACCAGAATGCATTAGGGGCCGCAAGCAACACTTTACAACTCTGCGCTTAAGCGAAAGGAGAGGTATTGGCACCATGACATGATGTCGACCTTTTGATGTGGCACCCCCAATTTAGCAGTCCGGTGTGTAAGATCATCTACAAAGTTTGTAACAGTTACATTGATAGTGTGGATCTTATTGCAGAAGACCAATATGTTTCGACAATCCTATTATGCAGAATTGGAAGTGGAGTGGGAGAGTGGGGAGTGCGGCGACGAGATTTAAAAAGCGAAATATTAGCAAAACCAGTAACTGATGCAGATCTGTAACAAAAGTAACGTTTTGGGTTTTTCATTGTTTTCCTTTAGTTTGTTCTCCCTTTCCCTTTTCTCTTTCACCTTTTCCATCCTTTTTTTCCTTTTCCTTCTGGTTTTTTATTTCCCTTTTATTTTTTATTTTTTATTTTTCTATTTTCTTACATGAGATTTTTACAAAGACACGGTATATATTTTCTAGAATACTTGACGAACACATTATTTAGTACACGACAGACATTTTCAAATAATGATTGATTTAACCATCTCGTCAAACCAAGCAAACATATTTAAAATAAGAATTTATTAAATTATACTATTTCCTTCGTTCCATATTACTTGTCTCTTAAACATAGTATATATTTAGCATTGAAAAATGTCTAGATACATCCGCCCGAGCAACAAGCAATATGGATTCGGACCGAATAACATTTCCTTTTAAATAGTGGGACATATTTTTCTGATGTACGCAAATTTTTAAATGAGTGGATGTTTTTAAAAAGAAAACATGTAGTTTTGGAGACCAATCCTCAAAACGTGTGAAGAGGAAGCAGGAGTAACAAAAAAAATGTGTTTTATTTTATTTACTCCAAAAACAAAAACAAAAAGGGAAAAGTTTTGCTCGGACGACCTCCTCTTGCTCCCATCCCCTTCTCCGACCCTCGCCGCCGCCGCCGCCGCCGCCGCTGCCTCTGCTTCGCAGGCGCGGCCCAGGTAGCCCGAGCTCGACGCCCACCGGCGTCCCCTCCGGCCCCAGCTGCAGCAGCCCGCGGCCCGTCCGCCGCCCCGCCGGGCAGCCTCCACCGGCGTCTCCTCCTGCCCCAGCCGCAGCGGCCCGCGGCACCTTCGCCCTCCTCCTCCGGCGGACCTCCATCAGCGCCCGCGCACAAGGTTCGTTCCTTCGATTTGGGGAGACATCGAGGTCGGTTTGGCTTTGGCTTTGGTCGTTGAACTAGGTCTAGCAGTAAGAGCGATGGACTCTTAATGGGCACTGTACAAGAGAAACAGAGTGTAAGCGGCTGTCAACTAAAGCGATTGCGGGTACTATAATTAGATAGAAGAGGCAAATGATTAAACCGGAGAAGTAAGCAAACACCATAAATATCGATTAGGGGGCAACCGATGATCAACTTTCTTCCATTAATCCTGTTAGCCTTTTTGTTCGGGGCACGCTAGCTCTGCTAGGTTGGATTACAGCGAATATTGGTACTTATTATGTTACTGTCTCTCTGTTTTTTGTTCTCTTCTATACGAAGGCTCGTTTTAATTGAGGAGTTGGGTGTTTGGCTGATACAGGAACAGGTGCCTGGATTTTACCAGGCACAAGGAAACTGGGAAATGAGTAAGCCGGAGAACATGTTCTCGCTTCTTAATCTGGATGCCGAAGATGATGGAGGGAACGATAGCCAATTGACCCAAACATCTTCTACCAGCGTACAAGAAACTGCTGCGAGCAAACCTGGTTGGTACTTCGTTTCTTCTAGGATGTAGCTCCAAAGTATTAGATTACTTCAGTTTTGTTCCTTCTCTTTTTTTCTGCGTGGAGAATTGAATGCATAACTCATTATTATCCCTGCAATTTCAGTTGAAGCAGTTACTTCCTTTGTAGTTTGCCTGGGTTCACTGGGCCTATTTTAACTCATATGAAACAGATTGATGCATAGCTACTATTGCCAAGAACATAACCGCCTTATGATGTGATACTACCTCCCTGGGCTCAATTGATGTTCTGTTTTATGGCCATTCTCTGTTAATTTCATGGAGTGTTTATTCTGAAAAGATGAGATGTATTATATTTTTGTTTTATAATTTATTTATCCATGTTTGCTTGGGCTGTCATGTCACATTTTGGATTGTTGCTCATTTAGTCATTTCTAAAGAAGCTTGTCGGGTGGTTCGGTGATATAATATCCATCCTGGTCATTTCATCTAAGTGTGCATCTGCAACATTTGCAAATGTGAACGATAATCTGTGTGCCATGACCACACCTGGTTATGCCACTACCCAATGGGTCGTGCCTCGGTATGCCGATGCCATGGGTAAAGTCATAGCATGATTAAAAGCCCAGCTGCTCCCTGCTGCTCATTGAGGCCGGAGCAGCGGTTGGCTCTGAAACCAAATTGGAACAAATTAGGTAACTACCGTCATGACTGGGGACACGGGGAGAGTTGCCATTGCCGCAAGAGGTCATACCGCCACTGTTCAGTGCAGTGTATCAATTTTACCTCCGTTTGTTGTTGGGCCACCCCTACAGTTTTCACTAGATTGTAGTGTGACATTTTTGCTTAAGCGTATTCACCAGCATACTGATCACATTTTTGATCTGTCCGATATGGTTTTCCCCTTTCTTTAGATTTCGTCTTCAGGGTACATATGGCTTTTTGAAAAACCCTTTGATGAAGACAAGGATATACATGTTTATGTTCTATAATATTTCTGTTTCTTACTCGCCGTATAGTCATTAATGGGGTTGTAAACTGTATTTACTGTGCAGATAAATGTGTGCAAAATGACACAACAATAGTAAGCTGTAATGGAGGAGCTCTTGCATCATCATCTGGTGGTTACAGGATGCCTTTAGTGTGGATAGACTTGGAAATGACTGGTGAATTATTCAATTACCATAACTTGTTTTATGTTATTAATACATAAGAGAATCTATTTTTGATGTTGCACCTTCATTTACTTGTTTATTCGTAACAATTTGTGTTTTTTTATTCTGCCTCAGAATAATTAATTTTCTGCACAGAATTTGGTATGTTTGTGACTATTAAAATTTTGGACCTACGAAATAATAGTTCAGAGTGCCGGGGATGTAAATTTGTGACATGGCCACTTATGAATCACAGTCCAATTATCTGTAACCTGCTAATGAAGGACAATGCCTGGTAGCCAGTAGCCCAGTAGGAAGTTCTTCAGCAGGACAGTGAATAGTCCAATCTGTTGAATCCATTGGCTAGCATAGATAGTTCAGGAGGCCTTCTGGAATATATCACTGTCTTCTGGTAGATTATCTTTACTCGGATGCAATCCATTGGCTAGCATAGATAGTTAGCTTCTCATTCTTTTATTTTGGGAAGGGTTCTCTACTTTCTTCTAGTGGCTAAGAATGGAGTGACATCTGGTTTAATCAGTAGTCAATGGTCGAACTAGATGGCTCATGGTGAAACAAACATATTTTAAATTACTGATACATGACTTTAGTTAACAAAAAACGATAATCTGGGATTCAACTGAACAAAATTACAAACTACGGATTATTTATCTCCAATGCCCCAAACTTGTTGAGTTAGTCTGAAACATTGAAGGGCATTTCTTATCCTAGAAGTTTGATGATGATTGCTAAATACCTTGATCTCTGATCTGATTATAGTTGCTACTTCTGTGAATTTATTCAATTTTTTATAATTTTTTAATGGATAGATAAATCAAATTTAGTTTTGGAATCTATTCTTGTTTTGTTACCTTTATCTTATGCATAAAATTATGACTAATTGGCACACTCAATACTGGATTGTGTAGGTTTGGATATTTTGAAAGATCGGATATTGGAGATAGCTTGCATTGTAACCGATGGTAAACTTACAAAACAAATAGAGGTGGCTGTTGAAATCATATACCTTTAGTTCGTTCTACATAGATCGTGTACAATATGATGGTGTTCTTGTAACTAGTTCTGCTTACAGGAATATTCAAGAACACCCTGAATTACTCTGGTTTTCTGTATATTGATTTTTTACTGATTCTGTTCCTAGCAGCTGTGCTACATAAACTGTAGTTTGGAAAAAAAAATATCTTATCTGGACGATCTAGACAGTACTCCCTCTGTTTCACAATACAAGTCCAAACCCACCCTTTGCACAGACCTGAGTATAAGAAGTATTTAATGGCAAATGGAATGCTGATGATCCATGTAGAATATGATATTTGTAATAGCTCAAATATTTAATGTCAAAATCACACTGGATTTCTACTTATCATGTCAATATGCAGAAATAGTGCATCTCAGTGTAGAATAAGTTGTCTGTCATCATCTCATTGGGAACTTCAACATTGTTGTCATTTTGCAGGGTCCTAACTTGGTTATAAGTCAGAGCAAAGCTTGCTTAGATAATATGAATGAATGGTGTAAAACCCATCATGCATCTAGTGGTAAATAATCTTTATTTTCCAAATAACATTTCTTATTGGGTGTTGTTCTCTCAATATAAATCTGATGACCCCTGAACTTATTTAGGATTGACAGAGAGAGTACTACAGAGTGAGATTTCTGAGGGTGACGCGGAGAAACAGGTATGTTGTCTGATTTTTATGGTTATCATCATATTTTTCTGAAAATTTGATTGCAAACATGGTAGTGAAGTTACAGTATTCGCAACTGATTCCATAACCTTATCATTTATCTATCTGTTGCACTTTAACCTCTTGCTACTTTAGAACTCCTTTTGAGTGCTATTTGCTATTCAAAAGTTCTACAGTTTGCATAACTTCATTTTCATGTGCTCTTTTAACTCATTACATACTTGCCTTCTTACACCATGGCATTATCATGAGAATCGACAGTTCTGACATGATTTGAGTTGATCATTATAGATTGTTTTCTTTCTTATTTATTAATATACAAAAAATATATTTTTGATTAAAGCTAGTATGCTACATTTGATTTTAAATATTTTTCTGTAAAATGTTGAATTGCCAATAGCCATTCTATTTCTTATTTAGGAAATTACCGGTGGATGCCCCCAAATTGTGAACTTGTTGTCCCTTTCAATTTTGTAACACTGCAGTTGTTACTTGTGAGATGTCACATACATATATCCAACATACAAATCCTGCTATCCCAAACCTCCCCTTTTAGCAAAAATATTGCATATGTCGCAAAAACTCTCCACTTCACCTATATTTCAAATACATTTTTCCACTCCAAAATTTTGCAAAAAATTTATATGTTTTAGATGGATATCATGCTATAACTTGTATGCTTGCAAGGTTTCTTGCAAAAATTTGACCAAATACATCCTGTGCAAAGGAAAAGTAACAAACTGATTGGTACTGTTCAAGCTACACCAAGTTTTGCAAGTGTACATGTTACAGCATGATCTATATCAGTATATCCGTGAATGTTATTGTAATTCTCACATCTCAAGCTCTTAAGTTTCTCTGAATAGGGCTTCTGCTTTACCACTTGATACATCAGTTCCTTGCACATCTAAGAATGATATGTCATACAGTTTTTAATCATTTATGCACTGTAAAACAGTACATATTGATGGCTTGCTAAAAGAAAATGGCCAAAGGTTTCTAATAGAAGTTTCTAGTTGCCTATTTGCAGGTGTTAGACTTCCTCATGAAGCATGTAGGTTCAGGCACTCCATCAATAGCTGGGAATTCAGTTTACGTAGATTTACTATTTCTAAAGGTCAGTAAAGAATGTCTTTTAGGATTGATATGCTGTAACTAGGATTGATGTACTGTCACACAGACAGGAATAGTCATGCAGCTAGGATTAAGGAAAGACATTTGTTTTCCATGAATGCACGACTGGTCACTGTTACAAAATATTTTTACCCTTCAGCAGGATTAACAGTTTCAGTAAAAAGAATAACTGTCGATACTGAGTTATATTTCTTGTCAACTAGAATTTCCATCCTGTTTTTTTTTAATTCAAACTTGTGCTTTTTGTTTGAGTAAAGTAAAAAAAGTCGGCGATCTCAGGATTGTTTGGTCAATATTCTCATTTCAAAACATGAAAATCCAAGTAATTCGGTTTGGGTTTTCCAAATGCGGGGGAGGCTCCTTGCCCTCAGGGTGAAAAAGGCTCATTCAAAATTGCCACAAGAATGGTCTAATTCAATTCATGAAATAAATTTAGTTGATTTTCTTGTATTATTTATTCGGCTTGTTATAGATCAGCTCATTAAGTCAATAGAAAAAAAATATAGTTGTGAATTATATAGTATTAGATCAAACTGCCTTATTTGGGAGAGTGCTCGATAATAGTTTGCTACACTGATATCCATGTTACATATTACAATGTGTTTATCGTCATGCAAAATAATTTGCTTATTCCTTGTTACATATTACAATGTGTTTAATTTTTCCTTCACAAGGACATCTTTTTTCCAGTTTAAACACGATGTATTCCTTTAGCTTTTGGTGGATAATAAATAATATATTTGCTATTTTTTCCTAAGCAGAAGTATATGCCACAGCTTGCAGCCATCTTCTCTCACGTGATTGTTGATGTGAGCAGTATCATGGCTTTGTGCACCCGGTGGTACCCTAAAGGTAAACTAACCTTGTATTCTTGATGTTCCTGTTATATTCAAGCACCAGTTTAGTTGTACATTTTTAGAGTCTACGGAAATACGGAAAAAAAAGTCGCATCTATGATACCCACTGAGCAAGCAATTGTAGTGCTGTCGTGGTCATTGCTGAGTCCTTAGCCTTGTGCTAACATGTTTACATTCTCAAGCATGACAAGTTTAACTCTTGAGACATTTTCTGATGTAAACTAGCAGAGGAGGTCTGACCCTGTGTATTTGTCATCATCGTTCGCAGAAAGGAAGCAAACTCCTAGGAAAGGGAAAAGTCACAGGGCGATGGACGATATCAAAGAAAGCATCGCCGAGCTGAAATACTACAAGGCCAACATCTTCAAACCGCAGAAATCTAAAAAGTAGCCATTTTCAAAGGCGACATGGATGGAGTGTAATGAACATGTTGGCTCAAGTTGAGCATCGAATGAGTAGCGCAGGATTGGGAAGGTAGTTTGCCAACTTGTCCTCGCCTCGCTCATAGCTCCTCCTATGTTTGAGGCCATCTATGACATATTCTTTCCTCTCACTCTCACACCTGAAGCTGAAACTTGCAAGTGCGGTTTGATATGCAGCACTTGTACTGTATTAATGAATCGTGTCGTCTAAATTGAAGTATTGCAGCACTTGTCTTGTAATTTGATACAAGTTGGGAGGTATATACTGGTTAATTACTAGTGGGTGTCTAAGTTTGGAGAAGCACCAAAAATATGCCATAGGGACATTGTGAGCGCAAATCCTGGGGAATATTTGTTTGGGAGCTATGCTTAATGTTTCATAGTAATACTCCCTCTGTTTCAAAAAATTTGTCTTAAATTTCTCTAGATATAGATGTATCTAGTCATGTTTAGTGCTAGATATTATTGGTATCTAGAGAAATCTAAGACAATTTTATTAGGACAGAGGTAATAATAGTTTATGAACATAAATATGGTTTGCTGAAGTAATATTCAGACAGTAGAGAATATTTTCATTGCCGCTGTGACTGAGAATTTCTGTTGAATATTATGTATGATCCCACAATCACTTGTGAGTATCCGCTGTAGGCACATGTGATGTATGGGATACATTATGTAATTAATAGACATTAGTTTAAGATCATGATTGTTGGAGAATAGATGTTGCTATGAACATGTTGTTCCCAATGATTATATGTAGAGCTCGATAAGATGATTTCGTATCAAAACCCTTTTGTGATACTTTTGTTCATGGTTGTACCTCCAAGTCATGTGCATCTAGTGTAGTTTTGAACCGGAGAACCCTGTTGTGACAATACGGGTTATCAATGACAATACGTACATCTGCAGTTTTTTGACACGATACCTTTCTGAGTTAAATCAAATTTTCACAGGTCGATATGTGCTTAACTCACAAACCAGTGGCGTACATGCACGCATGTGTACTGTTGTGTGTACAAGTAGTAAAATATTGTAAAAGATAATTGCAGTATCTCGTTACAACTTTTGGTAAAAAAAAAATAGTACAAACCGAACACTTGAGACATCTTATTTATATTGAAATAACATAAATTCAAGCACATATGCACATATGCTTGAAAATTTAAGATACGTCCGCAACTGCCATCATGTCTTGGATCACGATGCGAGTTGCAATGGGAATTCTCACCGAGTGAGCATTGCCGTCTAACCATGTCAAGCTGCCGAACGTGTACCCGCCTTGTACCCTCCTCTTTGCTGTGAAGGTCACCTTGAACGTCGCGTGTCTACCACCACCTTGGGTAAATGTGATCACCGATGGCTCCACGCACACTGCCACCCCGGTTGGTGCCTCAACCACCGCCCGGTAGGTTGCTTCTTTTGGCCCGACATTTGTGACGGAACGTTGAACCGTGATTGAGCCTTTGAGTTCCGGCAGGGCAATGGACGGGAGGTTGAGCTGGTATAATTGTCCCATGTACTTCCCACAATCATCGAATGACATCTCCTTTGTGTTTACATATGTGCAGTTCGAGAACTTGCTGAACTCTTTAGCATCTATGTCATAAACCAGGCCGGGGTCGACGGCCCTGTCGGGGTCTATGTGGCCGCCACCAAAGTCGAAGGGGTCAGCCAGTTTTCGTGGGGTTGCCTCTGCTTCGATGGGTGCACCAAAACGGTCGGTCACGGACGCTGAAAGAAAACCGAGATTATCATATATAACGGCCTTATATATTTTCATAAATACAAGGTCAATTGAAAAGGTATCAATTTGTACATGTGGTGATGATGGCAGATTTGATCATGGCAGGGGACCAATCGGGATGGACCGCCTTCAGCAGCGCGGTGATCGCCGAGACATGAGGGCAAGCCATGGATGTCCCAGACAAAAACACATAGGAGTCGCCCTTGGCGGCCAAGATGCTCGCTCCAGGCGCAGCTACGTCAGGCTGTTCAAATATATATACAGTATGTTAGTTTTGAAGCAGTAAATAATAGAAATGTTAACTAGCCAAGAGTGCAGTATCTTGTTATTTCTATTTTAACTTCTACTGACTTTTTGAAAAGAGGATCGCGAGAAGAAGGCGAGATACCTTTAGTAGCGCAGGGAATGTGGCGCTTGGGCCTCTAGACGAGAATGCAGCGACCCTTGGTGATGGCACCTCGTCTCCGACGAAGGTCACAGCCGGTGACACTTTCATCACCGGCTTTCTGGCATGCCATGAAACAGACGATCAACTTTTGGACGAGGAAATCAAGGCCTCTACACATTCAACTCTGTTTCAAACAAAGCGGCACTGTAGAATGAAAATAAAGGAGTCACCCTCACCTTGTGTTGGTACAATAAGAGACAATTCTACGTGCAACTTCAAAGTCCACCAGCACGCAAGGGACCTTAAGGTCATTACATGTGGCCAGGCCATCGAGTAAGTTTGTAGTGTGCTGCGCGATGACAATGCCCTTGGCGCCACTGTCCCGGATAAGGCTCAAGGCATCGGCAAATGCTGGCTGAGGCGTCGTGTACACCAGGACGATTTTCCCAGTGAAATTGGTTGTAGCGTCACTTGAATAAATGAAAGCAAACATTCGGTAATTAAGCAGAGCTGAATCAATCTGTTAATTAGTTTATTATACTTATGATTTGTTTTAATGTATACCTGATGAAGGTAAGCTCCTCGAAGTCGCTGGTAATGTTTACGGAGTAAAGTGATTGCCCCTGCGTGTTTTTAGTACGTTGATCAGCAAAAAAGAAAGAAGAAGTTAAACCTGTTAATTTCACAGTAGCTAGCTATTAGGGTTCGTCTAAGTCACAGAGACTGGTATTTGAAGTCTAGGTCGATTATGAAATGTGTATGTTGCCCATTTTGCATGCTACACTTTTCACAGACTAAAGTTGTACTTTTTAGAAATTGATTGAAACCTGAGGAAATCAGTGCCCAGGATTTAGCAAAACAAACAATAACATTATGAAGACTACATACTATATGCATATACGGGGTACGTACCACGAGTTTTTCCTTGTTTCCTAGAGACAATACAGTCGGAAATGATCGATCAATGGTGCTGGCGGCAACCGTTGTGACCCATGGCCCGACATTTGCCACTGTCTGCGGCGCAGGGCCTTGGTTTCCGCCTGCGAACACGACGGGAATCCCTCCCAAGACGGCATGCAGTGACGCGAATGACTCGCCGCCACCTGATAGTGAGAGCGACAGAACGTCTACACCATCACGTATTGCGTCGTCAATGGCCTTAACGATAGCTGCCTCACCGGTTTCCACACGGAGGCCCCATGCTACCTTGTAGATGGCCAGCCTAGCGCGTGGCGCCCCGCCGCGCGCCGCCCCGAAGCCGAGGCCTTCATAGCTCACATTCCCCACATGGTTACCGGCGATGGTCGAAGCTACGTGTGTGCCATGGCCATTCAAATCTCTCGGGGACATGTACTCCCCCTTGAGATTCTCGGGGTCAATACCTTTGGAGTACCAGCGTGTGCCGATTATCTTTCTGTTGCAGTTTGTGGCATTGAATCCTGGACCTGTCTCACATGTGCCCTTCCACCGGGCGGGCACACGACCATAGCCACTATCATCAAAGCTTCGCGATTCAGGCCATATGCCTACAACAATGTGGTACATGATGGGTGAAAGTACATACTCTTAGGTTAGGAGTACAAAGTCACTTTTGTATATGGACCATTTGATCGATCTCCATATGCTAATTAAGTTGCGACTACATATAAATAGAAGTTGTCTTTCGATGCGATAACATACCTGAATCGATGACACCGATGATGACATCTTCACCGTACTTTGCTTTTTGCAGGATACCGGATGAGCGATAGGGTGGTTGGTAGTAGTTGAGGCCAAGGAAATCCCAGCTCCGGGTTGTTTGTATTTTGTGATAAGTGTTAGGCTTCACTGATAGAACTTGAGGGAATTCTGCATTTGTTTGACATGTTAATTGGTTTCCATCGATTATGATGCATGTAAATAGAGCATGTGTGAAGAATTGGATTAGGTTGGTTAACTATCACGTACTTGCAAGGACCTCAGCTTGCGATTCGGTTAGCATAGCTGCAAATCCAGAAAAACCGTGCCTATAGCTGTATACTATAGACTTCAGGGCTTCATTTTTGCTGTACTTTGCAGAAAGAGACGCCCGTGAACCAAAGACCAGGTCGTTTATATTTAAGGAAAATAATACAAGATTATGAAGCTACAACAAGAACTGCATGCAAAATACCTTCCAAAAACAGAGGTCAGTACGTCATGGTGTGACGCGGTAACCACGGATGGATCATCATGCTGCTTCTCCCCCATATACACAACATAGAGCTGAAATTCCAAAATACAAATAAGTTTCACGAACATGCTAGAGAGAAAAAAAACATCAAGCAAAGTTTAATTAAGTTTCATGTGTCAATCTTACTTTGCTCGACGCATTCGCAGAAAGGGGAAGCAGGAGCACCAGAAGCAGCGTAGCAGAACACAAGGCTGGTTTCAAATGCATGTTTGATCGTGTACGATTTGGTGTGTTTGCTGTGCTGCTCTTGGCATGCATGTATATATGTATTTATAGCGCATGAGGTGCAAGAATAGTTGCGAAAGATCCATTCAGCACCCTTGGATTCTCTTGTTTACGTGTTGTTTGATTGCACGGGACAAATTAACGGTAAAAGGTCAGGTTCAGACATTGAAATAAGCTTTCGCATTATTGTGCTTTGATTTGTCAACTAGGAAAAGAAAAAAAAATACTTATCTGGATCTGACTAGAGAAAAGAAGCCTGAAAAAATGACAGGCATGGGGTAAATGTCAGCATGTATAATTACACTTTCCAAATAGTAAAAACTCTCTTGCGGTGTGAAATTTTTCGGGGTTGTTCTGCCGGTAACTTTCCTACGTGTTGAATGCTCTACAAGTAATAACTGAGAAACTTCAAAGAGTGGTGTTATTCCAAGCTTGTCGATGTAAATATATAGAAACATTTAGCGTACGTGTACCAATGGCATGAGCATGACATGATGATGAATTTTCAAGCCTGGCAACTACATGCATGATTCCTGGACACACAGGTATAGACACGGACACTTGCAAGAATGATAACAAAAGGCCGGTGCTTTACATTCCAAGTGGAATTTTCTTCACGCCCAGAGGTTGTGATTTATCTTGACCTACTATTCCGCCGGTCATTTCACATCCATTTCAGTAATGTGAATTTTATGACGTGATTCTTCTAAAATTCTAGAATGGCAATTTAAGTGGCTGTAATCCATTTAGACTGTTCTTCTTCAGAAATCGTGTGTTGCCCATAGTTGTAAATAGCCAGCTATAGTGGATAGCTCAGCTATAGCCTTGCTATTGTTTTTTGAGCAGAGTGCCACAAAATGATACTCATGTACAGTAGTCTGCTAATAGTTGGCTATAACGTGTTATTGCGGATTTGAAGGATCGTCCCTATTTTGCATAGCCCGCTATCTAAAACACTGTTGCACACACAAAAAAACATGACTGTGCTGCAAACTTATCTCTACAAAATCCATTAATTTGGCAATATGCATCAGCAAGTACTACCTCAAGTGTGTGACAGTTAGGCATACCTTTGGCTAGAACTAAATGACATCTACCTTAGCAAGTATTTAACAAAAAACTATCATATTTGGAGTTTGTTCCCCACTGAACTACCACTTTCATAACAGTCACAAAAGATTACCACATTTACTTTTTTTTTTTGAGTGGATTCCGGTTTTTACCCCGTATTTTGATAGTTTTGACATAAATTACCCCATTTAGTGAGATTTCATTCGTTTTACCCCATTTAGCAAAAGTTCTACCACGATTTACCCTGTTTAAAACTTTGCAAGCGTTTTATCACGTGAACCTTTTTTTCTGCCTATTTTTCTCTCTGCTATACCGGTCATCGCAACTTCTTCCGATGAGGCACGACCCGATGGAGATCGCTCCCATCACATCCAATGGTATAACTAGGAGGGTGCTAATTCCCACTATATATATGCACACATCCACTTTATCAACCCTACTACTACTTTTATTCCTCTCAACATGCATGAGAACTACAACTTAAGAAATATATTATAACTAAATAATAATCTAATACAACCGATCATATGCAGTTCTGATCCTTAGTCTCATATTTGAATTCAAAGACAACAAAATTTTAGCAAAAGTAATATACTACAACCAATTCCCTAGAGTTCCTGCCGCGAGGTGTAAGGTATTATCTTGTTCAGGAGATACTAATTCCTACATAAGACTGGTTATAAACAATTGACACAGCGTACAAACTTCGTAAGCTTGATGTGCGTTTTCATCACAAGCTAGTCTTAAATTTTGTTCCCTTTTTCAAAATATATTTGACTATTTTCTAGATTGACTAGAAGATCATATCTTATATTTCATAAATGAAGATTTTTATTATGAGAAACTTCTTTGTAAGCTTGACGATGTGTTGTTGTCAGAAGCTACCCTTTATCAGAAATATATTTGAATATTTTCAACAGAGACAGGAAGGTCGTATCTCATACCCTCTCTGTTTTATTTACTCTGCATATTAGAGTTGATTGGAGTCAAACTCTGTAAAATTTGATCAAGTTTATAGTAAACAATGTAAACATTTTCGTAACAAATCTATATGATGTGTATGGAATAACGAATCTGATGGTACTGATTTGTTGTTTATATGTTAATATTTTTGTCTATAAACTTTGTTAAAAATTTATAAAGTTTGACTTTGACCAAAGCTATGCGAAGTAAATAAAAACGAAGGGAGTACTTGATAACTTAAGACATGCACGTGAGTGTGTGTGTGCGCATGCCATGTGTTTTTGGCGTAAAGTGGCATGCGCCGTAACCTAGCATTTTTTTGTCCAGAGGAAATTAGGGAAAGGCTGGAGGCTCCAAAGGCATGTCATCGACTCTAGGAAGTAGCTCTATCCGAAAGGAAAGATGACCAAAATGATCCAAGGAGCCCTTCTTCAGTTTTGCCGCTTCAACAAGCATGACGAAGTTCTGGCCACAGAGGTGACCTTTGCTAGGACATGACGTGTTATCTTAGCAATGATGATGGTGGTAAGGTTGAACGATGTTGAGGCCACGCTCAATGGTTTGGTACTGAACGCTCTCACGGTGAGAGGTGATAAGACAAGGCACCAGTTGTCAGTGTCCAAGTTGCGAGCGGAACTGTAAACATTGGTGATTGATTGTAGTGTTCCAACCTCCATAGAGGTCGTTTGTTACAATCTTGATAAACAAACCTTTGGTATTCTCGTAACACAATTTGGTTTCATCTCTAACCAATAACCACTCGCGTACATCTACAAGTAAAAAAAATCTAGCATGCTAAAATAACCTCTCTCAGTCACAACTTGGATAAATTGAGATTGCGCTGGTACTCTTTTTAGATTCTTAGGGTAAGGCTATCGTGAAGCCATCCGCAACATGACATTGGAAGGAATGAACGAAATGTCAAGAAGGTTCTTAGCAACCCTTTCTCTCACAATGTAATAGTCAATGCCGATGTACTTGGTGCGAGCATGAAACACAAGATATGCAACGTGGCACCAATGTTGTCACACGAAATTATGAGTCACCCACAAGCCCCTTAAGGGCCTCTTTGATTCAAAGATATTTTAAAGTATTTGTGAAGGATTTGAATTCTTAGGAATTCATTCTACATTGGTCATTTGATTGATTGGGTTGAACCATATAGGAATTTTTTCGAAGGAATGCACATTTCGAAGAAAATCTTAGATAATGAAGTTTAATTGGTTCGGTTCGGTGGTGTGCTACAACACAGGAGGCAGGAACATTGGCGCATCAAATGCTTCGGTCTATCATCGATGTATCCTTGCTGGCATCTGAATTTTCTATTGATTTCTTTCGTCCTTGGGCGGTCTTTCTTCGGGTGTGCACATGCAAAGTAGACACTATTTGCTGGCTGTTGTAGCAGCACTGTCACTGATTTGGTTGTGTATTAATCCCTTAACTGAATTTTAGTTCGTAGCCCAAGCTGAGAACAAATGTGTATTTTTTGGATAATAGAAGCTTAAAACATATCTAGCCTCTGTCAGAAGTTAACCTTGTTATTGTGTAAAAGTGTTAATTTGTTACCACGTTGATGGGTTGATGCATGGTTGAATTACGTCATGTCACCCTAGTGTAAATGCACATGATGGAGCAAGTATGCACATGCTGCAACTTGTTGTAGGCGTCATTGCTTTTGCGAGGATTCAGTGAATTTGTATGCGAGTCCACTGTGTAGATGGCAGCTAGCATCCAGTCAATTTGTATGTTAGTTTGCTGTGTAACCAACAGTCGAGTTGGCCCTGTCCATGTAATATGGGTGTTGTGCATGTGTGGCCGGTACTCAGTTTGAAAAGGACAAAAAGAAAACATTTTATTTTTGACATTGGTTGCCTGAAACCTATGTGTTCCTCTCTTCGTGCTGAAACGCCGCTCTGTTTTCTGCCCTGATCAAGCAGTTTGTCTGGCCGCCGGTGAGGATGGTATATCACACAGAGTTTGGACTTCTCTTGCGGCCTGTTTTTTTTTTCATTCTTGTTTGTTTAGGCACTAGTAGTCTAGTACAATGGCGTTAGCTAGGTTTCTTTCTAGTGTTTCAGATGCTACCGTGTCCTTCAATTTTGACTTCAGATGTGGGAGTCCATTAATTGGTGTCAGTTGGTGTATCGGGTCAGACGTGTCGTGTTTAGTTAGTCTGAATAATCGAGTCCATGTCCACCCACCAATCATCACATGGTTGTTCTTATCAGCTGTTATTTTTGACAGGTGCTCTGTTTTCTCATCTCATTATAAAAAGGGAGGAGTTAACAAACAAAACGGGGTAATCTGGAATAAAACTGTTGAATTGATTAACTAGCTTAAAAATATCTAAACGGTGGCAAAATTAAAATTCACTTTCCTGGATCTCATAATTAATACATCCATGATCAAAGCTTATCACAGATGATCAGAACGTATAAAGCAAGAGCATATCTAAACGGGGTCCATCATCTCCCGGCACCTGATCGTTTCCTCCTTGCCTGCACGGCAGCAGCCCTCTCCTCCTCTGCCTCCTTGTGGCGGATCGTCGCGACCCGATTCCGCATCTTCTTGGCCGGTTTCTCCTGCAATTTGCACGTAATTACATAAAGTCGATTAGCATGGGCCGGAGTTACATATGCTTGTTTTCATGTCTGTGTGCACAACTTCCATGATTTACCATGATTTTGTCATGCAAGAGGTGAGCATGAGCATAGCATGACGTGATCCTCTGAATCTGAACTGGCAACTTGTGTCGAGAGCTCTTGTGTTCAGAGCTTCACGTCAAGGTAAGCCTTCTGCCTGGTATTCTCCCACAACATGCATGGACGACATCTTCTGCTCGGCCCTGAAACCCGATATGTTTCAGTTAAGTTCAGTTAAGGCCCTGAACCAGAATCAGAACATTTATTTATGCACAGTTCATTTTAGTTCAGTTTAGGCCATCTTTCAGGAAACACATGCAATTAATTCACGAACAAACAAATGTGTGTACAGTTGTACTGCACAGTTAATTTCTCACATTATCACGAAACAGAAGGCACATAACCCAATGATGCAGCGCATTAGATTAGAAAACTGCAGGCACCCCACATATTTTTTTTTAGAAAAGGAGGATATACCCCACATATGCTGTATTTCCTAATATAGTATCTCTTTCTGAACGGTCTAGAAAGCATTTCTCTGGCTAGGCATGATGGGAGTATACATGATATGTTTGACTAATTAATACGTACCAGCAGGGAGGCAAATCCATCCTCGCAGAGAATGATGAATCGTTCCATCTCGGAAATGCAGTGATGATGAACATTTGGAGTTGCAGCCTAATTGGAATTGTTCCCTGAGCTGAAAAAGACAGACGAACGATCATGTGAGGCAATGAGAGAGATACATACATCTTGTGGATTGAAGTACATGCTCTTTCATGGGAGAAAAAGTTTGTACCTCCATTCCGGCAACGTATTATCAGCGGAGGTATAGAGTAGGGCGGTTGGGATGTGCGTTGGCTGCTTCCCGAATGGCGACCTTTTCAGCCTCAACTCTGCTGCTATCATCCCCCCATACTCTACATCTGATTTTTACGAGGCTGGGGAGATTTTCGATTCCGAGATCAAAAGCACCGCCAGTACCAAGAGACTCAGTTTTTTCTGCATCAAATTTTATCAAGAGGTCATCTACCTTGGGCATGGCTCCAGCCGCAAACGTCAGATTCATCACAGCAAACGTGCTATCATAATTAAATATCCTCAAGCACGGGAATCCAACTTCACCACAGACTATGACCCTTGTAACTTTAGGCTCTTCCGTTGAAGGAGTATTTATAGTTTCACTTTCCTCAATATTCAGAGCCAGATAATGCAGAACAGGTAAGCCTCCAAGGATATAGAAATCTTTCTGCTCAGCTCGGACCAATTCAAGGCGTAACTTTTGGAGGTTAACAAGGGAGCCCACCCACTTTGGAACATGGGGAATAATTGAACGCCAGACCGCAAGCTTCCGGAGGCTAAGTGGCATAGGGCACAGAGATTCCCCTACTAATTCGGGGCCATCCCAAACAGTTAGAGAGAGAAGGTTTCCTAGGCTTTTAAGGGAAGCGACAATAATAGTTTTCTTGGACTCATTTTCAGCGTCCGCTCCGTCAGCAGAACTATAATCCTCAAAATCAAGGGCCAATGCCTTCAGACTCTGCAGCTGCTCAAGTTCTTGCAGGAAATTAAATGACTGGTTATAGACAGTGACAGCATTCAATTTCTCCAGTGCTTGCAGCTTGCAAATTCCACCAGGAAGTGTAGCATTGGTGTTGATTAATAGGTGCACCAATCTCTTGAGATTGACTATAGATGCTGGTAACTCACAAACAGAGGTGCCTATTAAATTCAGTACCTCTAAGCACCATAGGCGTCCCATTTGTTCTGGGAGCTTGCTTACTTTCTCCACTCCTTGGAGGCTCAGGTATCTCAGCTGAAACAATCTGCAAACATTTTCAAGATGATGGTTCTCCAGCTGTCTGCAACCGTCAAAGTCCAGAAAACGCAAATGCCTGAACTTATCCATAGAAGGGATTTTTACTGCTGTCCCGAACAGATCAAGTGATCGGACATGCGACAATACCAAGCCTCTTGGCACTATCAGTTCTTCTTGTTTGCCGGCTTGCAGGGAAAGCCGACGAACCTTGCTTTGTGTCCCAACCATCAAACTAGGAACACCTACCAAAGTAACAAAGTTTTCTTCGATGGATTTGGATATGATGAAATCAAGAATTGTGTCATGAAGTCGACAACTCATGACCCTATCAAATCTATCTGGCTCCCCAGGTTGGATCAAACTCTTATTGATGAGCTCATTAAAACACCTTTCTCCAAACTCATATGTTTTACTATATCCGGCTTCTGTATGAATTAATCTTTCAGCAATCCACCTATTTATCAAAACTTTCTTCTGAATAATAGAATCTTCAGGGAATATACTGAAACATAACAGACAAGATCTTAGATGAGCAGGCAATTCAAAGTAACTAAGTGACAGTATCTTCATCATTCCTTCAATGCTAGGATTTCTTTGAAGTGCTCGACCAATCGAATCTTTAACTTGTTTCCAAGAACCCTCTGCCTTTTCAATATTATCCAGCAAACCAGATATAGCAATTATTGCCAAAGGCAACCCAGCACATTTTTGCAAAATATGCTCAGAAACTTCTTTAAGGTATGATGGGCAATTTTCTTCGGAGTTGAATAATCTTGTGTAAAATAACTGCCTAGAGTGCACCATACCAAGAGGCCTTATGCAATACATCTCTCCACTAAATGGTCTTGAACGACAGGATTCAGCAACATCATTTATACGAGTAGTGGTGATTATGATACTGCCAGAACTTGTCACAGGAAATGCAAGCTTAAGAGCATGCCATGTATCGATGTCCCATATATCATCAAGAACAACAAAATAACTGCACAAGGATACATTGTTGATATCAGTGTGGTAATGATATAAACAGTGTCAAATAAGATAGACAAATACATAAAACAATAAACATGTTCCTGGTGGCAACATACCAACTATATATATATATATATATATATATATATATATAAAGGAGGTTAAACCCCCGGTCTCTGCATCAATCGATGCATACGGTCATCTTTATTATGATTCAACATAGATCTAACAAGAACATACATTAAACCATCTGAAGCCACCACTCACACCTACAAAACTCGATAATGTGGAGTGCTCTCACTCTCCATATATAAAATCGGAGCCGTCACCGATCCATCCACATAATGTATCGAAACCCACAACCGGTGCAGTAGACCTAAAGAGTACACCACATGCACACATTTTAGACCCCGCCATCATCATCGAACCGCTGACCCATCTTCAGGAGAGAGATCTGTATCATCCTTGTCAGTCCGTCCATCCGTCGAGGCCACCACGACGCCCAACGGCGCCACCGCCCCACGCTCGTCAGTCCAGACGCGAAGGTTCTGGAAGATCTGTCGTCCGTAGCACCTGCCGACCAGGCATGACATAGCGTAGCACCTGTCGGTCAGGCATGACTTGACATCTCCACCAAAAGCTCCGTGCAAGATGAAGCCGCTCCACCTCACTGGCAACTATGTCTTCCCGACTCATAGCCGAAACTAGATGACGGATCTCAAGATCTGACCATCCAGCCTCAGACCGACCACCTTCGACGGAGGAGATGACCACCACCACCGGCCGCACGCTTCAGCCAGAGAGGACCTTAGCAGGGAGGGCGGGCCGCCACCCCATCCCAACTCGCCGAACGAGCTGCCAGATTCGCAACCCGTCAGCCGAACCACCAGCCGGCACCACCACGGCACCAAGCAGGAGGAACGCAGCAAAGGCCCCTCCAGGATGTGCAGCAGGGAGCCGAGCCTCCCTCCATCCCAGCACCACTGTCCGCGCCGGCCGCAACGTTAGAGGGTCCAGATTCGGTCCCCACGGGCGCCACAACCATGACCGCTCGCCCTCAGCGGCGCTCCCACCGCCGCGACCAGATCATGCGCCACACGTCGGAGACCTCCTCCACTGCGAGCCAGGACGCCGCCCCAGAGCCAAGCGCCGGTCAGCCGCCGACCACACGCCGTATCCCCATCCCACGAACGAGCGGCAGCGAGAGAGCGCCCCGCCGCCGGCGGCTCCGTGCAGGCTATGCCTCTCGGAGGCCACCGGCGACGGCGAGGGAGAGAAGGAGGCGGAAGGGGAGAGGCTGTGGGGCTGGAGCCGCCGCCCGTGTCGCTCCGGGGATGGAGCGACGCGGGGGCAGATGCGATCTGATCTGACCATATGTATGTATACCCCTAATTAAATAAGAAAGTTGACACAAGTGTTAAACTTGCATATGTTGTTGACTCAATCTTGTGCCTATATTGGTATATGCTAATTAGTTTGACAGATTATGGAGAGTTGGGAGATACACACAGGTTAAACATGAGTCATTACCACGGAAAAGTGCAAAGTGTGACCAAACAAGAGGTTGACAAAAACAATATGTTGTTGATCAGGTGGTCATGAAAATAAATAAGGAGTCTAGCTAGGTGTGGATCCAAATATCCCGTGATTTAAAATCAAGAAAAAGTACATACTATTTTATGGAAAGGTTCATTTCTACTCAAGAACTATAGTTTTGTTCCTTATATTCCCACTAAAGATTTATCGGACCAATCAACTCCAAACTAATTTTTCTTCTGTTTGAGCGACTACATTGTGATGACGCACACAATCACACGAGGTCGGGACAGCGGCCGAGGCCTTCTGAAGATTGAGCGGAGCACTGAAGGAGAAGGGTGGAAGAGACAGATGGTAACGTGCATGGCGTGGCCCGTCCAAAACCGGGAATGAGATAACCCACTCCAAAAAATGGTTTGCGCTAAAAGACTTAGCAAAAGAAGTGAGCCGATAAGATGGTTTAAGGCAATTGCAATGAACATTGGAGGGAACCCTATGATGCTTCTGGGGTCCATCTCGTGGCTTCGGAGCCCCCCCCCCCCACACACCCAATCCAACCCATAAAAAGCTTCTCTGAGCCCCAGGGTAGACGAGAACAGGGAGCCCCCCTAGATCCATGCATGTTGGGCGTGTTGCACAATAAGCTAGCTCTGGTTTTCACGACAGCTTTTTTTCTTAGTTTCAATTTTTTTTTGAAAAGGAGGAACAAAGCCCCCGGCTTCTGCGTCAATCGATGCGTGCAGCTGTATTATTAATAAAATCCAAGAGTAGAGTCATAGGTTTGAAAAGAGCTCACAATCTGAGCATAAACACAAATCTAGAAGTAAATAAAGACTGCCACAGCCGACGAAACCAGCAATAGGCTACGATGACTATACACCTAGCCTATTAATAGCTCGCCATCCAAATCGGTCGAAGATAACCCGTGCGACCGTCTGCCACCGGTTGCAACCAATACTTCTTTCGTCAGGTTAGTTAGTTGTTTCCCACAAGACACGTTCAGTGGGATCCATGGAGAATTTATAGGAGCCGTGGACTGCGTGCTCGATCCTGGGAGGAGCACCGGGATTGCGGCATGAACTGTTTCGGTTAAGCAATAAAAGGGGAAGAAAATAAAAAACAACAAGTCTTACGCTTCGTAAAATTCCTCTCTCCTAAAAGCTGATTCATAGTGTTGAGAAGCGACAAGTGGCATCACAACCATGTGAAGGACACCTGCAGCCCCGGGTCTCGCAACGTGTGTTCCACGAGAAACCGAGCTAGGACCGGAGGCACGAGACAGCAGGCACGGGCGATACTTTTACCGTTGATTTCTCGACATAGGGTGGCTCGATGGAAGATGTTGCCATGGCAGCAAAGTCAGCACCAACGGCGCCATGCGAAACCGCTGCCCTGGAACCCATCTTCGTTGCGAGGGCAGCTGATTCGCCCGCGGGTGGTGCGCCACCTACTTCTGCAGTATGGCTGGACATACAATTCGCCACCCCGCCGCCCTACGACCGGGCCATGTTCGACGACGCTGACGACCCCGACGTCGTTCACCGCTACCGCCACATGGATTATGTGCTCGAGCACGACGCGGCTAACTCCAGCAGAACAGAGCAGCTGCTCCTGCTGCCTGAAAGAGAACTGGCGACCTTTGTAGAGGTCGGGCCCCATGCGGCATGGCGAGCGATGATGGAGGAAATGGCATGCACCAAGTCTAACTGGACTTGATCTGTCTTCAATCTGCCCAGATGTCATCGACCCATTGGACTGAAGTCGGTCTTCAAGGAAAAGTGGAACGACAACAGGCGAGGTGATCAAGCACAAGACTCACCTCCTGACGAAGGGCTTCGTGCAGCACGCCGACATCGACTTCGAACAAGTGTTCGCATCGGTGGCCCGCCTGGACTCCGTGCGTGTACTACTCGTTGTATCTACGTAGGAAGGCTCGGAGGTGCACCATCTTGATGTCAAGTCTGCCTTTCTCAACGACAAACTTGAGGAGGAGGCTTATGTGGTGCAGCCTCCAGGTTTCGAGCTTTCCAGCATGGAGAACAAAGTGCTCCGGCTGCACTAGGCGCTCTACTAACCGCGTCAAGCGTCGCGGGCGTGGTATGCGAAACTTGACAACAGCCTTAACGGGCTCGGTGTCAAGAAGTGCTCGTCTGAGCACGTTTTGTACAATACATACACCAGAGCGGACGATCGCCTTCTTGCCAGCGTGTATGTGGATGACCTAATCGTCACGGATACGTCTACGACATTTATCATAGAGTTCAAGCGGGAGATGATGTCACTCTTCAAGATGAGCGATCCGAGACTGCTGAGTTACTACCTCGGCATCGAGGTGGATCAGCGGCCGGGGAAGATCGTCATCGCATAGTCTTTCTATGTCGGCAAGCTCATGGAGAAAGTTGGCATGGACGACTGTAACCTCATGGCCATACCGATGCAACCACCCCTAAAGATCACCTAGAAGCGTGATGGCGAGCCTGTGGACACCACACACTTCAGAAGCGTGGAGGGGAGCCTCTGCTACTTGACCCACACACACCGAAAAATCACCTACGTCGTCGGATACGTCAGCCGATTCATGGAGGCGCCAACGAGTGAGCACTGGGTTGTCGTGAAACAGCTCTTGAGGTACATCGCAAGCATGCGTCAGCTCGGATGCTGCTACTCTCAAGAGGCGCATGGCACAAAGCTCGTCGGATACAGTGACTCAGACCTAGGCGGGGACATCGATGCATGATCGCAAGAGCACCAGCGACACCATCTTCTTCCTCGAAGGCAGCCATGTGTCATGGCAGTCTGCCAAGCAGAAGATTGTCATACTTTCTTCATGCGAAGCAGGGTACGTACGTCGCTGCAGCAGGAGCCGCGTGCCAGGGCATCCGCCTCTGGTGGCTAATGGATAACTGCTCGGCCATGTCGACGGCGCCACAACAGGGGCAAGAACATTGAGCTGCGGTACCACTTCAGTTGCAGCGTGTCAACGACGACAACATCGACGTATAGTACGTTCGAACTGGTGACTAGTTCGCTGACATCTTCACTGTTTGATGCTCTACCGTAGATCCTACTTCGCCCTCCCCGTTGACGGTGTCACCCCGCGTGCGACATCCCACTCCATCGCCACCTTCCACCTCTTCATTGTTGCATCCAAACGTATCCTTGTCCCCCTCCAAGCGGCGCTCGCCCCCACTCTTCTCCTCTACTGACATGCTCCTTCTCCGCCTCCTCGTGTTCCCGAATGTGCGACACACACGTGAAAGCTAGGCCCTTGCTCTGCCGGCGGGTGTTGGATGTGTTCTTAGCTCTCTGGTTCGTCCCTCCACCCATGACCGAGACGCCACCCAACACATCGACTCTGACACTCAACGCCCACTTGCATCGTGGACCCTGGGAGCGCTTGTAGAGGTAGAGCCCTCTCTTTGAATTAGACAATAGTGTGATGTAAGCGGATTATAAGCTCCCTATTATACTTGCTCTAAGGTCATGTCATATGCATGATGATGGAAGTAGCTATGTCTTAATGATCTTTTAATACTATAGGTAAACAGAAGGACATGAATCACGGACGAAGATCTTAAGATTTGTGGTTTTTAGTCCTCTCTCTATTTTTTCACTCGGCATCAACATGCACTTGACTACAAATATTTGACCATTAGTCCATTACTTTTTTGAGGTACTTAAACATTACTTTTTTACCAACTCAAAAAAAATGGACATAAAACTATAAGGAAATAAATTTTAATTATACAATAATGCAAGATGATTTCGATGTGAAATATCTAAATAAATTTATTAAGTATATACTTGGGGGTGAGAAGTCAAATTAGAAACTGTACCTTTTGTGTTCCAGGAAATCAGAGATCTGGATGATGAGCTGTTGTATACTCCCTGCTTCAGTGTTGGCATAAAGTTGGCCACTAACTGCACTAAGAATAGTTCGTAGGATATTCATGATGTCTGGATTCCTTGACACAGATAAGAAGGCCTGACATTCAAATTTTCCTTTGAGGTCTTGATACACTTGATTTGCAAGAGTTGTTTTGCCCAACCCACCGGCTCCCACAATAGAGATCAGTTTCACATGTTCTTGTGTTGACACACCTTCAGTCAACAGTTTAATTACCTCAGCCTTGGGTTCATCAATTCCGACAAGCTCGGAGGCTTGGTGAAAGATAGCAAGAGCTCTAGGGTCAACGGTTGCATTCTTGGCCTTGGAGAAGGCCTCACGGGACTTGTACCTTGCATTCCTCTCAGCCACCTCGATGATCTGCTTCTTCAGATCACCGATCTCGTTGCCGATCCGGCGGCGAGCCTTCATCTTCCCCAACGAGTTCTTCATCTTCTCCAAGAAGCCATCTGGCTTTGAATCTTCGCTGCCCACACTCTGCATGAAGTCATCGATGGAGTCCTCCATGTCATAGGAGAGCTCCCGCACCTCATTCATCCACACCTTATCCTGAACATCAGGATCCTCATCCTCTGACATCTTGAGAAGAAACGCTTCCATGGCAGTGAGTTCACGGGTAAGCGACCTGATGTCGCCACGCACGCCCTTGAACCGCTTGTACTCATCGCCTGCCAGAGCGCCGAGCTTCTCCAGGACTGGTTTCAAGGCTCCTGTCGCTGCACTCACCAGAGCCGCCTCCATGGTTGCGAGTGGTGCTACCTGAGACGTAGGCTTTGTCAGTTGGTTTTGGGTATATGAAGGCGAAAACAGAGTAGCTAGACCGAATGATGGTACTCTCTCTCGGCTTACAGCTTAGCAAAACAGAGTAACCACAAAAATATATCTTGTGTCAGCCGCTCTACATGCATAGCTAAAAACAAGTTTTTCCTTATCCGGAAATTGGTAAGTAAGCTAAGATGCTCGTTGCTAGCTACCAAGTTGGTCAACATTCCTTCTGGCGGGTAGATCTGGTAGCTAGACCTGCGTTTGAAGCTAGATCTGCTCGCCACAATCTGTCTTCACCCGAAAAGAGGAGAGGAGGTAAAGAATGGAACTACCTCTAAAATGAAGGCTTAATCATGGTGCCGCATCCTTGAAAAGAGGAGATGCCAACTGAAGCTAGCTAGCAAGATCTGGCTTGAAGAACTAACCTGGAGATGGAGATGCCGCCTTGTGATTTGTGAAGGTGGTGGGACGAGGACCTTCCAATTCCAATAACGGGAAGGATTCCGACAAGGTTGGCTCTGGTCTGCGCGTGAGCTCGACGTCGTCTGCTTCCTCTTTCGATGATTTGAGAGAGAAGGCTAGCTGCGCATCTTGGGCCAATTTAATACTGGGTCACTTGGACGCCAATAATTGAATAAATACTGTATACTCGTCTACTACAAGATGATGAGCCGGCATCTTGGCCCAGCTCGATTTAATTATGCGAGGGACATAATAATTGAATTACGACAGCTTTAAAGGTGACGGGACAGCACCGCTGCAGAAGAGGGAGGTGAACCAGGTGCATCGACCGACTTGGCAGAGCCTCGATTTTCACCCATCAGTGGAGTGTTTTACGTTACCGCGGCCGTTTGATAAGAAAGAAGAAAGTAAGGGGTTGTTTGGTTTTACACCCAGTAATGCCATACTTTGAGAAAGTAAGGGGCTGTTTAGTTTTACATCTACTAATGCCATACTTTGTCACATACTCCCTCCATCCCAAAATGAGGGAGTAAATATTGTCAAACCTGTCTGATGTTAGTTTTATAAAATGAGCGCTATAAGTTGGCAAGTCTAAGAAAATTTTGCCATACTATTTATGTGTATGTGATGTGGGACCCTAATATGGTTTGAATCTAAGTTAATCAAATTTGTCTAATCTTAGTTGTGATAACCTTTGATAAAATTAGTCCCAAACCAAACAACTTCTAAAACACGTAAAATAGGAGCGAGCACATGTGATTGTGATACAGGGCACGTTTGAATCCGTGCATATGGCCCAACCACGGCAGTGCGGGAAGGTTTTGGGTTGTTTGATTACCCTTCATACATTGTTTGGCATACATAACATAAACTTTAAAGCAATGTTTGGCCTATTGTAGAAAATTCCTAAAACGTTAAATTTATTTATTTTTGTCTTCTTCTTTTGTGCTTGAAAAATTTGTAGAAAATTTAAAAATATTTTTTGCTTCTTTTTGTTTTTCTCTTTCTAGCGTAATTTAGTTGTAGTATTAAAAGAAAACTCAAAAAGAATTCTCTTTTCTTCTTTGTTTGTTGGAAGCTTTCTCGTGTACGTAAATAGTTTTTCTCGTTTTAGTTTTTCCTTATTTAATTTGCTTTCTTCTAGAAAAACTAAAACTCCTAAAATATTTTAGTGTGTTTTTCTAAACTTCTTTTTCTTTTATTGGGTTCTACCCAAGGGGAAGATCTCGATAAAAATGTTGAGTGACTCTCATATACATTGCTGAGCCCATATTAATTAATCTTATCCTTTTAAATAACATATTGTAGATTTCAGCTTAGTCCACAACACTCTTGCACTACTATTAACTTGGTTTTGTTTTTGTAAATATATTTAGACCATTATCCATGATTTAGCATATTATGACAAAACATGTTTGCAATAACAATTAGAGATTATAGTTTTCATGCTGCTTAAGTAGCTAGCAGTGGATAATGATTTATCTTGGATGTCAACATGCATTAAAATGATTGTGATGTAGTATGATGATATGGTATCCTCCTCTGAATGTTCGAGTGGCTCGACTTGTCATATGTTCACGCATGTAGTTGAATCAAAACCAACATAACCTCCACGATATTTATGTTCGTGGTGTTTATATCCTACTCATGCTAGTATGCAACGATAATTAATCATAAGCATGTACATGACCGTCTTCGCTCTTTAGCTGGTCGCTTCTCAACCTATTTGTTCACCTTCGCATGTACTAAGCAGGGAATACTGCTTGTGCATCAAAACTCTTGAAACAAAGTTATTTCAGACGAGTCCAGTGTATCTACCTATATGCGGTATTACCATGTCGCTCCAAGTAAATTTGCATGTGTCACATCTAATATTTCAAATGGTCATCTGTTTTTGTGTGCCTGGGCAACTCATGGAGCGACAGGGGTGGTCAGTATCTTCCATGCTAAGCGGGTTATTCTCATGATGAGTGTTTATTCACTCGTCCTTGCACGAAAGGGGTAAAAAGGGACTCCCAATCCCGAAATCATAAATCGCAAATAATCTAACAAATCTTCCCCTGGATTGTTGTTGGTATGGACGACACTCGTTGAATCGGCTAGTCGTGGAGTGTGTTTGTTGGTGGAGGGGGAGTAAACATTTACTTTTACTGCTTTGGAACCACTGCTAATTTGTTTAGCATGAAAGATACCGATAACTCTTCGTCGTAACATTGGCAGGAAGAGTGTACCTTGCTTAAATAATTTTTCAGCTTTTTACACCAAACCACACTTTTTCTCTTCAATCATCCGCTTCCTGCAAATGATCCCGCTTCCTCATCCGAACCTATTTTTCCTGACATATGATCCTACATGGCGTACGGGATATTTCCCTGAGGCTATGCATTGGCCATGCCCTAAGCTCCCTAGTTTTAAAGGACTCACAATCAATTTAGGTCTTCAATTAAAATTAGGTCACCCAATTTTGATCATGTTAATGATTTTTCAAGGAGCTCCCTTATTAAAGTATTTTAGTTCATTATGGCACTCAATTTTAAGGCCACGCAATTAATAAGGTCTTCAGTTTGGAATTAGGCCGATTTTGACTCGGTCAACAGTTTCACAATCAGCTCTCTATTAAAATCTTTCTAATTTTAAAGGCCTCACAATCAATTGAGTTCTTCAATTGAAACCGTGTCACCCAATTTTGATCGGGTCAACAATTTCTCAAGGAGCTCCCTTATGAAATTATTTTAATTCACATTACTCCCAAATTGCAGTTTGCTACTTAAATTTTAAGGCCACACAATCAATCAGGTCTTCTATTTTGAACTAGGCCAACCAATTATGATTCGATCAATAATTTCACAAGGATCTCCCTATTAAAATCTTTTAATTCACTATGCTCCCTAATTGCATTATGCACCGTAATAGTAGGTGAGACTGTTAATTGTGGTCCTTAATTTGGAATTGGGTCACCCGATGTTGCTCGGGTCAACAATTTCTCAAGGAACTTTCTTATTAAATTATTTTAATTCTGTATGCTTTCTAATTTTAGAGTTCTTTCATTCAATTGAGGTCTTAATTTTGAACTTGATTCAGGACTTTGACCGGGTCAACGATTTTTGAAATAAATCATCAACAACCGACCTATAAAAATGTATCAATCTTGCGCACCGTCTCACCACCAAGTAAGAAAAGTGCCAACATGTGATAACACTATAACATCAATATAGTGCATGCAACTATTTATGCAGAGAATTTCCACTCATAAGTATGAGTTGATTAGCAGATAACACTTAATTACACTAGCCTAGACCCACCATGACACCGCGTTATAAAGAAAAATAAAACACACCCCACCATCTCCCCCACTCGCCAAACGAAATACTCCCTCAGTTCCAAAATATAAGGTGTATTATTATTTTAAAAGTCAAATATATTTAAAATTAACCAAGTTCAAAGACAAAAATATCGACATTCACTATACGAAATAGCTAAATTTGAAAATTCATTTCATGACTAATCCAATGATGTCAAGTTGAAATTATGCATATTGATATATTTATCAGAAATTTAGTCAACCTTAATACATTTCGAAAAACTAATACAATTTATATTTTTTCGAACAGAGGATGCTAAAAAATATATAAGAATCCAACAACACCAACGACGCGGTAAAACACGGCCAACCTTGTGGTAGTGACCATAGGCCAGGTGCATCGACCGACTTGGCAAAGCCTCAGTTTTCACCCCTTGTGGAGCCGATCTGTGGAGTGTTTTAGGTTACCCTCGTCCCTGTGGCCGTGGACCTGGACTTGTGGTAAGAAAGAAGAAAGTAAAGTGAGAACGGTAACGTAAAACAGGAACGAGCACATGTGATACAATGAGTAAAACTGTGGTTATTTCGTTTGCTCCCGTCTTTTCCCTTGCTTCCCCGTTGCTTCTTGTGTAGTTAAGCAAGGGGCGTCTCGCAGACACGAGTGCGAATGTTAAATTGCTGGAGGTATTACTAAAGCTAACTAGATGATGCCCCGGCGCGCTGCAGAAAATTTGTTAAAAGAGTCATAAAAGTTGTTAAAAAACATCTATAACTTATGCAAAGCGAATGTAAGCTTATAAATAAAAATGAAATATAAAAAGTATAAAGAAGAAAAAATAAAGTAAAAAGAATGTTATTTTTAATAAAAATGTAAATGTAAACTACATGTGTATCGTACATACGACTAATACATATAGTGTTAATACAAAATTTAATGCAAAAAGTAATTTAAGAGTAACATGCATGAACTAAATATGTGGTGCTTGTATGCATAGAGTAATAAAAGAATAATGTAATTTATGACTTACATGCATGACTTACTTACTCCTATGTCACATACTTGCATGTCTAGAAAAAATAATTAATGAATTGTAGCTATTTAAAAATAAAAGATTAAAGGAACCGTCGAAGCAAAGATAACATGGTATGGGTCTGTCTTTCGCGCGGTTAATGAAGTATCGATCTGTCTATACCTTAGATATTACTCCCTCTGTATCTAAATCATTCTTTTCAACTATAATTATCTCTACTACTATAGTAGACGATTTTTCGAATATTTGAATCTACCTCTATCCACACTCTGCCTGTAGAACAAGTACATTTGTAGCCGTCAAATCCATTGAATCGAACGGCTCATATCACATGGATCCACCACCTGCAGTGCTCCCGCCAACCTAGCTAGGAAGCAGTCGCTCCTTCTAGAAACTCCACAACCCATGGTCGCCTCCAGCAATTTGATTGGAGCAAATAGATCGTTGAGCCCCATCGCCATGGAGCCTTGGAGGCGTGGAGCATGGCACCCGCCGACGTCTAATGTGTGCAGTCGTGGCTGCCGGATGCGAGCGCGGCCGCGCCTGACGAGGAAGACTAGCTAGACGAAGCGAGCATGAGAGTGTCACATGGCTAGGTCGTGCAATGTGCCGACGCCAGGCAATTCTTGAATCTGGATTCAGTGGCTCGGGCCATCGGGGGCAGCCGGGCAGGGACCACATCCGATGAACGGTCGTGGCCACGGCTGGCGCTCTGCTTGGCGGCTACGTAGTGCGGCCTGGTGTTAACGTTTTTTTTAAAGAGATTAATACACTAGCAGTCATTAAAGTTAAGGTCGAAGCACAATATGATCATTCAACTTCAGAATATGCTTAATACTGTCATTGAATACGAGTTGTGGTGATTATACGGTCACTCCTTGCTGTATAGCTGTTGAGTTGACCAGTCAAACATCGTTGGCAATTTTTTTTTAAAACCCCTCAAATTATTCCCGACTGCAGCTACATGTGTTTTCAATTGCTTTCTGTGTAACTCCCTTGGCTCTCTCTTTCGCACGCACGCTGTCACAAACTCAATGTCACGACGCACCGCATCCATCCTCCCGACACAGCGGCTGCCTCAGGCGCCGCGCCGTGTCAGCCCTCTTGCCCGGTGTAACCCGTGCAAGCCTCCACCCCCACCACGTGCCCCGCCTCCTCCCTACGTGTCACCGCTTCTTCCTCCTATATATCGCACCCGTGGCCTCGATCTCCTCTCCAACTCAATTCACTCCACTCCACTCTACCGGTGGCCGGCGCAGCGAAGCGAGGAGGAAAGGAAGGGCAGTACGGCGGGCACCACGACGCAGGGCAGCAGCAGCAAGGGCGCGGCCTGAAGGGCATGCTTCAGGAGAAGGGCCCGTCGCCGTCACCTCCACAGTCCCCTTCGCCGGTGCCGGCGACCCCGTCGAGGGCGTCCAGCTCGTCGGTGTCCAGGTCCCTTAAGTTGATCCAGCTCCAGCGGAACGGAGGTCGCGCATCGGACCTCTCCGTGGCGCCGCTCCTCCGCGACAGCTCCGATTCCGAGGCGTCCCTCTCCCTCGCCTCCTCCCGCTTCTCCATGTCATCGTCCTCCTCCTCCTCTGCCCACAACCACGACGACTTCCCCCGCCACTCCCTCGACTCCTTCGGCCTCACCCCGCAGCCATGAATCCGGCTCGTCTGTTCCCAACCCCAGTGGACCCCGGTGTGCTCCTTCGCCGCGCGCACGAGCTCAAGGAGGATGGAAAACCGCCTGTTCTAGTCGCGCGACTACGCCGGCGCGCTGCGGCAGTACGAGCTCGCCCTCCGCCTTGCCCCGCGTGGCCATCCCTCGCGCTCCAGGCCGTGCCCGCGCGCTTGAGGCACTCGGCCGCCACGAGGCTAGGTGGGGCTGCGTGCGGACGGTGCTCCAGGCATTGGCGCGGTGCGGTTGGCGGCAGCGGAGCGCACGAGGCAGCGAGGTCGCTGGAGGGTGCGGCGGCGAGGTCGCCAGGCGGAGTAGAGGGACCACGAGGCGGCGAGGTCGCCAGGCGCACGAGGCAGCGAGGCAGTGGCAGCGCGGGGTGGCCAGGAGTCCGAGTGGCCGGCGACGGACAGAACAATTTGAGGGGCTTTTTGAAAATTTCCAACGATGTTTGACCGGTCAACTCAACAGAATACGGAGCTATACGACGAGGAGTGACCGTATAAGCACCACAACTCGTATTCAATGACTGTATTGAGCGTATTCTGAAGTCGAGTGACCGTATTGTGCTTCGGCCTTAACTTTAATGATTGTTAGTGTATTTATCTCTTTTTGAAAGGTGTTAGCATTTCTGAACTGGATACAGTGGTGGGTCGAGTTTTTTTTTGGAAAAGGAGGTTCAAACCCCGACCTATGCATCAATCGATGCATGCGGTCATTTTATTAATAATTCAACATAGGTCTAACAAAAACATACATCAAACCATCCGAAGCCACCACTCACACCTACAAAACTCGATAATGTGGTGTGCTCTCACTCCCCATATCTAAAACCGGTGTCGTCACCGATACATCCATATAACGTATCGAAACCCACAGCCGGTGCAGCAGACCTAAAGCCTACACAACATGCACACGTTTTAGATGTCGTCATCATCATCAGGCCGCTAACCCATCTTCAGGAGAGAGATTTGTATCATCCTTGCCAGTCCGTCCATCTGTCGACGCCACCACGGCTCGTCAGTCCAGACGCGAAGATTCTAGAAGATCTGTCGTGCGTAGCACCTGCCGACCAGGCATGACACATCGTCGCACCTGTCGCCCAGGCATGACTTGACATCTCCACCGAAAGCTCCGTGCAAGATGATCGACGCCGCCACGACGCCAAACAGCGCCACCGCCCTGCGCTCATTCGTCCAGACACGAAGATTCTAGAAGAACTGTCATGCGTAGCACCTACCAACCAGGCATGACTCAGCATAGCACCTGTCGGGCAGGCATGCCTTGATAGTTCCACCAAATCTTTGAGCCAGACGAAGTCGCTCCATCTCCTGCCTCTTTCATCCAGCGCTACTCCACAAACGATGCTCCCAAGAGAGAAATGACACCGCAGTACCGCCAACGTCCGATCTGGAAAGTCAAATCTTAGGGTTTCCCCCGAAGCAGTGCCCACCACCAGCAACTGTCTAGGACCCACATAGTGCCCACCACCACTCAGCCCTCAAGGCTCGCCTTCAGGAAGGTCACGACGTCAAGGACGCCACCGCCGCCCACCGGAGTTAGGGTTTCACCAGAGAGGCAGTGAAGTAGGAAGTGGAGGAGCAGACTTAGACCGACGTCTCCAGGAAGAAAAACGGCGCCCTTGAGCATCATCGTCGGCGTAGCCGGCCAGGGCCGACCAATGGGTTTCCCCTTATCTGAATCTCCTCCACCAGCTTCATCTGCGGCCACGCCAGCAACACCAGGAAACCGCAGGAGAGAAGCACACCGCGGGTATCTGGATCAATGAAGATCCAATCTGAACAGTGACGAGTACCACCACCCTGCGCTCGTCGACGGCGTCCGGGCGCCGGATCCAGAAGTATCTGACCCGAACTCGACGACGCACGCGACCACCATCTCTTGCCCCTCTCGCAGCCGCCACACCCGCGCCGCAAGAACGAACCCCAGTAGTCGACGCGCTCCGTACGTCGTCACTAGGATCCACATGCAGCGCCGCCGCACCGCGCGCTAGTCCGGCACCTCCTCACAAACGGCCGTCCCGTGCCAGCCATGTCGCGTGAAGGGGAGAGGATCCCCGCCGTCGCCCCTCCCGTCCAGGCTTCGCCCGGCGGCGAGGATGAAGGAGGAGTGAGGGAGGACCAACGGCGGCGGCTAGGGTTACCCCCTGGCCGCCCACGGGGGTGACGGGAGGGAGTTAGGGGGGGGGCGACGGGAGGCGGCGGCTAGGGTTACGGAAGGAGGCGGCGGCTCAGTGGATGGAGGCGGCGGCTAGGGTTACGGGCCCAGTGTCACCCAAAAAATCCTATCTGAGTTTTTTCATGAGCTTTTACTATAAAAAGCATATTGGCTGTGAATATTGCTACCATGCCTGATTGAAGTGAACATCCACTTTGTGAAAATATGTGCTGCAATTTTATAAAATAGGCACTAACCAAATTTTCTAGACACATTTTGGCAATCTGAGAAATGAAAAATTATTAGGACATTGTAACTCGGCAGGAGGTTGCAAAGCTAGAACAATTCATGTAAATAGTGCCCAGTTTTGTACTGCATTTTATTTTTCATGTGTAAACATTAATTAAAAATGCAAACATGCAAAGCTAGTTAAATTAATAATTAAGAAGTACGCGTATGCCCTATGCACTTGGACGAAGATAGTACTAATTTAGGTATAGATGGAGTAATAAATGTAGAAACATTTCTTATCCCAACGATTTGGTCAGTTTCGTCCGTCACAAGAATTTCATATGTCACATTTTTTCCAACTGTAACTAGGGATATTATTCAATGATCAAAATGTCGGATATACGGATAATGGCCCTGTTTGGATATTCTAACTCGATTAAAGGTTATAGTTAGATTCTAACTGTAGACTAATCCTGAACTAACTCTAATCAAAGAGATGTTTGGATGAAAGGGTTAGATTGTCAATAAATATAATTTTTTCAATCATCTGACTCATTTATCTAGGATTTTGTGTGGTGAAGAAAGAGAAAAAAAATTTTTAGGCCTCATCTAACTACATTGCGTATTGACGCTCGCGCATCACGTTAGTTCGTTATTTTTTTCTTCAACATCTTCTGTGATGGTTTCAAAGAAAGACGACAGAAATTAGTGTTAAGCTTAAAAATATTCTGCTATCTTTTCAACGATTTTTTACTTTACTTTTGGTCTTCTTTTCATTTAAGAGAGAAGGTGGGCTGTTGGAATGCATCTTGAGCCAATTTGAAGACCAATAATAAATCTCGCGACAAGAGCTTTAAAGCCTGAGGATAGGGACGCAACAGCAATGCCGCAGACCGAAGACTCTCCACTCGTCTCGTCTCGTCTGGCAGGAGAGAGAGACAGAAGAGGGAGGCGTAACCACGGCTTGGATGGACCAGGTGCAGGTGGTCTGCACCCATGCCGGATGGAGCAGAGCAGCAGCGGCCGTGGGGCCAACTTAGCAGAGCCTCTGTTTTCACCCCGTGTGGAGCTAATCACAGGGCCGGCTTTGGCCCAGTGCAAGAGGTGCGACGGCTCGGGGCCCGGCCTGAATAGGGACCCATAGTATATATGTTGTATATACATATTACGGGGTAGAGGTAAAAAAAATCCAAGAATAATTCACATCCAGCCCGGCCCAGCAAGCAGCCACACACGAGACCACCAGGCTTGTCAGCCACGCCCATATACCGCACGGTAGGTCAGTTCCGTTTCGTTTCTTAAATCCTCTTCTGATTCTTCTCGATCAAATCAAAAATCACGAAGCGGCGAACACGCACAAGGAAACAAGGAGCACGGACAGGTAACGCACGACGGCACCGACGCATAGCACTGAATCAGGATCTGAGTTTGGGGATCACGGATAGACGGCGCATGGCGGCACCGACGCACCGTACGGCGGCACCGAACGAGGAGCCGAGTTTGGGGATCATATCGACAAGATCATCATTCAAAAGGTAATTGTCAGATCAACCTATTCCTAATTTATGCATCAGCTGGAAGCAGTTTTTCAAAACTGAAGCTAGTGAAAAATTATTCGAGGTCAACAGTGTCTCAAGAAAAACAAAATGGTTTGTATATGTGCTGCATTGAGAATAATATGCTGGATAATATTGATCTTGATACTCTCATTAATGATTTTGCACCAAAAAATGCACATAAGTCTTGTTTCTCATGATTACTGAAGGTTAGCATGCTATTTTTATATGTTTTAATAAAAAAGGATTAGTTTTATGAACTTGTAGCAATTGTATATGTTCATGTATCGAATATGATTCTTCTCTCTGTGGGCCCATTGATGAAGTCCGCACCGGGCCTTTGAAATCACAGAGCCGGCCCTGGCTAATCACTGTAGTTTATTTACTTTTACCTCCGTGGACGGGGACCTGGACGCGTGGTAAGGGCATTTCCATGCTAACTCGTAAGTTTCTTTCCACCTTCGGAGCTGTTCGCGGATGCGGATTGGAAAAACCGTCATCCAATGTTATCTTTTATATATTTGTATGTAAATTTGAATTTAAATTTAAATTAACGCGTCGGATTACAGCGGCATCGAATCGCGTGTCCGACTACAACCAAAAAAGACAAGTATGTTTAGTTTTTACGTGCCTGAATCCAAACAAAGTCGGTCCGGTAATTCGTGCATTTCTGTCTCGTCGGGCCAGCAATCCAAGCTGCCTATTCCCCTATCAAGGTGGTGTAGTCACTGTCGCGTTGGCACATTCTGCATCTGAGTCTGCCTTCGCCGCGTCCTCGTCGTCCGCCGTCCGCTGCCGCCAATTGATCTTTCAGACAAATTGCACAATGATTCTTGCGTCACCATTCAAAGAGTCCACATTCAAGGTCAACATCTTGGCCTCCTCCGCATTGGCGGCTATCTTCGTCTTCTATTCCTCGAGGGCGACCTTTCTCTCTTCGATCATGGTGCTACTATCTTCGAGCCTCAGCTTCTTGTCTATCGCCTCCATCAACAGTTTCAACCTCTTTGTGATGAGGACATCGATACCATTGTTACAACTGTTATACCTACTCGACCAATTACTAGAGCTCGCGCACGCCAATTGATGTACCAGGTACTTTCATTTCTTGGAAGTCTTTCTAATGTTCATGAACATATGATGCTGCCTAAATTAGATACTTTTGTTTTGCTTATGAATGAAGGACCTAGCATGGACAAGGAGGATGACCATTGGACCGGGATCAAGCATGGAGGAAAAGGTGCGCCCGCGGGAAAGAACAAAGGAGCTTTCAGTGGTGATTTTTGGACTCTGAAGCCACCATAAGGAAATCATGAAGCCTTGGACGAAATATACAAGATGTCACTTCATAAATTTCGTCCATGGGCTATTATAGGTGTTGCGTCACTTTATTTTTGGGCCAGGCCCATGTAATTTCGAAATACTACCATGTAGGCTGTTTTTAGAGTCCATATGTGTGGGGAAACCGAGTTTAGGCTAGTTTTCGGACCCCCTCCTCCAAGACTTACAAGGATATCAAATCATGCATATAAGAAATCAACAAAGACTCAAATATATATCATAGATAATCTGATCACAAGTCCACAATTCATCGGATCTCGACAAACACACCGCCAAAGAAGATTACATCAGATAGATCTCCATGAAGATCATGGAGAACTTTGTATTGAAGATCCAAGAGAGAGAAGAAACCATCTAGCTACTAACTACGGACCAGTAGGTCTGAAGTGAACTACTCACGAGTCGTTGGAGGGGCGATGATGATGATGAAGAAGCCCTCCACCTCCAAAGTCCCCTCCGGCAGGGTGCCGGGAAGGGTCTCCAGATGAGATCTCGCGGAAACGGAAGCTTGTGGCGGCGAAAAAGTATTTTCGAGGCTCCCCTTATTTTTTGCGGAATATTTGGGAATATATAGGCGCAAGACCTAGGTCAGGGGGCGGCCAGGGAGGCCACAAGCCTGCCCACAGCCTCTCCCCCCTGGTGGCGGAGTGGGGGCTTGTGGGCTCCCTGGAGCCCACCTGGCTTGGTCCAAAAGCCCCCTGATCTTCGTCCGTTCGGAAAAAAATCATTTCGGGGTTTTTCTTCCGTTTGGACTCCGTTCCAAAATCAGATCTGAAAAGAGTCAAAAACACGGAAAAAACAGGAACTGGCACTTGGCACTGAATTAATAAGTTAGTCCCAAAAAAGATATAAGAGGTACATAAAACAACCAAAGAAAATAAGATAACAGCGTGAAACCATCAAAAATTATAGATACGTTTGAGACGTATCACGCGACCAGACCGACAACCAGCGCCACCACCATGAGTTGCCCCACCGCAAAGATCAGGAGCGGAGCCAGCTAGAGCCAACGCCCCAGCTCGGGCCACCACGTACTCACCAGGGCCACAACAACCGTGGAGCATGCACGGGAGCCCGCCGTCGCCGTCCCGCCCTGTCACGAGCGCGCCGCCACCCGCTGAGAAGACCGCCCACGCCGTTCCGTTCGGTAGTGGGGAGAAGAAGTCCCGTCACTGCCGATGCCAGCTGGGCTTTGCCCGGCGGCGGCGAGGAGGATAGGAGGAAGGTGGGTGCGGGGGTGGCGGCGCTAGGATTCCCCCTCGGTCTCCACGGGAGCGACGCGAGGGGGGTAGATATGCACCACTGGAAACAAGACAACACAAGGTGACAGTGCAAGATGCTTGTTTGCAGGCTAAAGGTACAGGTGGTCGCCCTTCTAGACAACATAATGTTTGATTGTTACTAATGTCAAAATCCAACTTACTGTTTTTTATTACAGTGTGATCAGCCACTATCAGACTTGGGTGGTATACTCTGGCTGCCAAACTGTGCTCTACCAACCTACCGGTGAAAAGGCGAGGCTCACCAAGGATGCTTTATTATGAAATAAACGAAGCCCTTCTTAATTAGTGTGCATATTAGACTGACCAAAAGAGGTATCCATGAACACTAACGATCTGTTCTTACATTCTAATTTCAGTTGCTTCGGATTTTTATCTTCTAGCACCATAATTTGTTGGGACCTATGAGTCTTGATTTTAATTATTGCAGGGTAATCAGTTTTATGTCACCTTTATCTTCTCTGAAGTCAGGAGCAAGCAAATTATGGTTCGTACACAATGATTTGACATCCAAGATGTATGTACTAGAGTTTTAAAAGGTCAATAATACCCAATGCATTGCCTTCCATGAAACTACTTGGTCTGTTCTCATGGATGATCTACTAACTCATTTTCATTTGGTGCCTAGGCACTTTTTTCTTCGGCATCAGGTTTTATAATATTTAGTACTATTAGTGCAGCTTAATATGCAAAGCCCGAGCTTTGTTCAAGTTGCCAAGCAAATGTCTGCTAATTCTCACAAGAAACTTATGTTCCCCTTGTTTTCAAATACATGTACAAAATAGAGTTTTCACTTCGAAAACATCAAAACCTTTTATAGCTGCAAGTAAATATTTTCTTCAGACGTACAGTAATGCTTCATTTTTAATTTATAAGAGAAATAACAGAACCTTTATCGTATAGCTTTACTTTAAGCAGAAAATACTGCTTGAATTAATCCATTGAAACCGAATGAAAATTAGGCTACAACTACTTGTTATCGAATCAATAAACAAGATCAACTAGGTAGATTTGGATAGCTAGGTTTCAGAGATTGAATCAATCACTTTTGTGTAGTGTTCTTTTAGTATAAGGGTGCAGAGTATTCTTTTGCCCGGTGCAACGCACGGGCATTTGTACTAGTCTAATATAACATATCATATGTAGTTCTGATCTTTAGTCTCATATTCGAATTCAAGACTACCAAATATCATTAAAATGATATATTGCAACAAATTCCCATGTGTCCCTGCCGCAACATGCGAGATATTATATAGTTTAGGAGATACTAATTCTCACTTAAGACTAAGTGTTGTCGAAAGAAGCTAGTCTTAAATTTTGTTCCCTTTTTCAAAACATATTTGACTATTTTCTACATTGATTAAAATATCATATCTTATATTTCATAAATGAAGATTATAATTATGAGGAACTTCTTTGTAAGCTTGACGTGTGTTGTCATCAGAAACTAGTCCTAAATATTTGTTCCCTTTATCAAAAATACATTTGACTATGTTTAACGATGAAGAGAAGATCGTATCGTATACTTCATAAATAATGACATGCACGTGTGTACGCGTGTGTGCGCATCATGTGTTTTTGGCATAAAGGGGCATGGTCCATAACCTAGAATTTTTTGTCTCCGGGTAATTGGGGAAACGCTGGAGGCTCCAAAGGTATATCACCCAACTCTAGGAGGTAGCTCTATCCGAAAGGAAAATGACCAAAACAGTCCAAGGAGCTCTTCTTCAGTTTTGTCGTGTACAATCTCCGGGCGTGATAGCTTTTTCATGTGCCGCTTCTTCAACAAGCATGGCGAATTTTGGCCACCGAGGTGCCCTTGGCTGGGACAGGACGTGTTACCATAGCAATGGTGATGGTGGAAAGGTTGAATGATGGTGAGGCCGCCCTCAATGGTTTGGTGCTGAATGTATACGCTCTCACAGTGAGAGGTAATACGTCAAGGCACCAGTTGTGCGTGTCCAAGTTGCAAGCGGCACTGAAATTTTGGTGATTGGTTGAAGTGTTCCCATCATCATAGAGGTCATGTGGTTGTTTATTAATATGGAGCATTAGCCTAGGCTAGCTTGCATAGTTTGAGACTTTGAGTCTGTTACAATCTTTATCAACAAACCTTTGGCCTTCTTGGAATGCAATTTGGTCTCATCTCTAACCAGTAACCAATCGTGTACATCTACAAGTAAAAGAATTCCGAGATTGTTAAAATAACCTCTCTTGGTCACAACTTGGATAATTTGAGATTGCTCTTGAACTCTTTTTAGATTCTTATGGTAAGGCTATTGTAAAGCCATTTGCAACATGACGTTAGAAGGAATGAACCAAATGTCAAGAAGGTTCTTAGCAACCCTTTCTCTCACTAAGTAATAGTCAATGCTAATATACTTGGTGCGAGAATGAAACACAAGATTTGCAACATGACACCAAATTATGAGTCACCCACAAGCCCTTTAAGGGCCTCTTTGATTCAAAGAATTTTGATACGATTTGTGGGTGATTTGAACCCTTAGGAGTTTACTCTACATTGCTCATTCAATTCATTGGAATCGTATAGGAAATTTTCCCAAGGAATCCACATTTGTAGGAATTCTGAGATAATGAAGTTTGATTGGTTCGACCTGGTGATGTGCTACAACACAGAAGGCAGGAACATGGTGCATCAAATGCTTTGATCTCATGATGATCATCGATGTATCTTTGCCGGCACCTTAATTTACTATTGATTCCTTCCATCCTTGGGCGGTCTTTCTTTGAGTGTGCACATGCGAAGTAGACATGCCTGGCTGGCTGTTGTAGCTGCACTATCAAGCTGGGAATAAATGTGTATTTTTCGGATAATAGAAGGTTCAAATACTTTTCTCGACAAAAATAATATATTAATATCACGGAGATAGAAGGTTTAAAATATGTCTAGTCCCTGTCAGTAGTTTATTTTGTCATTGTGTAAAAGTGTTAATATGTTATCGTGTTCATGTGTTGATGCATGGTTGAATTATGCCATGTCACCCTTGTGTAAATGTACACGATGGAACAAGTGTGAACCTGCTGCAGCTTGCTGTATGTCAGTTCACTGTGTAGATGGCAGCTAACATTCGGTGAATTTGTATGCTCATTTCAGCGCAAAAAGAAAGCATCGGTTGCCTAAAACCTGTGTGTACTCCTTGTGGAAAATATGAGATGGCTGAATATTATGTTTTGTAGTCGTATTGATCGGGTATATATAGAATACATGAAGGGTATAGACTTGGAGTATAAGACAAGTTATATATGGTTTAAACCTATTCGATATCTACTCTTTGTTTATATCTTTAAACTCATATTATATTCTAACATCTCTCCTCAGTTGTAGCGGCAGTGAATCGGGCGATTATGACTGAATTTGAAGTCTTGTGCGGACGCGGCTGTCCTGCCTCCATGCTCACCTGAGCACGCGTGAACAATAAAATCGAAAAAAATTGAAAAACATTTCAAAAAAATCTGATTTTTTTTGTCAGAAACTTTGATATTTTTCCTACATGCGTGCAAAGTTTCATCACTAGATGACATTCTTAGAAAATGTGGCAGAAAAAACAAAAACAATGTTCCAAAAGGTCAGTTTTTTGCAGCGTTTTGGAGCATCGATTTTGTTTTTTTTGCTGCGTTTTCCACGAAAGTCATATGGTGATGAAAATTTGCGTGCATGTGAGAAAAACGTTAATGTTTGTCACAAAAAATTCAGATTTTTTTGAAATGCTTTAATATTATTTTTGATTTTACTGTTCACGCGTGCTTAGGTGAGCACGCGGGCAGAAGAGGACTTTCGGTCTTGTGCTTTCGTCGTTCTCTTCGTTGTGCGGCTTGTGCCATCATCAACTGTGTCTCTAATGGGGCGACACATAGGACGGTGACTGCGTCCCCTTCTGGTGCCTTCCTGCCTTCTCCTCTATTCCCTCCCGCAATCATAGCGGGAGTGGCGAGGACGCTAGTTACGACGCAAGCGCTGTTGACTGGAGTTGTTGCCGATGAGTGGTTGTAGACATATCCATTAATGTCAATGTTGAGGTAGCCAATCATGATGATGTAGTCGTGGTCGATGGTGTGCTCCTGGCCATGCATGCAGTTCCTGGATCGCTTGCTGCATGTGCTCCGTCTCGTGGCTAAAAGGATGGATCTGTTGGCGGAACTAGAGAATTTCGAAAATTGAAAAATTATGAAATTCGATGCAATATCTAAACTATGGAACCAATCTGATCTTTGATTTATTGGGTGCCACGCCCCTGGGAGAGGAGATTAATATGAAAAATACAGGATGGCTGAATATTATGTTTTGTTGTTGTATTGATCTGATCCTCATATGGGATATAAATATATATATAGAATACATGGGGGCGCTAAAGACTTGAAGTACATGACAAGTTATACATGGTTTAAACCTATTTGATATCTATTCCTTATCTCTATCTTTAAACTCATATTATATTCTAACACTCCTCTGTTGATGCTGAACCGCTGCTCTGTTTTCTCCCCTGACCGAGCAGTTCGTTCGTGCGTGTACGTGTCTTTTGTGTGGCCGCCGGCGAGGAAACTATTCATCAGGACAACGGCAGCAGTGTCCCACTATTACATAAAGATCCATCCCACATGCTTGAAAATGAAGATGTGCACGGTATTGTTGATGAGCAATTGAGGATGGTATATCACGCACAGTTTGCGCTTTTCTTGCGCCCTGTATTTTTTCCCTCTTGTTTCGCACTGGTCCAATGGAGTTAGCTAGGTTTTTTTTTCTAGTGCAGCACTCCTCCTCTTCCGTGATTTGATGTTGTAAGCTGAATAAGAGGCGAAAGAATAGACAGAAAAGCTGTGTAAGTTTGGCAGCGCAAAAACAACCTCTCTGAACTTTGTCTTCCACCTGACGTGTGTATGTGTGTTGAGCGACAGAAAAAGACAACGATGCCACCGTGTCCTTTGAATTGATTTCAGATATCCATTAATTAGTCTCAGTTCGATGGACTAATTAGTCTCGGGTGGGCGTCCGAGATATCGATGGCACGGCTTGTATCCATTAATTAGTCTCAGTTCGTGTATCATGTCAGATGTGTCGTGTTTAGTTAGTCTGAACAATGGAGTCCATATGTCAACCCTCTCATCATCCCATGTTTGCTCTTTTCTGCTATTGTTTTTGACAAACACAGCAGGTGCTCTGTTTTGTCCTTAATAAGGGACGAGTCACAAACAAAATAGGGTAATCCGGACTAAAGCTGTTAAATGGGGCAATTAGCGTGAAAATGTCTAAACAGGGATATATATAATGCATCCATGATCGAAGCTGCTTGTGACCGATGTGCATAATAACGAATAAAACAAGAGCGCATTTTGTTTCTCTTTCGGACATGGAAGAGCACATGCATCAACCTCATTATCCAGGTCGTAATCTATCAATGTGTGCAGCCGAGCATTTTTTCGTTCGGTGTGGTCCCTTTGGACCTAATTTTCCTCCACAGCAGCCTCTTCTCTACCTCCCTGCTGTTTGTTGCTCGTCATGACCCGTCTCCACATCTTTTTCGCCTACTCCGTGTTTGAAATCGATCCGGTTTCTCATGCGCTGTGGATGAAGAAGAACACGAAGTTGTTTCTCATGCGATCTGGATGAAGAAGAACACAAAGTTGTTTCTCATGTTTCCAGTTAAGTTCAGTTAAGGCCCTGAACCAAAACATTGGCCAAACACACATGCATAGAGGAGGATTTGCTTATGTAAAGTTCAGTTTAGTTGAGTTTAGGCCATCTTTCAGGAAATGCATGCAATTATTTCACAACAAGCAAATGTGTGTACACTTGTACTGCACAGTTACTTGCCTGTCATCTTAATTTCTCACATTATCGCGAAACAGAAGGACCATATCCCAATGATGAAGCGCATTAGATAAGAAAACTGCAGGCACCTCACATACAGGGACGGAGCTGCATCTGCATCTACCCTGTTGCACCCTTGCTAGTTTAGCCTGATGCACTTATACACATGCATGATCCAAGTGCTAAACTACCTGTAAAAAGCTGCTTGACCCTGTTGCCCATGCAACAGTGTAGCTCCATGCAGCTCCGCCCCTGCTCACATATGCTGTATTTGCTAATATAGTATCTCTATCTGAACGGTCTAGAAAGCAATTCTCTAGCTAGGGATGCTGGGAGTATACAGGATGGGCAACCAGAATAAAGATATATGTTTGACTACTAAATACGTACCAGCATGGAGGCAGATCCATGCTCACAGTTCCTCCTTCCAAAAAAAAAAAAAAAAAAAGAACCATCCTCGCAGAGAATGATGAATTGTTCGATCTCGGAAATGCAGTGATGATGAACCTTTGGAGTTGCAGCCTAATTGGAATTGTTCCCTGAGCTGAAAAAGACAGACGAACGATCATGTGAGGCAATGAGAGAGATATATACATTTTGTGCATTAAAAGTACATGCTCTTTCATGGGAGAAAAAGTTTGTACCTCGATTCCGGCAACGCATTATAAGCTGAAAGATAGAGTAGGGCGGTTGGGATGTGCGTTGGCTGCTTCCCGAATGGCGGCCTTTTCAGCCTCAACTCTACTGCTACCCCCGCATACGTCACAACTGATTTTTACGAGGCTGGGGAGATTTTCGATTCCGAGATCAAAAGCACCGCTAGTACCGAGAGTCTCAGTTTCATCTGCGTGAAATTCTATATTGAGGTAATCTACCTTGGGCATGGCTCCAGCCGCAAACGTCAGATTCATCACAGCATACTGGCTATCATAATTAAATATCCTCAAGCACGGGAATCCAACTTCACCACAGACTATGACCCTTGTAACTTTAGGCTCTTCCGTTGAAGGAGTATTTATAGTTTCACTTTCCTCAATATTCAGAGCCAGATAATGCAGAACAGGTAAGCCTCCAAGGATATAGAAATCTTTCTGCTCAGCTCGGACCAATTCAAGGCGTAACTTTTGGAGGTTAACAAGGGAGCCCACCCACTTTGGAACATGGGGAATAATTGAACGCCAGACCGCAAGCTTCCGGAGGCTAAGTGGCATAGGGCACAGAGATTCCCCTACTAATTCGGGGCCATCCCAAACAGTTAGAGAGAGAAGGTTTCCTAGGCTTTTAAGGGAAGCGACAATAATAGTTTTCTTGGACTCATTTTCAGCGTCCGCTCCGTCAGCAGAACTATAATCCTCAAAATCAAGGGCCAATGCCTTCAGACTCTGCAGCTGCTCAAGTTCTTGCAGGAAATTAAATGACTGGTTATAGACAGTGACAGCATTCAATTTCTCCAGTGCTTGCAGCTTGCAAATTCCACCAGGAAGTGTAGCATTGAGATTGATTAATAGGTGGACCAATCTTTTGAGATTGACAATAGATGCTGGTAACTCACAAACAGATGTGCCGTCTAAATTCAGTATCTCTAAGCACCATAGGCGTCCGATTTGTTCTGGGAGCTTGCTTACTTTCGTCACTCTTTGGAGGCTCAGGTATCTCAGCTGAAACAATCTTTCTATATTTTCAAGATGACGATTCTCCAGCTGTCTGCAACCTTCAAAGTCCAGAAAACGCAAATGCCTGAACTTATCCATAGAAGGGATTTGTACTGTTTCCCCGAACACATCAAGTGATCGGACATGAGACAACACCAAGCCTCTTGGCACTATCAATTCTTTTTGCTTGCTGGCTTGCAGGGAGAGCCGGCGAACTTTGCTTTGTGTCCCAACGGTCAAACTAGGAACACCTACCAAAGTAACAAAGTTTTCTTCGATGGATTTGGATATGATGAAATCAAGAATTGTGTCATGAAGTCGACAACTCTTGACCCTATCAAATTTATCTGTCTCCCCAGGTTGGATCAAACTCCTATTAATGAGCTCATTAAAACACCTTTCACCAAACTCATATGTTTTACTATATCCGGCTTCTGTATGAATTAATCTTTCAGCAATCCACCTATTTATCAAAACTTTCTTCTGAATAATAGAATCTTCAGGGAATATACTGAAACATAACAGACAAGATCTTAGATGAGCAGGCAATTCAAAGTAACTAAGTGACAGTATCTTCATCATTCCTTCAATGCTATGATTTCTTTGAAGTGCTCGACCAATCGAATCTTCAACTTGTTTCCAACAACCCTCTGCTTTTTCAATATTATCCAGCAAACCAGATATAGCAATTATTGCCAAAGGCAACCCAGCACATTTTTGCAAAATATGCTCAGAAACTTCTTTAAGGTATGATGGGCAATTTTCTTGGGAGTTGAATAATCTTGTGTAAAATAACTGCCTAGAGTGCACCATACCAAGAGGACTTATGCAATACATCTCTCCACTAAATGGTCTTGAACGACAGGATTCAGCAACATCATTTATACGAGTAGTGGTGATTATGATACTGCCAGAACTTGTCACAGGAAATGCAAGCTTAAGAGCATGCCATGTATCGATGTCCCATATATCATCAAGAACAACAAAATACCTGCACAAGGATACATTGTTGATATCAGTGTGGTAATGATATAAACAGTGTCAAATAAGATGGACAAATACATAAAACAATAAACATGTTCATGGTGGCAGCATACCAACTATATGTGTGTGTGTGTGTATGTGTGTGTGTGTGTCTATATATATATATATTGGAAAAGGAGGTTAAACCCCCCGGCCTCTGCATCAATCGATGCATACGGTCATCTTTATTAATTATTCAACATAGATCTAACAAGAACATACATTAAACCATCCGAAACCACCACTCACACATATAAAACTCGATAATGTGGAGTGCTCTCACTCCCCATATATAAAACCGGAGCCGTCACCGATCCATCCACATAATGTATCGGAACCCATAGCCGGTGCAGCAGACCTAAAGAGTACACCACATGCACACATTTTAGACGCCGCCATGATCATCGGACCGCTGACCCATCTTCAGGAGAGAGATCTGTATCATCCTTGTCAGTCCGTCCATCCGTCGAGGCCACCACGGCGCCCAATGACGCCACCGCCCCACGCTCGTCAGTCCAAACGCGAAGATTCTGGAAGATCTGTTGTGCGTAGTACCTGCCGACCAGGCATGACACAGCGTAACACCTGTCGGTCAGGCATGACTTGACATCTCCACCGAAAGCTCCGTGCAAGATGAAGCCGCTCCACCTCCTGCCTCTGTCTTCCAGCTCTGCTCCACGGACGATGCTCACAAGAAAGAAAACGACACCGCAGTACCGTCATCGTCCGATCTAGAAGACCAGATCCTAGGGTTTCCCCCGGAGCAGCACGAGCAATAGTTACACGAGATGCCTTCATCAAGGTAACGACACAGAACGCCGCCATCGTCTCGGTTTTCACTGGCAACTATGTCTTCCCGACTCATAGCCGAAACTAGATGGCGGATCTCGAGATCTGACCATCCAGCCTCAGACCGACCACCTTCGACGGAGGAGATGACCACCACCGTCGGCGCACGCTTCAGCTACAGAGGACCTTAGCAGGGAGGGCGGGTCACCACCCCATCCCAACTCGCCGAACGAGCTGCCAGATCCGCAACCCATCAGCCGAACCACCAGCCGGCACCACCACGGCACCAAGCAGGAGGAACGCAGCAAGGGCCCCTCCAGGATGTGCAGCAGGGAGCCAAGCCTCCCTCCATCCCAGCACCACTGTCCGCGTCGGCCGCAACGTTAGAGGGTCCAGATTGGGTCCCCACGGGCGCCACAACCATGACCGCTCGCCCTCAGCGGCGTGCCCACCGCCGCGACCAGATCATGCGCCACACGTCGGAGACCTCCTCCACCGCGAGCTAGGACGCCGCCCTAGAGCCAAGCGCCGGTCAGCCGCCAACCACACGCCGTATCCCCATCCCACGAACGAGTGGCAGCCAGAGAGCGCACCGTCGCCGCCGGCTTCCGCGCAGGCTATGCCTGCCGGAGGCCACCGGTGACGGCGAGGGGGAGAAGGAGGCGGAAGGGGAGAGGCTGTGGGGCTGGAGCCGCCGCCCGTGTCGCTCCGGGGAGGGAGCGGCGCGGGGGGCAGATGCGATCTGATCTGACCATATGTATGTATACCCCTAATTAAATAAGAAAGTTGACACAAGTGTTAAACTTGCATATGTTGTTGACTCAATCTTGTGCCTATATTGGTATATGCTAATTAGTTTGACAGATTATGAAGAGTTGGGCGATACACACAGGTTAAACATGAGTCATTACCATGGAAAAGAGCAAAGTGTGACCAAACAAGAGGTTGACAAAAACAATATGTTGTTGATCAGGTGGTCATGAAAATAAATAAGTAAATAAATAAGGAGTCTAGCTAGGTGTGGATCCAAATATCCTGTGATTTAAAATCAAGAAAGAGTACATACTATTTTATGGAAAGGTTCATTTCTACTCAAGAACTATAGTTTTGTTCCTTAGATTCCCACTAAAGATTTATCGGACCACTCAACTCCAAACTAATTTTTCTTATGTTTGAGTGACTACATTGTGATGACGCGCACAATCACACGAGGTCGGGACAGCGGCCGAGGCCTTCTGAAGATTGAGCTAGCGGGGCACTGAAGGAGAAGGGTGGAAGAGACATATGGTAATGTGCATGGCGTGGCCCGTCCAAAACTGAGAATGAGATAACCCACTCCAAAAAATGGTTTGCGCTAACAGACTTAGCAAAAGAAGTGAGCCGATAAAATGGTTAAAGGCAATTGCAATGAACATTGCAGGGAACCCTATGATGCTTCTGGGGTCCATCTGGTGGCTTCGGAGCCCCCCCCCCCCCAAAACCCAACCCAACCTATAAAAAGCTTCTCTGACGCACATCCTTCACAAGCCATTGCTGGAGGAGGCCTAAGGAAAAAGCCCCAGGGTAGACGAGAACAGGGAGCCCCCCTAGATCCATGCATGTTGGGCGTGTTGCCCAATAAGCTAGCTCTGGTTTTCACGACAACTCTTTTTTCAGTTTCAATTTTTTTGAAAAGGAGGAACAAAGCCCCCGGCTTCTGCATCAATCGATGCGTGCATCCGTATTATTAATAAAATCCAAGAGTAGAGTCACAGGTTTGAAAAGAGCTCACAATCTGAGCATAAACACAAATCTGGAAGTAAATAAAGACTGTCACAGCCGACGAAACCAGCAATAGGCTACGATGACTATACACCTAGCCTATTAATAGCTCGCCATCCAAATCGGTCGAAGATAACCCGTGTGACCGTCTGCCACCGGTTGCACCCAATACTTCTTTCGTTAGGTTAGTTAGTTGTTTCCCGCAAGACACGTTCAGTGGGATCCATGGAAAATTTATAGGAGTTGTGGACTGCGTGCTCGATCGTGAGAGGAGCACCGGGATTGCGGCATGAAGTGTCTCTGTTAAGCAATAAAAGGGGGAAAGTAAATAGAAAACAACAAGTCTTACGCTTCGTAAAATTCCTCTCTCCTGAAAGCTGATTCATAGTGTTGAGAAGCGACAAGTGGCATCACAACCATGTGAAGGACACCTGCAGCCCCGGGTGCACGCTGTCTCGCAATGTGTGTTCGACGAGAAACCAAGCTAGGACTGGAGGCACGAGACAGCGGGCACGGGCGGTACTTTTACCGTTGATTTCTCGACATAGGGTGGCTCGATGGAAGATGGTGCCATGGCAGCAAAGTCAGCACCAACGGCGCAATGCGAAACCATTGACCTGGAACCCATCTTCGTTGCGAGGGCAGCTGATTTGCCCGCGGGTGGTGCGCCACCTACTTCTGCAGTATGGTTGGACGTACAATTCGCCACCCCGCCGCCCTACGTCCGGACCATGTTCGACGACGCTGACGACCCCGACGCCGTTCACCGCTACCGCCGCGTGGATGATGTGCTCGAGCACAACGCGGCTAACTCCAGCAGAACAGAGCAGCTGCTCCTGCTGCCTGAAAGAGAACCGACGACCTTTGTAGAGGCCGAGGCACATGCGGCATTGCGAGCGATGATGGAGGAAATGGCATGCACCAAGTCTAACTGGACTTGATCTGTCTTCAATCTGCCCAGATGTCATCGACCCATTGGACTGAAGTCGGTCTTCAAGGAAAAGTGGAACGACAACCGGCCTCCTCGTGTTCCCAAATGTGTGACACACACGTGAAAGCTAGGCCCTTGCTCTCCCGGTAGGTGTTGGATGTGTTCTTAGCTCTCTGGTTCGCCCCTCCACCCATGACCGAGGCGCCACCCAACACATCGACTCTGACACTCAACGCCCACTTGCATCGTGGACCCTGGGTGCGCTTGTAGAGGTAGAGCCCTCTCTTTGAATTAGACAATAGTGTGATGTAAGCGGATAATAAGCTCCCTATTATACTTGCTCTAAGGTTATGTCATATGCATGATGATGGAAGTAGCTATGTCTTAATAATCTTTTAATACCATAGGTAAACAGAAGGACATGAATCACAGACGAAGATCTTAAGATTTGTGGTTTTTGGTCCTCTCTCTATTTTTTCACTCCGCATCAACATGCACTTGACTACAAATATTTGACCATTAATCCATTACTTTTTTTAGGTACTTAAACATTCCTTTTTGTACCAATTCAAAAAAATGGACATAAAACTATAAGGAAATAAATTTTAATTATACAATAATGCAAGATGATTTCGATGTAAAATATGAAAGCGGATTATAAGCTGCCTATTATACTTACTCTAAGGCTATGTCATATGCAGGATGATGGAAGTAGCTATGTCTTAATGATCTTTTAATACAATAGGTAAGCAGAAGGATATGAATCACAAACGAAGTTCGTATGGTATGTGGTTTTTGGTCCTCTCTTTTTTTTATTTACTTGGCATCAACATGCACTTGACTACAAATATTTGACTATTACTTTTTTTAGGTACTCCAGCATTACTTTTTGTACCAACTCAAATAAAATGGACATAAACCTATAAGGAAATAAATATTTATTATACAATAATGCAAGATGATTTCGATGTGAAATATCTAAATAAATTTATTAAGTATATACTTGGGGGTGAGAAGTCAAATTAGAAACTGTACCTTTTGTCTGCCAGGAAATCAGAGATCTGGATGATGAGCTGTTGTATACTCCCTGCTTCAGTGTTGGCATAAAGTTGGCCACTAACTGCACTAAGAATAGTTCGTAGGATATTCATCATGTCTGGATTCCTTGACACAGATAAGAAGGCCTGACAGTCAAATTTTCCTTTGAGGTCTTGATACACTTGATTTGCAAGAGTTGTTTTGCCCAACCCACCGGCTCCCACAATAGAGACCAGTTTCACTTGCTCTTGTGTTGACACACCTTCAGTCAACAGTTTAATTACCTCAGCCTTGGGTTCATCAATTCCAACAAGCTCAGAGGCATGCTGAAAGATAGCAAGAGCTCTAGGGTCAACGGTTGTATTCTTGGCCTTGGAGAAGGCCTCACGAGCCTTGTACCTTGCATTCCTCGCAGCCACCTCGATGGTCTGCTTCTTTAGATCTGCAATCTCGTTGCCGATCCGGCGACGAGCTTTCATCTTTCCCAACTTCCCCAATGAGCTCTTCAACTTCTCCAAAAATCCATCTGGCTTCGTATCTCCGTTGTCAACACTTTTCATGAAGTCGTCAATAGAGTCCTCCATATCATATGAGAGCTCCCGAACCTCATTCATCCACACCTTATCCTGAACTTCAGGGTCCTCCTCTTCCGACATCTTCAGAAGAAAAGCTTCCATTGCGGCAAGTTCACGGGTGAGCGACTCGATATCGCCACGCACACCCTTGAACCGCTTGTACTCGTCGCCAGCCAAAGCGCCCAGCTTTGCCAGGACGGGTTTCAAGGCTCCCGTCACTGCACTCACCAGAGCCACCTCCATGGTTTCAAATGGTAAGCTTGTGTGTATGAAAGCGGAAACAATGTAAGCTGAGTGATGCTGCACTCTCACGGCCTTATAGCAAAGCTAACTAGCATAGTTACATCGGCCAGCTGTAATTAAGCAGTTAATTTTGGGTCAAGTTGCTCTACTTGCAGAGTTAAAGACAACTTTCTCTTACCCCGAGATTGTAAACTAAGCTAAGATGCTCACTGCTACTCCAGATCTTTTCAAACGCACGCCCCCTCCACGTTGTTCACCACAAAAGATTCGTCTGCTCAATGCTCATTCAGTAAAATAAACGCCAACATGAGATTGAGATGCCAACTCATGCTAGCTAGCTACTCCTTCCGTTTTAAAATATAAGACCTTTTATTTTTTTTACTGTAAACTATATACAGTTGTATATCGACATATTTTAAAGTATAGATTTATTCATTTTGCTTGGTATGTAGTCCATAGTGAAAGGATTTATATTTAGGAACGGAGGGAGTAGGGTTTAGTTGGTACCCTCGTTAACTTTTTGTTTAGTTAACCTTACCATACTGTTATTACCATACTGCTGGAGCTATTAGTAACAGGAGGCGTTGCCCCTGGATTAGTAAACAGGAGGCTAGCAGCTCGATTGTAACACCCCTATTTGAGTTATGAAAGCTCTGTGATTCAAAAAGGAAGTGCGTTAAACCAGCGCACTTGCACAAAACTACTCCCTTCGTCTGAAATTACTTGACACAAAAATGAATAGAAATGTATGTATCTAGAACTAAAATAAATCAAGATACATCTATTCTTCAAAAAAGTATGAGGGAGTAGTTTTTACCTACCCGTGAGACATGCTCTTATTTTCAATAGTTAGCACACTAATATGTGACTTGGAAAGCCCAACACTTTTATATATTCTATAGTTAGTACACTAATCGGTGACCTGAAAGACGCAGCCCACATGCTTAACCGGAAAAGGCGTGGCGCTTAGTTTTGTTATACTCACTACTTTCGGTGCTGTCCATATCAATGAGAAAACTAGTACACGACAATAGCACAACACATGCTTCCGTGATAAATAAAGTCCCTGTTTGGATACTTTAACTCGGTTAGAGTTTAGAGTTAGATTTTAAAACTAACCCTGAACTAACTCTAACTAAATAGATGTTTGGATGACAAGGCTAGATTGTCAATAAATGCATTTTTCCAATCGTTTGACTCCTTTAACCAGGATTTGATATGGTGGAGGTAGAGGAAAAAGTAACTTTTTATGAGTTCACCTAACTCTAACCCAAATAAGCATCTCTTGGATGGTTAGTTCTTTTGGATGGGTTAGATGAATCTAACCAACTCTAACCCTCCTGTTTGGATGTTTTGTGGTTAGTTCAGTTCAATCTAACCAACTCTAACTCTAACTCATGAATCCAAATAAGGTCAAAGATAATTAAATTTGATAAAAAATATCATGTTACATCTAATGTTAATCATTGTCGGAATTCCTGTAGAACATTTTGGATCCAGTATTTCCTTCTAGAGTAATAGCAGCTGGCAACAAATTCTATACCTAACCGGGAAAAAAATCTGTCACTATATTAGTGTCCAAGTTGATACAACTAACGGGAGTTATCGGTCTCCAACTTGGGAATGGCACTGTAAACTTTGGTGATTGGTTGAATTGTTCCGACGCCCATAGTGGTCGTGTGGTTTTTTATTAATAGAGAGCATTAGCCTTGGCCAGCTTGCATGGTTTGAATTTTTACAGCCTTGATCAACAACCTTTTGGTCCTATTCAGTATATACTTCGGTTTCATCTCTAACCAATAATCACTCGTGTACATCAAGAAGTACAATTTGTTAGCATGTTATAATTAATAACTTCTTTCGGTTACAACTCGCATGGTCTGAGTTTGTGCTTGAACCCTTTTTACATTCTTATGGTATGGCTTTTATTTCGTGACGCCATTTTTAACATGACCGTACAAGGACTGAACCGAGTGTCAAGAAGGTTCTTAGCAGCTCTTTCTCTCACAAGGTCATAGTCAATGCCAATATACTTGGTGCAAGCATGAAACCTAAGATTTGCTAGGTGGAGCCAATTAGGGGTGTACACGGTCTGGGCGGTCCGGTCTCGGTCCGAGCCATCGATTTGACCGGCCTCCGGCGGTCCGGTCCGGACCGGACCTAGGAGGATGGCCGTCCTATTTTCAAGGACTAGGCCGGCAATGAAGAAGCTCAGGCCGGGCCGAGAGGACCAGCCAAGAGACAAGGGCAGAGCGGGCACTGGAGCTTTGACGGCGGCTGATCATCGGGGATGCAACGCTAGAGGAAGCACATCTCATTGACGAGGTGTCCGGAAGCTTCAGAGGAACCAGTGGGAGCTTGAAGAACCAAGAAGATCACCAGAAGGGCTCATCATAGACGAATTGGGCACGATGGACGATGGCCGCAGATAAAAGGGATGATGGCCGTGCAGCGATGTAGAACCTCTCACGTCAATTTCATTGGTGGAGACGACGTATCCGAGTGGACGCATCCCGTGGACATGGTTTCCAGGGGCAAAGGGTCCAGTGGCCACGCGGACGACGGCCCCATGGCGGTGGTCGTAGATGACTACGGTTTCCTACGCCCATGCCACGCCACCGACACACTCCCGCCACGCCCCCGCTACGTCGGCCGTTCACCCATTGTTCTACGGTTCGCTTGGTCCACTTTTTTGGGTGCATATTTTAGGGACCGGACTGGCATTTTTTTTCATTCGGGCCTGGACCAAGCGGGCCACGAGGTGGACCGACAGATCGTACTGTTTTGTCAACCCTGAGCGCTAATGTTGCCAAACCAAATTAGGAGTCATCCACTAACACGTTAAGGGCCCCTTTTTTCCGGGTGGTTAAGGGCCCCTTTGATTCAAAGAATTTTCATCTGATTTGAATTCTTAGGAGTTTTTTTTCTACATTGGTCGCCTGATTCATAGGATTTCATCATATAGGAATTCTCTCTCCTGAACCTGAATATAATGCATCCATGATCGGAGCTTATGATCGATGTTTATAACAGCTAGAAGGGAGAGAATGAATGGTGAAATTATTGTTTATTGCTTGAGCCTCATGGTCATATATATATATAGGAGTATAATGATCAACTTGGCGTGTATGACAAATCCTAGTCTATTTGATATTTCCTAATAACCAATATACTCAACATCCTTCTGCAGCCACAAAGGTAGCGACGCAGACGGTGAGACTGGAGAAGAATCCGAAGGTAAGCCGACGGTCATCCCCCCACAGTCGTAACGGTCGATGCATCGCAGAAGTTGTGGCTGGAATAGAAACCGACGAGGGTGCTCAAGCAAGGCGGTATCCCTTTGTGCCGATGTCGAGGTAGCTGAGAGCGTATGGTGGTGTAGCCGTGGTCGAGGTAGCCGTGCGAAGAACGCCGTGGTCGATGTCGAGTCGGGGTAGCCGGTGTCGAGTAAGTCGTCGTGGAGCCGCGGGCACAAGGAGGCGCCGAGTTAGTCGTGGGCGAGGTGGTGTCGAAGTACTAGTGCACTAGGAAGAAGACGTAGTTGAGACGCACCGCGATGGGTTTGCCAAGCCCGGGGACGTATCATTGGTGAAGGCATGCATCGGTGTTGCCAGCACCGGGCATGCATAGACGGACTAATGCGATGTTGACGATGCGTCTCTCCGGGCTTTCCAAGCCTGGGAACACACCTGGGACGAACACACACGTTGGTCTTGCCAGCACCGGGCATGCATAAGCTGGTACGCCATGTCAAGGAGGCTAGCAGAGAAGGACTCGACGACACTTCCGGCGCAAATCGGCAGGGGCCGATGATAACTGCGGTAGTCGGAGTAGACGAAGTGGTAGGGGAAGATGACGGTGATAGTAGCGATAAGCTGGTGCTGGACGGAGATGAAGGTGGTGGACAGGCGGTGCGACTCGGGTGAGCGAGCTGCAGTGGCGCCGACAGCTGGTTAGCAGCGCAGCGGCGATGCTCAAAGTAGGCAAGGAAGAACCCAACAACATGACGAAGACCGGCACAGACGGTGGCGTACCCGCACCGAGGGGGACGACGAAACGCATACCATAGGAAGTCAACATGCGGGGACGGCGGAGTGGACCGCGGGGATGATGGAGTGGACTGCGGGCCGCGGTGCTACGGCCCGAAGGGGCGACGCACCGGCAGCACGCGGCCGGGGCGACGGTGGGAAGACCTTGGGCCAGCTGCGCAGGCCGCGTGCCACGACGCTACGGCCAGAAGGGGCGGCGTAGCGGCGGTGCGTGGGTTGGTGCAGCCACGGGGATGGCATGGGCGACGGCGAAAAACATGTGTCGCGGCACTACAACCCGAAGGGGTGGTCTTGCGGAGGAGCGGCTTGGACGTGAGGCGGCATCGCCAACGACGTGCCTGTTGCAGCACGATGGCGGGAGTTTTACGGGCAGAGGTCCCGGTCGGGCCTGATATGCTCCTACTATTGCGTGTGGTCGACTACCATCGTTGACGGTGGAGGTTGAGCCCTCCCGCATGCTGACAGTGTTTCTGTTCCTAGTCCCAACTCCTTTTCGTCGTTGTGCAGGCCTCTCCTTACGGTGCCGTGGTGAGACGTCGTGGGAGCTTCAAGACCGTGTTGGTGCGGGGTGTAGGTCGGTTTAGTGGCAGGCTTCGACGGAATTAAAATACATCTAGTGATGGGGTCATAGTCCTAGGGTAGGGTCATAGGCCTGCCCGACATGTCCTACCCAAAGACTACCCCACACAAGGGACAGGACCTTAAGTATGCCCCGACTGTATTAAGGTACTCCCATCATCCAGTCGGTAACTGGCCCAGAATCATCCAGTCGGAGACTAACATTCGGAGAGCACCGGGCCTACCGACTGGATACATTCGGTGCGTCGTAACCTCTGTGGAGAGAAACTGCTGGACGTTTCCGGGTGCATTTACTAGCATTTAGAGCATACGTTACTTGTAACGTATGCATTCAATCGTCACTACTCCACCCTTGAATCAGAACCGTTGTGGAGGGCAGCGCACTCTATATAAGCCGCCCTCCCCCACTGGTAAAAGGGTTAGCAAATCTTTGTACTCCATATCACACTCGGTAACAAGCTCCGAGAGCATTGAGACGTAGGGTTGTTACCTCCACCGCAGAGGGGCCTGAACTCATACAACCTCGTCGTAGCTAGGACTCTGCCCATCTCATTCGTACCCTACACATCTACTGTCAGGCTTATACCCACGACAGTTGGCGCCCACCGTGGGGCAGGCGTCTAAGCGACTTCCGGCGAGTTTGCGACTACTTCCTTTCGTCATGTCGTCCGGTGGAGGTTCGAGCATGGGTCACCAGATCCTCTTCGGCGCTCTCTCCTTCGTCGTCGACGATTCGGCGTGGCTTCGGGAGGCACCTCTCGACGTCGAGGCGCTTCCCCGTCGCGGGGCCACGCACTTCCGTGCCGGCGCTCGCGGCATTCTTCTTCTCCAACAATCAGCTCCATTGCCGGCTTGCACCTTCGTCACGCGCCGCAACAGGCGATCTCGCAGTCCGCGTCTACAACGTTGGGTGCAGCATGCCCGAGCGCGCCAGTTCGCGTCCTCTCAAGTGGCGGTTCTGGAGTCTGTTGTAGTTGCCCCGCGTCCCCAGTGCTCGGGCTCGGTTCCGACTGAGTTCCCTTCCGAGTACGTGGGCCGCGGACCTGCAGCAGAAGTTCACATGGCCAACACCCATGAAGATCCCCATCAGGCCGGCCGGAACGAGCGCGAAGTCGGTGAAGCATCCGGTGCACGCCGTCCGCCTCGCCGTTCTGCCAGTCGGCACACCCGGCAGAGCAACGTAGAGTTGTTCCGCACACCTCTCCTCAACTTGGCTGCGGCAGCCAAGATCGCCGATTCCCTCCAGCCGACTGATTCAGAGGCAGGAAGAGGAATCGAGCAGATCCGTGCTCTGTTGCACATGGCGCAGCAGCAGAATTCGGCAGTCTCCGAGTCGCACAATTGGATCCACAACAGTTCCGCCCGTGCAAACACGCATCGGTCGGTTCACAGCCCCGGCTCCTATCAGCACCACAGGGGAGGCAGTCGTTCCATGATCTGTGAAGATCGCCGCCGTTCACGCACCCCTCTGCGGGGTGGGCCCTATGGGTCCCGACATCATGATGATCGGCGTTCAGTCGGCGACACTTACGACCCGAGACCCGAGGCAAGAGGGCGAATCACCCAGCGAAGAGTCGACAGGGGTCGAGCCCACCGCGATGGCCACGATCTGGATCGTCCAAGTGGCAGCAGGACCATCGTGTCCTGCCCCGAGTGTTTTAGTCGAGCCATCCGCTCGGCTGACATCCCGCCCAACTTCCGATTGGCTGCGGGAATCGATAAATTTACAGGGGAGTCCAAGCCCAAACATGGCTAGACGATTACCGAGTGGCAGTCCAGATCGGAGGAGGGGACGACTATGTCGCTATGAAGCACCTCCCTCTGATGCTCGACGGCTCGGCGCGAGCTTGGATGAACCAGCTAGCCCCCTCAAGCATTTACAGTTGGGTAGATCTTGCCCGAGTGTTCATCAGGACCTTCGAAGGGACGTGCAAATGCCCTGCAGGCCTTGTGGAGCTTCAACATTGTGTCCAAAAGCCGAATGAGCCCTTGCGCGACTTCATCCAGCGATGGACGACTCTTTATCACACGGTGGAGAGCGTCACCGAGCATCAAGCAGTCTGCGCATTCAAGGCAGGAGTATGGTACAGAGAGTTGTACCTAAAGTTTGGCCGGATAGGCGACATCTCCATGAGCAAGATGATGGAGATAGCTACTCGTTATGCAAATGGCGAGGAAGAAGACCGCATCCGGAGCGGCAAACACAAGACAGTCGACGATACCGACGGAGGTAACACTCGGAAGCAGAAACAGAAGGTTCCGCCCACACCGCAAGCAGAAGCTGCAGCTGTAACCAGTGCCAAGTTCAAGGGCAAAGGGAAAGCGCAGTTTACCCCCAAGAAGAAGCCGTTCAATAATCCCATCCTGGATCAGCCTTGTCCAATACACACGAAGATGGACGAAGAAGGCAATCCCATATACGCGAAGCATACCACTCGGCAGTGTCGTCTCCTGATCCAGGGGTTCAGCGAAGGACAATCGAGTGAGAAGAATCCCGAGCAGGACGAGGAAGACAAGGAGGATCCGTTCCCCCATGTCCATGCAACCCTCATGATTTTTGCTGATGTCGAAAGCAAGAGTCGTCTGAAGTTAGTGAACAGAGAGGTCAACATGGCCGTTCCGACTGCTCCCAAGTTCCTTAGATGGTCTCAGACTGCGATCACCTTTGATCAGTCGGATCATCCAACGCATGTCCCCACTCCAGGAAGACAGGCTCTGGTCGTCGGCCCAGTAGTGGAAGGAGTCCGACTGCGCAAAGTCCTCATGGACGACGGTAGCGGACTGAACATCATGTACGCTGACACCCTCAAGGGAATGGGCATCCCGATGTCCAGACTCAGCGAGAGCAATATGCAGTTCCACAGAGTCGTCCCCGGGCGGAAGGCCAAGTCACTCGGCCAGATCGCGTTGGACGTCACTTTCGGCTCCGACAAAAACTTTCGCAAGGAGAAGCTCACATTCGAGGTGGTGGATTTCCAGAGTGCTTACCATGCAATTCTGGGCCGCCCGGCGTACGTGAGTTTCATGGCACGCCCGTGCTATGTGTACTTGAAGCTGAAGATGTCGGGCCCAAAAGGCGTTATCACCATCACCGGCAACCGCCAGCGAGCCGAGGAGTGTCTGCAAGAAGGATCAAGAATCGCCGACCATCAGATGGCGGTGCTCAAGCTCGACGAATACAAGAAGACAGTCGACCCTGCCGACCTGATGCGCTCGAAGAAACCAGCTTCTGAGTCCGCGTTCCAGTCGGCGGGAGAGACGAAGAAAATCAGCATCCACCCAATGGACGAGTCTGCCGCCCTGACGAACATCTCCACCACCCTCGATCCTAAATAGGAAGCCGAGCTCACCCAATTCCTCCGTGAGAACTGGGACATCTTTGCATGGAAGCCTTCTGACATGCCGGGTGTTCCCAGGGAGTTGGCTGAGCACCGACTGCATGTGGATCCCGTCTCTCGGCCCGTCCGAGAGCGCCTGCGTCGGTCCGCCGCGCACAAGAGGAAGGCAATCAGAGAAGAGGTGGCCAAGCTGCTGGCTGCCAACTTCATTCGTGAGGTTCACCACTCTGAGTGGCTCGCCAATGTCGTCATGGTGCCCAAGAAGGACAAGTCACTCCGAATGTGCATTGACTTCAAGCACCTCAATAAGGTCTGCCCGAAAGACCATTTTCCGCTGCCCCGCATAGATCAAATTGTCGATTCGACTGCGGGATGCGAGCGTTTGTCATTCCTTGATGCCTACTCGGGTTATCATCAGATCCGTCTGTATGGTCCCGATGAGTTGAAAACAGCCTTCATCACCCCGTTTGGGTGCTTCTGCTACATCACTATGCCTTTCGGTTTGAAGAATGCAGGAGCTACCTTTATGCGCATGATCCAAAAATGCCTCCTCGACCAGATCGGTCGCAATGTGGAGGCATATATGGATGATATCGTAGTCAAGTCACGCAAAGGTTCCGACCTGCTGACTGACTTGGCAGAAACATTCGCCAACCTTCGTAGGTACGATATCAAGCTAAACCCAGCCAAATGTTCATTCGGTGTTCCCGGCGGAAAGTTACTCGGTTTCTTTGTTTCCGAACGAGGGATCGATGTTAACCCCGAAAAGATCGGGACCATCGTCCGAATGGATAGGCCGGTCAGAATACACGATGTTCAACGGCTCACAGGTTGCCTAGCGGCTTTGAGCAGGTTTATCAGTCGACTCGGCGAAAAAGCACTTCCTCTGTACCGACTCATGAAGAAGTCAGATACCTTCGAGTGGACAGACAAAGCCCAAGTCGCATTCGACGACCTCAAAGTCCTACTTTCCACCCAGCCGGTTCTTACTGCTCCGCTCAGTAAAGAGCCCCTTCTTCTATATATCGCGGCCACAAATCAAGTCGTTAGTACTGTTCTTACAGTCGAGCAAGAAGAGGAAGGCAAAGCATACAAAGTTCAGCGGCCAGTGTACTACGTCTTCGAAGTCCTGACCCCTTCCAAGCAGAGGTATCCCCATTATCAGAAGCTTATCTATGGGATCTATATGACTGCGAAGAAGGTGGCCCATTATTTCCAAGACCACTCGGTATTTGTCGTTTCTGATGCTCCTTTGTCGGAAATTCTCCACAATCGAGACGCGTCAGGCCGAGTGGCGAAGTGGGCAATGGAGATGTTGTACTGTGACATCAAGTTCGAGGCCAAGAAAGCTATTAAGTCTCAAGCCCTGTCTGACTTTATAGCAGAATGGGTAGAACAACAGCAACCGACCCACATCTACTCGGCTCATTGGACAATGTTCTTCGATGGGTCTAAGATGTTGAATGGATCCGGCGCTGGTGTTGTGATCATATCACCCAAAGGCGACAAGCTCAAATACGTGCTCTAGATACACTTTGATTCCTCCAACAACGAGGCGGAGTATGAAGCTCTCCTCTACGGATTGCGCATGGCCATCTCACTCGACGTCCGTCGCCTGATGGTCTATGGCGATTCGGATTTGGTGGTCAATCAAGTGATGAAAGAGTGGGACGTGAGGAACCCCACCATGACGACATACTCCAATGCAGTCAGGAAGCTGGAGAAGAAGTTTGAGGGTCTAGAACTTCATCATGTTCCAAGACTGAAGAACCAAGCAGCTGACGAGTTGGCAAAACTCGGATCCACTCGGAGACCAGTCCCGAGTGATGTCTGTCTCGAGCACCTCCATCTTCCTTCAGTCAAAGAAGATCCCTTCACGGAAGAACCAGTACAACCCAAGAGAGCAACAGATCCGACCGGAGTCGATGTGCCTGTTGTGGTTGATCTAGTCACAGAGATTCTAGTAGTCATTCCCGATTGGACTGTGCCGATCGTGGCATATATCCTGAGACAGGAACTTCCAGAAGATGAATTCCAAGCCCGGCAAATAGTTCGCAGGTCGAAGGCATTCACTGTCATTGACGGTCAGTTGTTCAAGAGAGTGTTTCAGGCATCCTCCAACGTTGCATTTCCCCAGAGGAAGGACAGTTGATCCTAGAGGATATCCACTCGGGTACCTGCGGCCATCACGCTTCTTCGAGAGCAATCGTCGCCAAGGCGTTCAGAGCTGGATTCTTCCGGCTGCAGGCTAACGAGATGGCCAAAGCTATGGTCGACCGATGTGAAGGCTGTCAGTTCTACTCCAACAAGTCCCACAAGCCAACATCTGCGCTAAAGACAATCCCACTTGTGTGGCCATTTGCAGTTTGGGGATTAGACACAGTCGGACCATTCAAGACAGGCCAAGGAGGCTACACACATGTGTTGGTGGCAGTCGACAAATTTACCAAATGGATAGAAGCCAAGCCCATCAAGAAACTCGATGCCTCAACAGCTGTCAAGTTTGACAGGGACATCATTTCCAGATTCGGGGTGCCTCACAGCATAATCACAGACAATGGGACAAACTTTGACTTGGACAGGTTCAAAGGCTTCTGTGCGAGTCAGGGTATCCGAGTGGATTTTGCTTCCGTAGCACATCCGCAATCCAATGGACAAGCTGAGCGTGCGAATGGACTTATCCTTCAAGGTTTGAAGCCTCGACTCTTGCGAGAGGTAGGACATGCTGCTGGTGCATGGGTCACCGAGTTACCTTCAGTACTTTGGGGCCTCCGCACCACTCCAAACCGATCAACGGGGCGATCGCCGTTCTTCCTCGTCTATGGAGCAGAAGCGGTCCTTCCGAGTGACCTGCTTCACAATGCCCCGCGAGTCGAACTCTTCTCCGAAGCCGAAGCGGAACAAGCAAGGCAAGATGGAGTCGATCTTCTAGAGGAGGAGCGCGAGATGGCACTCACTCGCTCAACAATTTACCAGCAAGATCTGCGACGCTTTCACGCACGTCACGTCAGGAGTCGCACATTTCAAGCTGGTGATTTAGTGCTCCGAGTGGATCAGCAAAGACCCCACAAGTTGGCTCCGGATCATTTCCAAGCTGCTGAACAACGGAGCATACATACTCTACAATATTTAGAGGGAGACAGACGAGTCGGGCGCATGGAATGGAGATCTCCTCAAGCGTTTTTATACGTGATCGTCGACTGAAGCAGTGTAACGAACAAGTTTGAAGAAATAATATATTCAACAGATGCAGTTTTGTGCAGATTCAGAGTTCTCACACACACACACACAAAAACTTAGCTGTGATCCTGAATCGCCTAAGTACTAACTTCCTCCGAGTGTGCACTATACGTCGCACTCGGGGACTTAGCTGTGATCCAGAATCGCCTAAGTATTAACCTTCTCCGAGTGTGCACTACACGTCACACTCGGGGGCTTAGCTGCGATCCTGAATCGCCTAAGTATTAACTTTCTCTGAGTGTGCACTACACGTCACACTCGGGGGCTTAGCTGCGATCCAGCATCGCCTAAGTATTAACTTTCTCCGACTGTGCACTACACGTCACACTCGGGGACTTAGATGTGATCAAGAATCACCTAAGTACTTACCTTCCTCCGAGTGTGCACTATACGTCGCACTCGGAGACTTAGCTGCGGTCCTGGATCGCCTAAGTTCTAACTTCCTCCGAGTGTGCACTATACGTCGCACTCGGGGACTTAGATGTGATCACGAATCACCTAAGTAGTAACAACCTCCGAGTGTGCACTATACGTCACACTCGGGGACTTAGCTGCGGTCCTGAATCGCCTAAGTTCTAACTTCCTCCGAGTGTGCACTATACGTCGCACTCGGGGACTTAGATGTGATCAAGAATCACCTAAGTACCAACCTTCCTCCGAGTGTGCACTATACGTCCCACTCGGAGACTTAGCTGCGATCCTGAATCGCCTAAGTATTAACCTCCTCCGAGTGTGCACTATACGTCGCACTCGGGGACTTAGCTGTGATCACGAATCGCCTAAGTATTAACCTCCTCCGAGTGTGCACTATACGTTGCACTCGGGGACTTAGATGTGATCAAGAATCACCTAAGTACTAACCTTCCTCCGAGTGTGCACTATACGTCCCACTCGGAGACTTAGCTGCGATCCTGAATCGCCTAAGTATTAACCTCCTCCGAGTGTGCACTATACGTCGCACTCGGGGACTTAGCTGTGATCACGAATCGCCTAAGTATTACCATTCTCCGAGTGTGCACTATACGTCGCACTCGGAGACTTTGCTGTGATCAAGAATCACCTAAGTAATAACTTCCTCCCAACGTGAACTATACGTCGCACTCGGCGACTTAGCTGCGATCCTGAATCGCCTAAGTCTTAATCTATTCCGAGTGTGCATTACAAGTCCCACTCGGGGACTTAGACGTGACCAAGAATCACCTAAGTCTTAATCTTCTCCGAGTACGCACTAAGTGTTCCACTCGAAACAAAATTTCAACAAAAGACTAAATGTTTTCATTCCGACAACATAAGTCTAAAAACAATAGCTGACTCACTGCGGATCAAGATTACCCGCACCGATCTAAAAGTATGACGGCCAACAGAAGTGGCCACAGTATCTTACAGGTAAACACTCGGCATACCGAGGATAAAGTTTTATCACGCGTCAGCTGGGCCGGCGTCAGGACTAGAGGGCTCCACAAAAGTGTCCAAGTCGATTCCATCGGCGATGCGGGTGGCAGTCTCAAGGAACGTCTCCATGAAGTCTTCGAATTGAAGCTTCTTCGTGTTGGCGACCTTCAATGCTTTCAGCTTATCTTCTCGCACCTCCTTGCAATGGACTCGGACCAAGGACATCGCAACGTCAGCACCGCAACGCGCTGCCGATTTCTTCCAGGATTGCACTCGGTCCGGAATCTCCTCCAGTCGCCCTAACAGAGTCTCCATCTCCTGCCGCGACTCGTCTTCCGGCCAAAGCTCCTTCTCAATGCGGCCGATGACTTCTCTCAGTCGGCTGACGAACGGACCCACTTTGCCTACACGGATATGCGCCCGGAGCAGATCCCGGGTGGCGTCCTCGCCGAGTGGCACATTGTCCTTCATGGACCGCTCTACAGCCGCCGCTTCAGCTTCGGCGTCACCACAAAAATCTGCACCAAACGAGCAAACAGACAGTAAAAACCGAGTGCTCGTCACACGGTACAACCACTCGACAAAGCATAAGACTTACCTGCCAGACGAGTCATCATCTGGACAGCCCAGTCGTTGACATACTTCTCCTGAGCTGTCCATCGTTTGTTCCGAACAGCCATTTGATTGTGCAGTTCAGTCCTCTGTTTCTTCAGTCTCTCCACCTCCGCCACCAACGCCCTGTTTGCCTCCAGCGCCTCCTCCAAAGACTTCTCTCGAACTTCCAGCACGTCCTTCATGCCGGCCATGGCGAGCATTGCAGCTTCCAGTTCACCAGCATACTACTTCCTCTCCGCCCTCATGGCTTCGTAAGCAGTTCCCATTTCACAAGTTTTCTACACCACGAAACAAAGGGTAATCAGCAAGTTTCTCAATACACAGTATAAGTTCTTCAGACCCCTGCCGACGCAAGCAGTCGACAGCGGCCTCGGGGACTACACCCAGTGGGTTCACTGAGAGTGACCCCACTGGCATGCACCTCAAGCAGGCCCGCCCTATTGAGATGCATGTTTTCACCTACGCCTCACGGGCTAATACTACTCCACCTGCGTGCAACTTACTCTCGGAGACTCTTACCGCAAGAGTGCTCCGACTGCAATAAGTACTCGCACTCGGACATATTCTCTACGGACACAACTAAACTAAACACCAAATGTATAAAGACAACTGTCGGTGCAAGCACTCGACAGAAGTCTCGGGGACTACACCCACTGGGTTCACTCGGAGTGAACCCATTGCAAACAGCAGACAACATCCAGTGAGTTACAGAAGAAAAGTAAGTACTTACTAGACTACTTACTCGGATGTCATCGCGCAGCTCCAAGCTCCGCCGGTACAAGGCCGCAACGGAGTCATAAGCCCTCTTGGCCTCTCCGGCCATCAGCTCCGCCTGGATCATGGCCCCCTTGGCCGCCCCCACCTGCTCCTCTGGGACACACCGAATGCTGAATTCAGACGAACCGGGAATCGTGGGAAGTTCCTGGGGCATCCCAAGGTTCGCCCCAGTAGGTTCCTCACCCACCGGTACCGGTTCAGTCGGTGGAGCCACTTCAGTCGGTGGAGGCACTTCGGTCGGGGGAACGTTGACGGCAGGGGCGGCAGCAGGAAGAGCGGCCTCAAGGACAGGCTCCAGGACAGGCTCTAGGACAGGCTCCACGACGGGGTCGGCTCTCCCCTGATCACCCTCGTCCAGGCAGATCGCCCCTGACAAGCCAAATAACATAACGCCTCAGAAAAAGAAAAAGATGGCGCAGTCTACAGGAATAAAATACCCGATTCTCCCACAACATACCTGGTTGAGACGAAACGACGTCGTCCGTGTCCATGGGGTCGTCCCCTTGGCAGGCCAGCGAGGTCGCAGAAGTGGCAACCCTGTCGAGTGAAGTCCATTCGACTTGTAAAGCAGGAGTTCACTCGGTCATCAGAAAGAACTGAAAGTCAGACTCACTTACGTGGAGGTGACGGGGATGGCCATCCTCATCCGCGGCAGAGCCTTCCTAGGTTTGGGCCCACTCGGCTTGGGCGCCCTGGAGGACTGGCCTGCAAGTTCAGCGGCTGCGTCCCTGGCCCTCTTGATTCCTTGAACACTCGGTACCGCCGGGGCAGCAGGCGGAGCACTCGACGACGTAGGAGGGGCTGAAGGGACGGCAGGCTCATGCCGACGCTTACTCCGATGCTCTGGCCGCGGAGGTGGCGAATCTGGCTCTTCATCCTCTTCCTCTTCCTCGTTGTCTTCCTCCTCCGACTCCCCGCTGTCGAAGACGTATTCGGCGCTCTCCACGCTCCCCTCCTGGCTGCCTTCTTCCTCCTCCTCCTTCGGATTCCCGTTCGAGACGGGGGAAGACCAGTTGGTCCACTCCTGCATGAGGTTCAGTCGGAAACATTAAGCGTCACATGGAAATATAAATAAACGACTGAAATCAAGACAGTTCAATGCACTCGGCTAATGCTACTCACCTGATCCGGTGGAGGGTTGTCCGCGCTGTAAGGCGTCACTCGGCGGGCTCCTTTGGGGTTCTCACAGGGACCCGTGATTTGGAGCACCCATGAGGTCACCTTCTCCTCGAGAATGCCCTCCACGTTGGTCCGAGTGGAATCTTCGGGCCCTGTGTAGTGCCACATAGCATGGTGGCGGGCCTGCAGAGGCTGGATTCGCCGACCGATGAAGACTTCCAACAGGTCAATACCGGTGACCCCCCTCCTGACAACATCCACGAGTACCTCGACCAAAGGCTGGATGTCGTTCTTCTCGGCTTTCGAGAGGGCGAGTTGTTTGGGCGGAGCAGGGCGGTCAAGACTAAATGGAGGCAGTCCTGTCGACGCGTTCGGACATGCTATGTCCTGGCAGTAGAACCACGTCGACTGCCAGTTCCTAACCGACTCGCTCAACTGGAGAGCAGGGTAGCTGCTCCGACTCTTCTTCTGAAACCCTAAACCCCCGCAGAGCTGGAGGAGATGCGTCTTGTCATCCGACTGACTAAAACGTTTGATGGTTTGAGAGCGGGCGGAGAAGATATGTTTGAATAAACCCCAATGGGGGGGCAACCGATAAAGCATTCGCACAAAACAATGAAGGCAGAAAGGTGGGCGATGGCATTCGGAGGGAAGTGATGGAGTTGAGCACCAAAATGATTCATGATGCCTTTGAAGAAGGGAAGCGGGGGGAGAGAAAAACCTCTGTGAACATGGCTGAGGAGCAAGACGCGCTCCCCCTCCCGTGGCGCCGGCTCGACCTCGTCGTCCGCCGGCAGCCTCCAGGACTTATGCACGAGCTGGCCGTGCTCTACCAGCTCCAACAGGTCCCCCTCCGTCACCGTGGAGGGGAGAAAGTCTCCCTGGATCCACCCCGCCGGCAACGGCCGCTGCCGCCGCTGAGCAGCCGCCGCCTTGGTCTTCTTCTTCTTCCTCGCCTCCATCTTGCTGGTCTGACCTTTGGTCATGGCGGCGACGGTGAGCTCTCGAGAAGGAGGAGAAGAGAAGGGTGTATGGGCGCAGGAGATGGCGAGGAAGACAGAGCAAGCAAGAGCAAAGAATTCGGCGAGTGTAACCGAAGGATCTCGTCGCCCAGAGTTAAATAGAGCACCGAATGGGTCGCTGGCGAACGGGCCCAGAATCTTATCTTCCCAACCAGTCGCGGCGATATGAGTGGAGGAGTTGAAGGTGCGAGGATCGAGGAGTCAGGCGCTACTCGAGCGCGCTGACGTCGCCCCCGCTAAGCGCGCGGAACCCGAAATTTGAGATCCCGAAAAATCCGCCGCTGTCAGTTGTCCGGTCGCATCAAAAGATGCCGCGAAAGCACTCGGTTCCTGACAGTCTGTTTCGCAAAACACCTTCACTCGGATCATTGGTGAGAGGAGATAAAATGGATAGAGGCAAGCAACGCCCAAGCCGAACCTAGTCCAGTCGGATTTGAACCTCAAGCACTGCTTCGACGTTTCAACCCCAATCCATTCGGGGGCTAATGATGGGGTCATAGTCCTAGGGTAGGGTCATAGGCCTGCCCTACATGTCCTACCCAAAGACTACCCAACACAAGGGACAGTACCTTAAGTATGCCCCGACTGTATTAAGGTACTCCCATCATCCAGTCGGTAACTGGCCCAGAATCATCCAGTCGGAGACTAACATTCGGAGAGCACCGGGCCTACCGACTGGATACATTCGGTGCGTCGTAACCTCTGTGGAGAGAAACTGCTGTACGTTTCCGGGTGCATTTACTAGCATTTAGAGCATACGTTACCTGTAGCGTATGCATTCAATCGTCACTACTCCACCCTTGAATCAGAATCGTTGTGGAGGGCAGCGCACTCTATATAAACCGCCCTCCCCCACTGGTAAAAGGGTTAGCAAATCTTTGTACTCCATATCACACTCGGTAACAAGCTCCGAGAGCACTGAGACGTAGGGCTGTTACCTCCACCGCAGAGGGGCCTGAACTCATACAACCTCGCCGTAGCTAGGACTCTGCCCATCTCATTCGTACCCTACACATCTACTGTCAGGCTTATACCCACGACATCTAGATACATCTATTCCTATGACAAGTATTTTCGGACGGAAGGAGTATAATCCGAGCTTATTTTGTTTGAAGTTTTCTTTACCTGGCTCTCCGCAACTGCATGCCTCTGTGTCCTTAAAAGGTGCATAACAGCCCGTCAAAAATAAAAAAAGCAACTGCATGCCTCTGTCGAGTCCGGCATGTTGGTGAGAGCTGTACTCTACATGGTTTTTCCTACGGATTTGACTCTCGGCAAAGGTGCAAACAGTGGGCGAAGCCCATGTTTCAGTAATGCATTCTCCACAGCTTCTTCCACTTCAAGTTTATTTCCGGGTACAGCCCAAGCTAGCAAACATGTCGGCCACCCTTTCTTGAGCTGGGCGGACAGGATCATGGGGCCGTTATTGGCGCTAGACTAGTACTCCTACTTGTATGATTCAGCATGATCGACAAGAAAGACTGACCGGATATAAGGTGCTTAGCTGAACACATGTACAAAAATATGTGCACCGATAGGGATAGGGAAAAAGATCCGAATTGCGTGAAAATGCATCAATGAGTTTAAGAGGAAACTGTTTTGTTTCCACAAAATTTCTGGTCAAAATGAGCCAGCCAAACTGCATGCGCGGAAGATGTCTCCGTCCTCCTTGGCCCATCCATGGATTTCTTCTTCGTTTTGTTGGCGCATGCACATGATTCCATTTACTGCGTGGAAGATGTCTCCGTCCTCCTTGGCTCATCCATGGCCGGATTTCTTCTTCTTTTTGTTGGCGCATGCACATGATTCCACTTCCAGAGATCGATGTGGAAAAACTGTACACGGAAAAAGAAAAGTCCACCGTACGTGCCGCTGCTTCATCGATCAACTCCCTCTATATAATGCTCCGGCCCGGCCGGAAGAGGCTACTCGCATCGCCCCCGGCCGACGTCCTCTCGATCGCCGCCAAGCTGCCACTGACCATTGCATACGTATACACATCCTGCCTGATCCCAAGGAGAGTAGATCGACGATGGCCGGACGTGCGGTACTGGCGGCTGTCCTGCTGTGCGCGTTGGCCGCCATGGCCGCGGCGCAGTCGGCGTCCAACGTGCGCGCCACCTACAACTTATACAGCCCGCAGAAGAACAACTGGGACCTCAACACCGCCGGCGTCTACTGCGCCACATGGGACGCCGGCATGTCCTTGGCCTGGCGCTCCAAGTACGGCTGGACCGCCTTCTGCGGGCCCGCCGGGCCCATCGGCCAGGCATCTTGCGGCAAGTGCATCCAGGTAAGTTCTAGAAATTGTCATGTTTGCACACTAAATTTGTCATCGCTGCGTCAATATAAACTGCCGTAAAAAACTCAGATTTGACAAGCCTATATAATTCCAATGTTAGATTTGTACGGTTTCCGTTAGGAATAACCTCTTTACTCTATTCCATGAACATCATCATGTTGACGTGTTCGCTACCGGGTTTACTGTCTGAATCTGCATACATAGGTGACAAACACGGCGACGGGGGCACAGATTACGGCGAGGATCGTCGACAAGTGCAGCAACGGCGGTCTAGACCTGGACTTAGACACGGTGTTCAGCAAGATCGACACCGACGGAGTGGGTATGCAGCAGGGCCACCTCACTGTCAACTACCAGTTTGTCGACTGTGGCGACAACTAAGAAGAAAGAATTGGTGCTCCAGCCCTATGGAAAATAATATAAATTGGAGTACGAATAATGACACGCTTCCACGAATTGTAATCACAATCCTTTTGTATGGCTGGACTAGGAAACAATTACAGACCAATGATATATAAAGATGTCGTCTGTTGAATGTGGGATATTATGGACTTCTTCTTTTCTTGGTCATAATTAAGTTTTGCATTTTTATTTCTTCTTGCACCTAATTTCAGTAGGTTAAAGTTGACTTTGCAGCACTTAATAATCTGGGGAGATTAATATAATAAAACAGTGTGTTGATTGCTCGTAGGGAGGTGCAAATCTGATGGTTGAATTAGTTCAGTTCCACTAGTAGAAAACGGGCCTTTGGCCTGGACCCTTTAGTCCCGGCCTCCCTCTGGGCCGGGACTAAAGGCCCGACCACGTCGCCCCAAATTGCAATGCCGCTCACGAGGCTTTGGTCCCGGACCGTAAGGAGCCTTTAGTCCCGGTTTGTGTCTCAAACCGGGACTAAAGGGCTACGCGGTGTGCAGCCCGCATGTGCGCCACCTTTAGTCCCGGTTTGTGTCTCAAACCGGGACTAAAGTCCTCTGCCTATATATAGCACAACCCCCCTCTCCCCTCTTCCTTGCATTTTTCTTGGATGGAAGAGTGTGGGTGTGTGCTAGCTCTCCATTTTTTTATGCACTAGAGGTGTTTGTTGAAATGTGTGTTAGAGCGATGCCGCTTCAGTTCACCGAACACAACTACGATAGGAGATGCTCGAGCCACGCTTAAACCTCTTCCTCTTTATTTCTACTTATTCTAAAAGGTTAGCAACTATATTTCCTCGTTTAGACCGTGCGGTACTAATTTTTAGGATCGTGATTGTATTTGATATACTTTCATATAACGCAGATGAGCCATCCATGGATGTACGGTGATCGACGCACAACCGCTTACAGAGAAGGCGTGCATTCTTTTCGAGATGCAGCCGATGCGAACAAGCATGGTGGTGGCTATATGTTTTGTCCATGTGTTGAATGTCGGAATGAGAAGGATTACACTTCCTCAAGAGTCATTCAGAGCCACCTGCTTCGGTCCGGTTTTATGTCGGGCTATAATGTTTGGACCAAGCACGGAGAAAGAGGAGTTATGATGGAAGACGAAGATGAAGAAGAAGTGAACGATGACGACAACTACCGATCTATGTTCCCTGAGTATGCTGATACCGCAATGGAAGACAATGAAGAAGAAGATCAGGATGAAGAACGGGAACCAGATGAGCCCGCTGATGATCTTGGCCGGGTCATTTCTGATGCACGGCGAGGTTGCGACACAGAAAAGGAGAGGTTGCAGTTCGAGCAGATGTTACAGGACCACAACAAATTGTTGTACCCAACTTGTGAAGATGGCCAGAAGAAGCTGGGTAGCACACTGGAATTGCTGAAGTGGAAGGCAGAGGCCGGTGTGACTGACTCGTCATTCGAAAAGTTGCTGGTACTGATGAAGAAGATGCTTCCAAGAAAGAACGAATTGCCCGCCAGCACGTACGAAGCAAAGAAGCTTGTCTGCCCTCTAGGATTAGACGTGCAGAAGATACATGCATGCCCTAATGACTGCATCCTCTACCGCGGTGAGAAGTACGAGAACATGGATAAATGTCCGGTATGCACTGCATTGCGGTATAAGATCAGAAAAGATGACCCTGGTGATATTGAGGGCGAGCCACCCAGGAAGAGGGTTCCTGCCAAGGTGATGTGGTATGCTCCTATAATACCACGGTTGAAAAGTCTGTTCAGAAATAAAGATCATGCGAAGTTGTTGCGATGGCACATGGAAGATCGTATGAAAGACGATAAGTTGAGGCACACCGCTGATGGTCGGCAGTGGAGAAAAATCGAGAGAGAGTTCCCGAGATTTGCAGCTGACGCAAGGAACTTATGGTTAGGTCTGAGTACAGATGGCATGAATCCTTTTGGGGAGCAGAGTTGCAGTCACAGCACCTGGCCCATTACTCTATGTATCTACCACCTTCCTCCTTGGTTGTGCATGAAGCGGAAGTTCATTATGATGACAGTGCTTATCCAAGATCCAAAGCAACCCGGCAACGATATTGATGTGTACCTAAGGCCATTAGTTGATGAACTTTTACAGTTGTGGGCCGAACCAGGTGTACGTGTGTGGGACGAGCACAAACAAGAGGAATTTGACCTTCGAGCGTTGCTTTTCGTAACCATCAATGATTGGCCTGCTCTTAGTAACATTTCAGGACAGTCAAACAAGGGATACAATGCATGCACGCACTGTTTGGATCAGACAGAAAGTATATATCAGGACAAATGTAGGAAGAATGTGTACCCGTACAATCGTCGTTTTCTTCCGCCCAAGCATCCCTTAAAGAAAAAAGGCAAGCATTTCAATGGCAAGGCAGAACCCTGGGGGAAGCCTGTCATCCGTACTGGTGCTGAAGTATTTGATATGGTCAAAGATTTAAAAGTAATCTTTGGAAAGGGTCCTGGCAGCCAACCTGTTCCTAACGGCCCTGATAAGCGCGTACCCATGTGGAAGAAGAAATCTATATTTTGGGAGCTACCCTACTGGAAAGTCCATGAGGTCCGCTCGGCAATCGACGTGATGCACCTGATGAAGAATCTCTGCGTGAATATTCTAGGCTTCCTGGGCTTGTATGGGAAGTCAAAAGATACACCGGAAGCACGGGAGGACCAGGAACGTCATAAAGGAAGAGATGGCATGCATCCAGGGCAGTTTCAAGGGCGTGCCAGCTACACTCTTAATAAGGAAGAGAAGGAAATCTTCTTTGAAGTCCTTTTCAGTATCAAGGTCCCGACTGGCTTCTCGTCGAATATAAAGGGAATCATAAATATGAAAGACAAAAAATTCCAAAACCTAAAGTCTCATGACTGCCACGTGCTTATGACGCAATTGCTTCCGGTTGCATTGAGGGGAATTCTATCGGAAAATGTTCGCCTGGCAATTGTGAAGGTATGTGCATTCCTCAATGCAATTTCTCAGAAGGTAATCGATCGAGAAAGTCTATCAGGGTTACAGGTTGATGTGGTCCAATGTCTGGTCAGCTTTGAGTTGTTGTTCCCGCCATCCTTCTTCAATATAATGACACACCTCCTAGTTCACCTAGTCGAAGAGATTAGAATTCTCGGTCCTGTGTTTCTACACAATATGTTCCCCTTCGAGAGGTTCATGGGAGTCTTAAAGAAATATGTTCGTAACCGTGCTAGGCCAGAAGGAAGCATCTCCAAGGGCTATGGAACAGAGGAGGTCATTGAGTTTTGTGTGGACTTTCTTCCTGACCTTAAGTCGATTGGTGTTCCTGAATCTCGGTATGAGGGTAGGCTCACAGGAAAAGGCACACTAGGAAGGAAAGAAAAAGTATGTATGGACGGGCATTCTTTCTCTCAAGCACACTACACAGTTCTACACAATTCCACCGTGGTGGCTCCGTATATCGTGAGACACAAGAATATTCTACGCTCCGAAAACCCGGGGAAGGCTGACTCTTGGATTAAAGGGGAACACGAGAAGACTTTCGGCAGTTGGTTGCAGACACATCTCATGAATGACGACACCGTTGGAGATCAGCTGTACTGTTTGGCCAGGCCACCATCTTCGACTATATGTATTTTCAAAGGGTATGAGATAAATGGGAATACATTTTACACGGTTGCCCAAGATAAAAAGAGCACCAACCAAAATAGTGGTGTCCGCTTTGATGCAACAGACGAGAATGGGCACTGTTTGGAAACATATTACGGGTACATAGAGGAGATATGGGAACTTGACTACGGACCTACTTTTAAGATCCCTTTGTTTCGGTGCAAATGGGTGAAGCTGACAGGAGGCGGGGTAGTTGTAGACCAAAAGTACGGCATGACAACAGTGGATCTCAACAATCTTGGGTACATGGACGAACCATTTGTCCTAGCCAATGATGTCGCTCAGGTTTTCTATGTGAAGAACATGTCTACAAAAATGAGAAAAATAAATCAGCAAAAGAAGATATCGTCCGATGAGCCAAAACACCACATAGTTCTTTGAGGGAAAAGAAACATCGTGGGAGTAGATGACAAGACAGACATGTCAGTAGATTATAATAAGTTTCATGAAATTCGCCCTTCAAAGTGAAAACTGACCCAAGCATCCTACTGAATGATGAAGATTCTCCATGGCTACGACCCAGAAGAAAACAGAAATAATAGATAGGAATATTGGTGCAATAATGTAATAATGTATTAAACCTTTTATGTAATGCATGTATGGAATGTACTACACCTTTTAGTTTTGAATTATTTATTCAATTTCAAACACTTTTCATTTTCATAGTTTTGTCAAATTCTCAAATATGCAAAAAGAATTTTAATAAACCTTTGTAAGAGATGAGTTCTCGTTCGAAACTCTGATACTTCGAGAGAGATTGTCCGTTTTGTACATGAAGTGCATCCAGTTTTTGTCGTAGCCCTCTCAACTTTTTAACACATGCTATGTGGGTGAAATGATGATAGCATGCCAACTTTCAACATTTTCAGAGTTCATTTGTAGTGCTTTTCAATTTCAGGGTCAACTAGCTCAAAAAAAAAGTAAATGCACGAAATATACCAAATGAAGTCAGAAATTGTTGAAATTTTGTGATGTGCCTTTGAATGGTGCATTTTCAACACACAAAAAGTATGGAGTTCAAATAAGTTCAAAAAAATGAAATCCCTTAGTAAGAGATGAGTTCTCGTTCGAAACCGTGATACTTCGAGAGAGATTGTCCGTCTTGTACACGAAGTGCATCCAGTTTTTGTCGTAGCCCTCTCAACTTTTTAACACATGCTATGTGGGTGAAATGATGATGGCATGCCAACTTTCAACATTTTTAGAGTTCATTGGTAGTGCTTTTCAATTTCAGGGTCAACTAGCCCAAAAAAAAAGTAAATGCACGAAGAATACCAAATGAAGTCAGAAATTGTTGAAATTTTGTGATGTGCCTTTTAATGGTGCATTTTGAACACACAAAAAGTATGGAGTTCAAATAAGTTCAAAAAAATGAAATCCCTTTGTAAGAGATGAGTTCTCGTTGGAAACCCTGATACTTCGAGAGAGATTCTCCGTTTTATACACGAAGTGCATCCAGTTTTTGTCGTAGCCCTCTCAACTTTTTAACACATGCTATGTGGGTGAAATGATGATAGCATGCCAACTTTCAACATTTTCAGAGTTCATTTGTAGTGCTTTTCAATTTCAGGGTCAACTAGCTCAAAAAAAATAAGTAAATGCACGAAATATACCAAATGAAGTCAAAAATTGTTGTAATTTTGTGATGTGCCTTTGAATGGTGCATTTTGAACACACAAAAAGTATGGAGTTCAAATAAGTTCAAAAAAATGAAATCCCTTTGTAAGAGATGAGTTCTCGTTCGAAACCCTGATATCGAGAGAGATTGTCCGTTTTGTACACGAAGTGCATCCAGTTTTTGTCGTGGCCCTCTCAACTTTTTTACACATGCTATGTGGGTGAAATGATGATAGCATGCCAACTTTCAACATTTTCAGTGTTCATTTGTAGTGCTTTTCAATTTCAGGGTCAACTAGCTCAAAAACAATAAGTAAATGCACGAAATATACCAAATGAAGTCAGAAATTGTTGAAATTTTGTGATGCGCCTTTGAATGGTGCATTTTGAACACACAAAAAGTATGGAGTTCAAATAAGTTCAAAAAAATGAAATCCATTTGTAAGAGATGAGTTCTCGTTCGAAACCCTGATACTTCGAGAGAGATTGTCCGTTTTGTACACGAAGTGCATCCAGTTCTTGTCGTAGCCCTCTCAACTTTTTAACACATCCTATGTGGGTGAAATGATGATAGCATGCCAACTTTCAACATTTTCAGAGTTCATTAGTAATGCTTTTCAATTTCAGGGTCAACTAGTTCAAAAAAAAAATAAGTAAATGCACGAAGAATACCAAATGAAGTCAGAAATTGTTGAAATTTTGTGATGTGCCTTTGAATGGTGCATTTTGAACACACAAAAAGTATGGAGTTCATTATCATAGTTTTGTCAAATTCTCAAATATGCAAAAATAATTTTAATAAACATAGTTTTTAATTGAAAATAACAAAATAGTTAATAGTTTGGATAGTCAAAATAATTAATTTTGAAAATAGAAAATAGTTTTGAATTATTTATTCAATTTCACACACTTTTCATTATCATAGTTTTGTCCAATTCTCAAATATGCAAAAAGAATTTTAATAAACATAGTTTTTAATTGAAAATAACAAAATAGTTAATAGTTTGGATAGTCAAAATAATTAATTTTGAAAATAGAAAATAGTTTTGAATTATTTATTCAATTTCAAACACTTTTCATTATCATAGTTTTGTCAAATTCTCAAATATGCAAAAAGAATTTTAATAAACATAGTTTTTAATTAAAAATAACAAAATATTAATAGTTTGGATAGTCAAAATAATTTATTTGGAAAATAGAAAATAGTTTTGAATTATTTATTCAATTTCAAACACTTTTCATTATCATAGTTTTGTCAAATTCTCAAATATGCAAAAAGAATTTTAATAAACATAGTTTTTAATTGAAAATAACAAAATAGTTAATTTTGAAAATAGAAAAAAATTGAAACTATATGAGAATTTATAGAGAAAATTAAACCTAAATTCAAAGTGACCTCACTTTGAATTCAGGTTTAATTTTCTCCATAATTTCAAATATAATTTCAATTTTTAAATTTAAAGTCAGTTTAGGCCCGTAAGCGTGCTTTAGAGAGGAGCTCGATGGAGATGCTGCGACGAGGCTTATAAACTAGTGTTAGTCCCCCTAGCTCGGGAGGTGGGACTAAACTTATCGTGCAGCCAGCGGAGGGGCTTTAGTCCCGGGTGGAGCCACGACCCGAGACTAAAGCCCCTCGCCTGCCGCCTGCCGAGAACGGGCCTTTAGTCCCGGTTCGTGGCTCCACCCGGGACTAAAGGGTGTCTTTAGTCCCAGCTCGAGCCCTGACCCGGGACTAAAGGCCCCTGCTTCCCGCCTTTTGGTCTGCCGAAAAAGGGCCTTTAGTCCCGGCTCGTGGCTCCACACGGTACTAAAGGGTGTCTTTGTCTTTAGTCCCGGTTCGAGCCCCGAACCGGGACCAAAGATCCTACTATATAAGCAGGAGTTGGAAATTTCCAACCCAAATCGCCATTTCGTTCTTCTTCCTCGGACTCTCGTGCCCGGCGCGGCACCGACGAACTCGACGCCGCCAGGCTGCCCGCCGTCCTCCTCGCCGCCGCGTGCCGTCCTCATCGCCGTCGTCGACGCCCTCCCCTCCCACTCCGGCCGGTAAGCCCCCCGCCCCCTCCTCCCCAACACTCCGGCCGGTAGAAGAAAATAAGAAAAAGGAGAAGAAAAGAAGAAAAGGAGAACAAAAGAAGAAAAAGAAGAAGAAAAGAAGAAAAAGGAGAAGAAAAGAAGAAAAAGGAGAAGAAAAGAAGAAAAAGGGAAGAAAAGAAGAAAAAGGAAAAGAAAAGAAGAAAAAGGAGAAGAAAAGAAGAAAAAGGGAAGAAAATAAGAAAAAGGAGAAGAAAAGATTTTTTTGTCATTTAATTCCTATTGTTATTAGGTTTGTGCTAGATTATTAGGGTTAGTAATATTTAGAATTAGGTTAGGGTTACAAGAAGAAGAAAGATGAACAAAAATAAGAAAATAAGATTAGGAAAAAGGAAAATAAGAAGAGGAGGAGAAGAAAAGAAGAAAAAGGAGAATAAGAAGAGGAGGAGAAGAGAAGAAGAGGAAAAATAGAAGAAGAGGAGAAGTAGAAGAAGAGAAGTAGAAGAAGAGAAGTTGAAGAAGAAGCGGAGAAGAAAATAAGAAAGAAGAAGAAGAAGAAGAAGAAGAAGAAGAAGAAGAAGACATTTCTACGTATATAGATGCTTAATTAGTGTTTCTTAGATTATTGCTTAATTTTTCTATTGTATATGCTTAAGTGTTAATAGTTTATTTTACTATATATACAATTAGTTTATTTTTAGCAAGAAAATTAATAGAACTAGTTTATTTTTTTAGTTCATTTTACGATGCCTATCCCGAATCCTCGTTGTCGACTCGGCGGAGGACACCTGCTTGATCAGAGGGGCCATGTCCGGGACTGGGCTCCGCCCGGCTGGTATTGGGAGGTGCTACCTTCCGGGGGGGCGTAGGTTGGTGAGGAGCCAGCCCGTTGTTGACCCGATCCTTGTTTGGTGGCGGTCGCGTGGGCCAGTGACGGTGCCGAGGCTTCCGGACACCGCGGAGGTGGTACGTCACCGTGTCAGCGAGGAGGATGAGCACGTCCGTCGCTACATGGTTGCGTTGGAAGGCAGGTTCGAGCATACCTGACAGGTTCTTCAGGGATCTCACTGGAGCTATGATCCTGTGATGGTTCCTTCTCTTTGGGTGTCCACCGCCCGCGACGATACCCGTCGGGCGCTACGGTTCTAGCTGTATCAGTGATGCTATATGTATGATAGTATTCAAGGAGTATTAATGATAATATTCGACGATGTACGGACAAAAGAGATGATGTAGTTTTGCTTATAATTGAATGCATGCTAATTTGAATACTACTTTATTTTACGATTTGGTTTTGCTTATTGAATGCTCAAATTGGAAAAGTACTCCTACTTTGAATACTATGCAGAAATCTAGGAGTCCCGGGTGGAGCCACGACCCGGGACTAAAGTTGTTTTGGAACGAAGTTCCTGATAGAATAATTCTTTTTTGGTACAAAGTTCAACAAAGTCCTTTGACACTAGACAATGTGACATATAGAAGGGTAGATGAGATCAGGAAAAATAGGATCATTTTCTACACATCTAGAATGTCGCATTTTGTTAAATCCTTAAAGGTTAAGAGAATCCGTTAGACATATTTTAGAGTTTAGGTTCTAGCCAAGACCCGGGACTAAAGGTCCTCCTATATAAGACAACACTTCGAAGTTTCCAACCCCTCTTATATAGTTTGTTAGTTTATTAGTTAATCAAATGTCCGTTTTTTGCAGAACTATGGATCCACATATCAGGAACCTCGAAGAGGAAGAACTTCTCGAAGATATAATCAAAGATGGCCCCGACGTTGAACCAACTGAATCTCCGTCGTCATATCTAAACCCCTCCGGATATGGAATGGAGGTCGACCGACACGAAGATGAAGCCGATGGGGCAGGAGATAGGTCCAATGACGGAGAAGGTGATAGCTCCACTGATGGAGAAGCCGGTGGAGAAATCACTTGTAATATGTGAAAAATATTGGAGATAGCTCTATATTGTATACATATACATTCATTTGACGAATGTTTCTCCCTCTTAGGCCTCCACATCGAGCAAAGCTACGAAACGAGGCCCGACTAGAAAGTTGGATGCACGGACGCATTACACCTTTGAGGTGATATTGCCTACGGGCGAACCCAAGCTTCCTAAGAATGTTGCTGACACATTCAAGAAGCAATGCGGAGTTCTCGTTAGGGATCACGTCCCGATCAGCGTTCAGGAGTGGAACAAGCGCAAAGGGGCAGCCGATAGTGACTATGTCGCCGAAAGGTACAAAGATAATCTTTGGAATGATCTCATGTCACATTTCAACCTGCCAGAATGTGAGAATGAAGACGCCGCAGACAAACTGAGGGCCAAAGTCAAGCAGTGGACTCTAAAGAAGATAGCCGAACTGTTTCGTAGCTGGAAGAAGAAGCTATGGAAAAACTATCTGAAGACAAAGAAAGTGCCAGTATTCGAGGGGTATCTAGCCAAGCAGGCGAATCACTGGAAGGCATTTCAAGAGTACAAGGAGTCAGAAGATGCCCAGGCATTATCAGAAAAGGACAAGATAAATGCCGACAAGAAGAAATATCACCACAAGCTGGGGCCAGGGGGCTATGAGACTGCCATCCCAAAGTGGCATAAGAAAGAGCAAGATCTGCTAGCTAAAGGCATCATACCTGAACCACTCTGTGATGAGTGGGAATTGAGAGCAAGAAATTGGTTCCTTGCGCATGGTGGTTCGTACGACGAAGAAACAGGGGACCTCATCTGCAGTGACGGTCTTAGGATACCCAGAGAGAATTGGAAAAAGATAGTGAAAGAAATTAAGGAGGGAAAAAGACAGTTCACTGCAGATGGAGGACGAACGCGAGGCTTCGGTCCTTCTTACCCGTGGTGGCTTGGGTTTGCCAGAGACCAAGACGCTTACAGAAGCCGAGCGAGAGCAAAGAAGCGACAGCAGGATGAGGAGAATGACAAGTTCAACCAGTTGCTTGCCAGGATTAACGAGCAACAGAAGCAGATTTATGAGCTTAGAGGAGTCGCGCGCCAGGAAGATCCTGCACTCGATATTACCGGCGCCCCATCTAAGCGGAAAAGCAGCGTGGCTGAATCTGAGGCCCCGCCCGACGATGCACGAAGAATGATAGAGGGCGGTCCCGGCTACCCCGTGGATGGAATCAAGGAGTCAACATCATGTGAACTCCATCAGAAATTCAAGAACATATCCATGAAGGTGGCCGTCGGACAAGCTTTACCTTCTGGCCCTGATGCACACTGGCATGGCCGTGAGATTCCAGCTGGCTTTGCTAAAGTCGGGGTGGATGAAATCATGGCGGAGTTTCATGATATGGATCTCGACATAGCTGGACCCGAAGATGAGAGGACACTCGGAGAAGTACTGGGTGGAGTCATCCTATGGGACAAGAACTACATCAAGCTTCCAGGCTCGGCCCCAAGGACAACACCGCCTCCGAGTCGTCGCAGGTCACCTACACCTCCATCACCTCCAAGCCCTCCACATGACGACGACCAGCACAACATGAGTCCATCTCGATCACCGCCGCCGGACTTGGGTCGTCCGTCTCTGCCGCCGCCCGCTCCGGATACTAAGCGGAAGCGTGCCAGCAAGAACGCTCCGCCGATGATTTCTAAGCGACGGAGCTTCCCAAAGCGCAAACTGTCGCCCCTCCCAAAGGTACCTCATGCTAATCTTCCTATCAGACCTTATGATCGTACCGTCGAGGAAAACGCCAGGATAGCAAAGGAACATCATGATGCGCAGATGAAAAAGAAGGAACCCGAGCCCCGCCCGGAATACACCGAGAAGCAAATAGCATTTGCAAAATACTTCACGGACCTTCCATCACAGTATGACTTACACCATAAGCCTGATGACTATACACGCACATTGCAAAAGGAAGTGAAAAAGAGCAGATCACGTGCAAGTGCAAGTGGGAGCAAATCAAGTTCAACTACAAGCAAAAAAAAGATCAGACGTTCCTCAGCTTGGACAACAGGCCAAACAGTCGATCCCACCTCTCAGGGTGGTACCCGAGAATGTCCCCCCTCTGGTGCAGGGGCAAGATTTGGAATTAGCAAAGAAGTGGGCGGATGAATGGGGTATCCCGGTTGAAGACGTTCTAGCTTCCCAAGACGACAGGTTACCCAAGGCTGTGGTAGCCCCTAAGCCACAGTTTGTCATGGGAGCGCCTTTGGTCAGCAAAGATGATCTCCCAACAAATATGTGTTACTTGCATACATGGTACTTAAGTAAATCAAAGAACGGGAGAACGATGATCGTGGTGAGTGTCCCACGGGAGTACTACGGCCGCCCCGAAGAAATCCATATCGACTTTGATGAACTCTTCCGGATGTACAATGCCGACGCCCTCGACAAATCGCTTATGAGTTGCTATTGTCTGTAAGTTTTTCAATTCGTTGTCTACATATAACTTGTTTAGTTATTTAAATTCATTGTCTACATATAACTTGTACTCTATTATGCAGAATGAAGATTCTGGATTGTAAAAATAGGAACATCCTAAATATTGGGTTTATTGACCCAGATAAAATACATATAGCGACGCTAACTGATAAACCCAAGGAGATGGAGGAAAACCTTCTAAGGTTTCTAACAGATCAAAATTTCTGTGACCACATACTGTTTACATACAACTTCAGGTGAGGGTCTTTACTCTGTTGTGTCCATTCACTTATAAGTGTAATTGATAAGTTACTGACACACACACACACACACACACACACATATATATATATATACATACATGTGCAGCTTTCATTGGATTCTGTTGGACATTCAAATTGATAAGGGAAGAGTTGATGCCTTCGACCCATTATCGAGACCCTTGGAACAGTTTCAAAGCCTGCATGACATGCTCCAAGGGTAATTTCAATCATTCTTGCGCTCTATCGGTCTCTTTCGATGATTTTCTGATATATCAATTAATGAAAAACTTAGCAAATCATTTTCCTTGTCGGACAGGGTTTGGAAGCGGTTCAAGTGCGTGACTCCCGGTATCGAGCCTGAGAAGCTGACCTTTAGAGCGGCTCAGGTAAGTAATAGTATGATATACTTTTATTTTTAATACATTTATGATGCTAGATTATTATTTTGATTATATATATCTATTATCGTAAAGTGCGACCAGCAACCACGGGGGACGCATCTATGCGGATACTATGTTTGCGAGACCATTCGCACTTACGTCTGAGCACAAGGATCACAGATACGACGTAAACAATGAACATTCACACCTCTATTTTTATCCGTCATTCTTTGTTATCATGATTGATATTCATATTCATCTCCTCTTCTTATATAGTACACGGCCATGAGGGAGAAGTCCCTACCAGAGTAACGCGCGATTGTTCTTTCAGAGGAGCTTGCGACCTTTCTGAGGACGGAAGCTATAGATGACACAGGACAATTTAGTGTAGCTAGGGGCCATTAGTGATGTTGGTCCATGTAATCGAATAGACAGGCTCGAGTCCCGATAATTCAGATCTCCATATAATTGTATATATATGCTCGCTTGTAAGATAAGTTAATCTTATATATATATATATATATATATATATATATATGCATAATTATTTTTATTTAGAATTATATGAAAACTAATTCCCGAACATCAAACGAGGCATCACGTTAATCTTCCGAACACCTAAACCCTAAAACCCTAAAACCCAAAAATAAACAAAATCTGAAACTCTTTAGTCCCGGTCCGTGTTAAGACCCGGGACTAAAGGGCCTGCCCCTGAGGGCGCTCCGAGGCGCCCACGTGGAGCACCTTTGGTCCCGGCTTAGAACAGGGCCGGGACTAAAGGTTAGGCCTTTAGTCCCGCCCCTTTAGTCCCGGTTGGTGAACCGGGACTAAAGCCCCTTACGGGCCGGGGCTATAGGCCATGTCCCCGCTAGTATATACTATATACTAAAGCCGCAGCGATCCTCTTTTCCTGGTTTTTTTGACTCTTTTTTTTACCATTCACTGTTCATTTTTACGTCGATGTCAACATCGATGAACAGTAACCCGATGTAAACAGTAACTCGATTGTGATTAATCCGTGTAAACAGTAACTCATTTTTCCTGCATCACTGCCTATTTACGTGTAATCATATTGTAAACAATACCCTTGTGAACAGTGTTTAAAAAGAAAAAGGAGATTTCTTACTTACAGAAAACATGATAATTATTAGTATTTATGAATCATACCATGTATTATTCTTATAAAATATATTATTTATGAACAATATTCATAAAAATGGTTTTTTTACGTACTGTATATCGTCAAAGGTATTTATATTTCTAAAAAATGTTCTTTATGTATATTTTATTACTCTCTTATACGTACAAGTACTCCGATATTATTATTTTTTTGGTTAGTAAATTGTCTACGGGTTTCCTTTAATACAATTATACCATGCTATCTTTTAGACTTATATATAGATAATTCCTAAAGTGGAACACACAAATCTAATGGAATAGTTAAATACGTAGAGGAAAAAATAAACCAAATGAATACCAATCTAATGGAATACTTAAATACGTAGAGAAAAAAATATACATATTATCTAATAATGAATTTTACCTAATGGCATTGCTCTTTAATAATAAATTGATTGTCTTTCCACTCCAACCATGAAGCCGAAATCCGAGAAAAGATCGCATCTTACGTGTCAGCCTTTTTTTGTTGTTTAAAATGGTATTGCTCGATTATTTTTCACTATATTTATTCTTATGGATTGTTGCCTCAAGATTTATTTTTCTCCAACAGTTTGAGTGATATCTTATTTTTAGAGAACAGTAAAACTTACAAATTGGAACAGATAACCCGAATAAACCGAACCATTATTTCCAAAACAGACACTTCCTATGCAACAGTGCTTCGCATGACCAGTGTTTCCATGCCCACTCAATAAACTGAAATATACCCACATCCATAAAAAAAACTTTATACATATATTGTAAACCAGAATAATACCAACACATTGCATCCGCATAAGCAATAATCCGAGGAAAATACAAAAGGGAAAACCTGAGTTTTTCTACGATTAACGATTATTTTCTTTATTTTTATTTTTTTGTATTACCCACTGTTGCATTATGATCTATTAAAGCTCTACGGCCACTATGATCATTGCCAACCCCACCATCCTTCGCTCACCATGTACGATAAGAGAAATTTCACTCTATCAGCATTACTCACACATACAAAAAAGAACACCTTCGATGCTACTGATTCTAGCGTTGTTCGCCTGCTAAAACTCCCAGATGAATATTATGAAGATATGACAGACCAAATATAAATATAATACACACAGGTCATGCATGAAGAAGTCCCTGCACTCAGATAAGAAATAATAAAATTTAAAAATAATATAACACTGATTCACTTCTCTTATTGAATATCGCCAGGTCTCACATGTTAAAGAAATTCTGCAAGGACAAAAAAGGCGAAACACTAAAGATTTCAATTTGTTGCGTTGTATTCAGAATGATTTGTTGTGTACCTTGCCTGTACTATTTAACTCTTTGCCATCAATAAATCACGATTTATTCAAAACTTCGGCCGCATGATCCTTAAAACGCTTCCATTCTATTAAGAACATGAAATGGACACCACCGGCAATGGTCTTTGTTGCTCTATACAAAAAAACAAGTCAAGCATCTCTACATGTACAAACAAAAGGACAACTACGACGGATGTAAACGTGTTATAAATAACTTTATTACACCAGTGAATCGTGCCAAAACGAAACTACACCTCCTTTCCGTCCTATAAAACCCCCAAAAAATCCCAACCAGCTAAACATGAAAAAGATTACATGCATGCAATAAAAATAAAATTGAAGCACTTATTCGAAATATAAATGAGACTTTCGACAGGCGCGGCGTGCGCCGCGCATCTTCGCCGCTAGTGTTCATGACATGTACAGGGGTAGACAGATTCATGGCAATGTGTGGTCTGCTTATCATTCTTAATCGTCACTATATCTAGCCATGGGCCTGACCGGGCCGGGCTTGGGTCGGGCCTTAAAAAGGCCACGGCAGAAAATTGAGGCACTGGTCCTGCCATCGGGCCTACTTTGAAGCCCAAGCCCGGCCTATGTGTTGAAAAGCCCGTCGGGTTTTGGGGCCGTGGGCCGGGTCTCTCCCTTAAAATCCCATAGGGCCTAGGCTCTGGATTTTGGGGCCGAGCCAGAGATGCCCAGGTATAACCGCCACTCGAACTCGTCAACCCATTCATGCAGGCACATCAAACGATTTTACTACTCCTAGTAATTTTCGGAGTTATGAAATTTCGACACAAGTGTTGACATTCACACTCTGAATCCAGTCTCTACTGCGGCAAGTAAAGTTCCCAAGAACATCACAAAGAAAAAAAACGTTGACATTCGATACTCTGAATCTAGTGTTGACATTCTCAGACTGGATTATATTCATCGTGTAATGAAAATAGTGTGTATAATAAAAGAAAATACATCAGGTATAATAAAAAAGTACTGTTGTAAAAATGTTGATCATGTATTAAAAATGTTCATTGTATTAAAACATATCCATCAGGTATTTGAAATGGTTATCGTGTAGGAGTATTATATAATCAGTTCTATATTTAATATTAGTCTTGTATTAGAAAAATTATATTATCCAAGAAGGAGACCGGAAAATTAATTAAAATATTCAAATATTTCATGAAGTAATAAAGATGATAAAGTGTGGAGATTGACATGGCAATGCAAAGCAGTATGGCGTTGCTCGGGCCGTTGGTGGCTCTAGGTCGACTGTAACTGAATAAGAGTAGAAGTGAAATACAGAAAATGATGCAAGTTGTTTGCATCGCCAAAAACCTCTCGAGCTCCTGTGACCGTGTGTGTGTGATCCTGATCGATAGCGAGAGTGAGAGAGAGAGTTGATCAGATTAGTGCTTACATCATTGTATATCAGCATACCTATTTCACGCATGATGCATCTGGATGCATTATTCACGGGCTTTTTAGATTTTTTTTCTTTTGTTTTCAAGGTACACGGGCTCGTTAGATCAGAGGCCGCGTGTGAGTCTTATTTTTGAAACTGAGCTGCAGCCTGGAATCGATCGATATATCCAAACGTGTATCAACTTGCTGATGTGCATGGAGGATGGGAAGATTCAGATCGAGTTCGTTCGATCCGAAGAGCAACTTGCTGATGTGCTGATCAAGGCATTGGGACGAGTTAAACTTCAAGAGCAGCGAGCAAAGATCGGGATGGTGAAACTCAACGAAGCACACAAGGTTTAGGGAGTTATTGTGGACTTAAACCCCATGTGTTCGTTTCTTCAGACTGCCAGTTAGTTAGTCGTTTTTCCCTTCCGTTTGAGCTACAAATAACAGCTAGTTAGCTGAGTAGATAGGTTAGTTAGGCTAGCTTGTTTTTCTCCCGTAGAAGGGGTCTACCGCCCGCATCAACTGGATCGTGGGATGGCGCAATCGTGGTGGTTGTGGCAGGCGTTTTGCTCGGGCCGTTGGTGGCTTCAGGTCGACTGTAACTGAATAAGAGTAGAAGTGAAATACAGAAAATGATGCAAGTTGTTTGCATCGCCAAAAACCTCTCAAGCTCCTGTGATCGTGTGTGTGTAATCCTGATCGATAGCGAGAGTGAGAGAGAGAGTTGATCAGATTAGTGCTTACAGCGTTGTATATCAGCATACCTATTTCACGCATGATGCATCTGGATGCATTATTCACGGGCTCTTTAGATTTTATTTTCTTTTGTTTTCAAGGTACACGGGCTCGTTAGTATTTTTGAAACCGATTGAGCTGCAGCCTGGTATCGATCGATATATCCAAACGTGTATCAACGGCCAGCACCTGCCATTAGAAGAGAAGAGAAACCCTAGCTAGCAGCCGCGCGCCGATCCATCTTTCTTTCTTTCTCGCGTACTCCACCCAAACATGCCGCCGGCGCCCCAGCGACGCCGTCGTTGGGCGGAGCTCCCGTCCGAGCTGCTCGCCGTCGTCTCCGGCCGCCTGCACGATCCCACCGACTTTGTCCGCTTCCACGCCGTCTGCTGCTCATGGCGGGACTCGCTGCCCCCGCCGCAGACAAGTGCACTCCGGCCTGTCCTCTTCCCTTGGCTCGTCGCCCCGCCGTCTGGGTCTGGTCGCCGCTTCTCCGTCATCAGGCCCCGCTGCGTCTTCTCAAAGACAAGCTACCATAAGGAGGTATCCTCGAGCTTCCACAAGCTTGGGTGTGTGGCGCGAGCCGACGGCATGGCGTACTGGTTCTTCAGCGCACGGGACGGGCCCAAGCTCGTCGACCCTCTCACCACCAGAGACACCACCCCTCTGCCGCCCTTCCCATACGGTGATAAGCGGAAGATGAGGGACAAGTCCCGTGGCGTAGTCTACGGCGACGGCACCATCTTCCTCTACCACTTCTCCAAGTCTGACAGCAACCATGAGCAAGGAACGACGAGGTCCACCAACCTCCGAGCGGCCATCTTCAGCCCCGGCGATACCGAGTGGACGGTGATCGAGAGAACATTCAGGATGAGGAGGAAGAACATAGGGTTCGAAAACAACCGTTGCTTCGCCGCCTACCATGACGGCAAGATCTTGGTGTGTGTAGATGGTGACCATTGCAATGACATCTGGCACCTCATGGCACCCTCGGCGAGTGCAGGCGGCGTCCACACCAGTGTCGTCGTTGAGAGTAGTAAGGACATGTGGGGTCTCAACTCTAGCCACGTCCTTGAGTCCCATGGCGAGCTTCTGCGAGTGTCCATCCTGGTTATGTACTTGAAGACCGGCAGCAGTATGAAGCGTGTGGTTACAGTTTTGGTGCATGCCCTAGAGGAAGAGACCGGCACAGACGGCAGACAAATGGTGCGGTGGGCGAGGAGGGACGGCCTGAGCTTCGCCGACCGTGTCATGTTTCTAGGGTTCCCTAGCAGCTTCGCCGTGGATGCCGCGAGGTTCCATGGTGTGGACGACGACGTGATCGGCGGGTGTGTTTACTTCTTGGAGCGGTGTATATGCCAGTCAACGGTTGCCGTGTTGAGGCACAACCTCATCGACGGCAAAACCAACTTCATAGAGTACGCAAGAATAACATGGGTATGTGGCTCGTGCCCGCTCCAGTCCAGCAGGTATGTATGACACAAGCTCCACTTTAATACTTCCTCCGTCATGGTTTAGGTGGTGTTTGGTTACAGGGACTTATCACGGACTTATAACTTATAAGTCCCTTTAAGTCCCATCTAAATCAAACAGGAGGGACTTATAGAGATTTAAAGTGGGCATTTGGAACTTATGAAATATTATTTTAGGGATGTAGGACTTATAAGTTGGGACTAAAAAAAGTTTTAGGACTTATGAACCAAACATGGCCTTAGAAGACATGCATGGTCACATCCTTGAGTCCCATGGGGAGCTTCTGCGAGTGTCCATCCTGGTTATGTACTTGAAGACAAAATGCCTCTTGGCGACGGCACTAAGAAGCGTGAGGTTGCGGTACGTTTTGGTGCATGCGCTAGAGGAAGAGACCGGCACAGACGGCAGACAAATGGTGCGGTGGGCGAGGAGGGACGGCCTGAGCTTCGCCGACCGTGTCATGTTTCTAGGGTTCCCTAGCAGCTTCGCCGTGGATGCCGCGAGGTTCCATGGTGTGGACGACGACGTGACCGGCGGGTGTGTTTACTTCTTGGAGCGGTGTTCCGACGAGTCGACGCTCCCCGTGTTCAGGCACAACCTCATCGACGGCAAAACCAAGTTAATGGAGTACCTGCCGTCAAAATGGAGCGACCGTAAAAACGACGCGGGTATGTGGATCGTGCCCCAGCCTGCCACTGCTCCAGTCCAGGTATATATATATCACAGAAGCTCTCGTCATCGTCTGATTTGAAGCCTCAACCCTTGTTGTGTGATCTCATCTTAATTTCTTGGCGAGATCTTTGAAAATAGACAAATTTTTATGTTTTTTAAAAGTTAAATGTCTGATTTTGAACATATATTGACTTAGTCTTGTTTCATAACGTATATTTTTATTCGAACAAACATATTCAACATTGGTCTTCTTTTGAACATTTTGTCAAAACAAAGATAACTGTCAAATCGGATCCAAATTCGTACATATATTTCAGAATATATGATCATGTCTATGTCTGGAGAAAGAAATATAAAACATGGCTCTACTGATCGATGGAACACGAAATGGTGGAGTGCGAGCTGATTTCGATTCTATGTGATTTTGTCTCATCCAATGGTATAACTAGGAGCGTGCTAATTCCTACTATATGCATGAGAAGTACAAGTTAATAAATACTCCCTTCATTTCTAAATATAAGTTTTTTTAAATCTTCATTAGTGAACCACATACGAAGCAAAATGAATGAATTTACACTTTAAAATAGCTCTGTGTCTATATACATCTGTATGTAGTTTTCTAGTGCACACTGTAAAAAGATTTATATTTAAAAACGGAGGAAGTATATTATAAATGAATAGTAATCTATTACAACAGATCATATGTGGTTCTGGTCTGTAGTCTCATATCCAAATTAAAGACAACCAAATCTCATCAAAGTAATATACTGCAACCAATTCCCTTGTGTTTCTGCCGCAACGTGTGACATGGTTTAGAAGATACTAATTCCCACTTTAGACTATAAATAAAATATTAACAGGGCGTACAAACTTTGTAAGCTTGACGTGTGTTGTCGTCCAAGCTAGTCTTAAATTTTGATCCCTATTTTCAAAATATATTTGACTCGTTTCTACATTAACTAGAAGATCATATCATATATTTCATAAATGAAGGTTATCATTATGAGGAACTTGTTTGTAAGCTTGATGTCTGTTATCGCGGGTCCCCGCCGACCCTCCGGGAAACCCAAAGCTAGTCCTAAATATTTGTTTCCTTTATCAAAAGTACATTTGACTATTCAACAACTAGAAGATCATATCTTATACTTCATAAATGATAACATGCACGTGTGTGTATGCGTGTGCGTGTGTGTCATAAAGTTGCATGGTCCATAACTTCACATTTTTTTTGTTCAGGTAATTAGGGAAAGGTTGAAGGCTCCAAAGCCATGTCATCCGACTCTAGGAAGTAGCTCTATCCGAAAGGAACGATGACCAAAATGGTCCAAGGAGCCCTTCTTCAGTTTCGTCGTGCAGAATCGTTCTCCCGGCGTGGATAGCTCTTTCATGCGCTGCTTCAACAAGCATCATGAAGTTTTGGCCACCTAGATGACCTTGGCTAGGACATGACGTGTTGCCATACCAATGGTGGTGGTGGTAAGGCTGAACGATGTTGAGGCCGCCCTCAATGGATTGGTACCGAATGGGGTACGCTCTCACGATGAGAGGTGATACGACAAGGCTCGAGTTGTTAGTGTCTAAGTTGAGAGCGGTACTGTAAATATATTTGGTGATTGGTTGAAGTGTTCCAACCTCCATATAGGTCATGTGGTTGTTTACTAATGTGGAGCATTAACCTAGGCTAGCTTGCGCAGTTTGAGTTTGTTACAATCTTGTTCAACAAACCTTTGGTATTCTTGGAGTAAAGTTTAGTTTCATCTCTAACAAGTAATCGCTGGTGTAGATCTATATGTAAAGAAAACCGAGCATGTTGAAATAACATCTATCGTTCACGACTTGGATAAATTGAGATTGCACTTGAAATCTTTTTAGATTCTCATCGTAAGGCTATCATGAAGCCATTTGCAACATGATCTTAGAAGGAATAATGAACCCAATGTCAAATAGGAATTCTGAGATAATGAAGTTTGATTGGTTCGGTCTGCCGGTCTGGTGATGTGCTGCAAAACCAAAGGCAGGAACATGGTGTATCAAATGCTTTGGTCTCACGATGATCATCGATGTATCTTTGCCGGCATATTAATTTTCTATTGATTTCTTTCGTAATTGGGTAGTCTTTCTTCGTGTGTGCACATGCAAAGTAGACATGCCGGGCTGGCTATTGCAGCTGCACTGTCACTGATCTGGTTGTCTGTTAAGGCCTTAACTGCATCTTAGTTCGTAGCCCAAGTTGAGAATAAATATGTTTTTTTGGATAATAGAAGCTTAAAATATACCGCACCTAGTATCTGTCCCTAGTTAAACTTGACATTGTGTAAATTTGTGAATTTGCTAGCATGTTCATGTGGTTATGCATGGTTGTGTCTGTTGGGGAACGTCGCATGGGAAAAAAAAATCAAAAATTTTCCTACGCGCACGAAGACCTATCATGGTGATGTCCATCTACGAGAGGGGATGAGTGATCTACGTAACCTTGTAGACCATACAGCAAAAGCGTTAGTGAACGCGGTTGATGTAGTGTAACGTCCTCACGTCCCTCGATCCGCCCCGCGAACAATCCCGCGATCAGTCCCACGATCTAGTACCGAACGGATGGCACCTCCGCGTTCAGCACACGTACAACTCGACGATGATCTCGGCCTTCTTGATCCAGCAAGAGAGACGGAGAGGTAGAAGAGTTCTCCGGCAGCGTGACGGCGCTCCGGAGGTTGGTGATGACCTTGTCTCAGCAGGGCTCCGCCCGAGCTCCGCAGAAACGCGATCTAGAGGAAAAACCGTGGAGGTATGTGGTCGGGCTGCCGTGGAAAGTCGTCTCAAATCAGCCCTAAAACCTCCGTATATATAGGTGGGAGAGAGGGGACCTTGCCTTGGGGCTCAAGGAGCCCCAAGGGGATCGGCCGAGCCAAGGGGGGAAGGTCTCCCCCCCAAACCGAGTTGGACTTGGTTTGGTGGGTGGGAGTCCTTCCTTCCCTTCCCACCTCGTCCTTTTTTTTCTCTTTGATTTTTCTTTCAATGCGCATAGGGCCCTTTTGGGCTGTCCAACCAGCCCACTAAGGGCTGGTGCGCCACCCTCAAGGCCTATGGGCTTCCCCGGGGTGGGTTGCCCCCCCCCCCTCCCCCGTGAACTCCCGGAACCCATTCGTCATTCCCGGTACATTTCCGGTAACTCCGAAAACCTTTCGGTAATCAAATGAGGTCATCCTATATATCAATCTTCGTTTCTGGACCATTCCGGAAACCCTCGTGACGTCCGTGATCTCATCCGGGACTCCGAACAACATTCGGTAACCAACCATATAACTCAAATACGCATAAAACAACGTCGAACCTTAAGTGTGCAGACCCTGCGGGTTCGATAACTATGTAGACATGACCGGAGAGACTCCTCGGTCAATATCCAATAGCGGGACCTGGATGCCCATATTGGATCCTACATATTCTACGAAGAACTTATCGTTTGAACCTCAGTGCCAAGGATTCATATAATCCCGTATGTCATTCCCTTTGTCCTTCGGTATGTTACTTGCCCGAGATTCGATCGTCAGTATCCGCATACCTATTTCAATCTCGTTTACCGGCAAGTCTCGTTACTCGCTCCGTAATACAAGATCCCGTAACTTACACTAAGTCACATTGCTTGCAAGGCTTGTGTGTGATGTTGTATTACCGAGTGGGCCCCGAGATACCTCTCCGTCACACGGAGTGACAAATCCCAGTCTTGATCCATACTAACTCAACGAACACCTTCGGAGATACCTGTAGAGCATCTTTATAGTCACCCAGTTACGTTGCGACGTTTGATACACACAAAGTATTCCTCCGGTGTTAGTGAGTTATATGATCTCATGGTCATAGGAACAAATACTTGACACGCAGAAAAACAGTAGCAACAAAATGACACGATCAACATGCTACGTCTATTAGTTTGGGTCTAGTCCATCACGTGATTCTCCTAATGACGTGATCCAGTTATCAAGCAACAACACCTTGTTCATAATCAGAAGACACTGACTATCTTTGATCAACTGGCTAGCCAACTAGAGGCTTGCTATGGACAGTGTTTTGTCTATGTATCCACACATGTAAATGAGTCTTCATTCAATACAATTATAGCATGGATAATAAACGATTATCTTGATACAGGAATTATAATAATAACTATATTTATTATTGCCTCTAGGGTATAATTCCAACAGTGTCACCCTTGTGTAAATGCACATGATGGAGCAAGTGTGAAGATGCTGTAGCCGTCATTGCCTTTGCCAAGATTCAGCGTACTTGTATGTCAGTTTACTGCGTAGATGGCAGCTAACATTAAGGGTGTGTTTGGTTTGAGAACCAAAAGACATGGCATGTCATGGTCTCGTTCTCAAGGAATGGATTGGTTCCATTCTTGTGTTCGGTTGAAGATAAAAAATGTCATGGGTTCGTTCCATTCTTGTGTTTGGTTGGTGATATGAAATGAGAAGAATATGACTCAACTCACCTTGTGGGGTTTTTCTTTTTCTTTTATCAAAATATTATATAAAATCCAGCAACATTTCCATTGTATTTTTTATTTTAACAATTACCAGGGATGTTTTCTTTTTTTTCTTCTATCAATAAGAGAAGAATAACCAGGTGATTCCTTCGATTTGGTGGAATCGCTTGATGAAGCATATATAGGGAATATTCCTTTTCTGAGGATCACCCGGTTCCGGTTCCATCCTCAACTAAACACTGGAATGGTGGACTGCGGACGGAATCAACCCGTCTCGTGCAAGTATATCCTCAAAGCAAACACACCCTAAGTGAATTTTTTTTGCGGGGAAAATTGGGAGATTTATTAAACTGCAACGGACTTACAATCCTCAGCAACCAGCATAGTGACACATGGAGGTGGTCTGCCCAACCAACATGCCGTGCTATCACCACTACGACCAAAGTTTGCTAAGCAATGTGCAACTCTGTTTTGTTCACGACTAATCTTACATAAAGTAACCTCCCTATTCAAAAGTAAATTCTTAATTTCTACCACTAGGACACCGTAGAGTGATCTATCATAACCAGCAGTAGCTATCATGTTTAGAGCCATCGCCGAATCAGATTGCAGCACCACCGGTGATGAGACATGAGTAAAAGCCAGTTGTAGCCCTTCTTTTATTGCTTGAAGCTTCGACTCTAGCGCGTCATTGCATTGGAACAGTTTCCGGTAGGATGCAAAGATGACATCCCCTTGACAATTTCTAAGGATCATCCCTGAACCAGTTGTTCCATCCTCGAGGTTGAAGGAACCATCAGTAGATAAGGCCACCATGTTAGAATCTGGAGCCGGCCACTTCTTCACCACTCTTACGGGTGCAGGAGTTGGAGGGAGAAGTTCCATCACTGGGGTTTTCCCTTTCACCGTATCTTCCACACTCAATGATATGTTCTTGTAGGAATTATAGTAGCTAGCCAGGAAAGAACAGGATATATCAAGGGGGGTACCGTTTTGCCATGAACAATTTCATTCCTCAAGTACCATATCCTTCATAAGACCATGATGATCCTGCTATGAATAGACTCCGGGACTGCATGCTCATTCCGTGAAATAGAAGAAAATCATCGGTTGTCTGAAACCTGTTTGTGTTCCTCTGTTCATGCTGAACCGCTGCTCCGTTTTCTCCCCTGACCGAGCAGTTCGCGAATGTGTGCGTGGCCCGTACTTATTTGGAAAAATAATGAAAAAGAAGGCATTGGTTGCCTGAAACATGTGTGTGCTCCTCTGTTCGTGCTGAACCGCCACTGTGTTTTCTCTCCTGACCGAGCAGTTTGTGTGTGTGTGTCCGCCGGCCGGCGAGTGATTCAGGGGGATGAAAGCAACAGTCGATGATCGCATGAAGATCCCACAAGGGATCCATCCCACATACTTGAAAGTGAAGATCGCACCAAGTATTATTATCGATGAGGATGGTAATATCACACACAGTTCGGGCTTCTCTTGCGGCCTGTCTATTTTCCATTCTTGTTTCGGCACTAGTACAACGGCGTTAGCTAGGTTTCTTTCTAGTGTTTCAGATGCTACCTCGCAGTGCATAGCTTGTAGTATCCATTAATTGGTCTCGGCGTCAGCTCAGATGTGTCATGTTTAGTTAGTCTGAATAATCGAGTCCACCCTCCAACCATGAACCATCCCATGGTTGTTCTTATCTGCTGTTATTTTTGACGAACACAGCAGGTGCTCTGTTTTCTCTTCTCATTACAAGAAGCGAGGAGTTAGCAAACAAAACGGGGTAATCAGGAAGAAAACTGTTGAATTGATTAATTAGCATAAAAATATCTAAACGGGGATAAAAACAAAAATTCACTTTCCCGGATCTCATAATTAATACATCCATGATCAAAGCTTATCACCGATGATCACAACATATAAAGCAAGAGCACATCTTCTTTTTTAGACACTGAAGAGCACATCTTCTAGCCAGCCATTACCCGAGCCGAGCATTTTCTACTCTTTGAGCATGTTGGTTGCTCAGCCGAAATTGCCGAGTAGTTTCTACTCTTTTTCTAGGTGGGCATGGTCCATCATCTCCCGGCAACTAATCATCTCCGCCTTTCCTCAGCTCCTCCTCCCTTCTCGCGGATCGCCGCGACCCGATTCCGCATCTTCTTGGCCTACCCTGCCTTCTTCTCCGGTTTCTCCTGCAATTCGGACGCTACATAAAGTTGATTAGTATGGGCCCGAGTTACATATGCTTGTTTTCATGTCTGTGTGCACAACTTCCATGGTTTACCATGATTTTGTCATGCAAAAGGTGAGCATGAGCATATCCTCACGTGACACTCTGAAACTGAACTTTGCAGCTAAAGGATCGGCCAGGTGTCCAGATTCAGAGTCGAGACCTCTTGTGTTCAGAGCTTCACGTCAAGGTCCGCCTTGTGCCTGGTATTCTCCCACAACACGCATCGACGACATCTTCTGCTAGGCCCTGAAACACGACATGTTTCCAGTTAAGTTGAGTTAAGGCCCTGAACCAGAACATTGGCCAAACACACATGCATAGAGCAGGATTTATTTATGCAAAGTTCAGTTTAGTTGAGTTTAGGCCATCATTCAGGAAACGCATGCAATTAAATCGCGAACAAGCAAATGTGTGTACACTTGTACTGCACAGTTACTTGCATGTCATCTTAATTTCTCACCAAACAGAAGGACCATAACCTGATGGCGCGCATTAGATTAGAAAACAGCAGGCACCTCACATATGCTGTATTTGCTAATGTAGTATCTCTATCTGTAGGGATGCTGGGAGTATACAGGATGGACAACCATAATGAAGATATATGTTTGACTAATAAATACATACCAGCAGAGAGGCGATGAATTGTTCGATCTCGGAAATGCAGCCTAATTGGAATTGTTCCCTGAGCTGAAAAATACAGACGAACGATCATGCGAGGCAATGAGAGAAATACATTGATCTTGTGCATTAGACGTACATTCTCTTTCATGGGAGAAAAGGTTAGCACCTCGATTCCGGCAACGCATTATCAGATGATGGTTAGAGTAGGGCGGTTGGGATGTGCATTGGCTGCTTCCCGAATAGCGGCCTTTTCAGCCTCAACTCTGCTGCTATCATCCCCCCTTACGTAATAACTGATTTTTACGAGGCTGGGGAGATTTTCGATTCCGAGATCAAAAGCACCGCCAGTACCGAGAGACTCAGTTTTCTCTGCGTCAAATTCTATACCGAGGTCATCTACCTTGGGCATGGCTCCAGCCCCAAACATCAGATTCATCACAGCATACTGGCTATCATAATAAAATTTCCTCAAGCACGGGAATCCAACTTCATCACAGACTACGACCCTTGTAACTTCAGGCTCTTCCGTTGAAGGGCTATTTATAGTTTCACGTTCATACATTTTCAGAGTCAGATAATGCAGAACAGGTAAGCCTCCAAGAATATAGAAATCTTTCTGCTCAGCTCGGACCAATTGAAGGCGTAACTTCTGGAGGTTGACAAGGGAGCCCACCCACTTTGGAACATGGGGGATGCTCGAACGCCAGACCGCAAGCTTCCGGAGGCTAAGTGGCATAGGGCACAGAGATTCCCCTACTAATTCGGGGCCATCCCAAACAGTTAGAGAGAGAAGGTTTCCTAGGCTTTTAAGGGAAGCGACAATAATACTTTTCTTGGACTCATTTTCAGCGTTCGCTCCGCCAGCAGAACTATAATCCTCAAAATCAAGGGCCAATGCCTTCAGACTCTGCAGCTGCTCAAATTCTTGCAGGAAGTTAAATGACTGGTCATAGACAGCGACAAACTTCAATTTCTCCAGTGCTTGCAGCTTGGAAATTCCACAAGGAAGTGTAACTTGGGTCGGGATTAATAGGTACACCAATCTCTTGAGATTGACAATAGATGCCGGTAACTCATAAACAGAGGTGCGTCTTAAATTCAGTATCTCTAAGCACCATAGGCGTCCGATTTGTTCTGGGAGCTTGCTTACTTTGTCTGCTCCTCGGAGGCTCAGGTATCTCAGCTGAAACAATCTGTCTATATTTTCAAGATGACGATTCTCCAGCTGTCGTCTGCAACCTTCAAAGTCCAGAAAACGCAAATGCCTGAACTTATCCATAGAAGGAATTTTCACAGATTCCCCAAACACATCAAGTGATCGGACATGAGACAACACGAGGCCTTTTGGCACTATCAATTCTTTTTGCTTGCTGGCTTGCACGGAGAGCCGGCGAACTTTGCTTTGTGTCCCAACCGTCAAACTAGGAACACCTACCAAAGTAACAAAGTTTTCCTCGATGGATTTGGATATGATGAAATCAAGAATTGTGTCATGAAGTCGACAACTCATGACCCTATCAAATCTATCTGGCTCCCCAGGTTGGATCAAACTCCTATTGATGAGCTCATTAAAACACCTTTCTCCAAACTCATATGTTTTACTATATCCGGCTTCTGTATGAATTAATCTTTCAGCAATCCACCTATTTATCAAAACTTTCTTCTGAATAATAGAATCTTCAGGGAATATACTGAAACATAACAGACAAGATCTTAGATGAGCAGGCAATTCAAAGTAACTAAGTGACAGTATCTTCATCATTCCTTCAATGCTAGGATTTCTTTGAAGTGCTCGACCAATCGAATCTTCAACTTGTTTCCAAGAACCCTCTGCCTTTTCAATATTATCCAGCAAACCAGATATAGCAATTATTGCCAAAGGCAACCCAGCACATTTTTGCAAAATATGCTCAGAAACTTCTTTAAGGTATGATGGGCAATTTTCTTCGGAGTTGAATAATCTTGTGTAAAATAACTGCCTAGAGTGCACCATACCAAGAGGCCTTATGCAATACATCTCTCCACTAAATGGTCTTGAACGACAGGATTCAGCAACATCATTTATACGAGTAGTGGTGATTATGATACTGCCAGAACTTGTCACAGGAAATGCAAGCTTAAGAGCATGCCATGTATCGATGTCCCATATATCATCAAGAACAACAAAATACCTGCACAAGGATACATTGTTGATATCAGTGTGGGAATGATATAAACAGTGTCAAATAAGATAGACAAATATATAAAACAATAAACATGTTCATGGTGGCAGCATACCAACTATATATATATATATATATATATATATATATATATATATATATATATATAAGGAGGTTAAACCCCCGGGCCTCTGCATCAATCGATGCATACGGTCATGTTTATTAATTATTCAACATAGATCTAATAAGAACATACATTAAACCATTCGAAGCCACCACTCACACATATAAAACTTGATAATGTGGAGCGCTCTCACTCCCCATATATAAAACCGGAGCCGTCATCGATCCATCCACATAATGTATCAGAACCCACAACCGGTGCAGCAGACCTAAAGAGTACACCACATGCACACATTTTAGACGCCACCATCATCATCGGACCGCTGACCCATCTTCAGGAGAGAGATCTGTATCATCCTTGTCAGTCCGTCCATCCGTCGAGGCCACCACGGCGCCCAACGGCGCCACCGCCCCACGCTCGTCAGTCCAGACGCGAAGATTCTGGAAGATCTGTTGTGCGTAGTACCTGCCGACCAGGCATGACACAGCGTAACACCTGTCGGTCAGGCATGACTTGACATCTCCACCGAAAGCTCCGTGCAAGATGAAGCCGCTCCACCTCCTGCCTCTGTCTTCCAGCTCTATTCCACGGACGATGCTCACAAGAAAGAAAACGACACCGCAGTACCGTCATCGTCCGATCTAGAAGACCAGATCCTAGGGTTTCCCCCGGAGCAGCACGAGTGGGTCGACAATAGTTACACGAGATGCCTTCATCAAGGTAATGACACAGAACGCCGCCATCGTCTACCATCGTCTCGGTTTTCACTGGCAACTATGTCTTCCCGACTCATAGCCGAAACTAGATGGCGGATCTCGAGATCTGACAATCCAGCCTCAGACCGACCACCTTCGACGGAGGAGATGACCACCATCGCTGGCCGCACGCTTCAGCCAGAGAGGACCTTAGCAGGGAGGGCGGGCCGCCACCCCATCCCAACTCGCCGAACGAGCTGCCAGATCCGCAACCCATCAACCGAACCACCAGCCGGCACCACCACGGCACCAAGCAGGAGGAACGCAACAAAGGCCCCTCCAGGATGTGCAGCAGGGAGCCGAGCCTCCCTCCATCCCAGCACCACTGTCCGCGTCGGCCGCAACGTTAGAGGGTCCAGATTGGGTCCCCACGGGCGCCACAACCATGAACGCTCGCCCTCAGCGGTGTGCCCACCGCCGCGACCAGATCATGCGCCACACGTCGGAGACCTCCTCCACCGTGAGCTAGGACGCCGCCCCAGAGCAAAGCGCCGGTCAGCCGCCAACCACACGTCGTATCCCCATCCCACGAATGAGCGGCAGCCAGAGAGCGCCCCACCGCCGCCGGATCCGCGCAGGCTATGCCTGCCGGAGGCCACCGGCGACGGCGAGGGGGAGAAGGAGGCGGAAGGGGAGAGGCTGTGGGGCTGGAGCCGCCGCCCGTGTCGCTCCGGGGAGGGAGCGGCGCGGGGGCCAGATGCGATCTGATCTGACCATATGTATGTATACCCCTAATTAAATAAGAAAGTTGACACAAGTGTTAAATTTGCATATGTTGTTGACTCAATCTTGTGCCTATATTGGTATATGCTAATTAGTTTGACACATTATGAAGAGTTGGGCGATACACACAGGTTAAACATGACTCGTTACCACGGAAAAGAGCAAAGTGTGACCAAACAAGAGGTTGACAAAAACAATATGTTATTGATCAGGTGGTCATGAAAATAAATAAGTAAATAAATAAGGAGTCTAGCTAGGTGTGGATCCAAATATCCTGTGATTTAAAATCAAGAAAAAGTACATACTATTTTATGGAAAGGTTCATTTCTACTCAAGAACTATATTTTTGTTCCTTAGATTCCCACTAAAGATTTATCGGACCACTCAACTCCAAACTAATTTTTCTTCTGTTTGAGTGACTACATTGTGATGACGCGCACAATCACACGAGGTCGGGACAGCGGCCGAGGCCTTCTGAATATTGAGCTAGCGGAGCACTGAAGGAGAAGGGTGGAAGAGACAGATGGTAACGTGCATGGCATGGCCCGTCCAAAACTGGGAATGAGATAACCCACTCCAAAAAATGGTTTGCGCTAAAAGACTTAGCAAAAGAAGTGAGCCGATAAGATGGTTAAAGGCAATTGCAATGAACATTGCAGGGAACCCTATGATGCTTCTAGGGTCCATCTGGTGGCTTCGGAGCCCCCCCCCAACCCAACCCAACCTATAAAAAGCTTCTCTGACGCACATCCTTCACAAGCCATTGCTGGAGGAGGCCTAAGGAAAAAAGCCCCAGGGTAGACGAGAACAGGGAGCCCCCCTAGATCCATGCATGTTGGGCGTGTTGCACAATAAGCTAGCTCTGGTTTTCACGACAACTCTTTTTTTCACTTTCAATTTTTTTTCAAAAGGAGGAACAAAGCCGCCCGGCTTCTGCATCAATCGATGCGTGCAGCCGTATTATTAATAAAATCCAAGAGTAGAGTCATAGGTTTGAAAAAAGCTCACAATATGAGCATAAACACAAATCTGGAAGTAAATAAAGACTGCCACAGCCGACGAAACCAGCAATAGGCTACGATGACTATACACCTAGCCTATTAATAGCTCGCCATCCAAATCGGTCGAAGATAACCCGTGCGACCGTCTGCCACCGGTTGCATCCAATACTTCTTTCGTTAGGTTAGTTAGTTGTTTCCCGCAAGACACGTTCAGTGGGATCCATGGAAAATTTATAGGAGTCGTGGACTGCGTGCTCGATCCTGGGAGGAGCACCGGGATTGCGGCATGAACTGTTTCTGTTAAGCAATAAAAGGGGAAGAAAATAAAAAACAACAAGTCTTACGCTTCGTAAAATTCATCTCTCCTAAAAGCTGATTCATAGTGTTGAGAAGTGACAAGTGGCATCACAACCATGTGAAGGACACCTGCAGCCCCGGGTGCACGTGTCTCGCAACGTGTGTTCGACGAGAAACCGAGCTAGGACTGGAGGCACGAGACAGCGGGCACGGGCGGTACTTTTACCGTTGATTTCTCGACATAGGGTGGCTCGATGGAAGATGGTGCCATGGCAGCAAAGTCAGTACCAACGGCGCCATGCAAAACCGTTGCCCTGGAACCCATCTTTGTTGCGAGGGCAGCTGATTCACCTGCGGGTGGTGCGCCACCTACTTCTGCAGTATGGCTGGACGTACAATTCGCCACCCCGCCGCCCTACGACCGGGCCATGTTCGACGACGCTGACGACCCCGACGCCGTTCACCGCTACCGCCGCGTGGATGATGTGCTCGAGCACGACGCGGCTAACTCCAGCAGAACAGAGCAGCTGCTCCTGCTGCCTGAAAGAAAACCGGCGACCTTTGTAGAGGCCGGGGCCCATGCGGCATGGCGAGCGATGATGGAGGAAATGGCATGCACCAAGTCTAACTGGACTTGATCTGTCTTCAATCTGCCCAGATGTCATCGACCCATTGGACTGAAGTCGGTCTTCAAGGAAAAGTTCAACGACAACCGGCCTCCTCGTTTTCCCGAATGTGCGACACACACGTGAAAGCTAGGCCCTTGCTCTGCCGGCATGTGTTGGATGTGTTCTTAGCTCTCTAGTTCGCCCCTCCACCCATGACCGAGGCGCCACCCAACACATCGACTCTGACACTCAACGCCCACTTGCATCGTGGACCCTGGGAGCGCTTGTAGAGGTAGAGCCCTCTCTTTGAATTAGACAATAGTGTGATGTAAGTGGATTATAAGCTCCCTATTATACTTGCTCTAAGGTTATGTCATATGCATGATGATGGAAGTGGCTATGTCTTAATAATCTTTTAATATCATTGGTAAACAGAAGGACATGAATCACTGACGAAGATCTTAAGATTTGTGGTTTTTAGTCCTCTCTCTATTTTTTCACTCCGCATCGACATGCACTTGACTACAAATATATGACCATTAGTCCATTACTTTTTTTAGGTACTTAAACATTACTTTTTGTACCAACTCAAAAAAATGGACATAAAACTATAAGGAAATAAATATTAATTATACAATAATGCAAGATGATTTCGATGTGAAATATGAAAGCGGATTATAAGCTGCCTATTATACTTACTCTAAGGCTATGTCATATGCAGGATGATGGAAGTAGCTATGTCTTAATGATCTTTTAATACAATAGGTAAACAGAAGGATATGAATCACATACGAAGTTCGTATGGTCTGTGGTTTTTGGTCCTCTCTTTTTTTATTTACTTGGCATCAACATGCACTTGACTACAAATATTTGACTATTACTTCTTTTAGGTACTCCAGCATTACTTTTTGTACCAACTCAAATAAAATGGACATAAAACTATAAGGAAATAAATATTTATTATACAATAATGCAAGATGATTTCGATGTGAAATATCTAAATAAATTTATTAAGTATATACTTGGGGGTGAGAAGTCAAATTAGAAACTGTACCTTTTGTCTGCCAGGAAATCAGAGATCTGGATGATGAGCTGTTGTATACTCCCTGCTTCAGTGTTGGCATAAAGTTGGCCACTAACTGCACTAAGAATAGTTCGTAGGATATTCATCATGTCTGGATTCCTTGACACGGATAAGAAGGCCCGATATTTGAATTCTCCTTTGAGGTCTTGATACACTTGATTTGCAAGAGTTGTTTTGCCCAACCCACCGGCTCCCACAATAGAGACCAGTTTCACTTGCTCTTGTGTTGACACACCTCCAGTCAACAGTTTAATTACCTCAGCCTTGGGTTCATCAATGCCAACAAGCTCGGAGGCATGCTGAAAGATAGCAAGAGCTCTAGGGTCAACGGTTGTATTCTTGGCCTTGGAGAAGGCCTCACGGGCCTTGTACCTTGCATTCCTCTCAGCCACCTCGATGGTCTGCTTCTTCAGATCTGCGATCTCGTTGCCGATCCGGCGACGAGCCTTCATCTTCCCCAACTTCCCCAATGAGTTCTTCAACTTCTCCAAAAATCCATCTGGCTTCGTATCTCCGGTGTCAACACTTTTCATGAAGTCGTCAATAGAGTCCTCCATATCATAGGAGAGCTCCCGGACCTCATTCATCCACACCTTATCCTGGACATCAGGATCCTCCTCTTCCGACATCTTCAGAAGAAAAGCTTCCATTGCAGCAAGTTCACGGGTGAGCGACTCGATATCGCCACGCACACCCTTGAACCGCTTGTACTCGTCGCCAGCCAAAGCGCACAGCTTTGCCAGGACGGGTTTCAAGGCTCCCGTCACTGCACTCACCAGAGCCACCTCCATGGTTTCAAGTGGTGCTAGCTTAGAGGTGCGCTTGCTCAGTTTGTCTTGTGTGTATGAAAGCGAAAACAGTGTAGGCTGAGTGATGTTGCACTCTCTCGGCCTTATAGCAAAGCTAACTAGCATACTTACATCGGCCAATTGTAATTAAGCAGTTAATTTTGTGTCAAGTTGCTCTACTTGCAGAGCTAAAGACAACTTTCTCTTACCCCGAGATTGTAAACAAAGCTAAGATGCTTACTGCTACTCCAGATCTGTTCAAACGCACGCTCCCTCTACGTTGTTCACCACAAGCTCTCTTCACCCGAAAGATTCGTCTGCTTATTCAGTATAATAAACGCTTAACCATGGCGCGTAATGAGATGCCAACTCAAGCTAGCTAGCTAGGTCTTAGTTGGTACGCTCGTTAATTTTTTTGTTTAGTTATCCTTAACCAATCTGTTATTAATTATTACCATGCTGCTGGAGCTAGTAGTAACAGGAGGTGTTGGCCCTGGATTAACAGGAGGTGCTAGCAGCTCGATTGTAACACCCCTATTTCAGTTAACGAAAGTTCTGTGATTCAAAAAGAAAGTGCCTATTATTACCATGTTCATCGACTTGCGTTACTCCAGCCTAGTTGCATGAAACTAGTTTTTTCCTACCCGTGAGACACGCGCTTATTTTCAGTAGTTAGCACACTAATCGGTGACTTGAAAAGCTCAACACTTCTATATATTCTGTTGTTAGCACACTAATTGGTGACTTGAAAGACGCAACCCACATGCTTGACCGGAAAAGGCGTGGCGCTTAGTTTTGGTATACTCACTACTCTGGATGCTATAAGTCCGAAATTTCCCTCCAATATCGATGAGAAAACTAGTGCACGATAATAGCACAACTTATGATTTCGTGATAAAGGCCTGAGTTAGATTTTAACCCTTGACTAAACCCTGAACTAACTCTAACCAAAGAGATGTTTGGATGGCAGGGTTAGATTGTCAATAAATGCACTTTTTCAATCATTTGACTTGTTTAACCAGGATTTGATGTGGTGGAGGCAGAGGGAAAAGTAACTTTTTCTGGATCCACCTAGCTCTAACCCAAATAAGCACCTCTTGGATGGTTAGTTCTTTTGGATGGGTTAGATGCATCTAACCAACTCTAACCCTTCCGTTTGAATGTTTTGGAGTTACTTCAGTCTAATCTAACCAACTCTAACTCTAACTCATGGATCTAAATAGGGCCAAAGCTAATTAAATTTGATAAAAAATATCATGTTACATCTAATGTTAATCATTGTCGGAATTCCTGTAGAACATTTTGGATCTAGTATTTCCTTCTAGAGTAATAGCAGCTGGCAACAAATTCTATACCTAACTGGGGAAAAAATCTGTCACTATATTAGTGTCCAAGTTGATACAACGAACGAGGGTTATCGGTCTCCAACTTGGGAATTGCACTATAAACTTTGGTGATTGGTTGAATTGTTCCAACGTCCACAGAGGTCGTGTGGTTGTTTATTAATAGAGAGCATTAGCCTTGGCCAGCTTGCATGATTTGAATTTGTTATAGCCTTGATCGACAACCTTTTGGTCCTATTCAGTATATAATTTGGTTTCATCTCTAACCAACAATCACTCATGTACATCAAGAAGTACAATTTTTTAGCATGTTATAATAACTTCTTTTGGTTACAACTCGCATGGTCTGAGATTGTGCTTGAACGCCTTTTACATTCTTATGGTATGGCCTTGCTTTCATGACGCCATTTTTAACATGACCGTAGAAGGACTGAACCGAATGTCAAGAAGGTTCTTAGCAACTCTTTCTCTCACAAGGTCATAGTCAATGCCAATATACTTGCTGCAAGCATGAAACACAAGATTTGCTACGTGGAGCCAATTAGGGGTGTACACGGTCTCGGTCCGAGCCATCGATTGGACCGGACCTAGGAGGATGGCCGTCCTGTTTTCAAGGACTAGGCCGGCAATGACGAAACTCGGGCCAGGCCGAGAGGACCTGCTAAGAGACAAGGGTAGAGCGTGCATTGGAGCTTCGACGACGGCTGAACATTGGGATGCAACGCTAGAGAAAGCACATCTCATCGACGAGGTGTCCGGAAGCTTCAGAGGAACCAGTGGGAGCTTGAAGAACCAAGAAGATCACCACAAGGGCTCATCATAGACGAATTTGGCACAATGGACGATGGCCGCAGATGAAAGGGATGACGGCCGTGCAGCGATGTAGAACCTCTCACGTCAATTTCATTGGTGGAGATGACGTATCTGAGTGGACGCATCCCGTGGACATGGTTTCCAGGGGCAACGGGTCCAGTGGCCGCGCGGACGACGGCCCTATGGCGGTGGCCTGTTTCCTACGCCCCTGTCACGCATGGGCCGCCACACCCCCGCCACGCCACCAGCACACGCCCGCCACGCCCCTGCTACGTCGTCGGCCGCTCACCCATTGTTCTACGGTTCGCTTGGTCCACTTCTTTTGGTGCATATTTTAAGGACCGGACTGGCATTTTTTTCATTCGGGCCGTGAGGTGGACCAGACTGTTTCGTCAAGTCCGAGCGCTAATCTTTATCTTTACCTAATAATAAAGAGGCTATCGCTTCTATCGGAAAACCTGTTGTGTTTTTTTACAAAACACCCTTGTAATTGTTTGTATTCAACCCGCAGTCCCTATCGCCCCGCCTCGCCTCGCCCGCCTTTGCATCACCGAGATCCGCCTCCCCTCCGCATCACGACACTCCGATCCGCATCGCCAGCCGCCTCCTGCCCCGCCCCGCCAAACCGCGCGCCGTCGGCCGCCTCCTGCCTCCCACCTCGTGCCACGCACCGACCCGCCCCGCCTCACTGCGCGCCGTCGGTCGTCTCCTCCCCCTGCTCTGAAGAATGGCGACAGGCTGCTGCCAACGGATGAATCCAGGTGGAGAAGGGTTAGAGAGGCTCGCGGAAGGCCAACGACTCCTTCCCCGCCTCGCCAAACCTCGTGCCATGGAAGGCCAACGAGGTTGGGGCGTCGGAACCAGAGTTCAGGGTGGCGCCATGGTTGCTCGGTGGGCGTCGGAACCAGAGTTCGGGGTGGCACCATGGTTGCTCGGTGAGCTCCTGCAAGGGAACATGGGGGGTGAGATTTGAAGTGAGATGGCATGAGATTTAAAGTGAGATGGGAGACAGACGAGAAAGGGAGCGGCGGCAGAGACTCTACTGCTCACCTGCGAGGGGGAGGTGGTTGGGGACACGGCCTTAGATGAGCTGCTTCTGCTTTCGCCTGCGAGTTATGGACACTTCGAGGCGGCCAATGGAGGCGCTGGCCTTGTTGGAAGGCTGGAGGAGGCGGCCGGTGGCGGCTCATCATGGCTGCAGTGCACGGGAGCGGAGGCAGGTGTTCGGTGGCCAGCCGTGTGGATGCAGATGAGATCCAGTTGTGATGAAAAAATAACAACAGACCGTGCTGCTCCTTTCCTCTTATCTGAATTATTTGCAGATGAGATCCAGCCGTGATAAACAAACAACAACAGGTCGTGCTGCTCTTTTATCTATCGGAATTTTCGGCAATTCAGATCCATCAAGGATGAGATGGACGAGGCCGTGCTGCTCTTTGGCCTCATGATTTATGGATGTGTGCTCCTTTGATGGTTACTTGCTGCTGATCGAATACTTCTCCTAAGCCTTACCCGCAGTTGTTTGCGAGCCTACTCCTTGGTTTGGGTAAGCTACAGACCTGCTACATATCATTTACCTTTAGTTACTCATTTGTTTTTGTTGTGCAGAGATTCTCAACTTTTTTTGCTTAATGATGTTTGCAGATCGAGAGTAAATATGCGAGCTCCAGCAAAACATTTGTGAGTTAGTAACATGTCTACTTTATTTGTTTGTTCAGATAGCTTAGATTCGCATAAGTCTCCCTACTGCTCGAAGTGCCACCCATCGCAAATGCATCAAAATATTTCATTTGTAATGCTTTTTCCTAATGGAGCCAAATTATCTGGTCACTGCAACTTCATGACAGGTAAATTAGTACTCTCGAAGTGTGATACTTTAATTTATCTATTCATTTTCAGTCAATCTTCAACACTGAATTAAATCTTTTTAAGAGTTATAATGCTTTATTTGTTGATAACCTATAGCTAACTTCTTATTTTTGCTTGATTGCCAGATTTTATGAACTTTCCCTTGTATAAAAAAGAAAATCATTTTATTAGCTTTGGAATGTTACAGTTTGCTCTAATTGCTTTGCTAAATGGATGCACTAACAGAATTTCGGTATCTCGTGTCAGATAACTCGGGCTCGATTGGTGGTACATTTGCTCAATAGGTTCATGGCTACTTATCTTCCCGTTGCAACGCATGGGCACATGTCCTATGTTGGGGAACATCGCATGGGAAACAAAAAATTTCCTACGCGCACGAAGATCTATCATGGTGATGTCCATCTACGAGAGGGGATTTCCGATCTACGTACCCTTGTAGATCGCACAGCAGAAGCGTTAAGAAACGCGGTTGATGTAGTGGAACATCCTCACGTCCCTCGATCCGCCCCGCGAACCGTCCCACGATCCGCTCCGATCTAGTGTCGAACGGACGGCACCTCCGCGTTCAGCACACATACAGCTCGACGATGATCTCGGCCTTCTTGATCCAGCAAGAGAGACGGAGAGGTAGATGAGTTCTCCGGCAGCGTGACGGCACTCGGGAGGTTGGTGATGATCTAATCTCAGCAGGGCTCCGCCCGAGCTCCGCAGAAACACGATCTAGAGGTAAAACCGTGGAGGTATCTGGTCGGGCTGCGTGGCAAAAGTTGTCTCAAATCAGCCCTAAAACCCCACTATATATAGGAGGGAGGGAGGGGAGGAGGCAGCCTCAAAACCTAAAGGTTTGGCCGAAATTGGAGGTGGAGGAGTCCTACTCCAATCCTACTTGGAGTAGGATTCCACCTTCCCACTTGGAAACTCTTTTCACCTTGTGTTTTTTCCTTCTCAAACCTTATGGGCCTTAGTGGGAACTTATTCCAGCCCACTAGGGGCTGGTTTATCTCTTCCCATAGCCCACGAGACCCCTTGGGGCGTGACACCCCTCCTGATGGTCCCCGGCACCCCTCCCGGCACTCCCAGTACACTACCGATGAGCCCGAAATTTTTCCGGTAATGCACGAAAACCTTCCGGTAACCAAATGAGGTCATCCTATATATCAATCTTCGTTTCCGGACCATTCCGGAAACCCTCGTGACGTCCGTGATCTCATCCGGGACTCCGAACAACATTCGGTAACCAACCATATAACTCAAATACGCATAAAACAACATCGAACCTTAAGTGTGCAGACCCTGCGGGTTCGAGAACTATGTAGACATGACCCGGGAGACTCCTTGGTCAATATCCAATAGCGGGACCTGGATGTCCATATTGGATCCTACATATTCTACGAAGATCTTATCGTTTGAAGCTTAGTGCCAAGGATTTATATAATCCCGTATGTCATTCCCTTTGTCCTTCGGTATGTTACTTGCCTGAGATTCGATCGTCAGTATCCGCATACCTATTTCAATCTCGTTTACCGGCAAGTCTCTTTACTCGTTCCGTAATACAAGATCCCGCAACTTACACTAAGTCACATTGCTTGCAAGGCTTGTGTGTGATGTTGTATTACCGAGTGGGCCCCGAGATACCTCTCCGTCATACGGAGTGACAAATCCCAGTCTTGATCCATACTAACTCAACGAAAACCTTCGGAGATATCTGTAGAGCATCTTTATAGTCACCCAGTTACGTTGCGACGTTTGATACACACACAGCATTCCTCCGGTGTCAGTGAGTTATATGATCTCATGGTCATAGGAACAAATACTTGACACGCAGAAAACAGTAGCAACAAAATGACACGATCAACATGCTACGTCTATTAGTTTGGGTCTAGTCCATCACATGATTCTCCTAATGATGTGATCCCGTTATCAAGTTACAACACTTGCCTATGGCCAGGAAACCTTGACCATCTTTGATCAACGAGCTAGTCAACTAGAGGATTACTAGGGACAGTGTTTTGTCTATGTATCCACACAAGTATTGTGTTTCCAATCAATACAATTATAGCATGGATAATAAATGATTATCATGAATAAAGAAATATAATAATAACTAATTATTATTGCCTCTAGGGCATATTTCCAACAGTCTCCCACTTGCACTAGAGTCAATAATCTAGTTCACATCACCATGTGATTTCAACGAATCCAACACCCATATAGTTCTGGGGTCTGATCACGTCTTGCTCGTGAGAGAGGTTTTAGTCAACGGTTCTGAAACTTTCAGATCCGTGCGTTCTTTAGAAATCTTTATGTCATCTTATAGATGCTGCTACTACGTGCTATTCGAAAATGCTCCAAATATCTACTCTACTATACGAATCCGTTTCACTACTCATAGTTATTTGGATTAGTGTCAAAGCTTGCATCGACGTAACCCTTTACGAAGTACTCTTTAACCACCTCCATAATCGAGAAAAATGCCTTAGTCTATTTAGTTACTAAGGATAACTTTGACCGCTGATCAGTGATTCAATCCTGGATCACTCTGTGTACCTCTTAACAGACTTGCTGCAAGGCACACATCAGGTGTGGTACTCAGCATGGATACTTTAGAGTCTACGGCTAAGGCATATAAGACGACCTTCATCTATTCTCTTTATTCTGCCATGGTCGGGTTTTGAGTCTTACTCAAATTCACACCTTGCAACGCAACCAAGAACTCCTTCTTTGCTGATCTATTCTGAACTGTTGGGGAACGTCGCATGGGAAACAAAAATTTTCCTACGCGCACGAAGACCTATCATGGTGATGTCCATCTACGAGAGGGGATGAGTGATCTACGTACCCTTGTAGATCGTACAGCAGAAGCGTTAGTGAACGCGGTTGATGTAGTGGAACGTCCTCACGTCCCTCGATCCGCCCCGCGAACAATCCCGCGATCAGTCCCACGATCTAGTACCGAACGGACGGCACCTCCGCGTTCAGTACACGTACAGCTCGACGATGATCTCGGCCTTCTTGATCCAGCAAGAGAGACGGAGAGGTAGAAGAGTTCTCCGGCAGCGTGACGGCGCTCCGGAGGTTGGTGATGACCTTGTCTCAGCAGGGCTCCGCCCGAGCTCCGCAGAAACGCGATCTAGAGGAAAAACCGTGGAGGTATGTGGTCGGGCTGCCGTGGAAAAGTCGTCTCAAATCAGCCCTAAAACCTCCGTATATATAGGTGGGAGGGAGGGGAGGAGGCAGCCTCAAAACCTAAAGGTCTGGCCGAAATTGGAGGTGGAGGAGTCCTACTCCAATCCTACTTGGAGTAGGATTCCACCTTCCCACTTGGAAACTCTTTCCACCTTGTGTTTTTTCCTTCTCAAACCTTATGGGCCTTAGTGGGAACTTATTCCAGCCCACTAGGGGCTGGTTTATCTCTCCCCATAGCCCATGAGACCCCTTGGGGCGTGACACCCCTCCCGATGGTCCCCGGCACCCCTCCCGGCACTCCCGGTACACTACCGATGAGCCCGAAACTTTTCCGGTAATGCACGAAAACCTTCCAGTAACCAAATGAGGTCATCCTATATATCAATCTTCGTTTCCGGACCATTCCGGAAACCCTCGTGACGTCCGTGATCTCATCCGAGACTCCGAACAACATTCGGTAACCAACCATATAACTCAAATACGCATAAAACAACGTTGAACCTTAAGTGTGCAGACCCTGCGGGTTCGAGAACTATGTAGACATGACCCAAGAGACTCCTCGGTCAATATACAATAGCGGGACCTGGATGCCCATATTGGATCCTACATATTCTACGAAGATCTTATCGTTTGAACCTTAGTGCCAAGGATTCATATAATCCCGTATGTCATTCCCTTTGTCCTTCGGTATGTTACTTGCCCGAGATTCGATCGTTAGTATCCGCATACCTATTTCAATCTCGTTTACCGGCAAGTCTCTTTACTCGTTCCGTAATACAAGATCCCGCAACTTACATTAAGTTACATTGCTTGCAAGGCTTGTGTGTGATGTTGTATTACCGAGTGGGCCCCGAGATACCTCTCCGTCACACGGAGTGACAAATCCCAGTCTCGATCTATACTAACTCAACGAACACCTTCGGAGATACCTGTAGAGCATCTTTATAGTCACCCAGTTACGTTGCGACGTTTGATACACACAAAGCATTCCTCCGGTGTCTGTGAGTTATATGACCTCATGGTCATAGGAACAAATACTTGACACGCAGAAAACAGTAGCAACAAAATGACACGATCAACATGCTACGTCTATTAGTTTGGGTCTAGTCCATCACATGATTCTCCTAATGATGTGATCCCGTTATCAAGTGACAACACTTGCCTATGGCCAGGAAACCTTGACCATCTTTGATCAACGAGCTAGTCAACTAGAGGCTTACTAGGGACAATGTTTTGTCTATGTATCCACACAAGTATTGTGTTTCCAATCAATACAATTATAGCATGGATAATAAACGATTATCATGAACTAAGAAATATAACAATAACTAATTTATTATTGCCTCTAGGGCATATTTCCAACATGAACTCCTTCAAAAACTTGTCAAGGCATGCATCTTGTTGAAACTTCCATTAAGCGCTTTTGATCTATCTCCATAGATCTTTGATGCTCAACGTTCAAGTAGCGCAATCCAGGTATTCCTTTGAAAACTCCTTTCAAACAACCTTGTATGCTTTACAGAAATTCTACATTACTTCTGATCCACAATATGTCAACCACATATACTTATCAGAAATTCTATAGTGCTCCCACTCACTTCTTTGGAAATACAAGTTTCTCATAAACCTTGTACAAACCCAAAATCTTTGATCATCTCATCAAAGTGTATATTCCAACTCCGAGATGCTTGCACCAGTCCATTGAAGGATCGCTGGAGCTTGCATACTTGCTAGTATCCTTAGGATCGACAAAACCTCCTGGTTGTATCACATATAATGTTTGCTCAAGGAAACCGTCGAGGAAACAATGTTTTGACATCCTATGTGCAATATTTAATAAATAATGCAGCAACTACTAACATAACTCTAACAGACTTTTAGCATCGCTACGAGTGAGAAAGTCTAATCATAGTCAACTGTTTGATCTTGTCGGAAACATCTTTGCGACAAGTCGAGCTTTTCTTAATAGTGACTTATCACCATCATCGTCTGTCTTCTTTTTAAAGATCCATCTTTACTCAACATCCTATGACCATCAAGTAGTTCTTCCAAAGTCTACACTTTGTTTTCATACATGGATCCTCTCTCGGATTTCATGGCTTCCAGCCATTTGTCGGAATCCGGGCCCACCATTGCTTTCTCCATAACTCGTAGGTTCACTGTTGCTCAACAACATGACCTCCAAGACAGGGTTACCGTACCACTCTGCAGTAGTACGCGACCTTTTCAACCTACGAGGCTTGTAGTAACTTGATCCGATGCTCGATGATCACCATCATCAGCTTTCACTTCAATTGGTGTAGGCGCCACATGAACAACTTCCTGCGCCCTGCTACACACTGGTTGAAGTGATGGTTCAATAACCTCATCAAGTTCTACCACCCTCCCACTCAATTTTTTTCGAGAGAAACCTTTCCTCGAGAAAGGATCCGTTTCTAGAAACAAACACTTTGCTTTCGGATCTGAGATAGGAGATGTACCCAACTGTTTTGGATATCCTATGAAGACGCATTTATCCGCTTTGGGTTCGAGCTTATCAGACTGAAAATTTTTCACATAAGTGTCGAAGCCCCAAACTTTCAAGAAACGACAGTTTAGATTTCGCTAAACCTGAGTGTATACTGTGTCATCTCAACGGAAATACGCGGTGCCCTGTTTAAAGTGAATGCGGTTGCCTCTAATGCATAACCCATAAATGATAGTGGTAATTCGATAAGAGACATCATAGCATGCACCATACCAAATAGTGCGTGGCTATGACGTTCAGACACATCATCACACTATGATGTTCCAGGTGGCATGAACTGCGAAACAATTTCCACATTGTCTTAACTGCGTACCAAAACTCGTAACTTAGATATTCATTTCTATGATCATATCGTAGACAGTTTATCCTCTTGTTACGACGAACTTCACTCCTGAAACAGAATTGAACCTTTCAATATTTCAGACTTGTGATTCATTAAGTAAATACTCTTGTATCTGCTCAAATCGTCACTGAAGTAAGAACATAATGATATCCACTGCGTGCCTCAGCACCTATTGGACTGCATACATCAAACACTACTGGAAATCAGTATTTTGCCATCTGCTAGCTGATGGCAAAGATTGTCTTTGCCGTCAGCTTCAGCAAAATGCACGGCACAGTACTGGCTGATGGCATACAGTCTTTTTGCCATCTGTCACCTCTTTGCCGTCTGCTAGCGGACGGCAAATAGTCCAGAGGCAGACGGCAAAGATGTAGATAGGCCCACCTGACCGCGGGGTGGCTAGGTCAAACAGGAGTTGGACCTTTGCCGTCAGCTAGCGGACGGCAAAGAGTCCGGAGGCAGACGACAAAGAGTCTAGACTCTTTGCCGTCCGCCGGCGGACGGCAAAGCGCTAACTCCGTTAACGGCTCCTTCCCCCCCCCCCCCACCGCGCCCCTCTCTCTCTCTGTGTAACGGCTCATCCCCGCGCGCCCCTCGCTCTCTCTCCCCACCCCACACGCTCCTCTCTCTGTAACGGCCGCCAGGACCACCGTCGCGCCGCCGCCCCCGTCGTGCCGCCGCCCCTGTCGCGCCCCACTGCCGCCCCTGTCGGCCCTGTCGCCCCCGCCGCCGCCCCTCTCTCTCTCCCCCCACCTCGCCCCCGTTGCCGCTGCCGCTGCCCCACCACCGTCGCGCCGCCGCACCTGGCGCCCCCGGCGCCGCCCCGCCACCCCCGCCACCCCGGCCCCTCCACAACCGCCCCTCTCGGTGAGCCCCCACACCCCCACCCCCACCCCCCCACCCGCATTATTTTTACTAGTTTTATTATTTTTTTAGTAGTTTTAGTAGTTGTTATTGTTAGTAGTTTTAGTGGTAGATTTAGTTAGGTTAGTAGTTTTAGTTAGGTTAGTAGATTTAGTTAGGTTAGTAGTTTTAGTTAGGTTAGTAGATTTAGTTAGGAGGAGAAGAGGAGAAGAGGAGGAGGAGGAGGACAAGAAGAGGAGAAGAAGAAGAGGAGTAGGAGGAGGAGGAGGAGGAGGAGGAGGAGAAAAAGAAGAAGAAGAGGAGAAGAAAAAAATAAGAAGGAGAAGAAGAATAAAAAGAAGAAGAAGAGAAGAAAAAAATAAGAAGGAGAAGAAGTAAAGAAGAAGAGAAGAAGAGAATAAGAAAAAAAAAGAAGGAGAAGAAGAGAAAAAAGAAGAAGAAGTTGATTTTTTATTGTTTGGTATTTAGTGGTAGCTAGATTCTTTTTTAGTTACTTAGTGGTAGATTATGTTTTTGTTATAGTGGTAGATTCTATTTTTGTTATTTTTTTGCTGTTTAGTGCTATCTAGGTTTAGCGATAGGTTTAGTTAGCTTGGTTAGTTAGGTTAGTTAGTTAGTTAGCTTACTAGAAAGAATAGGAAGAAAAAGAAGAGGAGGAGGAGGAGAAGAGGAGGAGGAGGAGAAGAAGAAGAAGAAGAAGAAGAAGAATAGGAGGAGTAGAAGACAAAAAGAAGATCACATGTTTGGTATTTAGTTTTTTGGAATTAATTAGTAGTTTTAGTGGTAGATTCTGTTAGTTAATTAATAGATTTAGTGGTAGATTCTGTTAGTTTATTCGCCCATCATTATTGCTTAGGTTCAAGACTACTTCAAAGAAGATCACATGTTCTTTTGTTGAAATCAAGTCTGTCAAAATCATGTATCGTCTATATTTATTGGTAGCGGAGCAAAACAGGACAACTTAAATAATATTGCCATCCTCAAATGTAGAAAATATCGAAAAGTTTTATATAAACTGAAAAGTAGTATAGGTAACCTGGAAAGTCCTCTGGACCAAAAGGGCAACTTCTGGACCTGCGAACTTTGCGTGGTAGGTGCATGTCCATGCAGCAGGGTAATTTCCCCAACAATGACATAATTAGTCCATTTAGCTCCAAAATACCATAATAAGCTCAAAATGGCATAAGAACCTTGGTTAGCTCATTAATATTATATACTTAGCTTGTTTTCCTCTAAAATGGGATAATTAGCCCATTTAGCTCAAAAAAGACATAATTAGGTAATTTACCTCCAACAAGAGGAGAACAGGAGAAGAAATAGGCAAAATGAAAAGAAAGAAGAAGAAGAAGAAGAAGAAGAAGAAGAAGAAGAGAAGAAGGAGAAGGAGGAGGAGGAGGAGAAGGCCAAGGACCTTCTATCCTTCTCCTCCTCCTCCTTCTCCTCCTCCTCCTCCTTCTTCTTGATTTCTTCTTCTTCTCCTCCTCCTCCTCTTTCTTCTCTTCTTTCATATTATCCTTGCTTTAATTAACCCAACAATGACATAATTAGCCCATTTAGCTCCAAAATACCATAATAAGCTCAAAATGGCACAAGAACCTTGGTTAGCTCATGAATATTATATACTTACCTTGTTTTCCTCTAAAATGACATAATTGGAATATTTGTGTTGATCGGGTGGATTTACATGTGATAGTTGTCTCGTCGCTGTGAGGTCTGTTGTGCGAAGACCTGCCCGTGCGTTGTACGAGCTCCGCCCCTGTATTCGTGGTCAGTACAAATTTCATCTCCTCCCCGCCCCTTCATTTACTGTGGCTCGGTTTCCGGATGAAACTTTCTAGATTTAGGTAATTCAATTAATTTATCAGTATGCGTGACCAGTATGCGTCTCCCGTTCGAAAGGGCGACATCTATAAATATGCATGTCTTTGCATATTTATAACCTCCAACCTTTCGAATTGTCCAACATTATCCATTGACAGCCCGAGTATGTGTAGATTGGGTTCGTTTTCCCGTATGCTGTGCTCTGGATCCGATGCGGAATTTCGTCAGTGCCTCCCTGTTGTTCTCCGGATGCACATCCTCTCTGTTTATTGCGGAGACGTGTATCAGGAGAACAGCGAGGAGGTGCTGCCGAAATTTTATGTTGGATCCGGAGCAGAGCATGGGAAAACGAACCCAATCTACACATACTCGGGTGGGATTAGGACCTATCTTTACCTATTAGCGTGTAGGTTGCCTGGACGTAATAAAAATGGCGAACCTGATTAACCGATGAATATAAATGCTAAATTATATATAAATATATTTCTTCTGTCTTTAGTAGCTACGCAAGATGAGTGATCGTGCGTGGATGTATACCAGTCACCCTAGTCAGAAAGAGATGACGAAAGAATGATTTTTAAAAACAAAGGAATTTGTGAAAGCCGCATTCGCAAATGGCCAGGAAAGAAAGTATTGCCCCTGTCTTGGATGCGACAACTATAAAAAGACGACAGAGGCTGTAATGATTAAACACCTGCAGAGGAGGGGTTTTAAGCCTAATTATACGGTGTGGACATTTCATGGTGAGTCTATACAACGCACAAGAGCTGAGGTGGTCCGTCGTCGCACGGACGAGCATGGTACTGGGATCGAAGACATGGTGCAAGACTTTGATGATGCTCGGGATTTGGAAGATGAGATGGAGGAATCTGCAAAGGCCTTTTATGAAATGTTGGAGTCTTCAAAACATCCTCTCCATGAGCACACTGAGCTCTGTCAGCTGGATGCAATTGCACAAGTAATGGCTCTGAAGGCTCAGTTCAACTTGGGAAGAGAATGCTACGACGCGATGATGACACTATTTGGACGTTTCCTACCCAAAGGCCATGTCATGCCTGCAAACCTGTACCAGTCGGACAAAATACTTCGTGTACTTAAGATGCCCTATGAGAAGATAGATGCATGTGAGAAAGGATGTGTCTTATTTAGGAAGGAGTATGCACACTTGGACTATTGTCCCAATTGCGAGTCTTGCACGTATCTTGTGGTAGACAACGGTATGGGTGAGAAGAGGCAGACCAAAATCGCAGTTAGTGTTCTTCGGTATATGCCAATCGTACCAAGACTTCAACGTCTTTTCATGGTCGAAGAGACAGCCAGACAGATGACATGGCACAAATTGGGCAAAAGAACCGAACTAGATGCGGGTGGGAATAAGATGATGGTACACACATCGGATGGGGAAGCGTGGAAACATTTCGATGGATTGCATCAGGATAAAGCGGCAGATCCAAGGAATCCTCGAGTCTGCGCCGCCACGGATGGTTTTAATCCCTTCGGCATGACGGCAACCCAATACAGTTGTTGGCCTGTATTTGTCCTTCCACTCAATCTCCCCCCCCCCCCCCGGGGCAGATTATGCAAAGAAAGAACATATTTCTGACGTTGATAATTCCAGGGCCCAATTATCCGGGGAAGAATATGAATGTGTACCTGCAACCGCTTAAGGATGAATTGGAAGAAGCTTGGGAAAATGGGGTCAAGACATACGATGCCGCTAGAAAAGAAAACTTCAAAATGCATGTGTGGTACATGTACTCTATGCATGACTTGCCAGCGTATGCGCTATTCTATGGATGGTGTGTGCATGGAAGGTTCCCGTGCCCCCAATGCAAGGCAGCTCTTCAGTTTCATTGGTTGCAGGAGGGTCGGAAGTATTCTTGCTTTGACTTGCATAGACAGTTCCTGGATCCTGACCATCAGTTCAGAAAAGACAAGAAGAACTTTACCAAAGGTAAAGTTGTCAAAAACTTGGCACCACCTGCGTTCACAGGCCAACAGATCCTGGATCAGTTAAACGCCCTCGAGCCTGATCCAGAGCGTCTAGGGTATTTCAAGGGGTATAATTCAAAACATGCCTGGACTCACAAGCCATGCTTTTGGGATCTGCCTTACTTCAAAGACCTCCTTCTTCCACACAATATCGACATCATGCACACTGAAAAGAATATCAGAGAGGTTATTTTTGGTACATTGTTCGACATAGATGGAAAGACAAAGGATAATATTAAGGCTAGAGTCGATCAAGAGACACTATGTCATAGACCGTTACAAAACATGCGAGAAGGCAAAGGAAAGCAGAAGTGGTCGAAGCCAAAGGCCTGGTTCAATTTTGGAAGGCCAGCTATGAGGGAAATTATCTTGTGGGTCAAAATGCACTTGATGTTCCCCGATGGGTATGCAGCGAATCTAAAGAGGGGAGCGAGTCTTGAAAAATTAAAAATCTTTGGTCTCAAGAGTCATGATTGGCACATATGGCTAGAGCGGGTAATGCCGGTGATGTTACGTGGCTTTATTCCTGAGGATGAATGGCTAGTACTGGCGGAGCTGAGCTATTTCTTCCGTGTTCTTTGTGCGAAAGAATTGTCGCCTGGCGTGGTAGAAGACATGGAGGAGTTTGCACCGGAGTTGTTGTGCAAGTTAGAGAAGATCTTTCCACCGGGCTTCTTTAATCCAATGCAGCATTTGATTTTACATCTACCGACCGAGGCAAGATTGGGTGGGTCCGTGCAAGATCGTTGGTGCTATGCAACTGAGAGGATGCAGAAGACCCTTCGAGCTAAATGTAAAAATAAGCGTAGAATTGAAGCATCGATGGCTGAGGCATTCATTACTGAGGAGGTGGCAAACTTTGTGACAGCACACTACGAAGCCAAAAATCATCATTTGCATAATCCGAAGCCTCGGCACAATGATGGAGACCCTAAAAAGGTGGGTCCAACCTCAGCCTATTCAAAGGGAAGCTCGCACCAGCCGGTGCTTCGAAACCAATAACGTTGGATATCGAAGAATGGCGGAACATTTCGTTGTATATCTTCAACAACCTAACAGAAATGCGGCCGTACATCGAGTGAGTTCTCGGCACATTTTCCTGTAACTTCTAATTCATTTGAACTGCTCTTATTCCCGGATATTTCAAACAGCCGTTACATCGTCAAATTCTCGGATGGAGCGGTGATCGAAAATGATTCCGTCGAAGAGTATGAGCTTCTGTCAAAGACAGGAGGCGGCTATCCCGGTTTCATCTCTTGGTTCAAACAAACGGTAATTATCAATAATGGACCATTTCATTCTTGGTCTAACTTGTGTCTAATGCAACAACCATTTCGTATTAAACTTGTAGGCTAATTCAGAGTCTATGGACGCCGAATTGAGACAAGTCGCTAATGGTTTTGACTATAAGGTCCGTTCATTTGAGAAATACAACATCAACGGGTATCTCTTTCGTACCTTTGGCAAAGAGCTATCTATGCCCGACCGGAAATCTACAAATTGTGGTGTCTCTGCTATCGGCGAAGGTGTTATCGAGTATTATGGAAGAGTTAAAGAAATTTATGAACTTCAATTCTATGGTGAAAACCCACCGAACGTCGTAGTCTTCAAATGTTATTGGTTCCAGCCGAAAAAGACTAGAAGGACTCATGAACATATAGGACTAGTCGAAATCAATCCAAACACCCATTTAGATGTTCCCGATGTCTATATTACGGCTCAACAGGCGACCCAAGTTTTCTATCTACCGTGGGCATGCCAAACGGATAAGAATCTGGAAGGTTGGTATGTTGTTTATGAAGTGCCGCCACATGTCAGACCACCTCTCCCAAATGAACAGGATTATGAACCTCACATTAACCCAGACACATATGATGGAGAATTCTTCCAAGAAGCACGTCTTTCCAAGAAACGTTTCAAGAACCGCCGTGCTTCATCCAAGAACATGGAAGTAGACAGCGACAATGAATCCGACTCCAGCCCTGAGCCGGAACCAGAAGACCTGGAACTCGTAGAGGTTACTGATGCGGATGACCTGTCAATGCTTCAACGATTAAAGGAAGGCCTTTCACAACTTCACGCCGTTGAACCCGATGAGCACGTCATTCATGAAGACATGCGTGATAGTGATGATGATGATGCATTTATTGATGATGATTATTAGTTTGTAAGATTCACAACTTAAATTATATATATTTGAATCTTTATTATTCATGTACATATTATTACTCATGTCAGTCATTCAATTTTTTTATGTTGTACTAATTTCTTTTAATCTTTATCATGGCAGGTGTTGAAAGATGGTGGGCGCGGGTCCAGAGCGCTCGACGGGTTCTTCCCAGGGGCCCCGCATGAGGGGTGGTACTTCCCTTCCACCCCTATCTCTCCGTAGAGCCTTGGCAGACAGTCTTTCGACACCAGCTGGGGGTTCTTCTTCGTCGGCGGCATTGCCCACTGGGAGAGGTGCTGGTCGGGTAGGGAGGAAGGGGAAGGGTACAGGGAGAGGTGGTGGCCGCGGAAGATCCAGGAGGACTGTTGAGCCGTCCTCGCCACCACCACCAACTCATTCACCCGAGCATCGGACTAGTATGGTCGATCCGTTTGCGGAGGAGGCTACGGGGACTCCGGTCCAGGAGCCTGGTGTTCACGGGCATTCGTCCCATGAGACTCCGGTCCAGGAGCAGCCTCGGGTCGAGGTGCACTCGGCCCAGGAGCAGCCGGAGGAGACTACGGTTCCAGAGGCTTCACCCGACGTGGAGAGGCCCGGATGGGAGCCTTGGCAGGATCGTACCGAGTTGCCGGATTGGACCGAGGGTCCGGGTGGCTCAGGGGGCGGGGATGGCGTGGATGAGCTTACGGATAGTGAGGGCGATGTGTAGGTGGACGGGGCCACCGTGTACAAGCGTGGTAGTACACGTCTCCCGGTCGCCCCGGCTACCCGCGAGCAGAGGCCGGTGATTAAACCTGAAGGAGATAGGTAAGTACATTTACCCTTTTTTAGCTTTTGCCTTCAAGTTTGTTCAAATATCTAATGCGCTGACCTTATCATACTGCAGGGGATGGGTACACCCTCTTGGAGTCCGCAGGCCGAACTCCGTCCTTGGTGTGCTTTGCCGGACAAATTTCCCGGGGTTTGTCACGTTGCCTGGTGAGGGTCAGGTTCCTACACTAGGATTTACCTGGGAGCACTACCAGGCTTCGCAGGCCCCGCCGGAGGAGATTATAGATGGTGTCTTGTGCCACACGAGGGCCGAGATGGTGATCAAGAGCTTTTGGGTAAATTATCCTTTTACAGAATCTAAAATTAACAATATACCTAATTATTGTACTAATCGGTGTTTTCACGTTTGATTGCAGACCTTCTATAGGTGTGAGGATGGATATGAGGAGGAGGCGGCCAGGGTTCTCGAGGTCGAGTGTAGGCGGTTACTACAAAACTTGCGCCACGAGGCTCGGTCGCAGGCTATTCGAGATTACTACGCCACGCGTAGTATTAAGAAGGAGAAGAAGGATTGTCGCGGAAAGTTTCTGAAGAAGGAGCAATACATGAAGGTAATTACCTATTCTTAAGTCCTTCTACGTAGTTTTCTTGATTTCATTCATAGGCGTAGTGCTGAAAATTCTTTCTAATAAATTACAGGTGCCCTCGAGATGGAGTGCGGATAAGATGGATTGTTGGGAGGCGTTGGTTGATGAGTGGTGCACAGGCAGCTGGCGAGCCATCCACGAGAATGCGAAGGATCGGCGTAGCCAAATGGTTGGTGTGCCACACCATCAAGGCAGCGCCAACTTACTTCAGTTTGGACGAAACTGGGTATGTGATTTGCTTCATGATTCATGCAATTCATTCTTGATGCTAATATTTTGTTCCTCTCTTTTAGGCGCATCACAATAAGACTGAGATGCCACACTTGTACGACCTTTATGGCATGGCCCATACTGCCTCGTACAAGAAGGCAAAGGCATTCTCTGAGTCTGACCTGGATGATCCCAGTAACTTCACCAACATATCATCCCACCAGAAGCTCATGGCATACAGGGATGCGGGGAAGGCTACGAAAGGGGATGACTTTAACCCTAGCCAGGAACCTTTGGATCCAGAGCTGGTGATGATATCTGGTAGCGGGAGGCCCCATGACTCGATAGCCATTGGAGATGGGATAATACGTTGTCCACTCACTCTTCCGGAGATCAAGGCGCGCCAGTCGAGCAGATCTCCTGAGATAACGCCTCGTCCACGGCCAGTCGAACTTGCCATCGAGGTTAGTTGTACGGACTAAGAACACTTTCATCCATTTCATTATGTGTGTCACCATAGATCATTACTATGGTAACGAGGAATGGTTCTTCAGGCTGCTCTTCAGAAAGAGAGTTTGGCAAACCAGGCTGCTCTTGAGAAAGAGAGATTGGCAAGCCAGGCTGCTCTTCAGGCTGCTCTTGATGAGAGGGACCAGAGCACAGCACGATTGCTTGAGGAGGAGAGGGCCCGGAATGAGGCGGGTCAACGGGCCCTGTACGAGCTTTTTGTGGTATGTTTTTTTTCACATTAGCCAAATCATGTGTGTAATGTCTGTTTCAATACTAACTAATACGACCCACTCTTCAGGGTCTGTGCGAGAAGAGCGGTCAAGTCCCTCCGCCGATGCCCGTCTTCTCTTCGATTGGCACGGTGAGTTTCATTATAAACTAGTATTAATAATTGAGTGTCATCATGCTAACTGAGACATTGCAAAATATCTTTTCTGCAGAATAACTCCCGAGCGGCATCGCACGACCCTTCTCCAGGGCAACCGTCTCCAAACGAAGCCGGCGCGAGCAACCGTGGTGTTTCTCCTCCTTGATGACCACTACAGTAAGTTTCTCCTCCAAATTTAGCTTGTTTTCCTCTAAAATGAGATAATTAGCCCATTTAGCTCCAAGAAGACATAATTAGGTAATTTAGCTCCAACAAGGGGAGAAGAAATAAAAAAAATTAAAAGAAAGAAGAAGAAGAAGAAGAGAAGAAGGAGAAGGAGGAGAAGGAGGAGGAGGAGGAGGAGGAGGAGGAGGAGGAGAAGGAGGAGAAGGCCAAGGACCTTCTAGTCCTTCTCCTCCTCCTCCTTCTCCTCCTTCTCCTCCTTGATTTCTTCTTCTTCTCCTCCTCATCCTCTTTCTTCTCCTCTTTCATATTATCCTTGCTTTAATTTCCCCAACAATGACATAATTAGTCCATTTAGCTCCAAAATACCATAATAAGCTCAAAATGGCATAAGAACCTTGGTTAGCTCATGAATATTATATACTTAGCTTGTTTTCCTCTAAAATGGGATAATTAGCCCATTTAGCTCAAAAAGACATAATTAGGTAATTTAGCTCCAACAAGAGGAGAAGAGGAGAAGAAATAGGCAAAATGAAAAGAAAGAAGAAGAAGAAGAAGAAGAAGAAGAAGAAGAAGAAGAGAAGAAGGAGAAGGAGGAGGAGGAGGAGGAGGAGGAGAAGGCCAAGGACCTTCTATCCTTCCCCTCCTCCTCCTTCTCCTCCTCCTCCTCCTTCTTCTTGATTTCTTATTCTTCTCCTCCTCCTCCTCTTTCTTCTCCTCTTTCATATTATCCTTGCTTTAATTAACCCAACAATGACATAATTAGCCCATTTAGCTCCAAAATACCATAATAAACTCAAAATGGCACAAGAACCTTGGTTAGCTCATGAATATTATATACTTAGCTTGTTTTTCTCTAAAATGACATAATTGGAATATTTAGCTCAAAAAAGACATAATTAGGTAATTTAGCTCCAACAAGAGGAGAAGAGGAGAAGAAATAGGCAAAATGAAAAGAAAGAAGAAGAAGAAGAAGACGAAGAAGAGAAGAAGGAGAAGGAGGAGGAGGAGGAGGAGAAGGCCAAGGACCTTCTATCCTTCTCCTCCTCCTCCTCCTTCTTCTTGATTTCTTCTTATTCTCCTCCTCCTCCTCTTTCTTCTCCTCTTTCATATTATCCTTACTTTAATTAACCCAACAATGACATAATTGGCCCATTTAGCTCCAAAATACCATAATAAGCTCAAAATGGCACAAGAACCTTGGTTAGCTCATGAATATTATATACTTAGCTTGTTTTCCACTAAAATGACATAATTGGGATATTTAGCTCAAAAAAGACATAATTAGGTAATTTAGCTCCAACAAGAGGAGAAGTGGAGAAGAAATAGGCAAAATGAAAAGATAGAAGAAGAAGAAGAGAAGAAGGACAAGGAGGAGGAGGAGGAGGAGAAGGCCAAGGACCTTCTAGTACTTCTCCTCCTCCTCCTTCTTCTTGATTTCTTCTTCTTCTCCTCCTCCTCCTCTTTCTTCTCCTCTTTCATATTATCCTTGCTTTAATTAACCCAACAATGACATAATTAGCCCATTTAGCTCCAAAATACCATAATAAGCTCAAAATGGCATAAGAACCTTGGTTAGCTCATGAATATTATATACTTAGCTTGTTTTCCTCTAAAATGACATAATTAGCCCAGTTAGCTCAAAAAGAAGGAGAAGGAAGAAGAAGAAGAAGAGAAGAAGAAGAGAAGGAGAAGGAGAATAAGAAGAAGAGGAGGAGAAGAAGAGAAGAAGAAGGAGAAGGAGGAGAAAAAGGAGAAGGAGCCCTCCTTCTTCTCCTTCTTCTCCTCCTTCTTCTCCTTCTTCTTCTCTTCTTTTTTCTTCTTCTCCTCCTCCTTCTCCTTCTCCTTCCCCTTTCCCTCCTCCTCCTCCTCCTCCTCCTTCTTGTTTTTCTTCTCCTTGTTCTCTTCTTGCTTCTTCTCTTTCTTCTTCAATTTAGCTTATTTGTCATATATATGTTGTTGTTCTTCTTCTTCTGACTTTCTTATTCCCATTTTGCAGATTGGATGTACTACATGCATGGAAGCTGGCGTTGGAGTGCTTTAGTTTCCGTTTTTATTTGAGTTGATGAACAATGTGTTGGTTCTTTGTATGTGTTGATGAACAATGTGTTGATGAACAATATATGTGCAACTATATGTATGTATATATGGATGAAACTTTGTATGTGTTGGTTCTTTTGATATATGGGATGTACGTTGATGAACAAATGGCATTGATGAGTTTTATATGTATATCATATATGTGTTGTGACCTATTTATGATATATGTGCTATGAATTATATGTATATGTGTTGTGAAATAGAAAAAATAAATAAATATGTGACAATATAGGCTCTTTGCCGTCTGCCAACTGATGGCAAAGGCCTTTGCCGTCAGCTGACCGACGGCAAAGGTGCCACGTGGCACCCAGCTGTGCAACCTGGGCAGTAGCAGCTGGCCATATAGTCCCTTTGCCGTCTGCTTCCTGGGGGCAGACGGCAAAGAAGAGGGCACAGAGGAGGAGGCAGACGGCAAAGAGTGGAGAGAGGGGGGAGGGGAGGACCCGACAGACGGCAAAGATGGTCGTGGAGGTAGACGGCAAAGATGGAGGGGGAGGGGAGGGGAGGAGAAGGCAGACGGCAAAGATTGACGGGGAGGCAGACGGCAAAGATTGACGGGGAGGCGGATGGCAAAGGCTCCGTTAACCCCTAGCGGAGGCAACGCGTGTCGGCTGCCGTCTCAAGAGCTTTGCCGACAGCTCCTGAGGAAAGCTGACGACAAAGAGCTTTGTCGTCCGCCTTCCGCGGGCAGACGGCAAAGAAGGTCCTATGCCGTAGTAGGCTGACGTAGATATTTTGCCGGCCGTGACAATCTTTGCCGTCTGTGGTATTGTCTTTGCCGTCAGGGATATTGTCTTTGCCGTCTGTGATGGCAGACGGCAAAGAAGGTGATTCTTGTAATGAAAATGTATCACTTCCAACAAGTTACTATCTTGTTTCATCTCAATGAAAACAAGGCCTTGTTCATGTGGTATGATTTGCATGTCACTAGTGATTCAAAATCAAGTGAGTATAAAGATCCATCAGCATGGAGCCTCTTCATGCAATTTATACCAACATGACTCAAGCGGCAGTGCCACAAGTAAGTGGTACTATCATCATTACCTCGTATATTTTGGCACCAATATCATGAACATGTGTAACACTACGATCGAGATTCAATAAACCATTGAAGGTGATTATTCAAGCAAATAGAGTAACCATTATTCTCTTTAAATGAATAATCGTATTGCAATAAACACGATCCAATCATGTTCATGCTTAACGCAAGCACCAAATAACAATTATTTAGGTTTAACACCAATCCCGATGGTAGAGGGAGTGTGCGACGTTTGATCATATCAACCTTGGAAACACTTCCAACACGTGTCGTCACCTCGCCTTTAGCTAGTCTCCGTTTATGCCGTAGCTTTCATTTTGTGTTATTAATCACTTAGCAACCGAACCGGTATCCAATACCCTCGTGCTACTAGGAGTACTAGTAAAGTACACATCAACATCATGTATATCAAATATACTTCTTTTGACTTTTGCCAGCCTTCTTATCTACCAAGTATCTAGAGTTGCTCCGCCTCAGTGACCGTTCCCCTCATAGCAGAAGCACTTAGTCCCGGGCTTGGGTTTAATCTGGGGTCTCTTCATTAATGCAGCAACTGCTTTGCCGTTTCACGAAGTATCCCTTCTAGCCCTTGCCTTTCTCGAAACTTAGTGGTTTTACTAACCATCAACTGTTGATGCTCCTTCTTGATTTCTACTCTCGCAGTGTCAAACATTGCGAATCGCTCAAGGATCATTGTATCTATCCTTGACATGTTATAGTTCATCACGAAGCTCTCACAGCTTGGTGGCAGTGACTTTGGAGAACCATCACTATCTTATCTGGAAGATCAACTGCCACTTGATTCAAGCGATTGTCGTACTCAGATAATCTGAGCACACGCTCAATGATTGAGCTTTTCTCCTTTACTTCATGGACAAAGAATCTTGTCGGAGGTCTCATACCTCTTAACATGGGCACAAACATGAAATCACAATTTCATCTCTTTAGAACATCTCTCATGTTCCGTGACGTTTCAAAACGTCTTCGGCGCCTTGCTTCTAAGCCATTAAGTATTTTGTACTGAACTATCGTGTAGTCACCAGAAACGTGTATGTCGGATGTTCACAACATCTACAGACGACACTCGAGGTGCAGCACACCGAGTAGTGCATTAAGGACATAAGCCTTCTGCGCAGCAACGAGGACAATCCTCGGTTTTACAAACTCAATCTGCAAAGTTTGCTACTATCAACTTTCAACTAAATTTTCTCTAGGAACATATAAAAAACAGTAGAGCTATAGCGCAAGCTACATCGTAATTCACAAAGACCATTAGACTATGTTCATGACAATTAGTTCAATTAATCATATTACTTAAGAACTCCCACTCAAAAAGTACATCTCTCTAGTCATTTGAGTGGTACATGATCCAAATCCACTATCTCAAGTCCGATCATCACGTGAGTCGAGAATAGCTTCAGTGGTAAGCATCTCTATGCTAATCATATCAACTATACGATTCATGCTCGACCTTTCGGTCTCATGTGTTCCGAGGCCTTGTCTGCACATGCTAGGCTCGTCAAGTTTAACCCGAGTGTTCCGCGTGTGCAACTGTTTTGCACCCGTTGTATGTGAACGTTGAGTCTATCACACCCGATCATCACGTGGTGTCTCGAAACGAAGAACTGTCGCAACGGTGCATAGTCGGGGAGAACACAATTTCGTCTTGAAATTTTAGTGAGAGATCACCTCATAATGTTACCGTCGTTCTAAGCAAGATAAGGTGCATAAAGGATTAACATCACATGCAATTCATAAGTGACATGATATGGCCATCATCATGTGCTTCTTGATCTCCATCACCAAAGCACCGACACGATCTTCTTGTCACCGGCGTCACACCATGATCTCCATCATCATGATCTCCATCAACGTGTCGCCATCAAGGTTGTCATGCTACTCATGCTATTACTACTAAAGCTACGTCCTAGCAATATAGTAAACGCATCTGCCAGCACAAACGTTAGTTTAAAGACAACCCTATGGCTCCTGCCGGTTGCCGTACCATCGACGTGCAAGTCGATATTAACTATTACAACATGATCATCTCATACATCCAATATATCACATCACATCGTGTTGGGTTACGCAGCATAAATTCAAAAAAATTCTACGCATGTTCAGATCTTCCTATGGAGAGACCAGCAACGAGAGAGGGGTAGGAGCATCTTCGTACCTTTGAAGATCGCTAAGCAGAAGCGTTGCTGGAACGCGGTTGATGGAGTCGTACTCGCGGCGATTCCGATCTAGTGCCGAACAACGGCACCTCCGCGTTCAACACACGTGCAGCCCGGTGACGTCTCCCGCACCTTGATCCAGCAAGGAGGAGGGAGAGCTTGGGGAAGAAGACCAGCAACACGATGGCGTGGTGTTGGTGGAGAGACGAGGTCTCCCGGCAGGGCTTCGCCAAGCGCCGGCAGAGAGGAGGAGGAAGAAGTGCAGGGCTTTGCCGAGGGAGAGGAAAAACTGTGTCCTCCAAAGGCCAAAAGTGCCCACTATATATAGGGGAAGGGGAGAGGGGGTGCCACCCCTAGGATTCCCACCCTAGGGGGTGCGGCAGCCCTCCCAGATGGGGGTGTGGCGGCCAGGGCAAGGAGGAGGGGTGGCGCACCCCTCTGGTGGGCCTAAGGCCCACCTAAGTTAGGGTTCCCCCCTTCCCCTTTTTTCTGGTGCACATGGGCTGGGTGGGGGGCGCACCAGCCCACTTAGGGGCTGGTTCCCTTCCCCACTTAGCCCATCTAGCCTCCCGGGGTCGTCACCCCCCTTCGGCGGTCCCCCGGGACCACCTCCGGTGGTCCCGGTGGTCCCGGTACGTTACCGGTGATGCCCGAAACACTTCCGGTGTCCGAAACCATCCATCCTATATATCAATCTTTACCTCTGGACCATTCCGGAGCTCCTCGTGACGTCCGGGATCTCATCCGGGACTCCGAACAACTTTCGGTAACCTCGTATAACAATTCCCTATAACCCTAGCGTCATCGAACCTTAAGTGTGTAGACCCTACGGGTTCGGGAGACAGGCAGACATGACCGAGACACCTCTCTGGCCAATAACCATCAGCGGGGTCTGGATACCCATGGTGGCTCCCACTAGCTCCACGATGATCTCATCGGATGAACCACGATGTCAAGGATTCAATCAATCCCGTATACGATTCCCTTTGTCTGTCGGTATAGAACTTGCCCGAGATTCGATCGTCGGTATACCTATACCTTGTTCAATCTCGTTACCGGTAAGTCTCTTTACTCGTTCCATAGCACGTCATCGTGTGACTAACTCCTTAGTCACATTGAGCTCACGATGATGTTCTACCGAGTGGGCCCAGAGATACCTCTCCGTCACACGGAGTGACAAATCCCGATCTCGATTTGTGCCAACCCAACAGACACTTTCGGAGGTACCCGTAGTGCACCTTTATAGTCACCCAGTTACGTTGTGACGTTTGATACACCCAAAGCACTCCTACGGTATCCGGGAGTTGCACAATCTCACGGTCGAAGGAAAAGATACTTGACATTAGAAAAGCATTAGCATACGAACAATACGATCTAGTGCTAGGCCTAGGATTGGGTCTTGTCCACCACATCATTCTCCCAATGATGTGATCCCGTTATCAATGACATCCAATGTCCATGATCAGGAAACCATGATCATCTATTGGCTAACGAGCTAGCCAACTAGAGGCTTGCTAGGGACACATTGTGATCTATTCATTCACACATGTATTACTGTTTCCTGTTAATACAATTATAGCATGAACAATAGACGATTATCATGAACAAGGAAATATGATAATAACCATTTTATTATTGCCTCTATGGCATATTTCCAACAGTCTCCCACTTGCACTAGAGTCAATAATCTAGTTACATTGTGATGTATCGAACACCCATAGCATTATGGTGCTGATCATGTTTTGCTCGTGGAAGAGGTTTAGTCAACGGGTCTGCAATATTCAGATCCGTGTGTACTTTACAAATATCTATCACTCCACTTTGGACATGGTCCTGGATGGAGTTGTAGCGGCGCTTGATGTGCTTCGTCTTCCGGTGAAACCTGGGCTCCTTGGCTATGGCAATGGCTCCAGTGTTATCACAGAAGAGTGTCATAGGACCCGACGCGCTTGGAACCACTCCAAGGTCGGTGATGAGCTCCTTCATCCAAATTCCTTCATGAGCCGCTTCTGAAGCAGCTATGTACTCCGCTTCACATGTAGATGCTGCCACGACTTCTTGCTTGCTGCTGCACCAGCTCACTGCCCCACCATTCAACACATATACGTATCCGGTTTGTGACTTAGAGTCATCCGGATCTGTGTCGAAGCTAGCGTCGACGTAACCCTTTACGACAAGCTCTTCGTCACCTCCATAAACGAGAAACATTTCCTTAGTCCTTTTCAGGTACTTAAGGATATTCTTGACCGCTGTCCAGTGTTCCGCACCGGGATTACTTTGGTACCTCCCTACCAAGCTTATGGCAAGGTTTATATCGGGTCTGGTACAGAGCATGGCATACATTAGAGAGCCCACGGCTGAAGCGTAGGGGACAGAACTCATCTTCTCTCTATCTGCTGCCGTGGTCGGCGACTGAGTCTTACTCAATCTCATACCTTGCAAAACTGGCAAGAACCCTTTCTTTGAGTTTTCCATATTGAACTTCTTCAATATCTTGTCAAGGTATGTACTTTGCGAAAGACCTATGAGGCGTCTCGATCTATCTATATAGATCTTGATGCCTAATATGTATGCAGCTTCTCCAAGGTCCTTCATTGAAAAACTCTTGTTCAAATAGGCCTTTATGCTCTCCAACATCTCTATATCATTCCCCATCAATAATATGTCATCCACATATAGTACGAGGAAAGCTACAGAGCTCCCACTCACTTTCTTGTACAGACAGGCTTCTCCGTAAACCTGTATGAACCCAAACGCTTTAATCACTTCATTAAAGCGAATGTTCCAACTCCGAGATGCTTGCACCAGCCCATAGATGGAGCGCTGGAGCTTGCATACTTTGTTAGCACCCTTAGGGTCGACAAAACCTTCTGGTTGCATCATATACAACTCTTCCTTAAGGTTCCCGTTAAGGAACGCCGTTTTGACGTCCATTTGCCAAATTTCATAATCATAAAAGGCGGCAATTGCTAACATGATTCGGACTGATTTCAGCTTCGCTACGGGAGAGAAAGTCTCTTCGTAGTCAACTCCTTGAATTTGCCGAAAACCCTTTGCGACAAGTCGAGCTTTGTAAACGGTTACATTACCGTTTGCATCAGTCTTCTTCTTGAAGATCCATTTATTTTCTATGGCTCGCCGGTCATCGGGCAAGTCCACCAAAGTCCATACTTTGTTCTCATACATGGATCCTATCTCGGATTTCATGGCCTCAAGCCATTTGTTGGAATCCGGGCCCGCCATCGCTTCTTCATAGTTCGAAGGTTCACCGTTGTCTAACAACATGATTTCCATCACTGGGTTGCCGTACCACTCTGGTGCGGAGCGTACCCTTGTGGACCTTCGCGGCTCAGTAGTAACTTGATCCGAAGCTTCATGATCATCATCATTAACTTCCTCTTCAGTCGGTGTAGGCACCACAGGAACAACTTCTTGCGCTGCGCTACTTTCCTGTTCGAGAGGGGGTGTAATTACCTCATCAAGTTCTACCTTCCTCCCACTTACTTCTTTCGAGAGAAACTCTTTCTCTAGAAAGGATCCGTTCTTGGCAACAAAGGTTTTACCTTCGGATCTAAGATAGAAGGTATACCCAATAGTTTCCTTAGGGTATCCTATGAATACGCATTTCTCCGCTTTGGGTTCGAGCTTTTCTGGTTGAAGTTTCTTCACATAAGCATCGCAGCCCCAAACTTTAAGAAACGACAACTTAGGTTTCTTGCCAAACCATAGTTCATACGGTGTCGTCTCAATGTATTTAGACGGTGCCCTATTTAAAGTGAATGCTGCAGTTTCTAATGCGTATCCCCAAAATTATAGTGGTAAGTCGGTGAGAGACATCATAGATCGTACCATATCTAATAAAGTACGATTACGACGTTCAGACACTCCGTTGCGCTGCGGTGTGCTAGGCGGCGTCAGTTGTGAAACGATTCCACACTTCCTTAGGTGTGTGCCAAATTCGTGACTCAAATATTCTCCTCCACGATCAGATCGTAGACATTTAATTTTTCTGTCACGTTGATTCTCAACCTCACTTTGAAATTCCTTGAACTTTTCAAACGTCTCAGATTTGTGCTTCATCAAGTAGATATACCCATACCTACTCAAATCATCGGTGAGAGTGAGAACATAACGATAACCACCGCGAGCTTCAACGTTCATTGGACCACACACATCAGTATGTATTATTTCCAATAAGTCGGTTGCTCTCTCCATTATTCCTGAGAATGGAGTCTTAGTCATCTTGCCCATGAGGCACGGTTCGCATGTGTCAAATGATTCAAAGTCAAGAGACTCTAGCAGTCCATCAGTATGGAGCTTCTTCATGCGCTTAACGCCGATATGACCAAGGCGGCAGTGCCACAAGTACGTGGGACTATCATTATCAACTTTGCATCTTTTGGTACTCACACTATGAATATGTGTAACATCATGATCGAGATTCATCAAGAATAAACCATTCACCAGCGGAGCATGACCATAAAACATCACTCATATAAATAGAACAACCATTATTCTCTGACTTAAATGAGTAGCCGTCTCGCATTAAGCAAGACCCTGATACAATGTTCATGCTTAAAGCTGGTACTAAATAACAATTATTAAGGTTTAAAACTAATCCCGATGGTAGATGTAGAGGGAGCGTGCCGACGGCGATCACATCGACCTTTGAACCATTCCCGACGTGCATCGTCACCTCGTCCTTGGCCAGTCTCCGCTTATTCCGCAGTTCCTGCTTTGAGTTGCAAATGTGAGCAACAGCACCGGTATCAAATACCCATGAGCTACTACGAGCGCTGGTAAGGTACACATCAATAACATGTATATCAAATATACCTTTAACGTTGCCGGCCTTCTTGTCTGCTAAGTATTTGGGGCAGTTCCGCTTCCAGTGACCTTTTCCCTTGCAGTAGAAGCACTCAGTCTCAGGCTTGGGTCCGTTCTTTTTCTTCTTCCCGGCATCTGGCTTACCGGGCGCGGCAACAGCTTTGCCGTCTTTCTTGAAGTTCTTCTTACCCTTGCCTTTCTTGAAACTAGTGGTCTTGTTGACCATCAACACTTGATGCTCCTTCTTGATTTCTACTTCTGCAGACTTGAGCATCGAGTACAACTCGGGAATGGTTTTCTCCATCCCTTGCATGTTGTAGTTAAGCACACAAAGCCTTTGTAGCTTGGTGGGAGAGACTGGAGGATTCTGTCAATGATAGCATCATCCGGAAGTTCGACTCCAAGTGAAGTCAGACGACCGTGTAACCCAGACATTTTGAGTATGTGCTCACTGACAGAACTGTTCTCCTCCATCTTACAGCTGAAGAACTTGTCGGAGACTTCATATCTCTCGACATGGGCATGAGCTTGAAAAACTAGCTTCAGCTCTTGGAACATCTCATATGCCCCGTGTTGCTCAAAACGTCTTTGGAGCCCCGTTTCTAAACTGTATAACATGCCACACCTGACCAGAGAGTAGTCATCACTCCGCGCTTGCCAGACGTTTAGAATGTCCTGGGCTGCTGCGGGAGCGGGAGGGTCACCTAGCGGTGCATTAAGGACATAAGCCTTTTTACTTGCTTCAAGGATGAGCTTCAGGTTGCGAACCCAGTCCGCATAGTTGCTACCATCATCTTTCAGCTTGTTTTTCTCTAGGAATGCATTGAAGTTGAGGTTGACGTTGGACATCTACAATATTTATAAAGACAACTTTTAGACTAAGTTCATGACAATTAAGTTCATTTAATCAAATTAAGTATGAACTCCCACTTAAATCGACATCCCTCTAGTCATCTAAGTGATACATGATCCATGTTGACTAACCCGTGTCCGATCATCACGTGAGACGGACTAGTCACCATGGTGAGCAACTCATGCTGATCGTATTCAACCATACGACTCATGTTCGACCTTTCGGTCTCTTGTATTCGAGGTCATGTTTGTACATGCTAAGCTCGTCGAGTCAACCTAGGTGTTTCGCGTGTGTAAATCTGGCTTACACCCGTTGTATGCGAACGTTAGAATCTATCACACCCGATCATCACGTGGTGCTTCGAGACAACGAACCTTCGCAACGGTGCACACTTAGGGGAATACGTTCTCGAAATTTTAAGAGAGATCATCTTATTATGCTACCGTCGTTTTAAGCAATAAGATGTAAAACATGATAAACATCACAATGCAATCATATAGTGACATGATATGGCCATTATCATCTTTGCTCTTTCGATCTCCATCTTCAGGCATCGCATGATCATCATCGTCACCGGCGTGACACCATGATCTCCATCATCATGATCTCCATCATCGTGTCTCCGTGAAGTCGTCACGCCAACTACTACTATCACTACTACTATGGCTAACCGTTAGCAATGAAGTAAAAGTAGTAAGCACATGGCGTTGCATCTCATACAATAAATTAAGACAACTCCTATGGCTCCTGCCGGTTGTCATACTCATCGACATGCAAGTCGTGAAACCTATTACAATAACAAGATCATCTCATACACCATACATGCAACATCACAACTTTGGCCATATCACATCACATGTCAAACCCTGCAAAAACAAGTTAGACGTTCTCTAATTGTTGTTGCAAGTTTTACGTGGCTGATTTGGGTTTCTAGCAAGAACGCCTTCTTACCTACGTGACAGCCACAACGATGATATGCCAAAGCTATTTACCCTTCATAAGGACCCTTTTCATCAAATCCAATCCGACTAGAGTAGGAGAGACAGACACCCGCTAGCCACCTTTATGCACGATGTGCATGTCTGTCGGTGGAACCAGTCTCACGTAAGCGTACGTGTAAGGTCGGTCCGGGCCGCTTCATCCCACAATACCGCCGAAAAGAATAAGACTAGTAACGGCAAGCAAATTGACAAACCATCGCCCACAACTTTTGTGTTCTACTCGTGCATAGAATCTATGCATAGAAACCCTGGCTCGGATGCCACTGTTGGGTTACGCAGCATAAATTCAAAAAAATTCTACGCATGTTCAGATCTTCCTATGGAGAGACCAGCAACGAGAGAGGGGTAGGAGCATCTTCGTACCTTTGAAGATCGCTAAGCGGAAGCGTTGCTAGAACGCGGTTGATGGAGTCGTACTCGCGGCGATTCCGATCTAGTGCCGAACAACGGCACCTCCGCGTTCAACACACGTGCAGCCCGGTGACGTCTCCCGCGCCTTGATCCAGCAAGGAGGAGGGAGAGGTTGGGGAAGAAGACCAGCAACACGACGGCATGGTGTTGGTGGAGAGACGAGGTCTCCCGGCAGGGCTTCGCCAAGCGCCGGCAGAGAGGAGGAGGAAGAAGTGCAGGGCTGCGCCGAGGGAGAGGAAAAACTGTGTCCTCCAAAGGCCAAAAGTGCCCACTATATATAGGGGAAGGGGAGAGGGGGTGCCACCCCTAGGGTTCCCACCCTAGGGGGTGCGGCAGCCCTCCCAGATGGGGGGTGTGGCGGCCACGGCAAGGAGGAGGGGTGGCGCACCCCTCTGGTGGGCCTAAGGCCCACCTAAGTTAGGGTTCCCCCCCTTCCCCTTTTTTCTGGTGCACATGGGCTGGGTGGGGGCGCACCAGCCCACTTAGGGGCTGGTTCCCTTCCCCACTTAGCCCATCTAGCCTCCCGGGGTCGTCACCCCCCTTCGGCGGTCCCGGTGGTCCCGGTACGTTACCGGTGATGCCCGAAACACTTCTGGTGTCCGAAACCATCCATCCTATATATCAATCTTTACCTCCGGACCATTCCGGAGCTCCTCGTGACGTCCGGGATCTCATCCGGGACTCCGAACAACTTTCGGTAACCTCGTATAACAATTCCCTATAACCCTAGCGTCATCGAACCTTAAGTGTGTAGACCCTACGGGTTCGGGAGACAGGCAGACATGACCGAGACACCTCTCTGGCCAATAACCATCAGCGGGGTCTGGATACCCATGGTGGCTCCCACTAGCTCCACGATGATCTCATCGAATGAACCACGATGTCAAGGATTCAATCAATCCCGTATACGATTCCCTTTGTCTGTCGGTATAGAACTTGCCCGAGATTCGATCGTCGGTATACCTATACCTTGTTCAATCTCGTTACCGGTAAGTCTCTTTACTCGTTCCATAGCACGTCATCGTGTGACTAACTCCTTAGTCACATTGAGCTCACGATGATGTTCTACCGAGTGGGCCCAGAGATACCTCTCCGTCACACGGAGTGACAAATCCCGATCTCGATTCGTGCCAACCCAACAGACACTTTCGGAGGTACCCGTAGTGCACCTTTATAGTCACCCAGTTACGTTGTGACGTTTGATACACCCAAAGCACTCCTACGGTATCCGGGAGTTGCACAATCTCACGGTCGAAGGAAAAGATACTTGACATTAGAAAAGCATTAGCATACGAACAATACGATCTAGTGCTAGGCCTAGGATTGGGTCTTGTCCACCACATCATTCTCCCAATGATGTGATCCCGTTATCAATGACATCCAATGTCCATGATCAGGAAACCATGATCATCTATTGACTAACGAGCTAGCCAACTAGAGGCTTGCTAGGGACACATTGTGATCTATTCATTCACACATGTATTACTGTTTCCTGTTAATACAATTATAGCATGAACGATAGACGATTATCATGAACAAGGAAATATGATAATAACCATTTTATTATTGCCTCTAGGGCATATTTCCAACACATCGTTGGCCATATCACATCACAAGCATACCCTGCAAAAACAAGTTAGACGTCCTCTAATTGTTGTTGCATGTTTTACGTGGTGACCATGGGTATCTAGTAGGATCGCATCTTACTTACGCAAACACCACAACGGAGATATATGAATTGCTATTTAACCTCATCCAAGGACCTCTTCGGTCAAATCCGATTCCACTAAAGTTGGAGAAACCGACACTCGCCGGTCATCTTTGAGCAACGGAGTTACTCGTAGAGATGAAACCAGTCTCTCATAAGCGTACGAGTAATGTCGGTCCGAGCCGCTTCGATCCAACAATACCGCGGAATCAAGAAAAGACTAAGGAGGGCAGCAAAACGCACATCACCGCCCACAAAAACTTTTGTGTTCTACTCGAGAATACATCTACGCATGAACCTAGCTCATGATGCCACTGTTGGGGAACGTCGCATGGGAAACAAAAAATTTCCTACGCGCACGAAGACCTATCATGGTGATGTCCATCTACGAGAGGGGATTTCCGATCTACGTACCCTTGTACATCACACAGCAGAAGCGTTAAGAAACACGGTTGATGTAGTGGAACGTCCTCACGTCCCTCGATCCGCCCCGCGAACCGTCCCACGAACCGTCCCGCGATCCGTCCCACGATCCGCTCTGATCTAGTGCCGAACGGACGGCACCTCCGCGTTCAGCACACATACAGCTCGACGATGATCTCGGCCTTCTTGATCCAGCAAGAGAGACAGAGAGGTAGATGAGTTCTCCGGAAGCGTGACGGCACTCAGGAGGTTGGTGGTGATCTAATCTCAGCAGGGCTCCGCCCGAGCTCTGCAGAAACGCGATCTAGAGGTAAAACCGTGGAGGTATGTGGTCGGGCTGCCGTGGCAAAAGTTGTCTCAAATCAGCCCTAAAACCCCACTATATATAGGAGGGAGGGAGGGGAGGAGGCAGCCTCAAAACCTAAAGGTTTGGCCGAAATTGGAGGTGGAGGAGTCCTACTCCAATCCTACTTGGAGTAGGATTCCACCTTCCCACTTGGAAACTCTTTCCACCTTGTGTTTTTTCCTTCTCAAACCTTATGGGTCTTAGTGAGAACTTATTCCAGCCCACTAGGGGCTGGTTTATCTCTTACCATATCCCATGAGACCCCTTGGGGCGTGACACCCCTCCTGATGGTCCCCGGCACCCCTCCCGGCACTCCCAGTACACTACCGATGAGCCCGAAACTTTTCCGGTAATGCACGAAAACCTTCCGGTAACCAAATGAGGTCATCCTATATATCAATCTTCGTTTCCGGACCATTCCGGAAACCCTCGTGACGTCCGTGATCTCATCCGGGACTCCGAACAACATTCGGTAACCAACCATATAACTCAAATATGCATAAAACAACGTCGAACCTTAAGTGTGTAGACCCTGCGGGTTCGAGAACTATGTAGACATGACCCGGGAGACTCCTCGGTCAATATCCAATAGCGGGACCTGGATGCCCATATTGGATCCTACATATTCTATGAAGATCTTATCATTTGAACCTTAGTGCCAAGGATTCATATAATCCTGTATGTCATTTCCTTTGTCCTTCGGTATGTTACTTGCCTGAGATTCGATCGTCAGTATCCGCATACCTATTTCAATCTCGTTTACCGGCAAGTCTCTTTACTCGTTCCGTAATACAAGATCCCGCAACTTACACTAAGTCACATTGCTTGCAAGGCTTGTGTGTGATGTTGTATTACCGAGTGGGCCCCGAGATACCTCTCCGTCATACGGAGTGACAAATCCCAGTCTTGATCCATACTAACTCAACGAAAACCTTCGGAGATACATTTAGAGCATATTTATAGTCACCCAGTTACGTTGCGACGTTTGATACACACAAAGCATTTCTCCGGTGTCAGTGAGTTATATGATCTCATGGTCATAGGAACAAATACTTGACACGCAGAAAACAGTAGCAACAAAATGACACGATCAACATGCTACGTCTATTAGTTTGGGTCTAGTCCATCACATGATTCTCCTAATGATGTGATCCCGTTATCAAGTAACAACACTTGCCTATGGTAAGGAAACCTTGACCATCTTTGATCAACGAGCTAGTCAACTAGAGGCTTACTAGGGACAGTGTTTTGTCTATGTATCCACACAAGTATTGTGTTTCGAATCAATACAATTATAGAATGCATAATAAACGATTATCATGAACAAAGAAATATAATAATAACTAATTATTATTGCCTCTAGGGCATATTTCCAACATCCTAGTGTTACCAAACCAAATTAGGAGTCACCCACTAACACGTTAAGGGCCCCTTTTTTGCGGGTGGTTAAGGGTCCCTTTGATTCAAAGAATTTTCATATGATTTGAATTCTTAGAGGGGTTTTTTCTACATTGGTCGCTTGATTAATAGGATTGCATCATATAGGAATTCTCTCTCCTGAACCTGAATATGATGCATCCATGATCGAAGCTTATGATCGATGTTTGTAACTGCTAGAAGGGAGAGAAGTAATGGTGGAATAATTCTTTTATTGCTTGAGCCTCATGAGCATATATATATAGGAGTATAATGATCAATTTGGAGTGTAGGAAAAATCCTAGTCTATCTGATATTTCCTAATAATCAATATACTCAACATCCTTCGGCAACCACAAAGGTAGCGACGCAGACGATAAGACTGGAGAAGAATCTGAAGGTAAGCCGACGGTCACCCCCCACAGTCATAACGGTCGATGCATCACGGAAGTTGTGGCTGGAATGGAAACCGACAAGGGTGCTCAAGCAAGGCGGTATCCCTTTGTGCCGATGTCGAGGTAGCTGAGAGCGTATGGTGGTGTAGCCGTGGTCGAGGTAGCCGTGAGAAGAACGCCGTGGTCGATGTCGAGTCGGGGTAGCCGGTGTTGAGGAAGTCGTCGTGGAGCCGCGGGCACAAGTAGGCGCCGAGTTAGGCGTGGGTGCGGTGGTGTCGAAGTACTAGTGCACTAGGAAGAAGACATAGTTGAGACGCATCGCGATGGGTTTGCCAAGCCCGGTGACGTATCACTGATGAAGGCATGCATCGGTGTTGCCAGCACCGGGAATGCGTAGACGGACGAAGGCGATGTTGACGATGCGTCTCTCCGGGCTTTCCAAGCCTGGGAACACACCAGGGACGAAGGCACACGTTGGTCTTGCCAGCACCGGGCATGCATAAGTCGGTATGCCATATCAAGGAAGCTAGCAGAGAAGGACTCGACGACACTTGCTGCGCAAATCTGCAGGGGCCAATGATACCCGCGGTAGTTGGAGTAGACAAAGTGGTCGGGGAAGACGGTGGCGACACTAGCGATAAGCTGGTGCTGGACGGAGATGAAAGGATTGGACAGGTGGTGCGACTCGGGTGAGCGAGTTGCAGTGGCGCCGACGAAGAGCGGCGCCGACAGCTGGTTAGCAGCGCGACGGCGATGCTCAAAGTAGGCGAGGAAGAACCCAACAACATGACTAAGACCGGCACATACGATGGCGTACCCTCACCGAGGGGGACGACGCGGCGCATACCATAGGAAGTCAACATGCGGGGACGGCGGAGTGGACCGCGGGGATGGTGGTGTGGACTGCGGGCCGCGGTGCTATGGCCCGAAGGGGCAACGCATCGGCAGCATGCGGCCGGGGCGACGGTGGGAAGACCTCGGGCCAGCTACGCAGACCGCGTGCCACGGCACTACGGCCCTAAGGGGCGGCGTAGCGGCGATGCGTGGGTTGGTGGAGCCACGGGGATGGCATGGGCGGTGGCGGACAACGCGTGTCGCGGCACTACAACCCGAAGGGGTAGTGTTGCGGCGGGTCGCGGGTCGCGGTGACCGTGTGTCGTGGCACTATGACCTGAAGGGGCGACATAGCGGCAACGTAGCGGTAGCCCGGTTCTCGAACGGTGGAGGGGCACGCTTTACACGGGACAGTCTTGATGGGACCTACGAAGGCATGCCCAACCGACGGGCCAGATCGGTCAAACGGCGTAGATGAGGTGGATCACGGACGGGTGGGTAATCAACCCAATCGCGCACGATGTCGGGGAACTCGCTCGGTGGAGGCGGGGTGACGGTGTCCGAGATGAGGCCGGTGACGATGGTCATGGGTCGGAGCCGGCAGCCGGCCCGACGCGGCCGACCAGGCAGCCGTCCTGACACAACCGACCCGATGCGGCCGATGACACATGCAACCGGAGCCAGCAGCCGGCGTGAGGAGGACGGTGACGCAGCCGACAAGGCCGACACGGCCGAAGCCAGTAACCGGCCCGAGGCAGGCGGTGCGGATCAAACTTTGTAGGTGTTTGCAAATTTTTATGTCAAAAAACTATTCGTGTGGCTCTACACACGAAAAAGATTTCAGTACCTGAAGTTTTAAGCACTTTTAGCATCAAAATCTGAAACTTGTTTGTACATCTTTCTCTACAAGATATTTTGGCATGATAATTTGCAAAAATGTACAAAGTTTGATCATCTTTGATGCTGTAAAGTTTCAGATTTTTTTAATTTTGTGTTTTATTTATTTTGATTTTACTGTTCATAGATGGTGGCTAGGCACCCGGGTGCTATCACACCTTTCTCTTTGGAGTATGGTACTGATCATCTCCACAGCGGCAGTTTCCCCCTTCTCTGCTGCCTCCTTGTTCTGCATTACACCCTAGTTTCGCCACGTCTTCTTCGCCTTTTTTTTCTTCGAAAAGGGGCGTCTTCTTCTTCTTCTGTGCATTTTCTCCAGTTTCTCCTGCAATTCTGACGAACATAAGTACATAATGTTAATTAGCATGTTCACAAGTTGTTTTCATATATGTTTGTGTGTGTGTGTGTATAATTTCTAACTTTTAACCATGATTTTGCGATGGAAGAGGTGAGCATGAGCATATCCTGACGTGATACTTTGAATGTGAATGTTGTAACTAAAGAACCGGACTGGAAGTCAAGGTTCAGATTCAGGGTCCGGACCTCTCGTGTTGGGAGCTTCTCCTCGATGGCCGTCCTGGTTCTTGGTGTTTCCAACCACACGGCACGGTCGGCGACATCTTCTCCTCGCCCCTGGAGACTGGAGCAGAACATTTTTCCAGTTAAGACTGGCCAAAGATGCATGCCCAGAGGAGGACTCTGGTGTGCAAAGCTCAGTGAAGTACAGTTGAGTTCAGTTTGGTCACTGGTTGTCGGCCTTGCTCCTCGGCTGTCCCTCGAAACAGGCATTCGCCCCCCTTTATAAATAAAAGCACAAATCATATAAAGTACATACTCTTCCGGCTGTCGGCCTTGCTCTTCCGGCTGTCTTGCCATGCCTTAACCGCCGACAACCTCATCTCAACCTCCAACTTTGCACGCACGCCGTCTACGAGCCCAGTCAAATTTGGTAACTGTGGTATATATAATTCATAAATTTGATCATAAAAGACCGTAAGCAATGTAACATCATGTAAATCGTTGGGAAAAGGAGAATAGCGTATCAAATATCAAGTGTAACATCATCTAAATCATCGAGAACACAAGAAACTAAAATAACAGTGGCACAGCCTAGTTCCCTGCATCGTGCCTAGCTTGCCTAATAACTCGGTGAAAAGGAATAATTAGCCAAGAAGGGCTAACTAAGTGCCTGTTCGGCAGCGCACTTTGACCAGCTTCAGAAATTGTAACTGGACTCCACTCCACCCCGGCGCGGAGTCGCGGAGGGAATCCGAACGCGGCCTAAGGATAATAATTATGCGGTATAATTCTGAATTTATATAGCACTAGAAAAATTAACACTGCATTTGGAGAAGGAAGCTTCAACATGTACCAACAATTCTTTCAGCAAACGCATGCAACTAATTCATTAAAAAAACAAATGTGTGCACAGCACACACCGTACGATTACATGCATGTCATCTTTCTCACATTAACACCAAACCAAATGCCCCGTAAACCCAATGGCGCGTTTAGATTTAAAATAAAAACAGTCTGGCACCTCACAAGCACGTACTATTTATATGGTTCAATGGTTGTATCTTACTATCTGGAGGGCGCAACACGCAGGGATCTTGCCAGGGATGCTGGCACTATACAAGACGACCAAAATAAGGATATGGATTTGAGTAAGTACCTTGCAGCCCTGCAGGGTGTCAGAAACATATCCATCATAGAAAATGATGAACTGCCGGAACTCAAAAACGGAGTGATGAACCTTTGAGAATGCAGCCTACACGTAAGCAGAGCCTGAGGTGGAAAAAAACAGACAACCGATTATATGAGGCAATGAGAGAGATACATAAACCTTGTGAATTAAAGTACTGTTTGGTCTTTTATGGGAGAAAAGGTAATTACATCTATCATTAAAGGATACAGTAGGGTGGTTGGGGTGTTCGTTGGCTTCTTTCAACATGGCAGATTTTGCAAGATCCAGCAGGTGTATGCACTCGCCGGTATATGATAATACACACTCCATTGTATGGAGGCTGGGGAGGTTCTTGATTCCGAGATCAAAAGTGCCACCAGTACCGGGAGACTTGATTTCATCTGACCTAAATCTCATATGAAGGCTATCTAGCTTGGGCATGGCTCCGGCTGCAAACTTCAGATTTATCACACCATACCATGGTAAGTAATGAAACACCCTCAGGGATGGGAAGCCAACTTCACCAGTGATGACCAATGTATCTTTACGCTTTGAAGAAATTTCGAGAGACAGAATGCGCAGAGCAGGTAGGCCTCCAAGAATGCAAAAATCCTCCTTATCGGCTTCCTTCAGTTGAAGGCCTATGTGCTGGAGGTTAACAAGGGAACCCACCCATTTTGGAACCCGCAGAACCATACTAAACCTGGTAACAAGTTTCTGGAGGCCAAGTGGCATAGGGCACAAAGATTCTTCAAGCAATTCAGAGACACACGTGACCCCTAAAGAAAGAAGATTCTCTAGCTTCCTCACGGAAGCGACTACAATAGATGTGTTGGACTCATGGTAATTATCAGCCGATGTATCGTCACAACTGATGACCAAGTTCTTCAAACACTTTAGCCGCCCAAGTTCTTCCAGCAAGTTAAATGTCTGGCTGTGAACGCTGACATGTTTCAATTTCTCTAGTCCTTGCATCTTGGAAATTCCGCAAGGAAGCTTAACATCTATGTCATCCATTAATAGTTGCACCAAGCTTTTGATATTCACAATAAATGTTGGTAACTCACAAACATCGGTGCCTCTTAAGTCCAGCACCTCTAAGCACTTCAGATGCATGATCTTTTCTGGGAGCTGACTTATGTACCTCGCATCTCGGAGGCTAAGATACCTCAGCTGAAACAACCTCCCTACATTTTCAAGATGATGGTTCTCCAATTGGTAGCAACCTCTAAAGTTCAAAACACGCAGATGCCTAAACTTATCCATACAAGGGATTTCCACTGAAGACCCAAACACATCAAGTGATCGAACATGAGACAACACCAAACTGCTTGGAACTATAAGTTTGTTTTCCTTGCTGCCTTGCAGGAAGAGCCGTCGAACTTTGCTTTGTGTTCCAACAGTTAAACTAGGAACATCGACCAAAGTAACAAAGTTTTCTTCAGTGGATTTGGATATGATGAAATCAAAAATCGTGTCATGAAGTCGACAACTCTTGACTCTACCATATTTGTCCATCTCCCCGGGTTGGATCAAACTCCTGTTGATGAGCTCATTAAAACACCTTTCTCCAAGCTCATACGGTGTATATCCTTCTTCTGCATGAATTAAACTTTCAGCAATCCATCTCTTTATCAGAGCTTTCTTCTCAATAATAGAATCTTCAGGGAATATACTAAAATATAAGAGACATGATTTTAGTTCAGCAGGCAGATCAAAGTAACTAAGTGACAATATCTTCATCATTCCTTCCACATTGTGATTTCTTTGAAGTGCTCGACCAATTGAATCTTTCACTTTTTCCCATTGATGTACTATCATTTGTGTGTTATCCAACAAACTGGCTATATCAATGATTGCTAAAGGTATCCCGACACATTTCGCCAATATCTGCTCAGAAATTTCCTCAAGGTACAAGGGGCAATTTTCTTCGGAGTTGAATAGTCTTGTGTGAAATAACAGTCTGGAGTGCACCATATCAAGAGGCCTTATGCCATAAATATGTCCATTCAATGATGTTGCACGGCATGATTTGGCAACATCATTTATGCGAGTAGTGGTGATTATGATACTATCAGAACTGGTAATGGGGAATGCAAGTTTAATAATATTCCATGTGTCCATGTCCCATATATCATCAATGACAACAAAATACCTGCACAAGGATTCATGGCTAATATCAGCATGGTTTTACTATAAAGAGCAGACAATAAGATAGACAAATACAAAAAAACATAAACAAGTTCACAATGATAAAAACGCCTAAGTAAGATGGCATTGCGTTAAAACACATATATGACAAGTACTTAATTATTGTGTGTATATCGGTGTATGCTAATTAGTTTGGCAAATCACAGAGAGAGTTGTGTGATACATAACAGTTTAAACATAAGGCTTGACCACGCAAAGATCAAGAGTGGTTGATAGTGTTCACAAGCATGCAACATTTCAAATAAGAGATGAATGCAAATAAGAGATGTCGCCACTACTTTTCCATGGATCAAAACATCATGGAAAAAACCACATGAATTTGGCTGGTCTAAAAGGGATGTCAACCAGGTGGTCACTGAAGGAACAAAAAGTCTTGCTAAGCGTGGATCCAAACATCTGGCGATTCAAAATCAAGAAAAGCTACATATGCTCTAAACTATTGTTTCCCTTACTTTCTCCATGAATGATTTATGGGGCCCCTTAACCTCTAAAATATAACTTTTTCGGTTTGAGTGTCTACAGAGTAAGTGATGTGCACACATGTGTGAGGTTGATGATAGCTTAGGGTTTTCCTACAGAGTAAGTGATAAGCATCGCTGTCAGGGAAGTCAGGAACCAGACTTAGGAAGGTTGTAGTGTTCGTGCTGTCCAGGTGGACAAGAAAGAAAATAAGCAGCTATTTACGGACATGGGAGTATATGAGCTCGAGCTCATATACTCCCGAATGAACAGTAAAATCGGCAAATATAGTGAAAAAAATCGAAAAAATCTGAAATTTTGAGGAATGAAACATTGATATTTTTTCTACATGCGTGCAAAATTTGATGGTGAAATCACATTTGTGGAGTTGTGGGCAAAAGAAACAAAATCAGTGCTTCAAAAATAGTGTTTTTGAAAGCATTTTGGAGCATCAATTTTGTTCTTTTTGTCTACCCCTCCAGGAATGTGATTCCGTTATGAATTTTTGCATGCATGTAGGAAAAACATCAATGTTTCTTGCTACAAAATTTTAAAAGTTTTAAAAAAAAATTACTATTTTTTCGGATTTTACTGTTCATCAATAGCACTTTCGGCTATTTATTGCACTCACTAAACTTTTAACATAGCTTAGTATTTTTTTTGGGTCCTGTGTAGCCCCTTTGTTTCGTATGTGGCGTTTCTGATGCCGACCTCATGTGCTCGTATGATAACAGTAAAAAGAATAGAAATAGTAAACAAAATCAAACAAACTGCAAATTTTTGGAATCAAAGGTGTTGAAGTTTTCTAGGTGCAAGCAAAATTTCATGGTGATATGACATTAGAGGAGCTCCGATTCTGTTTCTAGAGCTCCTCGAGTGTCATATCACCATGAACTTTTGCATGTCAGCAGAAAACTTGAGCATCTTCGATGCCAAACAATAGATCTTTTGATTATTTTTAGTATTTATTTTGAATTTATTGTTTCATTCATGACCTTAGGATAAGCTAGCAATTGCCGCTTTCTTTGTTCATTTCTAGACGCGCTCCTGTTTGCGGTATTTATAGGGCAGAATGATAGAGAAAACAGACCTTACATCTTTATAAAATATATAAGAGTTATTATTTTTAGCAATGGATCAGGGCTACTTGATCTACTCCTCAAGTATATGTGATATGCTCAATGGAGGGAGACCATAAATAAAAAGGGCATTAATCATGAACAGTCATTCATATAAAATGGGAGGTTTTTTGTACTCTCCATTTTATTTTACTGGACATCAATAGAGGATTCACTACAAACATTTGACCATTAATTTTTGCAGCAACCGGTTAACAAATGAACAGAAAACAAGATAAAACTAATTTCTTACACAAACTACATGATAATCTTTATGTAAAAAAAAACTTCATTAAATACTCCATGTGTCTCAAAATAAGTGATTCAACTTTGTGTAAGAAATTTTGTGATCTTTCTGATTCAACTTCATTATTTTGGGACGCAGGGAGTATATATTGAAGGACTACAAGTTGAAACAGTAATTGTACCTTTTGTCTACAAGAAATTTTGTGATCTTTCTGATGAGTTGTTGTAAACTCCTTGCTTTGTTGTCGGCATAAGATTTGCCGCTGACTTCACTAAGAATAGTTCTCATGATATTCTTCATGTCTGGATTTCTTGACACGGATAAGAAGGCCCGACAATTGAATTTTCCTTTGAGATCTTGATACACTTGGTTTGCAAGTGTTGTCTTGCCCATTCCACCGGATCCAACAATGGAGACCAGCTTCAGTTGCTCTTGTGTTGACACGCCTTCAGTCAACAGTTTAATTATCTCAGCCTTGGGTTCATCAACTCCAACAAGCTTTGAGGCATGTGCAAAGATACCAAGAGCTCTAGGGTCAATGGTTGCATTCTTTGTCTTGGAGAAGGCCTCGCGGGTCTTGTACCTTCCATTTCTCTCGGCCACCGCAACGATCTCCTTCTTCAAATCTCCAATCTCGTTGCCGATCTGATAATGAGCCTGCATCTTTCTCAACTTCTCCAATGAGTTCTTCATCTTCTCTAAGAAGCCATCTGTCTTCGTATCTTCCCCATCGACACTATGGATGAAGTCATCGATGGAGTCCTCCATGTCATAGGAGAGCTCCCGGACCTCATTCATCCAAACCTTATCTTGAACATCAGGATCCTCCTCCTCAGACATCTTCAGAAGAAACGCTTCCAAGGCAGCGAGTTTGCGGCTGAGCGATTCGATCTCACCACGCACGCCCTTTAAACGCTTGTACTCGTCACCCAAAAGCGTGGCCAGCTTCCTAAGGACGGGCTTCAAGGCACCCATAGCCACACTCACCAGAGCCGCCTCCATGGTTACGCGTGGTGCTCAGTTAGTTTTGTGTGTATGGTTGTGAAAGCGGTGTAGGGTGCCCGATGCTCCTCTCTTTTGTGTATAGCTAAGCTAGCGAGTTAGCTTAATTATTTGTATGATTGAATCAACCGGCCGTACTTAAACAATTAGTTTTGCGTCAAGTTGCTCTAATAAAAACAAAAATAATCGGTCCACTTGCTTAGCTAAGATATGCTCAAGTTATGCCGCCCCACGTTGAACGATGCTCGAATGGCATGAGCTGTTCAAACTCTCCCTGCGTTGCGTTCTGCTAGTCTGCTACCACGTTGGTCAAAGTCAACTGTTCATCCAGCTAGAGCTGCTCAAACTTCAAACGCACACCCCTCCACGTTGCTAGCTCTTGACCCGAGAGACTCGGTTTCCTACTCTGTAATCAAGCCTCATCATTAGATGCCAACTGGCTTAATCAGCACTCATACATTTGAGTGTAATTAGCTAGTCATAATGGAAGTATCATGCATGTTAATTAGGCAATATACTACATATAATATTTTTTCTAGAATTGGAGAGTCCACATTCAATTGAGGTCTTCAATTGACATTGTGACACCCGATTTTAACATGGTCCTTGAGCATTTGGCTAACAAACTGGATAATCTCCTCGCCTTGCGCCTTGAACTTGTGGTCAAGCGCCTCGGCGAAGTCTGCTCGGAGAAGTTCCTGGATCTGTCGGACAGCTTGACCATGGCGACTCTCCGCTGCTGTAGCTTAAATCGAGTGGCGTGGAATCTCCAGGATCAAAGCGCTCTGAGTACGAGATGTAAGGACTCTAGTACTCTCATGGATAGATCTAGGGTCCTAAAGAAGTATCAGTTGTCCACCCAACCACCCACACAGCAATTCACTTCACACACGCTTCTCTCTATTCTGGCCGAAGCCACCACACGCCAGCCGCCTTTCTCCAGCTTGGCGATCGCCTATATAAGTAGCTACCGCTACACCCGTCTTAGCGGGCCCAGTATGGGATTGCAAGCCACTGGGAAATCTTACGATCGCAAGTGGGCCGGCTTGTTAGCCCACGAATGAAATAGCTGGTTTCCTGCGGCTTCTCTTGATCATCTTCAGAGTCCTCTGCATCGTCGGTGGGGGCGCACACACCTCTGGACCGGTTCTTGGCAGCCATCTCCTGGCACTTGGTCATCTCCTCATGCCTCCTCGCCTCCACGATGGCCTGCTGCTCCTCCGCCTCCTTGTGGATCATCGCGACCCGGTTCCACATCTTCTTCGTGTACTCCCCCTTCTTCTTTTCAAGCTTCTCTTGCAAAGCTGAGTTTAGTCGAGGCACGCACCTATTGTCAGCCTTGCTCTTCTGGTTTTTAAATGTTTGAACATGATTTTTAAGAGGTTCCATGGAAACGCATGTTTGAACACTGCAGAAGTGTTGTAATAGGCGAAAACTGATGAACTCTGAACTTGAGTGCCTAGGAACTTCTCTTCATGATAAAAACCAGAGTGGCATTCTTAAGACTATTTTTTTCTTGAATCTGAATACATACACTTAGAGAGCTACTCGCACTGTACCTAAATAATTATAGTTGGGAAGAACTAATCGGTCTCCACGACTACAATTATTTAGGTACAAAGGGAGTACACCATATCCCATACAACAAGACATGCATGCATGCCTAGATGGCATCCATGATACTACATAGAAAACTCTTATTATCATCAGCCTTAGAGCATGGTTAATAGTATAGCTAGTTGTAGCAATACTTATAGTCGCTAATTACAATAGCTTGATGTAAATAAGTACTATTTTATCGATACATGGTCTGCCTCGCTCTCTCGCAAAGTCTCTAGGAGCATGTGCTACAACTATGTGTTAGTTTGTGGCTCAATTTGGTGTTTTGACCCTTTTTGGGAAGTTTAGCCAGATCTGGCCCCGATTCAAAAACATTTCGGGATCTCACCCTTTCCCTACCGCCGAGGTGGATGGCCCTGATGGTAGGGATGCACGTCTTACCGTAAAAAATCTAAGTATGAAAATGATGTTTCAACTCACCTACTCTGGGACACCTTGACGACAACATTGCACAGGGGTGTGTTGCGGTGAGGTGGATAAGTTGCCTTGTTGGAAATATTCCCTAGAGGCAATAATAAAATGGTTATTATCATATTTCCTTGTTCATGATAATCGTCTATCGTTCATTCTATAATTGTATTAACAGGAAACAGTAATACATGTGTGAATGAATAGATCACAATGTGTCCCTAGCAAGCCTCTAGTTGGCTAGCTCGTTAGTCAATAGATGATAATGGTTTCCTGATCATGGACATTGGATATCATTGATAACGGGATCACATCATTGGGAGAATGATGTGGTGGACAAGACCCAATCCTAAGCCTAGCACTAGATCGTATTGTTCGTATGCTAATGCTTTTCTAATGTCAAGTATCTTTTCCTTCGACCGTGAGATTGTGCAACTCCCGGATACCGTAGGAGTGCTTTGGGTGTATCAAACGTCACAACGTAACTGGGTGACTATAAAGGTGCACTACGGGGATCTCCGAAAGTGTCTGTTGGGTTGGCACGAATCGAGATCGGGATTTGTCACTCCGTGTGACGGAGAGGTATCTCTGGGCCCACTCGGTAGAACATCATCATGAGCTCAATGTGACTAAGGAGTTAGTCACACGATGACGTGCTACGGAACGAGTAAAGAGACTTACCGGTAACGAGATTGAACAAGGTATAGGTATACCGACGATCGAATCTCGGGCAAGTTCTATACCGACAGACAAAGGGAATCGTATACGGGATTGATTGAATCCTTGACATCGTGGTTCATCCGATGAGATCATCGTGGAGCTAGTGGGAGCCACCATGGGTATCCAGACCCCGCTGATGGTTATTGGCCAGAGAGGTGTCTCGGTCATGTCTGCCTGTCTCCCGAACCCGTAGGGTCTACACAGTTAAGGTTCGATGACGCTAGGGTTATAGGGAATTGTTATACGAGATTACCGAAAGTTGTTCGGAGTCCCAGATGAGATCCCGGACATCACGAGGAGCTCCGGAATGGTCCGGAGGTAAAGATTGATATATAGGACGGATGGTTTCGGACACCGGAAGTGTTTCGGGCATCACCGGTAACGTACCGGGACCACCGGGACCACCGGAGGTGGTCCCGGGGGACCACCGAAGGGGGGCAACGACCCCGGGAGGCTAGATGGGCTAAGTGGGGAAGGGAACCAGCCCCTAAGTGGGCTGGTGCGCCCCCCACCCAGCCCATGTACACCAGAAAAGGGGGGAAAGGGGGGAACCCTAACTTAGGTGGGCCATAGGCCCACCAGAGGGGTGCGCCACCCCCTCCTCCCCATCTGGCCGCCACACCCCCCATCTGGGAGGGCTGCCGCACCCCCTAGGGTGGGAACCCTAGGGGTGGCACCCCCTCTCCCCTTCCCCTATATATAGTGGGCACTTTTGGCCTTTGGAGGACACGGTTTTCCCTCTCCCTCGACGCAGCCCTGCACTTCTTCCTCCTCCTCTCTGCCGGCGCTTGGCGAAGCCCTGCCGGGAGACCTCGTCTCTCCACCAACACCACGCCGTCGTGTTGCTGGTCTTCTTCCCCAACCTCTCCCTCCTCCTTGCTGGATCAAGGTGCGGGAGACGTCACGGGCTGCACGTGTGTTGAACACGGAGGTGCCGTTGTTCGGCACTAGATCGGAATCGCTGCGAGTACGACTCCATCAACCGCGTTCTAGCAACGCTTTCGCTTAGCGATCTTCAAAGGTATGAAGATGCTCTTACCCCTCTCTCGTTGCTGGTCTCTCCATACGAAGATCTGAACATGCGTAGGAAAATTTTGAATTTATGCTACGTTACCCAACATTGGCATCCGAGCCAGGTTTTCTATGCGTAGATTCTATGCACGAGTAAAACACAAAAGTTGTGGGCGATGGTTTGTCAATTTGCTTGCCGTTACTAGTCTTATTCTTTTCCGGCGGTATTGTGGGATGAAGCGGCCCGGACCGACCTTACACGTACGCTTACGTGAGACTGGTTCCACCGACAAACATGCACATAGTGCATAAAGGTGGCTAGCGGGTGTCTGTCTCTCCTACTCTAGTCGGGTTGGATTTGATGAAAAGGGTCCTTATGAAGGGTAAATAGCTTTGGCATATCATCGTTGTGGCTGTCACGTAGGTAAGAAGGCGTTCTTGCTAGAAACCTAAATCAGCCACGTAAAACTTGCAACAACAATTAGAGGACGTCTAACTTGTTTTTGCAGGGTTTGACATGTGATGTGATATGGCCAAAGTTGTGATGTTGCATGTATGATGTATGAGATGACCATGTTATTGTAATAGGTTTCACGACTTGCATGTCGATGAGTATGACAACTGGCAGGAGCCATAGGAGTTGTCTTAATTTATTGTATGAGATGCAACGCCATGTGCTTACTACTTTTACTTCATTGCTAACGGTTAGCCATAGTAGTAGTGATAGTAGTAGTTGGCGTGATGACTTCACGAAGACACGATGATGGAGATCATGATGATGGAGATCATGGTGTCACGCCGGTGACGATGATGATCATGCGATGCCTGAAGATGGAGATCGAATGAGCAAAGATGATAATGGCCATATCATGTCACTATATGATTGCATTGTGATGTTTATCATGTTTTACATCTTATTGCTTAAAACGACGGTAGCATAATAAGATGATCCCTCTTAAAATTTCGAGAACGTATTCCCCTAAGTGTGCACCGTTGCGAAGGTTCGTTGTCTCGAAGCACCACGTGATGATCGAGTGTGATAGATTCTAACGTTCGCATACAACGGGTGTAAGCCAGATTTACACACGCGAAACACTTAGGTTGACTCGACGAGCTTAGCATGTACAGACATGACCTCGAATACAAGAGACCGAAAGGTCGAACATGAGTCGTATGGTTGAATACGATCAGCATGAAGTTGCTCACCATGGTGACTAGTCCGTCTCACGTGATGATCGGACACGAGTTAGTCAACATGGATCATGTATCACTTAGATGACTAGAGGGATGTCGATTTAAGTGGGAGTTCATACTTAATTTGATTAAATGAACTTAATTGTCATGAACTTAGTCTAAAAGTTGTCTTTATAAATATTGTAGATGTCCAACGTCAACCTCAACTTCAACGCATTCCTAGAGAAAAACAAGCTGAAAGATGATGGTAGCAACTATGCGGACTGGGTTCGCAACCTGAAGCTCATCCTTGAAGCAGCTAAAAAGGCTTATGTCCTTAATGCGCCGCTAGGTGACCCTCCCGCTCCCGCAGCAGCGCAGGACGTTCTAAACGTCTGGCAAGCGCGGAGTGATGACTACTCTCTGGTCAGGTGTGGCATGTTATACAGTTTAGAAACGGGGCTCCAAAGACGTTTTGAGCAACACGGGGCATATGAGATGTTTCAAGAGCTGAAGCTAGTTTTTCAAGCTCATGCCCGTGTCGAGAGATATGAAGTCTCCGACAAGTTCTTCAGCTGTAAGATGGAGGAGAACAGTTCTGTCAGTGAGCACATACTCAAAATGTCTGGGTTACACGGTCGTCTGACTTCACTTGGAGTCGAACTTCCGGATGATGCTATCATTGACAGAATCCTCCAGTCTCTCCCACCAAGCTACAAAGGCTTTGTGCTTAACTACAACATGCAAGGGATGGAGAAAACCAATCCCGAGTTGTACTCGATGCTCAAGTCTGCAGAAGTAGAAATCAAGAAGGAGCATCAAGTGTTGATGGTCAACAAGACCACTAGTTTCAAGAAAGGCAGGGGTAAGAAGAACTTCAAGAAAGACGGCAAAGCTGTTGCCGCGCCCGGTAAGCCAGATGCCGGGAAGAAGAAAAAGAACGGACCCAAGCCTGAGACTGAGTGCTTCTACTGCAAGGGAAAGGGTCACTGGAAGCGGAACTGCCCCAAATACTTAGCGGACAAGAAGGCCGGCAACGTTAAAGGTATATGTGATATACATGTTATTGATGTGTACCTTACCAGCGCTCGTAGTAGCTCCTGGGTATTTGATACCGGTGTTGTTGCTCACATTTGCAACTCAAAGCAGGAACTGCGGAATAAGCGGAGACTGGCCAAGGACGAGGTGACGATGCGCGTCGGGAATGGTTCAAAGGTCGATGTGATCGCCGTCGACACGCTACCTCTACATCTACCGTCGGGATTAGTTTTAAACCTTAATAATTGTTATTTAGTACCAGATTTAAGCATGAACATTGTATCAGGGTCTTGCTTAATGCGAGACGGCTACTCATTTAAGTCAAAGAATAATGGTTGTTCTATTTATATGAGTGATATGTTTTATGGTCATGCTCCGCTGGTGAATGGTTTATTCTTGATGAATCTCGATCGTGATGTTACACATATTCATAGTGTGAGTACCAAAAGATGCAAAGTTGATAATGATAGTCCCACATACTTGTGGCACTGCCGCCTTGGTCATATCGGCGTTAAGCGCATGAAGAAGCTCCATACTGATGGACTGCTAGAGTCTCTTGACTTTGAATCATTTGACACATGCGAACCGTGCCTCATGGGCAAGATGACTAAGACTCCATTCTCAGGAATAATGGATAGAGCAACCGACTTATTGGAAATAATACATACTGATGTGTGTGGTCCAATGAACGTTGAAGCTCGCGGTGGTTATCGTTATGTTCTCACTCTCACCGATGATTTGAGTAGGTATGGGTATATCTACTTGATGAAGCACAAATCTGAGACGTTTGAAAAGTTCAAGGAATTTCAGAGTGAGGTTGAGAATCAACGTGACAGAAAAATTAAATGTCTACGATCTGATCGTGGAGGAGAATATTTGAGTCACGAGTTTGGCACACACCTAAGGAAGTGTGGAATCATTTCACAACTGACGCCGCCTGGCACACCGCAGCGCAACGGAGTGTCTGAACGTCGTAATCGCACTTTATTAGATATGGTACGATCTATGATGTCTCTCACCGACTTACCGCTATCATTTTGGGGATACGCATTAGAAACTGCAACATTCACTTTAAATAGGGCACCGTCTAAATCCGTTGAGACGACACCGTATGAACTGTGGTTTGGCAAGAAACCTAAGTTGTCATTTCTTGAAGTTTGGGGCTGCGATGCTTATGTGAAGAAACTTCAACCGGAAAAGCTCGAACCCAAAGCGGAGAAATGCGTATTCATAGGATACCCTAAGGATACTATTGGGTATACCTTCTATCTTAGATCCGAAGGTAAAACCTTTGTTGCCAAGAACGGATCCTTTCTAGAGAAAGAGTTTCTCTCGAAAGAAGTAAGTGGGAGGAATGTAGAACTTGATGAGGTAATTACACCCCCTCTCGAACAGGAAAGTAGCGCAGCGCAAGAAGTTGTTCCTGTGGTGCCTACACCGACTGAAGAGGAAGTTAATGATGATGACCATGAAGCTTCGGATCAAGTTACTACTGAACCGCGAAGGTCCACAAGGGTACGCTCCGCACCAGAATGGTACGGCAACCCTGTGATGGAAATCATGTTGTTAGACAACGGTGAACCTTCGAACTATGAAGAAGCGATGGCGGGCCCGGATTCCAACAAATGGCTTGAGGCCATGAAATCCGAGATAGGATCCATGTATGAGAACAAAGTATGGACTTTGGTGGACTTGCCCGATGACCGGCGAGCCATAGAAAATAAATGGATCTTCAAGAAGAAGACTGATGCAAACGGTAATGTAACCGTTTACAAAGCTCGACTTGTCGCAAAGGGTTTTCGACAAATTCAAGGAGTTGACTACGAAGAGACTTTCTCTCCCGTAGCGAAGCTGAAATCAGTCCGAATCATGTTAGCAATTGCCGCCTTTTATGATTATGAAATTTGGCAAATGGACGTCAAAACAGCGTTCCTTAACGGGAACCTTAAGGAAGAGTTGTATATGATGCAACCAGAAGGTTTTGTCGATCCTAAAGGTGCTAACAAAGTATGCAAGCTCCAGCGCTCCATCTATGGGCTGGTGCAAGCATCTCGGAGTTGGAACATTCGCTTTAATGAGGTGATTAAAGCGTTTGGGTTCATACAGGTTTACGGAGAAGCCTGTCTGTACAAGAAAGTGAGTGGGAGCTCTGTAGCTTTCCTCGTACTGTATGTGGATGACATATTGTTGATGGGGAATGATATAGAGATGCTGGAGAGCATAAAGGCCTATTTGAACAAGAGTTTTTCAATGAAGGACCTTGGAGAAGCTGCATACATATTAGGCATCAAGATCTATAGAGATAGATTGAGACGCCTCATAGGTCTTTCGCAAAGTACATACCTTGACAAGATATTGAAGAAGTTCAATATGGAAAACTCAAAGGAAGGGTTCTTGCCAGTTTTGCAAGGTATGAGATTGAGTAAGACTCAGTCGCCGACCACGGCAGCAGATAGAGAGAAGATGAGTTATGTCCCCTACGCTTCAGCCGTGGGCTCTCTAATGTATGCCATGCTGTGTACCGGACCTGATATAAACCTTGCGATAAGCTTGGTAGGGAGGTACCAAAGTAATCCCGGTGCGGAACACTGGACAGCGGTCAAGAATATCCTTATGTACCTGAAAAGGACTAAGGAAATGTTTCTCGTTTATGGAGGTGACGAAGAGCTCGTCGTAAAGGGTTACGTCGACGCTAGCTTCGACACAGATCCGGATGACTCTAAGTCACAAACCGGATACGTATATGTGTTGAATGGTGGGGCAGTGAGCTGGTGCAGCAGCAAGCAAGAAGTCGTGGCAGCATCTACATGTGAAGCGGAGTACATAGCTGCTTCAGAAGCGACTCATGAAGGAATTTGGATGAAGGAGCTCATCACCGACCTTGGAGTGGTTCCAAGCGCGTCGGGTCCTATGACACTCTTCTGTGATAACACTGGAGCCATTGCCATAGCCAAGGAGCCCAGGTTTCATCGGAAGACGAAGCACATCAAGCGCCGCTACAACTCCATCCAGGACCATGTCCAGAGTGGAGTAATAGATATTTGTAAAGTACACACGGATCTGAATATTGCAGACCCGTTGACTAAACCTCTTCCACGAGCAAAACATGATCAGCACCATAATGCTATGGGTGTTCGATACATCACAATGTAACTAGATTATTGACTCTAGTGCAAGTGGGAGACTGTTGGAAATATGCCCTAGAGGCAATAATAAAATGGTTATTATCATATTTCCTTGTTCATGATAATCGTCTATCGTTCATGCTATAATTGTATTAACAGGAAACAGTAATACATGTGTGAATGAATAGATCACAATGTGTCCCTAGCAAGCCTCTAGTTGGCTAGCTCGTTAGTCAATAGATGATCATGGTTTCCTGATCATGGACATTAGATGTCATTGATAACGGGATCACATCATTGGGAGAATGATGTGGTGGACAAGACCCAATCCTAAGCCTAGCACTAGATCGTATTGTTCGTATGCTAATGCTTTTCTAATGTCAAGTATCTTTTCCTTCGACCGTGAGATTGTGCAACTCCCGGATACCGTAGGAGTGCTTTGGGTGTATCAAACGTCACAACGTAACTGGGTGACTATAAAGGTGCACTACGGGTACCTCCGAAAGTGTCTGTTGGGTTGGCACGAATCGAGATCGGGATTTGTCACTCCGTGTGACTGAGAGGTATCTCTGGGCCCACTCGGTAGAACATCATCATGAGCTCAATGTGACTAAGGAGTTAGTCACACGATGACGTGCTACGGAACGAGTAAAGAGACTTACCGGTAACGAGATTGAACAAGGTATAGGTATACCGACGATCGAATCTCGGGCAAGTTCTATACCGACAGACAAAGGGAATCGTATACGGGATTGATTGAATCCTTGACATCGTGGTTCATCCGATGAGATCATCGTGGAGCTAGTGGGAGCCACCATGGGTATCCATACCCCGCTGATGGTTATTGGCCAGAGAGGTGTCTCGGTCATGTCTGCCTGTCTCCCAAACCCGTAGGGTCTACACACTTAAGGTTCGATGACGCTAGGGTTATAGGGAATTGTTATACGAGGTTACCGAAAGTTGTTCGGAGTCCCGGATGAGATCCAGGACGTCACGAGGAGCTCCGGAATGGTCCGGAGGTAAAGATTGATATATAGGACGGATGGTTTCGGACACCGGAAGTGTTTCGGGCATCACCGGTAACGTACCGGGACCACCGGGACCACCGGAGGTGGTCCCGGGGGACCACCGAAGGGGGGGCAACGACCCCGGGAGGCTAGATGGGCTAAGTGGGGAAGGGAACCAGCCCCTAAGTGGGCTGGTGCGCCCCCCACCCAGCCCATGTACACCAGAAAAGGGGGGAAAGGGGGGAACCCTAACTTAGGTGGGCCTTAGGCCCACCAGAGGGGTGCGCCACCCCCTCGTCCCCATCTGGCCGCCACACCCCCCATCTGGGAGGGCTGCCGCACCCCCTAGGGTGGGAACCCTAGGGGTGGCACCCCCTCTCCCCTTCCCCTATATATAGTGGGCACTTTTGGCCTTTGGAGAACACGGTTTTCCCTCTCCCTCGGCGTAGCCCTGCACTTCTTCCTCCTCCTCTCTGCCGGCGCTTGGCGAAGCCCTGCCGGGAGACCTCGTCTCTCCACCAATACCATGCCGTCGTGTTGCTGGTCTTCTTCCCCAACCTCTCCCTCCTCCTTGCTGGATCAAGGTGCGGGAGACGTCACGGGCTGCACGTGTGTTGAACGCGGAGGTGCCGTTGTTCGGCACTAGATCGGAATCGCTGCGAGTACGACTCCATCAATCGTGTTCTAGCAACGCTTCCGCTTAGCGATCTTCAAAGGTATGAAGATGCTCTTACCCCTCTCTCGTTGCTGGTCTCTCCATAGAAAGATTTGAACATGCGTAGGAAAATTTTGAATTTATGCTACGTTACCCAACATGCCTATCATCAGGGACCTTGACGGTAGACAGCTATACCCTACCGTCATCGACCCCGTCGATAAGAAAAGGGTCAAAACCCAAAATGTTTTCAAACCAGGGTTAGATTCGACTAAACTTTTACAAAAGGGTAAAAACCAAATTTTGCCTTAGTTTGTAGCCCGTTGTTTTCTCTCTCCACACTAACCAACAATATACTATTTTATGTCTTACATCCCGTAAGAATATACTATTTTAAATCTTACAGCACACCTACGCATCTTATTATACTTGCTAGAATGATTTGGCTGTTTTTATTGGTCAAATCACTTCTCATAAGCCTTTCGGGCTTCGCCATCGGGCTTTCGAGCGCGGTTCCTTTTTCACATTATGAGAACTCCGCCAAAGTGTGGCGAGAGCCGAGAATTGGCAGATCCTATTGGGCGTTGTAGGCGCCCGTTGAAGAAATGGCGCCTACAGCACCCAACAGCGAGCCACGGCAGATTAAGAAAATCGCTCCCCGTTTGCTTTCGCTCGCGTCGCTATTTCTTTCGGCTGTGTTGCACTTTTTCAATTTAAAATATGTTGTGGAAACAAAAAAAGTTCATATATTTATTAAGAATGTAAAAAAGGTACATCAATTTCGTAAAAAATCCACAAATCTGACACAAAGTTTATCAATTTTAAAAAATGTTCAGTGAATTTTAAAAAAAGTTCAATGATTTTGAAAAGCATTTATCGAATTTGCAAATACGTCAATGGATTTTCAAAAATAAATCATCATATTTGAAAAAGCTCATACAAATTAATTTTTTAAATTAAATTTGAGAAACGTTCATCGGATTTGGAAATAGTTCATCAAATTTAAAAAATGTTCATGAAATTTTAGAAAAAAAGTTCATCCAATTTAAAAAATTCAAAAACAATTCATATATTTTTCAAAAAAGTTATTGAACTAAAAAAGAATATCACAAATATTAAAACAGTTTATCAATTTTCAAAAAGGTTCATCCATTTTTAAAAGAAGTTCATCAATTTTAAAAAAATATCAAAATTTGAAAATAGTTCATCGATATTAAAAAAAGTGATAGAATTTTAATAAAAAATCATAAAAATTGGAAAACAAATTTTAATAAAAAATATAAAAAGGAAAAAGTGTTAGAATTTCAATAAAAAGTTTATTAAATAATTCACTGATTTGAAAGAAAAATCATCAAAATTGAAAAAGGTTACCCTTTTCGAAAAAACTAGTAAAAAATAAAATGTAAAAAGAGTAAAAAAAAAAACAGTCCTAAAAAACTAAACGAGAAAAACAACTAGAAAGCTTTCAGAAGCTTCATCAAACTGGAAAAAGCTCCCTTCCGCTGGAGCTTAGATGGGATGGCCTATTTCCGAACGCTGCTGGAAGCTTCACAACATCGGAAAAAGCTCCCCCCGGTGGAACTTTGATGGGATGGCTCATTACCTGCGGCGCAAGTTAATGAAACAATTTGTCTCAATAACAGGAACCAGAGTGACATTCTCAAGAAACAATTTGTTTCACATTTCTCAAATCCGAGTCCGTGCACTTACATAGCAACACCACACCCCACACACCGAGACAGCACATACATTACATTATATATATATACACACACTACACAAACGCAAGAAGTAGAGCTCCCAAATATGGAGTATAACACATACCCAAGCCTATGATTGATGTTCCAAAAGAACAGAGCAAGAGCAGTAGAGAGAGCACGTCCTTTAGCTAGGCTAGTTCACAACCTTCACTATGATTGTATTCAGTGGTTGCTCAGCCGAAGCAGGTGAGGAATTTCTTCTTTGGCGTGGTCCCTTTGGAGCGGTGCTTGGCGGCCATCTCCTGGCACTTGATCATCTCCTCCTGCCGCATCGCTTCGACGGCGGCCCGCTGCTCCTCCGCCTCCTTGTGGATCATCGCGACCCGGTTCCGCATCTTCTCCGCGTATTCCGCCTTCTTCTTCTCCAGCTTCTCCTGCAAATCGAATAATAATTGGGGCAAGATCGTTACCTGCCCTGATACTAACTGTCGTGTGGTGTCACTGGTGTGTATAGACTAGACTGAACTTTGTTGCTAACTGAAGTGCCGGGAGGGAAGTAAGACGGGCTTCAGAGTTTTAGAGTCTGACATACCTCCCGCGTTCGGAGCTTGGCTTCCACAGCCGCCTTCTTGGTGTTCTCCCATGATAGGATGGACGACATCTTGTGCTCAGCCCTGCACCCGTTAAGGTAGGTACCAAAGATGCAGAGAATTCAATTCCCTTGTGTAAATGTAAAGTGCAGTTCGGTTCGGTTCAGTTAATCCGAATCGAGTCGAGGCACCGCACCTGTTGTCGGCCTTGCTCTTCTGGTTCTCCTCCCACGCTTTCACCATCGACAGCTTCCGCTCCATCTCCACCTTGGCCAGCACCGCATCTGCACGCAAGTTCGTACAGTACGTTTTTTTTCATTCATACTTACCAGACAAAAACCTGCAACCAAAGTTGCTAGGAGGAGGATGGATGATGATGTGCACGTACCTCTGTCAGTTGCTGAAGCCGGAGGAGCTGCAGGTGAGGCTGTTGCTGTTGCTGTTGCCGGTGCCGGAGGTGCGGCTGTTGCTGGTGCCGGTGCCGGTGCTGGACGTGCATCTGCTGCAAGACATCAGATCAGAGTAAACATAGCACCAAACTGATGCCAGAGCGATCCACCCAGAGATCTAATCGTACTACACAAGAGAGCAGAGCACCGGTGAGTAGGTGAAAGGAACAACAGATCTTACGCTCAAGAACTTCGCCACCGCCGCCGGCCGGCTCGCCGGCGTTGGTCGGCTCCCGCTGGGTCTCCATGGACACGATGCTCTGCTCCTCGCAGAAGCGCTCAGCACCGCTACGCTACACCACTAGTACTAGTAGCAAAGATCGCCGCGTTGATCTCCCTGTCAAAATCCAGCCTGAATCGTACAGTAATTCGCAATTTACTGATCCAAAAGCGGCATCCAAATCTTTTGGTGGTATGACGCGCGCAAATGAGCTGCTGCCGACTCGCGGAACGCGATCGGCTCGCGACACGTACGCTTCCAGGCGCTCGCACGTGTCCTTTGCGTGGAAGAGAGGTGCCACGTGGCGGGGGAGGCCGCCATTTTCCGTTTCATGTCGCCATCCGGCGGCCTCTTCACGACGGAGGACGAAGATGATCCACGATGACGCACTGAACAAAACAGCAGGTATTTTACCGCATGGGACGTTTGGTTTGCAAAATCAAAATTCATATAGAACACCAGGTATTTTTATTAAAATTAAATTAGTTTTTAAAAAATTGGTTCAAGACCCCACAGAGGTACGCGCCCACCATTTCAACACAGTGAAGAAGCACCTAAATATGAATCTTTCCCTAATAATGAAGCAGATATTGCTTCTGCCGTACGTCATAATTTTTACCCCTAAAGTTGTCCTAAATTACCCACCATGCCATCCACAAGTTAAGAAAACGATTCAGATTTTCTCTCCTGTCAAAATCGCCGTGAAGTTTCGTTATTATAACTTTGGACAAGAAAATGTTACAAAGGCACGCGTAGCGCAGTGGCTGAAGCCGCATGCTATTTGAGAGCAGACCAGGGTTTGATCACTGGATCATGCGGCTTTTTTCCAGTCTTTCCTTTTTCTTTTTATTACAACTAGAATGCACATCCTCCTTTCCAGTACGTTTAATGACCGGTCCACGTTTTTATCTTTATTTTTATGTCTTTATTTCTCATTAATTTTTTTATTTTTCCTATCTTTAAATTATTTCGTAATTTCTTAAAAATCCAAATTTTAAAAGTTGTGAGTTCTAAAAAATTGTTCATGAAATCATACAATGTTTGTTATTCAGAAAATTCAGACATTGTAAAAAAAATGAATTTAAAAAATGTTTACGACTTTTAATAATGTTCGTTATTTTAAAAATGATTTGTGGATCAGACAAATTTTCATTATTCAAAAATTTGGAAGATTTTAGGAAAATGAAAAAGAAATAAATAAAAAAGTAAATAGAAAAACTAAGAGAAAATGTGAAACCGAAAAGAAAACATAAAAACATAAGATAATAAAAAATAAAAACCAGGCAAAAAGAGATTCATTTTGCAAAAGCGATGGACACTAAACTGTTGATATGAGGTTTATGCACCAGTGGTTTAATATTGATTTTCATATTGTTTGAAATTGTGCTAATAATGATTATTATTTTCATACTGTCATGTGGTCTATTTTAGTAGTTCTCCATAAGATTGATCTAAATAGCTTTAGAATTTGAGCGGTTAAGTCTTTTAGGTTTAGGTTTTACTTAGTTCTTGAGAAGTGTTTATATGTCTAGGGGTTGGGAGTAGTTTGTGATCGACGAGATTAGTTGCTAGAGTTTTAAAAATCCCATTGTGTTACACAATAACAAGTGTGGCGTGCACTGGCTGGCTCATAGAAAATCCCCTCATATTGTTGACATTAAACCCGCAATACATATCAAATGTTTTAAAAACACTCATATCTTCTAAATTGTAACTTCAAATTTAACATTTTATATATGAAATTTAATTAGAAAACTATGTAGAATATGAATATGATGTTATTTTATCCGTTAACCATTAAAAAAAGTACTATCTTGGATGCAATCCTAATCCATAATGCATTATCTGTCTTTCTTTCATACCGGTATTGATCCGGATTGTGGGTGAACATCTCAGCAAAATTAGGATTGGAGATAAAAATTGAGGATCACTTACCCGTTTCTTTGTACGTATTAAATCAACATGCAAGCCGTGTTTAAAAAATCCATGGATCTTGAACTGCATTTTTATAGTATAAGATGATCTTTGTTGGAGACGTAGCTACAAATAGTCAGATTATAAACCTTTTTCTTTTGAAAAATTAAGAACGTGTGTTATTCTTTTCTTCCGTTGCAACGCACGGGCCCTTTTCCTAGTTATTACTAAAGATTAATTTCTCAATTCAAGTTTAAGGACAACTCCAACGGGCCGACCCAAACGAACGGCGATTTTGGTCCGTTTGGGTCGGACAGATGAATACGAACATCCGCTTCCGTAAATGGGTCGACGCATGGGCCCAATGCTGTCCGGACCCATTTTTGTCGACGTGCGAAAAAAATAGATAAGTGCATGATTAAACAATTAAAAGCTGGCAACGAAGGCCCATGAGAGTACACGCGTCCGCATTACATTAATTAAACATAAAAAAACTTAAAACTACGAGGGCAGCCCTAGGCGGCGGCGGCGTCGTCATCGGGGCCGGTGAGGTCGACCAGCGTAGGTGCAGGGCCTGCCAAGGGAAACGCCGTGTTCCAGACCGCAGCTGCCTGCGCCTCCATCGTCTGTCCCGTCGGCGTAGGATGTGCTGGTGGCGGTGGTAGCGCAGCAGCACGTGCACGCTCCTCCTCCTCCGCCTCCCATCGTTCCTCCTCCACCTCCTTCTCCACCTCCATGAGCTGAAGGCCTTCGGCACGCTCCGCCAGCAGGTGCTGCGACCTCCAGTGCTCGAGGTAGGCTTGCTCCTGTTGCGGTATCGCGCCCAGCCGGATGGGCGGCGCCGTGACGAACTCGTGGACGACGTCGGTCCAATGGTAGACCTCCCACGGCTACGTGGGCTCGGGCTTCGGCGGAGGTTGCACGACGCAGTCGCCGATGACCGACAACGTGATGGCCTCCGCGAGCTGCTGCTGGTACGTGGCCTCCTCGTCGGCCCTGCGCCGCGCTTCCTCCTTGATGTCGCGGAGGACAGCTGTGAGCGCCGCCTGGTAGGCGGCCTCAGCCTCCTGGTCCTCGTCGCTGACGACTGGTGGGGCGCGCTGCGCCTCGTGCTCCACCGCGAACCACACCTCCCAGTTAGGGAGTCGGCCGCGTACGAAGGGTCTCGCCGCTGCTCCGTCGTCAGCAGACGCCGACGGCGGCTCACCTCCTCCGCATGCACCCGCGCCGACCGCGGCACGGGCGGCACCGGAATCCCCTCCGGATCTAGATGCCAGTCGTGCGGCAGCGTGACATCGGGGTAAGAGAGCGGCACGCGGTGCTCTTAGTGCCACCGCGCTTGGTGCATCGGGGCGCTCACGCGCTGGCGAGGCCGGTGAGAAGACGGCGGCGGGGAGATGGCGCGGGGTAGAGCGGGGCCTTGCCCTTGTTTGGGAAGCCGCCGACCATGGTGTGCTAGGGTTTTGGTCGGCGAGGATGTGGCTGGATGTGGACGGGCGGGGTTCTGAAAGAAGATGACGGAACCCTCCGCACGCTCGGGTTAAAAAAGGCCGGCGACGGTCGCTGACGTGTGGGCCCGAGGATGACGGCCGTCATGAATAATGTTGACCGTGGTGGTTGGGGGCGGACACCGAGCGGGCGGGCGCGCGTCCGCGCCTACCCTTTCAGTCCCAAATTTGGGCCGGAAATGGGTGGGCGCGGACGCGAAGCGGACGCGTTCTGACAATGGATCGACGCCTTGGGCCATCATTTTTGTGTGCGACGACCCAAACGGACGGCGGCGAACGAAATGGATCGCACCATTGGTGTTGCTCTAAAGTGCCAAAAATAGTTGCAAATACATGATTGTTTTGTACATAGATTGATAGCTATAGAGTATTTGCTACTAGTGTGGATTTTCTAGCCTGTAGTTGTACCCTTCGTGCATAGAATAAGAGATTTTTACTATGCAAAATCTCATTTCATATCATTTATAGCAAAAATTCAAACTTTAAAACCTTATCCTGCTGCAACAATTTCTTTTAAAATTTAGGAAATCTAAGAGGCTAATAATTCTTTAGGTAACCCATATTCATTTTTTTCTCTCATAAATTTTAATATTAATTTTAGATTATTTAATTTTTTGAAATGAAGTCTTATTTTTTACATGATCATCCTGAGTCATTGTCACCCGAAATATGACTATGTTTGTGGCAAAAAAAAAACAAAAAAACAAATGTGTAGTTAATTTTGTTTCATGTAGAGCATACATGTTTTGATTGTTTGCACCTAATTTTCGTTTTTTAAAAGTTTTTTGATTGTTTGCACCTAATTTTATTTTCTGTAAGAGGAAAAAAATACTCAAATGTGTAGCTAATTTTCTCATCTGCACGAGGCAATTTTATAAGCATCCGTAAGTTTTATATATACTAGCAAAAAGGCCCGTGCGTTGCAACGGGAGAAAAACAATTAAAATCTTCAATGGTGCTGATCATATTATGTCTTTAAAATTTTAGGACATTTCTTGAAATGCATGAACTTTTTTTGAATTAGCAAATATTTTTTTCAATTGCACTCAAAAAATAATACACAAGCTTCTTTTTTTTAAATGATGGACTTTTATTGTTTTCACCAACATTGTTCTCAAAATTATGAACATTTTTACTGAATATGCGAATATTTTTACAAAAATCCCGAGCATTTTTTGAATTCATAAACATTTTATGTTTTCTTCAAACTTTTATTTCAAAATTCCGACTTTTATAAATTGCAAAAGTTTTTCAAAGTTCTAAATTATTTAAATTAAAAAATGGAAGAGAAAAATGAGAATAAAAAACAAGACTAAAAACAGAGGCACGAACTATTTTTAAGATTTTTACACGGTCTTTTGTTTACAATCATTGATTTTTTTATGGACATTTTTTCAAAATTAAAACATTTTTTTGTATATGCAAACATTCCTCAAAACTCCGGAGTAGTTTTTGAATTCTCAAAAAAATATGTTTTTCTTGAATATTTTATTTCAAAATTCTCAGTTTCTTAAAATTGAGAAAAGTTATTTGAAGTTCTAAATTATTTAAAGTACAAAAAGAAAATGGAACTAAAATAAAAAAGAAAAAAAAAACTACACCAAAAAAACAGGCGCCGACGCATGGGCCGGCCCAAACAGGTGTGCTGCATCATTTTCCGACGCCCAGAGCGTAATATAGGAGGTGCCTACATGGGCCGGCCCAGTCCGAAGATTTTCATGTTTGAAACGTTTTATGACTTATAGCTGGCATTCCTGAGTAATTTTAGTCCACTTTAAGGGCAATTTCAAACCACCTTATATTTTTGGACTGCACCGGACCGGGACTGCGGGTTAGTTTCAATTAAATATAAGGGGTTTTATGTAAAATGTAAAAAACGATTCGTTTTCTGACTTAAATCCGGACTGTGGATTGATTTCAGGAAACGTCAGGGGCTTTTTTTGTAAAAGTGGCACGGCGGACGACATAAGCGGTCGGCGGTTTATTATTAGGAAGAGATTTTTGTGTGTGTTCGGCTCGGCTCTCATCCCCACCAACATATGTTCATGTTCCCGTGCCCGCGTAGACGTTAGCAATTGCACACACGGATGGTGGTATGTGTGCATGGCGTGGTGGTCTTGGCTCCCACTCGCCGCCGGCCACACTTCTTATAGATCGGTCCTTCTAAAGCTAGCGTTCATTTTTGGGAAATCGTAAATCCAACTCGTAGTTCAAACCTATTTGAATTCAGTTTAATAAGTTTGTATTCAAGTTCTTACATCATGAACAAACTATATATTCCTGGATTAAGCACATTTTCAAATAATCCAGGGTAATTTTCCTCACTTCAAAACTCTTTTTTGATCTTCCTATGTTTTTCTTTTAGTTCTTCGTTTATTTCAAAATGGGAAAAGGAAATAAAAGTTAGCACAGAGAGGAGCAGGGCAATACAGCCAGTCGCGGCGCACTTGCCTAGCCAACCTAGCAAAGGGAGTTTGAAAAAGCATGGCCCACTTTCCTAGCCGATGCACATCTCCCATTTCCCATTAACCCTAGCGATCATGTCGGCCGATCCCCAATTCCTCTCTTACCAACGGGTTATGTAAAATATAGACATGAACAAAAAAATCGTTCAATGATCAACAACGGAACCGTGGGCATCCATGTTGACCCCTATACTCATATGAATGATATTAGCATGAATCTTTGGTTGTCGATTATATGTTATTTCTTTTGCTTCATGATACTTTAAAAAAACTGAGGTGAGATATATCGGCATCCCCACCAGTCATACACATAATCACTATATCGGTCTCCTCAATACCGATTTTGTTCTTCTTTCTCATTATCGTGTTCTAGAATTTCTACGATCAAGTCACCTATGTCTAGTCAGAGGCATCCTTGCTACACTTGAGGCATGGCTATGATCAGAAAAACATAATCATCATGCAACACTTGATCTAGTCCTAGAGGCAAGGATAGGAATCAAGTTTTACCGTTTTTATTATTCTACACGTGCTTATGAGTTTTCCTCCTAATCATATATTCAAAAATCATAGTGGTTTTAACATAGAATATAACACATCTAATTATAAACGTGGAAATAAAAAATACAAATATTATTGCCTCTAGGGCTTATTTTCAACAGGACCCCACACTACTCAGCCCCCTCTCGGTGAACAAGGACCACCCAACCCATCCATTCGAGAACTGCCTACTAGACTTTGTTCGCGTCTCGGACTCTCCATTAGTTGAGTTGTAGAATTTCACCCGATTTCATTGGGTCGGGGCAATCCATAATAATTTTTACCAATAAATTGAGTGATGCAAGATGTTGCAACATTTGGCAAAAATACAAATCTATGGCATCGGGGCATGTTGCTATAAAGTTGTGACACTTCGTAGTTCTTTAAGTGATACAAACATTTGCCACATATAGATGTGGCAAAGTTGCGAAATATAGGGCTATGAACCTTACGCACCTTATACTCCATAAGTATCTACCAAATTATTCGGTAGATTCATATCCTCTAAAGAACTCCAGCAAGATTTATAGATATTTAATTGCACATCTAAACCCATTACAATATACTAAAGGGAAAGTAATGTGATATTATTGGTTTGCTTAAGTTTAGCGTCCATCGCGAGAAAAATATAGTTATGAACATCCCAAATTGTATATAAGTAAAAGTATGGTGACAAAATGAAGTTTTACTTTAGCATGGGAAAACATATCTTAATACATATTGGGTAGTTATACCTAGTAAGTAGGATAACTGCAGAGATTATTTGGTACAAAATATACCACTGGAAAATTATTTTTTGACAAGAATGAAACACTAGAATCTTGTATAATGCACTGCATATTATTACTATACATTCCTCTTTTCAAATATAACTCTCAAAAAACATTCACACATTATAGTTTCTCAACAGATGGGTGTATAATAGGTGTATCGACAAAATAAACATATTTAATGGAAAAGTCGAGTTGTTATGTAGTAGAAAAGTTTTGATATAAACATGTGAACATGATTTTATATTAATCTAATTAGGATAGTACCGATGACTTGGGGTAGAATGTGTCTAATATTGCACATCCAAAATCTTTTACAAATTAATGAGTATTGGGCACGATATATCATAATTGTCGCGGCCCAAGTTGTTTGCACTCTACTAATGCACGAGGAAAAATCAATTTAGTCTCGGAAAAAGGCAAGCTAACTCCCACTAAAATGACGCAACCATATATCTCGTTAACCATACGATGCTTCTTACATAAAAATATAAAGAATATTAAGATTGATTTCTGTAATGAGATTTTCGAAGAAAAATATTAATCAATTAAAAGAACATAAGTGTAGACTACAAATTTTTGGAATTTCATTAATATATGATTGTATCTAATAAAAATAAAGGATATTTAAAAAATTTATGTAGTTCAACCGGTTTTTATTTGAAATAACAAAAACTTGTTCACATATTTCGCAATTAATTACCCCCGTACCATAGTAAGCATGTTCATGTGGCTCACAAGATTTGTTTATGATTTTTTTTAAATAAAATAATACCGTTGTCTTATAATAATGTTTATGTATTAAACTATATATTTCACAGTTCACAAAAACATTTTTATATCTCATGAAACTAATGTCCTGAACCTTTTTTCTTCGACGCCATATGGACCAACTTATAACGAATAACACAATTTTCTGAAGGCGATTGATTAGAAATGAAATGAACAAATTTTCTTAACAAAGTTTCATTTTTCTGGATAGAACAACTTTGTAATCCACAATGATAAAATTATTTCCATGCTGATTAGTAATGGGAGAAAAGTTAAAATTATACATATAGGATAATAAATCCATGAGTAGAAAAAAAATCCTGGGAAGAAAAAATCTCTCCCTAATAATAAAGCAAATAGGGTTTCTCGTCGTCCGTCATGGCATTTTTGCAAAAAAAAACCTCTGTTTCCTCGAAATCAACCCGCGGTCCCTGTGTAAGTGCATCTGAAAAAACGTTTCCAGCGACCGCATCTTCAGCTCGCGATGCGGACGGTCGGGCCGACACTGGGCGGCGCGGGAGGCTAGCGGGCACGGGCGGCGCGGCGACGGGGATGGCCGGGCCGGAGCACGGCGAGGCCGGGGACGAGATCCCACTTGCGACCAATCCTTCTTTGCCCCTGTCTCTCCCCGCCTCGCCGTCCCGAATCTTTTCTTAGGAAGGCGGCGAGATCTGGCCGCGTCCTCGCGCAGGTGAGGCGCCGGACCCCTCCTCACCTCCACCCTGCTTTCCCTACTCCTCCTCCTTCGCCTCCCCTTCTCCCGCCGTCCCGCTCCCGATGGCGGCGCCGCACGGCTCTACGAGGGCCGCTTCCGGCACTCGCGCCGGCGCCCGGCGGGGCACGCCTTCGAGTACGCCGTGCGCTACGCCCTCATCGACCTCGACCTCCTCCCCCTCCCAGGCCACCTCTACGCCGCCGACGCCCGCGTCATCGCCTCCACTTCCGGCCCCGTGTAAGGCGGCCCTGCTGACGCGTTTCTCAACCCTCTCACGCGTTTCCTAGAACAAATCTCACACCACTTCTTCGAAGTACTCTATTGCAAAAATCACACTGCTTGTTGTAGTCGTATGTAAAACATGTCTGGAATTTTGTTGTATGTGTAAATTTTCCTCATTTGCGCTGAGGTGATTTTTTTTGAATTTGTGTAAATATGTATAGAAGTTGTGAATTACTTGGTTTGCTCTTTTTCTCAAATGAAACAGTTTTGGCTCTATCGTGTTGGGTATATAACTGGGACATCCATTGTACATTTGTATTTTATACCGCTCTTAGACCATAGTGGCTCAAGTCAATCATGCAATTTGGGCTGAGGGGATTATCAGTAAAGAATGCAAGGAAGTAGTGAGAGAGTATGGAGAGATGATCCTCGAGATGCTTGTAGCACAGGTTTGTCAATTGCTCATGTTATCTTGGCAATTGGATTATTGTTATTACAATTTTCTCACTGATCTTGAATTCTCTAACCAATTACAAGAATACTAATACTAAGTTGTCATTGAGCAGACAAGGCCACAAAAAGTGTGTAGTCAGATCGGTCTGTGTGTATTTGATGGTAGTCACTCTGTCAGGTTAGCACAATATACGCATGCAGCCGTATTTCCCATTTCCAAACATGTGTATCTCAATGTTTTCATAACAGTTTTGCTTTCATGAATGACTATGCAGTAACCAAATTGAATCTGTCGTTAATAAGAAAGAGAAGCGAGGCTCTGATCTTCTCTGCACGGCTTCTGAGATGACTGTTGTCTGGATACAGAATCAGCTCCGTAAAAACCAAACGGAAGAGCTCATCTTGCAGTATGCGAATCAGGTTAGTATCACCAGTATTTTCTGATTGTCCAGTGGTGAAGACTGTGATAATGGTCCGATTCCAATGCGAATTGAGATTTCATGTTGTATGAAGATATCATGTCTTTGATTTGTACAAAAGATTTCTCTCAGATAGTGATTTTGAGATAGATAGCACAAGTATTGTTTTGGATTTGAAATGCATTGTATACTAAATATAATTTACTTGTGACATACGGTTTACAGGATCTAGTCAATGCATTAAATATTCATTAGCTTGGATGAAATTATTAGCTTTGTGGGTTGCATATCAGGATTTACTTCATTCTACTTACTCTTGAACTTAGTAATTTGTGCAATGCTAAAAGCTGCTTTCATGACCTTGTACCTAGAAATCTCTTTGAACATCTTGTAAAGTTCAGTGTAGCACATGAATCATGCATGAGCTTGGCCAGCATTATTTATTTTCTAACTATGCCAATCTACTGCCTTTGTATAGAGAACAGAAATTCACACATGCTTTCTGAAAGACGACAAGCCTATAAAGTTGAATCAGGGGCAAGAGATTACCATAAGCACAGATTATACCATCAAGGGTGATGAGATCATTATTTCCATGAGCTACCAAAAGTTGGCTATAGACGTGAAGCCTGGGAGCACTATACTATACTACCAAAAGTTGGAAGCACGGGTATCGGCCAGCCAAAGGGTGGATGAAGCAGAGGACGACGAGAACGCAAGGATGCACATGCTTCGGTTAGCCAAGGTGCGGCCAAAGCAGAGGACGATGAGGGGCTGTAGCCCAGGGCTGCCGAGGTGGTCGGAAGCAGGGACGAGGAGAGGCGAGGACGGAGCGGCGCGACCGCAAGCGCTTCTGATGGAGGGAGAGCATGCATCGAGGAGGCAGGGTAAGTACGCCGTCCACCAGTGCCGGCTGAGAGCACGCCGCTGTGACCTGTTCGCCACTGGCAGAGCCTTCTCCTGTTGCCATGTCTGTCTTGGATTGAATTCGTGACGGTGTCCTTCTCCAACACAAAACAATGGATTGCTCGACCAGGGCTGGACTTCGCTGAGGATCCTCGGCTGGCGTCTCCATCAGGTTGCGTAGTTGGACCAGAAAATCCATCAAATCCTGGAGTAGTTGGACCAGAAAAGCATCATGTTGGCTTCAAGTTCGCCGGAGGAAGAAGCTTCGAGTTCGCCGGGGGTAGAAGAACATATGTCGAGCTGTCCAATAACGATGGCTACAGCAGAGGTATGTAATGCCTCGACACCCTTAAAAACAACCCTGCTACTTTGGTTGTCAACTTCTGGTGCCTCTATTCCTCACAGTTTCAGTTATAGCGAGCAATAGTCCGACCGGTCATGTAAAAACTAAAAATCAAGTAACCTTGAGCTTAGAACTAAAAGTTTGTTTCATGGTTAACTGAATTTGATCATGGAACTTTCCTTTGTTTGCACTGTTGTATAATGAATTTGCTTTCCTCGGATCTACCCAAAGTCTGCAAGGGTTGTTTGAAGCAGACTTTTTTGACGACCTTGAAGAAGCTACTCAAACTGAAAGTCATGTGGCGTCGCCTATGATGAGAAGTGAAGTAGATCCTATTCAGAACTGCAAATGGATGGGCTTACCGCTTACGGAACAGAAAGCATACCATGAAGGCGCAGTTGAACGCAGCGAGTTGTAGACGTGCACAAACTTTACATGAACATAGAAGAATGAAAAAAAATGTGTGGCATAAATAACTTAAATGCAATATGGTAGTTGTCGTTGTATTATCTGTTTGCTTTAGTTACAAACATGGTAGTTGTTGTTGTAGTTTCTGTTTGCTTTTGTTAAAATATAAGCAATCCTTCATATCATGTGGAGAAAAAAGATCACTACACCTTCATGCGGTTCAGGCATGTCTTTTTTGACCTGTACACATACAAAGACACACAACAGAAATATGAGGAGCTTTGGAGAAAAAAATACCTTCCATGGGTCCGGTTCCCCATAGAAATAATTGTTCATGAAGTAAATGAAATAAGGAGTTTTCAATACCAAACTATGCGAGCAAGGTTCAAATTATAGTACAAGAATCCTCTGAGAAAGGAAATATAGGCATTATATTTATGAACAACTCTTTCGGCCATTTGGACTTAATTGAATACATTTAAAATCTATAATCATGCAGGTCATCTTATGATTTATGGATATTAAATTTTACGGAAAAAAGTAAAATAAGACTGCTAAAATAATGATGCAAGTAGTTTATGCCTTTATAATCATGCAGGTCATCTTATATCTCTTACAAAAAACAATTTTTCAAGTTTATGCCGAGCAGTTTGTGCCTTTATTTACAACTTAACTTTCAATTGCTACTGATACAGATGCAAGTAGCTGTTCTTCGGAGCTGCTGGGCAGCCATTCATATGGAGGAAATTGTTTCTATTAGTACCTTTTATTTTCTTTTGCTTGGAGAGTTCGTATAGGTATTAGTCGGTACTATATATAATCATTTGTTGTATGTTTACATACCTACTTGCATTTTAAAGGCGGTGCGGAGTTCAAGTAGATGTTGACGAAGAACATGATGGGAGGGGGGTCAAATACGAAATACATGATCCAAAAATCGACAATCTAACCCGGTGCAACGCACGGGCACTTTTACTAGTAAATAAAATAATGAGAAATAAAGAAGATGAAAACCAAGGAAAAAAAAGGAAAAATGGTCGAGTGAAACAAAAAAAACTGTTGAAGCAAACGAAAATGCAGAGCATGGCCCGGCCCAGTTGTGGCCGACGCGCCGCTTATTGCGGGAAGGTGGGGAGAGGAGGAGGAGGAGGAAGAAAAAACCTTTCTTGGCTCGGCTAGGGTTTGCCTCTGCCTCTGTCTTCCGGCGGCCGGCGGCGAAGCGACTCCGACGATGTCGAAGAAGAACAGCCTCTCCAAGCGCAAGAAGCAGCACGAGTTCGACCTCCAGAGTACCGCCACCACTCACCCTCTCTCTCTCTCTCTTTCTTCTTTCGTGGATGATGGATTTGCGGCAGTCGAGAGGCATGGCCCGATCTGGTTCGGTTTTGAATTGATCGCGCGCGGTGTCTGTGTGTGTGTGTGTGTGTGTCCAGGGGAGAAGAAGGCCAAGGATGAGCAGGCCAAGAAGCTGCAGGCCAAGAAGTCCAAGATGAAGGTATGCGCCGCCCCTTCCTCCCCTGCTTTGACGCTGTCATATTCAGATTTGGATGCGCTGGTAGACTGCTTGTTAGTTGAATCAGCTTCTTGATTGGTGCCGTGCTGCTACTGGGCGGCGCCTCGGTATGTCCGATGAGCATATCATCTGGTCTTCTCATACATGGAGTTCTGATTAGGGATGTTTTCAGCTTGCAATGTGATGTTGCAACCTTGTCGGAGTTGTGTACCTAAAGTGGCCCTTTCTGCTGGAAAAATTCACCAATTTGGCACAATTTGTTAGAGTTCGTACTCTTTGGCTTTGTTTAAGAACTGTAGTATATGTCTGGAACACCGTTTGTTTGGCTCAGATTCCTGACGTGATCAGCCTGTGTTTAGAATAGGGTATGTTCAGTCAGAAGGACTAATTCACTTGGAAGCCGTTACCGATTAGTTCACTTGGAGACATTTGCATACTCTTGTCTTCCCAACTAATTCGGCCCGATTCATAGGGAAGAGAGATGATAACTGCGGCGACCTTTTTATTCCAAGCGAGAGGATGATTGTTGGGCTCTGTTAGAGTTCACACTCTTCGGCTTTGTTCAAGAATTACTACAGCTGCAACACCTTTTGTTTGGCTCAGAATCCTGAGGTGATCAGCCCGTGTTTAGAACAGGGTATATTCACAAGGATTAATTCGCTTGGAAACCGTTACCGATTGATTCACTTAGACATTTGCATATGCTTCTCTTCCCAACTACTGAGGGAGTAGAAGTGTGACCTGTCTGAGAGGTCTGAACTGATCAATGCAGATGCTTTTCTGGGAATGGTTTCCAGATTATCACATTTTCCTCAAAACAACGTATCTTTCTTTGAATCGCCTACCCCAAACCATCTCTAGCCCCCCCCCCCCCCTCCTATGAACAGAACCTTGGCCTGTTTGCAGCACCTGAGCTAGTTAGCCATGTCCCATACATGTATACACTGTGGCACTTCATTTTATTTTGACGCAGTGGTTCTTCAAACGGCAATCCTCGGTTATTCGGTGGTGTAGCGTTGCTTGAATTTCGATCTGAACAAATCTGAATTTGCTGAACTCCTGCTAACACTAGTTTTATTTACCTCTCCGTCTCTTCAGATTGATGGCAGCGATAAGAAGAAGGGCAGCAGCTTCAAGGTCGGCAAGAAGAAGGTGAAGACAAAGCTCTCGGCCCTGTCAAAAGCCAAGGCCGCGCAAGCCATGGAGGTCGACAACTGATTGATTCCCATGGCGGCCTAAACTGCCGGACCAACGCCGGTCCTTTTGAGAAAGGAAGTCCCATTCGACATTTGCTCTGGCCAGGTCCCATGTAGCCCAGCAACTTGACCCCTCCCTTTTGCGATGGCTTACATTCGTGTGGCGTTAGATAGAGGATGATATTTTCTATCGTCAGATGTTGCGGTTTCTGATTGTGTATGATCCACCCCTCGAAACATTTACAAGATAGTATGTGTTGTTGCCTGGTTGCATGACCAGCAGCTCCACATTTCTTTTTCTTTGCAACAAGATCTCTGAATGCCTTCACAATGGACCAAGCTTGACATGCTCACTGTATGTGCAGTACACATACAGTATTATACTGTACTGTACAATACACGGTCCTTGTGTTGTCTTGCAGCTGCATTTACTACAGTCTTGGTGTCCTTGGCAGTACCTGTGACTGAGGACTGAGGAGATATCCAAAGTGTACTGGCAGCACATGGCATCTCCAAGCTGTACAGCCTTTGGAGCCTACCGGCGGCCTCTGAGAAGTCTAGTACGGCCGGGTACGTGATCGCTCCTCGGGGGAACTCAAACTTTTGGACCCTTTCTTTTTCCAAGCAAAAGAGATAGATATTTTCTTTCATCAACTTTTGGATCCCTTCCAACTTGCAAGCATGTGAAAAGATATGAAATTCGCTCTTTGGGACAAGTGAGACTTTTATGAGCTTTTTGGATGCTTTTCAAGCCAAAAGATGTGCAATTCGCCCCCTTTGGAACTTTTGGATGCCTTTTTATTGATTTTTATTGTTAAGATAAATAAAGATGTTTTTTTTGTTTGTGCTGAAAAATAAATGAATATATATGTTTGCGGTGGTAATGGCATTTTGTGATGTGACTATGGGGCTCCGGAACCCAGCCAATAATTGCCATCCTGGCTTACGCGTCAGCATAGCCAACAGTCCCTTTCTCCGTACCTGGTCAAGCCAAGGATCCTCTGTGCCTCTCTCTCTCTCTCATGCCTCCCTCCACCACCCCAAAAAGAAGAACAATTTGTCATCCAAGGCTGTCAATCACACCATATAGGCGGCCACTTGAACAAATTAACAAATATTAGTGTCAATTCATATAAGAGTATCACATAAAAGGCTTGTAATTTTGAGCCGTGTTTAATTATAATTCAAACATATGCCTGGCCGATGGAACGCTTCTTGTAGCCCAAACAAAATTATGTTTGTTGGATATACATGGAAAGGTGCCGCCGACTTAGACTGATATGGAGAATATGACAATTATGCGGATTCAGTCGTCTAGATCACATGAATAGATGCTCTAGGCAACCTTATTTGTTTGGCGTGCGCATGAATGAAGTTGGATGAGGAACTTATAAGTTGACAATATAGCTAAGCTACTATATTTGTCTGTTTACACAGCTTACAGCGTACGTCTTAACTAATCAATACATCCTCAATTAGTTCGGGAGTAAGCATGAATGATCTTGTAAACGATACACCCCCTCCCCCTTATCGAGTTGACAAACAAACACATCGACTCGAGACTTGTTTGGTCTGTTGGATTGGAAAACACACGAACTTTTCGATGGCCTACTTCGTCTGATTGGAAATATATTAGCAAGCCGACTCACATAAGATTTTCATTAACACGTTGATGTAACAATATATGACGTACTCCCTCCGTTACGAAATATAAAACCTTTTAGAGATTTAACTATAGACTACATACGGAATAAAATGAATGAATCTATTTTTTAAAATACGACTACATACATCCGTATATAGTATATAATGAAATTTTTAAGATGTCTTATACTCCGTATTTAGAAACAGAGGGAGTACTACACATGGTCTTGGGGCTCTCACTCACCAAGCAACCACCCATGGCCACAGCTTTGGCCGCACAGATGATCATTGTGTCGCCTCCAGCACATACACATGCTCGCTCTTCTTCCTCCTCCCCCTCCATCTCGGTACCTCCCCCCTCCCCTCCCCTCCCCTCCCCCACCCCACTGGTGATCCACCCCATCCCCACCCCATCCCTAGGGTTTTAGCCCGCCCCCATTCCGCCCCGCCCCCACCCACCGCCATTCTGGTCGGGTTCGCTCCCCTCTCCCCCTCCCCCTCCCCCCTCCCACCGCCGTCGCCGGCGCAGATCCCGCCGCGCGCCACCCCTCCGGCACCGCCGCCCCCGACACCCTCCCACACCCTCGGCGAACCCCGCTCCGCTCCTCCGTCCATTCCTCCCGGAAAGATCGGGTCTTGACGCCAACCTCTCGCGCCCCGGCCGTCCTCCCCGTCTCCGGCAAGCGGTTCCCCCCGTTCATCCGGCAAGATCCCGGCCCGCTCCTCGATCTGATCTCGCCTCGGTCCGCGGGAGGGAGGATAGCTGCTCCGGCGCGAGGGTTCGGGGGTTGGTAGAGGAGATCTCTGTTGCCGCGATCCCCGCCTCCCTCCATTGCTTGAAGCTGCGCCGCCTGCTAAGTAAGGGTGGGTGGGCTAGCTCTGTCTGGGGCTGCCGCGCATTCCATGAATGGATGGGAGGGAGTCGACCGCGACGTCGGGGCCCAACTACTCGCCCTTCTATGTGCAGCACCGGGGCATGGGCCCGCCGGGGGGAGTCACCGGCAGCGGCCTCCACGGCCCGCCCGCCGCCGGGTACCGGCAGCAGCAGCAGCTTGATGCCGTCTCGGGCGGGTACACGTTCCACCAGCCGCCCTTTGGGGCCCCCGCCCACATTGGGCAGCAGGGGTACCACCAGAACCATGTCGAGGCCTCGCAGCAGCATATGGCGCAGCAGCAGGGCGCTGGTGCCGGTGCCGGTGCCGGCGGCTCGCAGCATATGACGCAGCACAGCGTCAGCAGCGGTGGCGGGTTGCAGCATATGGCGCAGCAGCACAGCGCCGGCGGTGGTGGCTCGCAGCATATGGCGCAGCAGCACAGCGCCGGTGGTGGTGGCTCGCAGCATATGGCACAGCAGCACAGCGCCGGCGGTGGTGGCTCGCAGCATATGGCGCAGCACGGCGGTGGCGGTGGCTCACAGCATATGATGCAGCACAATGCTGGTGGCGGTGCCGACGGTGGCATGGACATTGGCATGGGTGTTGTGGCCGTGAGCGGTGACGCTAAAGGGGATCAGGGAGGCGATGCTGGCCAGGATGAGCAAGTGAAGAAAAAGCGCGGGAGGCCAAGGAAGTATAAGCCCGACGGGTCGGTGACGCTGGGGCTCTCGCCATCTCCGTCGACGCCTCATTCGTCGAGCCCGGGAATGGGCACAATGGTTACCACACCTGGCTCAGGATTTGGGCAGGGGACTGGGTCAGGGGGCTCTGGTTCAGGCGCACTGACGGAGAAACGTGGCAGAGGGCGGCCACCCGGGTCCGGGAAGATGCAGCAGCTGGCTTCGCTTGGTGAGCACTTGCAGCCATGTAGAATTTATCATCATGTCGTGTGCTTTATGGTAATTAAATTTGTCAAGCGACATAGTATTTCCATTAATGCTTTATGGGCAATCATTTTACGGCACCGTTATAAACATGCTTCGTAGATTTCTGGCTTGTTTCTGGTAGTCAGTTGAATCTACACAATTATGTGATGCCATATTGCTACAAGGTGCTAGCATTTTTCATGATAAATTTGCTTCATAGATATGGAAACTATCTGACTTATATGTAGTTGTATGTAGATAAAATCCGGAAACCATGCTTGTCTTGTGCGTCTACTTTCAAGTTTTTCCTATATTACTCCCATTCCGCACTAGCTGCCCATGATTAGTTGGTTGTTACTCACTTCTTTATTATCAGTTGGGAGATATGACTGTTATCATGCCAATTTTAGTTCCCCGCATTCTTTTATGTGTTCTGCTGCTACATACATGTCTTCAGGACCTACTTATGAATCTTCTCTAAATGTATCTTTTCCCCATCAATGTTTTTTTAAAGTTTAAGATGGTCAAACTGAAAAAATAATATACTCCTAACTAAGGTCATGCTCCGTATCTCTTGAATTAACGAGTTGTGCAAGTTGTATGTTGACTTGATTCTGTTAAGCAAGCACGCGCAAGTTGTATGTTGACTTGATTCTGTTAAGCAAGCACTTTTCATCTGTTTTTTCCTCCAAATAAAGAAGAAGAAAAGTAGACCTTTTGCGTCAGTACCTTTTTCTTCTCTTTCTAATTTGATGCATTTGCTATTGGTGTTATCTGATGAGTTTTTTTCTTCAGGAAAATGGTTTCTTGGCTCTGTTGGAACAGGTTTTACTCCTCACGTGATTATTATTTCAGCTGGAGAGGTACGTTGAGAATTGATCAATAAATGATTACTGGTTCTACTTCTTTCGACTAGTGTTGCTGACACACTATCTTTAATTTTGGCATTATTATTCCATAAATTGCTGGACTCTTGTATCCATGAGTGATGGAATATTGAATATTCTATCTAATGCACCAAGTTGCCTTCAAATTGTTTCTTGATTTGCCATGCTATAACATAACAGATGGCATAACAGAAAAGGCAAAAGCTTCATTAACCAATAGACTAGTGCAGGCTCTTATGTGTTGTTTATCTGTGCAGGATGTTGCTGCCAGAATAATGTCCTTCTCACAACAAGGCCCAAGAGCTATTTGCATCATCTCAGCAACAGGGGCTGTCTCCACGGCAACCCTTCATCAGGATTCAGACTCCGGTGTGGTGACATATGAGGTATCTATCTGTAGGTGTTTAATACTTTGTTTAATTGTAGTAAGAAGAATAGCTATGTATGGCATGCGTCCTTTTGTTACCCGCATGCACTCTTTATTACAGCAAAAGATATACCAAATGTAGTGCTTCTTCAGTGAAAAGGGGAAAATATTCCTCTGTCATGCGCCTCGGCCCATGTTGAATTTGCTGAGCTCTCTCCATTTATCAAAGTGCTTTACTGCTGGTTGCTTCAGTAGCTTGTCATCTGGTTCTGGTGGTAAAAATATCCTTACTAACCCACTGATTTATTGATAAATTGGATTCTTTGATATCTAAATCAGGAATATGCTTGAACTTTTGCTCCAAATTACAGTAGTATTTTTGTTTTCATCTAACAGCTCACTTGTACTGTTTTAACCTTAAGTCCGAGAAGAACTATTGTGTCCATATTTAGTTCATGCCCTTATGCATTATTATCATTTGCTTTGGCAGGGTCGATTTGAAATCCTGTGTCTTTCTGGATCATATTTGGTGCTAGAAGAAGGCGGCACCCGCACTAGAAGTGGAGGCCTTTGCATAGCTTTGTGTGGCCCTGACCACAGGGTTATTGGTGGGACCGTTAGTGGAGTCCTGACAGCAGCTGGAACTGTTCAGGTATTAAATCCCAGATTTTTGGGTGTTGCATGTGTCTTTTCGCCTGTATCAGTTGCTTTGCTCATCATGCAGGGAGCCCGGTATGAGTATTGTTTTGCATTCTGATTTGTTGTGGTTAAGTTATTCGTCTGGTTCTTACCTATTCCCCATGTATTACACCAGGTGATAGTGGGTAGCTTTATGTATGGCGGCGGGACAAAGAAGAACAAAGGCAAAGCAGATCAAGATGTCGAGAACGAAGAGCAGAACGGCGGCGAAGACACCCCCGCGCTGGCGCTGCCGGAGCACCCGCACAACATGCCGCCCCACCCGATGAGCGGATGGCCACCCGGCCTGATGAACCAGATGGACCCGAGATCGTCTCCCATGTACGGCGGCGGGTCAAACAAAAACAAGACCAAAGCGGAGCAAGACATGGAGGACGAGGAGCGCAACAGCGGTGGTGGCGGCGGTGGTGAAGAGCCCCTCGCGATGGCGCATCCCGAGCACAACATGAACATGCCGCCGCCCCAGATGAGCGGGTGGCAGCCTGGCCTGATGCGGCAGATGGACCCGCGGTCCTCCAGCATCGACATCAACTCGATTCGCGAGTAGGTCTGTCGTCTCTCTCCGGAGAGACACCGCTCCTCAGACCCCGGATCAGATGAGATGAGATGAGATCGTCACTTTTAGCAACCACGCAGCAAGCATCATGTACCAGGCCTGTTGTAGATTGCGGTGTTGTTGGAGATTGCTGCTGCTACTGCTGTGCCTGTCGTCTTCGTCTTAGGAACGAAACGGAACCCTACCCTGCATATCGATTGATCATATTATTGGTCAAATTGTACTGCGATGTTGTATTAGAGAAGAGATGAAGATGGATCCTTATTACCTACCTAGTAGTATACAGGAAGAGAATGGAGGAAAACCTGGGTATTCTAGTTGATGGAATAATGTTGGGAATGTGCACCAAAAGTACTCTTGCTGCATCATGCTGGTAGCCATGCCGCTTGCCGTCGTCTTCATCCGGTTTGAACCCGGTTGCCCATAACTGTTTTTTTTTTCTACTGGCTATTCATCTATTTACTGTGTTACGTTCATCTATTTTCTTTTCTTTGCATGAACATTGTCTTGTCATACCTAATTTAATTTATGTGCTATGTTTATTATCTACTTTCTCCTCCTTGCATTGCATGCACATTGTTTGGCCGGTCCTTATCTGCTGTGTAACAGGTTTCGGTGTCTCGTTGCAACCGTGATGGAAGTGTTGTCTCGGGTGCTATTTGTTTCATTTGTCAGTATAGCACTCCCTCTTTAGTGATCTAAATAATGTTTGCCTGGCTTACATGAGGGAGGAGTGATGACTACGACACATCTTCAGCTCGTTCCAATGTTTGTAGTCGTCGCTAGGTGGTCTATGGACCTGATGTAATTCTTACTTCATGTGTTCCCTGTACTACCTTCACAGTTGCTGAATAGATTAAAAGTTTTCTCGCACAAAAATAAATAAATTTAAAGGACATTCCACCCACCTATCCAGGAAAACTTTGGGGTTTCGCTCCGTTACTCACATCACACTTCAACATTGGCAACCACTCAATTAGGGATGGCAGTGGGTACCCATTACCATTACCCATGTACCCTACGGGTAAAAACCCTATTAGGATAAGGGTATGGGACATAAATTTATCCATGAGTATATACATAGAAAAATCTGAAACCCGTCGGGTAGAGCGGGTATGGGTATGGAATGATATAACTCATACCCACATACCCATGTATCCATATAAAAGCTATGTAAACTAAAAATTATCTCTAGAATCTACATTATGTCAAGAATTTGTGAACTGAAAGTGTATGCCTATTTGTTGTTTATAACTATTTGATGTTGTTTATAAGTATATGTTGTTGTTATAATATATTTTTATAAACTCTATTATATGACGTAGTTTATGACTATAATTTGTTCAAATTGATACTTTGCAAACATGATTTTACCCGCAGGTACCCACCTAATCTGTCGGGTAACGGATATGGGAAAATATTATACCCATTGACGGATATTGGTAAGTGTGATGGGTAATCTTAGGTGGGACGGGTAAGGGTATGGGAAGGCTTCACCCATACCCACACCCTGCGGGTGTCATCCCTACACTCAACACAATTGTTTGTAGAGTATGCAGCGGTCAATCATATAGAGTACTAATATACCTAGTTCTTTTTTTTGCGAAAACTAATATACCTAGTTCAAAAGTTCACTTGACCAAAACACAAAAGATAAACTAAAGCACCTTCAAAACTTCAAATCAGAACATGAGAAACACTGATTCGAATCCTGTGGTTAGGGTCGACACTGACATCTGGAGGCCCTTGTACGAATAGAGTAAAATGGTCCAATAGCTATAGTATATTAGAAGTACTTCCATGGGTATACATTGTATAGCACGAAAGTCATTAAAAAGCAAAAAACATCAAAAAATTGTTAGGATCTTAATACAAATGATAGAGTATATATGATTCATGTTCTCCAACGTACACGACTATTCAACAAATATAGCGTGTCTCTTGGCGGGTATGGGAGCGAATGCTCTATAGTATTATGTTCTTCAAGACATATTTCAATAATGTATTAGTGTTAGTACTCATTTTTTTCAAAAGTCATTTTTATTTTTGGACTTTGATAAGTGTCACACATCAGGTACGTATACTTGACCACAATGAACGTGTTTGATGACAAGTTTACTTGTACGGGGATGACAACATTAGTTGGTAAGAATGACAATTTTAGTACTTCAATTTATTTTTGACTGAAACTTGTCGTGTATCACTAAAATTTGCCATCCTTGCATGACAGGAATTGCCATAAAAAACGTCACGGCTAGGGTTCCATGCACCTGACATGTGGCACTTATCATTTGGATATTTTTTTTTAGTATAAGTATTATGTTCTACAAGACATATTTCAATAATGTATTTGTGTATTAGATGCATTGTGCCCTTATTTGAGGTGGATCATCAGCCGTTGCACTTACCTCCATGGACTAGGGTTGACCCTACCCGTGGCCAGCGACCTCTGTCGAGATGCGCTAACTCGAGCTGGCGCTAAGCAATTAGGGAACTCATGAGATAGTGGCAACTAACACTCATTATCTTCGAAGTAGGTCTTCCTCGGCAACACTCACCAAGCAGAGAAGTTGAAGTCCTAATCCTTCGACGGTCCGATCTCCGTTTGCATGTCGCCATCATGCAGCAACATCTCGTTGATGTAGGAGAGTCACCATAACAAGCATGTGTCATCTGCAAAACAAAATTATTAGCCTCACGAAATCCTTGCAAAACTTTATTATAGTATGTATGACTGACTGATGGTATCAATTTTGGGTATAATTTTTTACTTCGTTCTAGGCATATGCAACCTATTTATAAGTCCGAATACATCTCACCTAATCCCACAGTAATTTTGGGTGTAATTTTGCTCCTCTTAGGAAGTCACCAGCGGTTGTACCGCTGCCTCCGGGCGGTAGTACCGCCAATAGCTGGCTAACCCTAAGAGGCAGACTCAGGTGCTTGTACCGGCCCAGTACCGCCCAACCACTGGACATGATTCTGTTGTGGTGCGGCACTTGGGCGAAGCAGATCGGTTGTTCCGGTTGTTTTTTATTGACCGGTACTACCGGTGTCTCGAAGCAGTTGTACTGCTTGAGACTTTACCTTTTTCCGTACTCAGGTCAAGCGGTTGCATCGAGGGTAACCACCGCCTCGACTCTGTTTCAATGTGGTGGTTGAGCGGTTGTTCCAGTCCTACCAATACTACCGCCCATATCTCCGGTTCTACCGCTGTCATGGGAAAATGGTTGTAACGGTTGGAAATGGGGAGTATTATATAAAGAGGTGGTTCTCCCACCTCCCATTTATCTCTTACCTCTCTCTCTCTCTCTCTCTCTCTCTCCACCATTGATGCACTCCAAGGTTTCTTGCCCGATCTCTCTCTGTAGCTACTCAAACTTGTTGATTTGCTAGGGACTCAAGGACGAGATCTAGATATACCCTTCCACCAAAGGAAACTTGATTCCTCCATATTTTCTTGTGTGGATTTTGTTATTCTTGGGTGTTTGAGCATCCTAGACGGAAGAGACACTGGTGGAAATGGACCATTAGTCCCAGTTCTACAATCGGGACAAAAGGTTGAAACTTTTAGTCCCGGTTGTTTGACGAATCGGGCCTAACGGTGCTCCACGTGGCCACTATGGGGCGCGAGGGCAGGAGGACCTTTAGTCTCGGTTGGTGACACCAACCGGGACTAAAAGGAGGCCATGTTGGAAATATGCCCTAGAGGCAATAATAAATTGGTTATTATTATATTTCATTGTTCATGATAATTGTTTATTATCCATGCTACAATTGTATTGATTGAAAACTCAAATGCATGTGTGGATATATAGACACACATTGTCCCTAGTGAGCCTCTGAAGGACTAGATCGTCGATCAAAGATGGTCAAGGTTTCTTGGCCATGGACATGAGATGTCGTTTGATAACGGGATCACATCATTAGGAGAATGATGTGATGGACAAGACCCGAACTAACGTAGCATATGATCGTGTCAGTTTATTGCTACTGTTATCTGCGTGTCAATGTATCTGTTCCTATGACCATGAGATCATGCAACTCCTGGACACCAGAGGAATACCTTGTGTTTATCAGACATCACAACGTAACTGGGTGACTGTAAAGGTGCTCTACAGGTATCTCCGAAGGTGTCTATTGGGTTGGCATGGATCAAGACTGGGATTTACCACTCTGTGTGACAGAGAGGTATCTCAGGGCCCACTCGGTAATACAACATCACAATAATCCTTGCAAGCAATGTGGCTAAGGAGTTAGTCACGGGATCTTGTATAACGGAACGAGTAAAGAGACTTGCCGGTAACGAGATTGAACTAGGTATAGAGATACCGACGATCGAATCTCGGGCAAGTAACATACCGATGGACAAAGGGAATAGTATACAAGATTAACTGAATCCTTGACATAGAGGTCCGATCGATAAAGATCTTCGTAGAATATGTAGGATCCAATATGGGCATCTAGGTCCCGTTATTGGTTATTGACCGGAGAATGTCTCAGGTCATGTTTGGATAGTTCTAAACCCGCTGGGTCTGCACAGTTAAGGTTCGGTGAGGTTTCAGTATTATTGAGTTATGTATGTTGGTGACCGAAGGTTGTTCGGAGTCCCGTATGAGATCCCGAACATCACGAGGAGCTCCGGAATGGTCCGTAGATAAAGATTGATATATAGGAAAGTTGCATTTGGCTTTCGAAAAGTTTTCGGGCATTACCGGTAAAGTACCGAGAGTGATAAATGGGTTCCGGGGTTTTACTGGGAGGGGTCACCCACCCGGGAGAGAACCTAATAGGTCTAAATGTGGTGCACCAGCCCTAAGTGGGCTCGTGCAGCCAGCCCAAAAGGGCCTATTTCGGCCAAGGTGAAAAAAGGGGGAAATGGGAAAAAGGGAAGGAGGAGACCAAGTGGAATCCTACTAGGAGTAGGATTGGACGTGGACTCCTCCACCGCTCTCCACTTCGGCCGAACCAAAGGAGGGCCCTTTGGCTGCCCCCTCCCCTCCGTCCCTCCTATATATACTAGAGGATTTGATGGCATCCCTAACCCTAATAAGCCACGTGCTGCCTTCTCTCTCTCTAGATCGTTTTCTCCTCTAGATTAGTACTGCAGCGTTTGGCGAAGCCCTGCTCGATTGTCCACCACCACGTCGTCGTGCTGGAGAACTCATCTACCTCTTCACCCCTCTTGCTGGATCAAGAAGACGGTGATCGTCATCAAGTTGTACGTGTGCTGAACGCGAAGGTGCCGTTCGTTCGGCACTAGATGGGGATGGATCGTGATGGGATCGCGGGACGGCCCGCGATTTGGATCCCGAAGATGTTCTACTACATCAACTGCGTTATATACACTTCCGCTTAGCGAACTATAAGGGTATGTAGATACACTCTCTCCTCCCGTAGTTGGTCATCACCATGGATAGATCTTGTGTGCGCATAGGAATTTTTTTGTTTCCCATGCAACGTTCCCCATCAGTGGCATCATGAGGTAGGTCTACGCGTAGATGACATCTCGAGTAGAACACAAAGGAGTTTATGGGCGTTGATATTCAGATTGCTGCCCCCTTAGTCTTTTCTTGATTCGGCGGCATTGTTGGATGAAGCGGCCCAGACCAACATTACTCGTACGCTTACGAGAGACCGGTTTCATCGACTAACATGCAACTTGTTGCATAAATATGACTGTCGGGTGTCTATTCACTACTAGGGAAAACCCTAGTAGTAGCGCTGGAAATATGCATAACAGTAGCGCTGGGCCAAGCGCTACTGCTATCGCGCTACAGCTAAACACTAGTAGTAGCGCTGGTATGGGCAACGCTACTGGTAAGTAGTGTTAGCAGTAGCGCTTCCCTGTCCAGCGCTACTGATAACTATAGTAGTAGCGCTTGTTCATATGGCGCGCTGTTGCTAAGCCGCGCTACTGGTAAGTATTACCAGCGCTACTTCTAACTTTTACTGCTTTCACAAATTTGCACCATCTACGTATTTGTGATGTATTTATACAGATTCTATATAATAGTTTCATCACATCATATTAAACATACACTATTCTCACATATCATAGACATACAACAGTGTGCAATAAATGATATCTTGGTCGTAAGACTTTGACTATTAAGACTTACTCGCTTCTATACTGCGATCATATTTTCACACATCATATTCTACCTAGTACTTCTCTACTATGATCCTTCACACTTTTGCTCCAGTCTTTGACTATTAAGACTTGCTCGCTTCGAGAAATGATGAATGCACTCGTGTGCAATAAAGGATATCTTGACCGTAAGCTAACCATTATCATGCGACCTTTAGACTCGATCCAACGAGGAACAACACTCATCGGGGGTCCTGTTCAATACATAGATGTAACATACTTAGCAATGAAGTTTAGCTTAAAAACTAATGTATGCAAAAGATGCACCGAGGACAAATAGTAAAAATCTTACCATCTTTCCTAAATATATGTGACCATAGTTTAATACGCACACTAGTGATGTCTACCAAGCGTTGGACATGTTTGCTTGAATGGAAATAAACTGTCAATAGAAATTAGTTGTCAACTATTTTTAAATAAACAATATAAATTACTTAATAAATATGGTTGAGGAACTCACATAATGGTAGAACTGGAGGCGTCTGCACATCGACCCAGATGTCGATGTAGAACTAGAGGCAACTACCAGGAAACTTATATGACAGATCACTATTACTCAATATGCAACGGCAACATGGTGGACAGCCCCTCACCGATTTTTCGACCGTCGATGATGGTCGCTACTCCTACTTCCCCTAGTGCATAACAAATATCTAGCATAAGGAGAAGGAGGAGAAGCGACCCCCACGACAACAGTCGGCATTCTTCTTCTCTCATATATGGTGGACAGTCCCTCACCGATTTTTCGACCGTCGATGATGGTCGCTACTCCTACTTTCCCTAGTGTATAACAAATATCTAGCACAAGGAGAAGGAGGAGAAGCGACCCCACGACAACAGTCGACATTCTTCTTCTCTCATATATGGTGGACAGTCCCTCACCAATTTTACGACCGTCGATGATGATCACTACTCCTACTTACCCTAGTGCATAACAAATATCTAGCACAAGGAGAAGGAGGAGAAGCGACCCCCACGACAACAGTCAGCATTCTTCTTCTCTCATATATGGTGGACACTCCTCACCGATTAAACTATTTCTATTAAACACTTACTAATAAACTATTTCTATTAAGCACTTACTAAAAAAGAGTAAAAAACTACATTATACAATAACAATAAAAACTACATTATACAATAACAGTAAAAAAACTACATTATACAATAACAGTAACAGTAAAAAACTACATTATACAATAACAGTAAAAAAACTATTTCTTCTCTCATATATGGAGGAGGGAGGAGAGAGGAGGAGGGGGAGGAGGGCGGTGGGAGGAGGGAGGAGGAGGAATGAGGAGGGGGTGGGAGGAGGGAGGAGAGAGGAGGAGGGCGAGGAGGGCTGCCGGCGGAGGGCTTGGCCGGAGGAGGAGGGAGGAGGGGGCGGCCGAAGGAGGAGGGAGGGGCGCGGAGGGGGAGGAGTGAGGAGAGAGTAGGAGGAGGGAGGAGGCGGTGGCGGACGACGGGGGGTGCAGGGGAGAGTGAGAGTAGAGAGGGAATTAGGAGGGGCGGTCGGTTGGATAAGTTGGAGATGATAGACTTAGCAGTAGCGCTGGTTTCAGGCCAGCGCTACTGCTATTAAACTTAGCAGTAGCGCTTTACACAAGCGCGCGCTGCTACTAATGCTACCGTCGATGGCCTCGTTGGGCCTCCTTTAGCAGTAGCGCTGGAAATATATCCAGCGCTACTGCTACGGATCATAGTAGTAGCGCTTTATGTTTCGAGCTCTACTGCTAAGTAGCATCAGCGCTTGCTATATTCTAGCGCTACTGCTATTAAACATAGCAGTAGCGCTTAACACAAACGCGCGCTATTACTAATGCTACCGTCGGTGGCCTCGTTGGGCCTCCTTTAGCAGTAGCGCTGGAAATATATCCAGCGCTACTGCTACTGATCCTAGTAGTACCGCTTTATGTTTCTAGCGCTACTGCTAAGTAGCAGCAGCACTTGCTATATTCCAGCACTACTACTAGGCTCCTACCTATAAGTTTTTTCCTACTAGTGATTTCTTCAACTTTAGTTAAATCGGATTTGACCGAGGCGGTCCTTGGAGAAGATTAAATAGCAACTCGCATATCACCGTTGTGGTTTTGCATAAGTAAGATGCGATCATACTAGATACCCATAGCAGCCGCGTAAAATTTGCAACAACAAATTAGAGGACGTCTAACTTGTTTTTACAGGGTATGTTGTGATGACCAAAGACATGATATGATATATTTGATGTAGAGAGAAGAAACCTATTCGTTGCAAGTGGGTTTTCAAAATAAAGGAAGATGTTTCTCCTAATGATGAGACAAGATATAAAGCAAGGTTGGTTGCTAAAAGGTTACAGCCAAATTCCAGGTATTGACTATAATGAAGTCTTTTCTCCTGTTGTGAAGCATAGCTCTATTCGCACTTTACTTAGTATTGTTGCCATGAATGATTTTGATCTTGAACAATTGGATGTTAAAACTGCATTCTTACATGGAGAATTAGAAGAGGATATTTATATGAAACAACCTGAAGGTTGTGTTATTCCTGAAAAAGAAAAGCTTGTCTGTAAGTTAAAGAAATCTCTTTATGGATTGAAGCAATCCCCTCGACAGAGGTACAAGAGATTTGACACATTTATGCTCTCTCAAGGTTTCAATCGGTCTAATATGATAGTTGTGTTTACTTGAAAACTGTCAATGGTTCATCTATTTATTTGCTCCTTTATGTTGATGATATGTTAATTGCTGCAAAGAGCATGTTAGAGATTGATGAACTAAAGAAGCAATCGAGTAATGAATTTGAAATCAAGGATTTGGGTGCAACAAAGAAAATACTTGACATGGAAATATTCAGAGATAGACCATCTAGAAAATTATATCTCAGTCAAAAGGGATATATTGATAAAGTTCTTCGTCGTTTTAATATGCATAATGCCAAGCCTGTAAGTACTCCATTAGTTGCACACTTCAAATTATCATCAGCCTTATGTCCTGAGTCAGATGCAGATATTGAGTACATGTCTAGAGTTCCTTATTCGAGTGCAGTTGGTTCACTTATGTATGCCATGGTTTGTTCTCGTCCGGATTTATCTTATGCTTGTTAGTAGATACATGGCTAATCCTGGAAAAGAGCATTGGAAAGCAGTTCAGTGAATTTTTAAGATACATGCGAGGTACTTCTAGTGCTTACTTACAGTTTGGGAAAACTGGAGATGGACTTGTTGGTTTTGCTGATTCTGATTTTGCTGGTGATTTGGATAAAATAAGATTACTCACATGTTATGTTTTCACCATTGGTGGTTGTGCTGTGAGTTGGAGAGCAACTTTGCAGTCCATTGTGGCTTGTTCCACTACTGATGCCGAGCATATGACTATTTCTGACGCATGCAAAGAAGCTATCTGGTTGAGAGGTTTGTACACTGAGCTTTGTGGTGATTCATCTTGCCCTACCATATTTTTTGACAGACAAAGTGCTATATATCTTACAAAGAATCCAATGTATCATGAGAGAACAAAACACATTGATGTCAGATTTCACTATGTTCGAGATGTTGTTGCTAAAGGTGATTTGAAGGTATGCAAGATAAGTACACATGATAATCCTGCTAATATGATGACAAAGCCATTTCCTACCAATAAGTTTGAGCTTTGCTCATGCTTAGTTGGTATTTCTCACTAGTCCTATGGACTTTGACGCACAAGGTGTTTAAGCTGATTTGGATGAAGTTATTCACTTTCTTCGACTATTGGAGGGAATTTGGCTCAAGGTGGAGATTGTTAAATTGTGATCCAAATTCTACCGTATTGGGCTAGACGTAGTACAAACGGTGTGGGCCTTTGCGTTGCTACCGACGCATACGAGTACAGCTCGTTTACTTGTCCTCCAAGGACTCTCATGTATTGTCCCTCATATATACTCCACGTAGTCGCACCTAAAGACGGTCTGTCGTCTCGTGCTTGTAATACTCCACCCTCATAGTGATTGCGCGTTCGTGCGTCCGTGGTTTTCTCCCGCAAGGGTTTTCACGTAAAAATCCACGTCTTTCATGTCTCATTTATCTCGTTTTATCTAACACCAAGAAAGAAAAAACGAAATCCTTGATGTTTCTTGTATACTTCCATGTCATATGTTTAGAATATTGTTGCTTTTGATGAATTGTTAGATCAAATGATTTATATTGCACAACATGATTCTAGGTGTTTGGGACTAGCTGAACTTTGGTAGCTGCTACTGGTATTGTATCTTGGCGAAAATTCAATCCATCAACAATTGAGCAGTCCTCATCAAGAACCAGCTGGACGCAATGGCCAGATCGCCGGGAGACCCAACCTCGATGCCAAGGCCGCTGCTTCCCACTAAGGTGACATCTCTTTACTCTTTGTTGTATCCCATTCGTAGCTTTTGTCTTTGAATTGGTGTGATGATGATGATTAAGCAGCAGATAGATTTTGAGTACGATAGAATATTCTGAGTTGATTGATACTGGCTAAGTACAGTCCAGATCCCCTTCATAAACAAACTCCCCGAAAGTGTTTTTTTTTGGGGGGGGGGGGGGGGGGGGGGGGGGGAGAGAAGTTCATCCACTGAATAAATTGTTCTTCATAAACAAACTTGCTGCAAGTGTTCATCACAGATCCTCTTGATGATTATGTATTAAGAATAATTCTGCTCTTAAATTAGGGAAGGTGGGAACCCAAGCTATGCCGGATGATTTCACTCAAGTGTTAGCTTGTATAACTTGAAATCATATTGCATGTAGCATTGTTATCGTTGGACACACACCCTGCATGTAGCAGGCTACATGATAACACTGCATGCTCAATCATATATGCATGTAGTTTGTGAAAAGGAATTGGACATACGTTTGTTAAGGGGAGTCCACCGTCAAACCAGATCCAAGGGCTGCTGGGCAGATTAAGAGGTAAGCAATGTTTGATTTGGTGTTGAGTGATGTAGTTTCATGTCCTAGCTAGGCTGTCCCTGGTACTGATGGATAACAAATGTTTGTGTGGATGCTAGCCAACAGTAGAAATAATCAATCATGAATCGTGTATACATTTGCTCCGCTTGCTTTAGGGGTTTGGCTGAGAAATCTTGAGAGGCGTTTGTTGTTACTGTATATGTATATGATTAGCTAATTGATGGAATGTCTGATCTGGCTGTGCACTAAATTCCTTCCTCTGTTCTGCCTTCGCCCGCACGAGTCGAATAGGTAAAACAACGAGGCCGTAGAAGACCATAGTTGCAGCCACCAATAAATGAGGTCTGCATGGGGCAGGGGCACAATACTCCAGCTTATACCTGCATACGCACAGATCCCAAGGAGAACCAATGGCTCAAATAATACCATCATATACTAGTATGACCCATATATGAGTCATATCGCTGCTCTCATGAATTAAGTGCTTCTCTTTGTCTTGTAGTAATTTGAGATGGAATGTTGCAACCTCCTCATTATCATATCAACATTAGGAATTAACGGAAATATATCACAACACAACTCTAAACACAAATTAAAATCATACAAATTTCATATTACAAGTCAATGGCCTCGAGGGCTTGAATACATAAGTTTTGCCTTAAGAAGGCTAGCACAAACATAATATCGGATCGAAAAGGCAAGGCGTTCTGTCTGGGAGCCTCCTAACTACTCGATAGCCTTCATGTAGTAGTATGCTCCGTCGGGGTAGTCAATTTTCTAATAGAGTGAAGAACCGCTAGAAAAGAGGAACTCATTAGCCTAAGTACAGCAACAAGGTAGATCATCTCTAATACTTTAGTATCCGGTTCATGTGTGTCTTTCTGGTTAGCACAACCCAGGACATTTAACACTATTTTCTTCACAACAATAACAGCGTCCTGCCTCGATTGTTTAGGAAAGATATCCTGGTTCTCCTCGTTTCATTGAGGAGAACGAGCATATCTTTCCTGAACAATCGAATCGAACAATCGAGGCACGGCGTTGTTATTGGTGTGAAGAAAATAGTGTCAAATATCCTAGGTTGTGCTAACCAGAAGGACACACATGAACCGGATACTAAAGTATCAGAGGAGATGATCTACCTTGCTGATGGACTTAACATATGCCCAAGTAAGCTGATGGTTTCAGATATGCGAAGTAATATATAATTTTCATGGTGCGTTTCACCTGCAACCCTCATTCTAATATATGATTTTCATGGTGCGTGGCACCTGCAACCCTCATTCTAATATATGATTTTTCATGGTGCCTGTCACCTGCAACCCTCATTTTCAGAGGTTGCAGTTGACAGTTCTGAGAACGAGGGTTGCAGGTAACAGGCACAATGAAAATTATATATTACTTTACATATCTGAAACCATCAGCTTACTTGGACAATATGAAGCTACTGGACTTAACATAGATGACTTATTTGGTATGACTGAGAAGTCCGTTGACAAGGAAAACGCATCAGTGTTGATGCTTTGACCAAGAGAGTGCACTAAAGAACTGGTCAAATTCCGCATCATCTTGCACCGATGAAATGAAATGGCGGGATATGAGCTCCAGGATGAGACAGAGCTCGTACTCGCATGATTCTGGCATGGTAGAGACCCTTGGTCCTTCCTGTATGGCATTCCTGAGCATGGTGAAATTCCTCACTTGGTTTATATCCACAAAATTCTGAAAGGACACCTGCAAGAACCGGATGCCTAATCAGTGATCTTGTAATTCTGCTTCTAACGATGGATTGCAATCTTGGTTGGTTTGCTCTAGCCAAATGTTGGCAATGGCTGGATTTGCCAAGGAAAGTGCCAGCTTTATGTGAGATTGGCAAGATAACTCTGTAACCAACCAACTAGTGGTCAATAATTGGCAGACGCCAAGCATTGGCATGCCAATTCTTTGTACAAACCCAATCACGCTCTACATTTTTGGTGGACTTTTTTTTTCAAGGGTGATTTTTATGGTCGAGTGAATCAACTAAGGATGCGGGCGGGGGTAAAATAGATCGGGGTACCTCGAGGGCGGAGGGAGACCAAGGAGGCGCCGGCGTCACGGGAGATGATGCTGTGGATGAAGTCGCCGAGCTGGCTGACGCATCTGGCGGCCAGGCCGGGCCGACGTGAAGCAGGTCACGCAGCAAGTCGAAGCAGAAGCTGAGGAGCGGCGAGGAGGACGCGTACCGAGAGAGCCTCTGGACTGCCCGGCCCCCTCCAGCTCATCGGCGGTGAGCGTCGAGGGGGCGCGGGGGGAGAAAAACCAGCCGAGGTCAAGAGCGGCTGCCGAGGACCGTGGTGGCGGCGCGGTCGAGGGCGCCGAGCAGCAGCAGCCGTCGAGGTCGCGGGGGAAGGGCGGCGGCCGGCGGCGCACGCACGGAAGGGGATTTTTTGTTCTTGTAGTTTTGAGATGCGAATGGAAGGGGATTGAATGGGGGTGGAGGGATCTCAGATTCGGCTCCAACGAGAGTACATAGGAAGGGGATTGAATGCCAGTGAAGCGGCTTCTGTCACTCGTAAGAGCAAGTACAATAATATAGCCAGCTGCTGGCTATAAATCATTGTTATGTCATCTATAATCCATTTTATAACCAATATGTATAATAGTTCATTGTAAAAATGTACTATTTTTTTTATTATATGATCCACTTTTTATACTCACAGAAGACTTAGGAGCACGTGCTAGAGTTGTCTCTTAGCTAAGAGTTCGCTTACCTTCGCTCTCCTCTTCTCTTTCCTCTAACTAAACAAAAATATCTTAGTTTATTCCTTACCAGCTGACTCAGCTCTATTGTACTTGCTCTAAGGTTGTTTGTAATAGGTAGTATCATATACTAGTATCATGCATATGGTACTAGTGTATGTTACCACATCCATAATGCATGATATCATATGTTAGTATTATATAATAGTTTATTTATTGCTATGCAAGACACATAATAGCACATCATTTAATATGATATGGTATCATGATATGATACTCAACCATCTCTTTCTTCATTTAATTTTATGTCACTTCATCGAAATTGCCTAATTGGCATGTACTTCCTCCATCCCAAAATAACTGTCTCAAGCTTAGTATAATTTATACTAGAGCTAGTACAAAGTTAAGACACTTATTTTAAGACGGAGGGAGTATGATACTATCTACGATACTACCATTACGGACAGCCCAATAAACACATGCATACCACACCAGCACTGGATACACGCGTACACAGCCGAAGTGACAAACCGTATTTTAAAAGTTCTGACACCAAACTGCACATTCGATGCAAGCTTTATGACTAACAGTCATATTACCGAAAATCCAAGTCGTATTTTAAAAGTTCTGACACCAAACTGCACATTCGATGCAAGCTTTACGACTAACGGTCATATTACCAAAAATCCAAGTCTCCTCCGGCGCTCATATTACCAAAAATCCAAGTCTCCTCCGGCGCTCATCTGCTCCTGTTGACGAAAAAAAATTAAAAATAAATACTAGATTTTTTTTTTAAAGTTATGTGGCAAATATTATGATGCGTGAGATCCGCTCTAAATTTTAACTTATTTGAACAACTGAGCAGCTCTAGGCAAAAAAAAAAAAACAAATCGAAGTTTGTAAAAAAAGTTTACTCTTCGCCAACTGTCCCGACTCTATTTGTCTTTTTGCCGAGAGCTGCTCAAATGTCCAAATAAATTAAAATTTGATGCGTCCCTCACGCATTAAATTATCTACCACACAATTGTTTTTGAATATTTGATTTTTTTCGCGAACACGGATGCAAAATGAGTCCGGGAGCAGAAACACCGCCCTCTCATATTACCTCATATCTATACTACTACTCCTTTCTGCTATAATTATTTAAGCATGGAAGAAGTATTTAACAATCAAACATATACTTCCTCCGTCCCAAAATAAGTGTCTCAACTTTATACTAGCTCTAGTATAAATTTGTACTAAGCTCAAGACACTTATTTTAGGACGGAGGGAGTACATCGTTAAACACACCCGCATAACGTACACATAACAACCCGAACCAACAAGAGCCACACGATCGACCAGGACCACCACCTCCCTTTTCATCCTCGCCCCACCCACCTCCGCCTCTTTTCCTCTAGCCCCAGCACCAGAGGCGGAGGCAGGGGGGGGGGCCAGACCCCCCCCCCCCCCACCAGCGGGGACTAGGCCTAATATATAGGCTTAATTACAGGCCTGCTTAATTATACATGGGCTTAATTAGTGCCCAGCTATCAGGCCGAGACGTCAAAGCCAAGCCCAAGGCTGCATGTTCTCTCTACGTAGTATCCGTCCATCCATTGACTAATCTGATGATTGACTCTAGGTTAATCGATCCACAAGTTCGATTTGAGCAAGACTTTTTCCTCCACGCCACGCCAGCCGCTAGGGTTCATTGACGCCGCCGCGCCGTCGCCGCCGACCCGCCGTGCTCCGTCGTCGTCGACCGTGCTGCCGTGAGTATACAGAGTACATACACGCATGCGCAGGCTAAGCAGCTCTGGCAGGAGGAATTGGAACTTTCGAAGCAGAATTTTCGTTGATCCGTCCGAGCCTCCTCTTGAGTCCAGGTGCCTGCTCTACTCCAGGTGAGCCTGGCTGAACGCAGGTCTGGCTGAGTTGCCGACTTAATCAGATTCAGATGCTTTAACTATATGTCTGTATCTTTCCAGCAAACACATGTATTTCACTTTGTAATCGATCAGTTACAATATATGTGTCTTATTCCAGCCTGATTGATATCTCTGCCGCAAGCGGCAAGCTCACTGCCCACACACAATTACATATTTTGATAATATATTTTGATATTTGTCAGGTCAATTACATATTTGCTTTTTACTGTTACATGTTTGAAATTTCTATAATATTCAAGAGTTGAAATATTTTTGTGTTATGTCTCTTGTGTGTTTCAATGTGTTCTTCGCCCCCCCCTATGATGAAATCCTGGCTCCGCCCCTGCCCAGCACGGCCTCCCGCTTCCAGACGCTCGACCATCCCAAGGACCGATGGGGGCGGAGTGAGCGGGCTTCTCTCGATGCTCGACCGGGTGCCTACCGACTAGGAGTATCGCCGCGCGCGACCAGGTGTATCGCAATGTCTGTTTTTGAAGGACGGCTTGGCGATGAAAGAATTGCAGTAAAACGTTTGGATCATGCTAGTCATGGAGAAAAGGAATTTTTGGCAGCATCCATCATATAAATTTGGTGAGACTGATTGGTTTCTGTGCTGAGAAGTCAAGGAGGCTCTTGGTTTATGAGTATATGGCCAAAGGATCCTTGGACAGGTGGATCTATTGTCGGCATAACAGCAATGCTCCTCTGGATTGGAGGACGCGTTGTAAGATTATTGCAAATGTCGCTAAAGGCCTCTCTTATCTTCACGAGGAGTGCACCAAAAGAATTGTTCATTTGGATATCAAACCACAGAATATCCTCTTGGATGAAAACTTCAATGCTAAAATTTCTGATTTTTGGACTATGCAAGCTCATTGGTAGGGATATGAGTGAAGTGGTTACTAGAATGCGAGGCACACCTGGCTATTTGGCTCCTGAATGGTTGACATCACAGATCATGGAAAAGGCCGATGTCTACAGCTTTGGCGTCGTGGTCATGGAAATAATCAGTGGGAGAAAGAACCTCGACACTTCCCAGCCTGAAGAGATCATCCATCTTATCACCCTGTTGGAAGAAAAGGTGAAGAGTGATCAGTTAGCAGATCTAATAGACAAGCACAGTGATGACATGCACGTAGACAATCAAGAAGTGATTCGGATGATGAAGATGGCAATGTGGTGTTTGCAGATTGATTGCAAAAGAAGGCCGAAAATGTCAGAGGTTGTCAAAGTCTTGGAAGGCACCATAAACACGGCAAGCAACATAGATTATAAGTTTGTTGCAACAACTCCAGTGAACTTTGGCATGGCAGGAGATGCATGCTCCTCAGCTCCACCTCTGGCTTCAGATTTATCAGGCGCCAGATGAAATGAGACTGTCCTGTACTGGAGATATGTGTGTCCACAACGAAAACAAGATGGTCTGTTGTATTTTATCAAATTACAGCAATCCGAAGCCCCTCATCTATATTTATTTCAGTTCTTGACATCCATCTATGCCTCCTCCGTGGCAAAATAGAGAAAGGAACTACCTGTTGGTTATTGTTCTTATTCAAAAACTTCTACTCCCAGAAGAGAGCTTTGAGTTGGATTAGCCTTGTGCCACTAGCAGTACCTACAAATCCTTCTTTTTACAGAACAGGTAAAAGGAACAGGGTTCTGCTCCTCTGCTCAGCTTCCACTTGTACTGAATAGCAAATCACTTTCAAGTCTTTTTGAGAATCATCACTTTCCAGTGGAAGATGGTGGCGGCGACACATGTGAGTGCCTCAGACCGGTTTGTGTCCCTGACCCGGTATGTGGCTCGGTCGGGGCCTCCGATTTTATATGTTAGGCTTAGGTGAGAGGTCTGAGTATTTGGCTCAGCTTGCACCCCTTCATAATATGGATAGGAGTAGCGGCAAATGTTGCCAAGATGGCGCATTCAGACATATTGTTGTACTATTTTATAAGATTCTCGAAAATAATTAATAAAATTATCGCATGCATCTCCCAGATGCAGAGACCGGGGGTCATCTTCCTTTTTTTTTTTAAAAAAGTCAAAGCAGCTACTGTGAAACAGAGGAAGTGTATGGCTTTTCTTTTTTACAGTTTTGCTATTCAACAAGAATCTGTTATGCCCTTGTCAGTAAGAAAACTGTTGTTTCAAATCTCTGTACCATGCATTGCATTGACACTTTGTTTCTTCCGGTCAGAGCTGCAAATTGTCCTGTTGTTTCTTCTACACAAAACATCAAATCTCTGTACTATGCACTGCATTGACACTTTGTTTCTTCCGGTCAGAGCTGTAAATTGTTCTGTTGTTTCTTCTACACAAAACAAGGTTGGCTGATTCGAGATGTCATAAAGTCATGTTGGTAAATCAAAAGGCATAAATGGTATATACTGTAGATCGTATCAGTGCCACTCTACTGGACTGGGTAATACAGATATTAAAATGTTGCGTTGGGGCTGTAGGATTATGCTGTTGTCTCTATAAACCTGCATCCGTTTAGTAGTCAGGTTAGTTTTCAGTTAGAGCAAATAAAGCAGCTGCTGGACGAGCTTGTTCGTGCAGTAGCCGGGTCCGTTGCTTTCGCTAGGCTAGTTAGTTGATAGTCAGCTTGTTTGTCAAGTTAGTTAGATAGGCCGGTCGCCATGCACGCATCGTGGGATGGCACGAGCTCAAGCGAGCGTGGCGGCGTCGTGGGAAGTGGCGAGCGGGCATGGGATAGCATGCCGAGAAGCTCGGATCACCCATTTTTCCTGTTTTCAGCAGCTTAAATAACGAAGAAGAAGAACAGAAAAGTTGCAAGTTTTCCGCAATGCAAACCACCTCTCTCTTTATCTGAATTCAGAGCAAAGTTGTTGTCGCCGGCTGACAATTGGCATCAGAGCTAGCGTTCGGGAGCGCCATGGCCGGCAGCAACAATGACGGAGAGGCAGTGGAGAAGGGGGGGCGCAAGTCGCCAACGAGGTCGCGGTCACCAACGCCGTCGACGCGACCACGCGGAAGGAGCGTGATTCGGAGGGGCGGCAACGAGGCCGTCGTCCACGAGCGCGTGATCCGCGACGCCGGCGGAAGCTCCCACATCGTCTACCCCACACTGACGTCGACAAACTACATCGAGTGGGCGCAGGTGATGAAAATCAACCTGCGCGCGCAAGGCCTCTGGGAGGCCATGTCCGACATGGGAGAGTTGGGAGATCGCGAGGACATGGCGGCCCTGTCGGCATTGATCCTAGCAGCGTCACCAGAGCTGGTCCCTATCCTCGCCTCCAAGGCCACCTCCGCAGAGGCGTGGGAGGCCGTCAAGCTGATGAAGATGGGGGTGCACCGCGCCCGCAACGCGACGGCGCAACGCCTCCGCACGGAGTTCAAAGCACTCGCGTTCAAGGACAGCGAGATGCTCGACAGCTTCGCCATCCGCGCCACGAACGTCGCCAACAATCTACGATCCCTAGGAGACAAAGTGGAGGAGGTAAAAATCGTAGAAAAAATCCTCAATGCAGTTCCCCCTAAATACTCGTAGATAGCCTGCTCGATCGAGACGCCGCTCGACCTCGAGGAGCTTGTTGGAAATATGCCCTAGAGGCAATAATAAAATGGTTATTATCATATTTCCTTGTTCATGATAATCGTCTATTGTTCATGCTATAATTGTATTAACAGGAAACAGTAATACATGTGTGAATAAATAGATCACAAAGTGTCCCTAGCAAGCCTCTAGTTGGCTAGCTCGTTAGTCAATAGATGATCATGGTTTCCTGATCATGGGCATTAGATGTCATTGATAACGGGATCACATCATTAGGAGAATGATGTGATGGACAAGACCCAATCCTAAGCATAGCACTAGATCGTATTGTTCGTATGCTAAAGCTTTTCTAATGTCAAGTATCTTTTCCTTCGACCGTGAGATTGTGCAACTCCCGGATACCGTAGGAGTGCTTTGTGTTGGGGAACGTCGCATGGGAAACAAAAATTTTCCTACGCGCACGAAGACCTATCATGGTGATGTCCATCTACGAGACAGGATGAGTGATCTACTATCCTTGTAGACCGTACAGCAGAAGCGTTAGTGAACGCGGTTGATGTAGTGGAACGTCCTCACGTCCCTCGATCCGCCCCGCGAACAATCCCGCGATCAGTCCCACGATCTAGTACCGAACGGACGGCACCTCCGCGTTCAGCACACGTACAGCTCGACGATGATCTCGGCCTTCTTGATCCAACAAGAGAGACGGAGAGGTAGAAGAGTTCTCCGGCAGCGTGACGGCGCTCCGGAGGTTGGTGATGATCTTGTCTCAGCAGGGCTCCGCCCGAGCTCCGCAGAAACGCGATCTAGAGGAAAAACCGTGGAGGTCTGTGGTCGGGCTGCCGTGGAAAAGTCGTCTCAAATCAGCCCTAAAACCTTCGTATATATAGGTGGGAGAGGGGGGGACCTTGCCTTGGGGCTCAAGGAGCCGCAAGGGGGTCGGCCGAGCCAAAGGGGGGAAGGACTCCCCCCTCCCCCCCAAACCGAGTCCTACTTGGTTTGGTGGGTGGAGTCCCTCTTCCAATGCGCATAGGGCTCTTTTGGGCTGTCCCACCAGCCCACTAAGGGCTGGTGCGCCACCTTCAAGGCCTATGGGCTTCCCCGGGGTGGGTTGCCCCCCCCGGTGAACTCCCGGAACCCATTCGTCATTCCCGGTACATTCCCGGTAACTCCGAAAACCTTCCGGTAATAAAATGAGGTCATCCTATATATCAATCTTCGTTTCCGGACCATTCCGGAAACCCTCGTGACGTCCGTGATCTCATTCGGGACTCCGAACAACATTCGGTAACCAACCATATAACTCAAATACGCATAAAACAACGTCGAACCTTAAGTGTGCAGACCCTGCGTGTTCGAGAACTATGTAGACATGACCCGAGAGACTCCTCGGTCAATATCCAATAGCGGGACCTGGATGCCCATATTGGATCATACATATTCTACGAAGATCTTATCGTTTGAACCTCAGTGGCAAGGATTCATATAATCCCGTATGTCATTCCCTTTGTCCTTCGGTATGTTACTTGCCCGAGATTCGATCGTCAGTATCCGCATACCTATTTCAATCTCGATTACCGGCAAGTCTCTTTACTCGTTCTGTAATACAAGATCCCGCAACTTACACTAAGTCACATTGCTTGCAAGGCTTATGTGTGATGTTGTATTACCGAGTGGGCCCCGAGATACCTCTCCGTCACACGGAGTGACAAATCCCAGTCTTGATCCATACTAACTCAACGAACACCTTCGGAGATACCTGTAGAGCATCTTTATAGTCACCCAGTTACGTTGCGACGTTTGATACACACAAAGTATTCCTCCGGTGTTAGTGAGTTATATGATCTCATGGTCATAGGAACAAATACTTGACACGCAGAAAACAGTAGCAATAAAATGACACGATCAACATGCTACGTCTATTAGTTTGGGTCTAGTCCATCACGTGATTCTCCTAATGACGTGATCCAGTTATCAAGCAACAACGCCTTGTTCATAATCAAAAGACACTGACTATCTTTGATCAACTGGCTAGCCAACTAAAGGCTCGCTAGGGACGGTGTTTTGTTTATGTATCCACACGTGTAAATGAGTCTTCATTCAATACAATTATAGCATGGATAATAAACGATTATCTTGATACAGGAATTATAATAATAACTATATTTATTATTGCCTCTAGGGCATAATTCCAACAGTCTCCCACTTGCACTAGAGTCAATAATCTAGCCCTCACATCATCATGCGAATTACATTGTAATAAATCTAACACCCATACAGTTCTGGTGTTGATCATGCTTTGGCCGTGGAAGAGGTTTAGTCAGCGGGTCTGCTACATTCAGATCCGTGTGCACTTTGCATATATTTACGTCCTCTCCTTCGACGTAGTCGCGGATGAGGTTGAAGCGTCGTTTGATGTGTCTGGACTTCTTGTGAAACCTTGGTTCCTTTGCTAAGGCAATGGCACCCGTGTTGTCACAGAACAAGGTTATTGGATTCAGTGCGCTTGGCACCACTCCAAGATCCGTCATGAACTGCTTCATCCAGACACCCTCCTTAGCCGCCTCCGAGGCAGCCATGTACTCTGCTTCACATGTAGAATCTGCTACGACGCTTTGCTTGGAACTGCACCAGCTTGCCGCACCCCCATTAAGAATAAATACGTATCCGGTTTGCGACTTAGAGTCGTCCGGATCTGTGTCAAAGCTTGCATCGACGTAACCTTTTACGGCGAGCTCTTCGTCACCTCCATACACGAGAAACATCTCCTTAGTCCTTTTCAGGTACTTCAGGATATTCTTGACCGCCGTCCAGTGATCCACTCCTGGATTACTCTGGAACCTACCTGCCATAATTATGGCCAGGCTAACGTCCGGTCTAGTGCACAACATTGCATACATGATAGAACCTATGGCTGAAGCATAGGGGACGGAGCGCATATGCTCTCTATCCTCATCAGTTGCTGGGCACTGAGTCTTACTCAATCTCGTACCTTGTAAAACTGGCAAGAACCCCTTCTTGGACTGTTCCATTTTGAACCTCTTCAAAACTTTATCAAGGTATGTGCTTTGTGAAAGTCCTATCAGGCGTTTTGATCTATCCCTATAGATCTTAATGCCTAGAATGTAAGCAGCTTCTCCTAGGTCCTTCATAGAGAAACTTTTATTCAAGTAATCCTTTATGCTCTCCAAAAACTCTACGTTGTTTCCAATCAGCAATATGTCATCCACATATAATATTAGAAACGCCACAGAGCTCCCACTCACTTTCTTGTAAATACAAGATTCTCCAACCACTTGTATAAACCCAAATGCTTTGATCACCTCATCAAAGCGTTTGTTCCAACTCCGAGATGCTTGCACCAGTCCATAAATGGATCGTTGGAGCTTGCACACCTTGTTAGCATTCTTAGGATCGACAAAACCTTCGGGTTGCATCATATACAATTCTTCCTTAAGGAAACCGTTGAGGAACGCCGTTTTGACATCCATCTGCCACATTTCATAATAAAAAAATGCAGCTATTGCTAACATGATTCTGACGGACTTAAGCATCGCTAACTCCTTGAACTTGTGAAAAACTCTTTGCCACAAGTCGAGCTTTATAAACGGTCACATTGCCGTCAGCGTCTGTCTTCCTCTTAAAGATCCATTTGTTCTGAATAGCCTTGCGGCCCTCAGGCAGTCCCTCCAAAGTCCACACTTTGTTCTCATACATGGATCCTATCTCGGATTTCATGGCTTCTAGCCATTTGTTGGAATCTGGGCCCACCATTGCTTCTTCATAATTTGCAGGTTCATTGTTGTCCAACAACATGATTGACAAGACGGGATTACCGTACCACTCTGGAGCAGCACGTGGTCTCATCGACCTGCGTGGTTCGACAGAAACTTGAACCGGAGTTTCATGATCATCATCATTAACTTCCTCCTCAACCGGCGTCGCAGCGACAGATGTTTCCCCTTGCCCTGCGCCACCATCCAGAGGGATGAGAGGTTCGACAACCTCGTCAAGTTCTATCTTCCTCCCACTCAATTCTCTCGAGAGAAACTCCTTCTCGAGAAAAGCTCCGTTTTTAGCAACAAACACTTTGCCCTCGGATTTGAGATAGAAGGTGTACCCAACTGTCTGTTTTGGGTAACCTATGAAGACGCACTTTTCCGCTTTGGGTTCCAACTTTTCAGGTTGAAGCTTTTTGACATAAGCATCACATCCCCAAACTTTAAGAAACGACAACTTTGGCCTTTTGCCATACCACAGTTCGTATGGTGTCGTCTCAACGGATTTTGATGGTGCCCTATTTAAAGTGAATGCAACTGTTTCTAATGCATAACCCCAAAACGATAACGGCAAATCGGTAAGAGACATCATAGATCGCACCATCTCTAATAAAGTACGATTACGACGTTCGGACACACCATTACGCTGTGGTGTTCCAGGCGGTGTCAACTGTGAAACAATTCCACATTGTCTTAAGTGAGCACCAAACTCGAAACTCAGATATTCACCCCCACGATCAGACCGTAGGAACTTGATCTTCTTGTTGCGATGATTTTCAACTTCACTCTGAAATTGCTTGAACTTTTCAAATGTTTCAGACTTGTGCTTCATTAAGTATACATAACCATATCTACTCAAATCGTCAGTGAAGGTGAGAAAATAACGATATCCGCCGCGTGCCTCTACGCTCATCGGACCACACACATCGGTATGTATGATTTCCAATAAGTCACTTGCACGCTCCATTGTTCCGGAGAACGGAGTCTTAGTCATCTTGCCCATGAGGCATGGTTCGCACATGTCAAGTGAATCAAAGTCAAGTGACTCCAAAAGTCCATCAGCATGGAGTTTCTTCATGCGCTTTAGACCAATATGACCTAAGCGGCAGTGCCACAAAAATATGGCGCTATCATTGTTAACTCTAACTCTTTTGGTCTCAATGTTATGCATGTGTATATCGCTATCAAGATTCAATATGAACAATCCTCTCACACTGGGTGCATGACCATAAAAGATGTTACTCATAGAAATAGAACAACCATTATTCTCTGACTTCAAAGAGTAACCATCTCGCAATAAACAAGATCCAGATATAATGTTCATGCTTAACGCAGGCACTAAATAACAATAATTTAAGTTCATAACTAATCTTGATGGTAACTGAAGTGAAACTGTGCCGACGGCGATTGCATCAACCTTGGAACCATTTCCTACGCGCATCGTCACTTCATCTTTCGCCAGCCTTCGTCTATTCCGCAGTTCCTGTTTCGAGTTGCAAATATGAGCAACAGAACCGGTATCGAATACCCAGGCACTACTACGAGAGCCGGTTAAGTACACATCAATAACTTGTATATCAAATATACCTGATTTTTCTTTGGCCGCCTTCTTATCTGCCAGATACTTGGGGCAATTGCGCTTCCAGTGACCCATACCCTTGCAATAGTAACACTCTGTTTGAGGCTTAGGTCCAGCTTTGGGTTTCTTCGTCGGATTGGCAACAGGCTTGCCGCTCTTCTTTGAATTACCCTTCTTTCCTTTGCCGTTTCTCTTGAAACTAGTGGTCTTATTCACCATCAACACTTGATGCTCTTTACGGAGTTCAGACTCTGCGACTTTCAGCAACGCAAACAACTCGCCGGGAGACTTGTTCATCCCTTGCATGTTGTAGTTCAACACAAAGCCTTTATAGCTTGGCGGCAGTGATTGAAGGATTCTGTCAGTGATAGCCCCTTGCGGGAGTTCAATCCCCAGCTCAGCTAGACGGTTTGAGTACCCAGACATTTTGAGCACATGTTCACTGACAGACGAGTTCTCCTCCATCTTGCAAGCATAGAATTTATCGGAGGTCTCATACCTCTCGATCCGGGCGTTCTTCTGAAAGATAAACTTCAACTCCTGAAACATCTCAAATGCTCCATGACGCTCAAAGCGACGTTGAAGTCCCGGTTCTAAGCCATACAAGACTGCACATTGAACTACTGAGTAGTCCTCCTTACGTGCTAACCAAGCGTTCTTAACATCCTGATCAGCCGTAGCGGGTGGTTCATCTCCTAGCGCAGCATTAAGGACATAATCCTTCTTCCCAGCTTGTAAGATTAGCTTAAGATTACGAGCCCAGTCTACAAAGTTGCTTCCATCATCTTTCAACTTAGCTTTCTCTAGGAACGTATTAAAATTCAGGGTGACTGTCGCGTGAGCCATGATCTACAACACAAATATATTCAAAGTGGACTTAGACTATGTTCAAGATAATTAGAGTTTAACTTAATCAAATTATTCGCTAAACTCCCACTCAAAAAGTACATCTCTCTAGTCATTTGAGTGGTTCATGATCCACTTACACTAGCTCAAGTCCGATCATCACGTGAGTTGAGTATAGTTTCAGTGGTAAGCATCCCTATGCTAATCATATCATCTATATGATTCATGATCGACCTTTCGGTCTCATGTGTTCCGAGGCCATGTCTGCACATGCTAGGCTCGTCAAGCTTAACCCGAGTGTTCCGCGTGCGCAACTGTTTTGCACCCGTTGTATGTGAACGTTGAGTCTATCACACCCGATCATCACGTGGTGTCTCGAAACGACGAACTGTAGCAACGGTGCACAGTCGGGGAGAACACAATTTCGTCTTGAAATTTTAGTGAGAGATCACCTCATAATGCTACCGTCGTTCTAAGCAAAATAAGGTGCATAAAAGGATTAACATCACATGCAATTCATAAGTGACATGATATGGCCATCATCACGTGCTCCTTGATCTCCATCACCAAAGCATCGGTACGATCTTCTTGTCACCGGCGCCACACCATGATCTCCATCAACGTGTCGCCATCGGGGTTGTCGTGCTACTCATGCTATTACTACTAAAGCTACATCCTAGCAAAATAGTAAACGCATCTGCAAGCACAAACATTAGTATAAAGACAACCCTATGGCTCCTGCCGGTTGCCGTACCATCGACGTGCAAGTCGATATTATCTATTACAACATGATCATCTCATACATCCAATATATCACATCACATCGTTGGCCATATCACATCACAAGCATACCCTGCAAAAACAAGTTAGACGTCTTCTAATTTTGTTGTTGCATGTTTTACGTGGTGACCTTGGGTATCTAGTAGGATCGCATCTTACTTACGCAAACACCACAACGGAGATATATGAGTTGCTATTTAACCTCATCCAAGGACCTCCTCGGTCAAATCCGATTCAACTAAAGTTGGAGAAACCGACACTTGGCAGTCATCTTTGAGCAACGGGGTTACTCGTAGCGATGAAACCAGTCTCTTGTAAGCGTACGAGTAATGTCGGTCCAAGCCGCTTCAATCCAACAATACCGCGGAATCAAGAAAAGACTAAGGAGGGCAGCAAAACGCACATCACCGCCCACAAAAACTTTTGTGTTCTACTTGAGAAGAAATCTACGCATGAACCTAGCTCATGATGCCACTGTTGGGGAACGTCGCATGGGAAACAAAAAATTTCCTACGCGCACGAAGACCTATCATGGTGATGTCCATCTACGAGAGGGAATGAGTGATTTACGTACCCTTGTAGACCGTACAGCAGAAGTATTAGTGAACGCGGTTGATGTAGTGGAACGTCCTCACGTCCCTCGATCCGCCCCGCGAACAATCCCGCGATCAGTCCCACGATCTAGTACCGAACGGACGGCGCCTCCGCGTTCAGCACACGTACAGCTCGACGATGATCTCGGCCTTCTTGATCCAGCAAGAGAGACGGAGAGGTAGAAGAGTTCTCCGGCAGCGTGACGGCGCTCCGGAGGTTGGTGATGATCTTGTCTCAGCAGGGCTCCGCCCGAGCTCCGCAGAAACGCGATCTAGAGGAAAAACCGTGGAGGTATGTGGTCGGGCTGCCGTGGAAAAATCGTCTCAAATCAGCCCTAAAACCTTCGTATATATAGGTGGGAGAGGGGGGACCTTGCCTTGGGGCTCAAGGAGCCGCAAGGGGGTCGGCCGAGCCAAAGGGGGGAAGGACTCCCCCCCAAACCGAGTCCTACTTGGTTTGGTGGGTGGAGTCCCTCTTTCCTTTCCCACCTCCCTTTTTTTTCTTTTCTCTTTGATTTTTCTTCCAATGCGCATAGGGCTCTTTTGGGCTGTCCCACCAGCCCACTAAGGGCTGGTGCGCCACCTTCAAGGCCTATGGGCTTCCCCGGGGTGGGTTGCCCCCCCGGTGAACTCCCAGAACCCATTCGTCATTCCCGGTACATTCCCGGTAACTCCGAAAACCTTCCGGTAATCAAATGAGGTCATCCTATATATCAATCTTCGTTTCTAGACCATTCTGGAAACCCTCGTGATGTCCGTGATCTCATCCGGGACTCCGAACAACATTCGGTAACCAACCATATAACTCAAATACACATAAAACAACGTCGAACCTTAAGTGTGCAGACCCTGCGGGTTCGAGAACTATGTAGACATGACCCGAGAGACTCCTCGGTCAATATCCAATAGCGGGACCTGGATGCCCATATTGGATCCTACATATTCTACGAAGATCTTATCGTTTGAACCTCAGTGCCAAGGATTCATATAATCCCGTATGTCATTCCCTTTGTCCTTCGGTATGTTACTTGCCCGAGATTCGATCGTCAGTATCCGCATACCTATTTCAATCTCGTTTACCGGCAAGTCTCTTTACTCGTTCCGTAATACAAGATCCCGCAACTTACACTAAGTCACATTGCTTGCAAGGCTTATGTGTGATGTTGTATTACCGAGTGGGCCCCGACTTACCTCTCCGTCACACGGAGTGACAAATCCCAGTCTTGATCCATACTAACTCAACGAACACCTTCAAAGATACCTGTAGAGCATCTTTATAGTCACCCAGTTACGTTGCGACGTTTGATACACACAAAGTATTCCTCCGGTGTTAGTGAGTTATATGATCTCATGGTCATAGGAACAAATACTTGACACGCAGAAAACAGTAGCAACAAAATGACACAATCAACATGCTACGTCTATTGGTTTGGGTCTAGTCCATCACGTGATTATCCTAATGACGTGATCCAGTTATCAAGCAACAACACCTTGTTCATAATCAGAAGACACTGACTATCTTTGATCAACTGGCTAGCCAACTAGAGGCTCGCTAGGGACAGTGTTTTGTCTATGTATCCACACATGTAAATGAGTCTTCATTCAATACAATTATAGCATGGATAATAAACGATTATCTTGATACATGAATTATAATAATAACTATATTTATTATTGCCTCTAGGGCATAATTCTAACACTTTGGGTGTATCAAACGTCACAACGTAACTGGGTGACTATAAAGGTGCACTACGGGTGCCTCCGAAAGTGTCTGTTGGGTTGGTACGAATCGAGATCGGGATTTGTCACTCCATGTGACGGAGAGGTATCTCTGGGCCCACTCGGTAGAACATCATCATGAGCTCAATGTGACTAAAGAGTTAGTCACACGATGACGTGTTACGTAACGAGTAAAGAGACTTACCGGTAACAAGATTGAACAAGATATTGGTATACCGACGATCGAATCTCGGGCAAGTTCTATACCGACAGACAAAGGGAATTGTATACGGGATTGATTGAATCCTTGACATCGTGGTTCATCCGATGAGATCATCGTGGAGCAAGTGGGAGCCACCATGGGTATCCAGACCCCGCTGATGGTTATTGGCCAGAGAGGTGTCTCGGTCATGTCTGTCTGTCTCCCGAACCCGTAGGGTCTACACACTTAAGATTCGGTGACGCTAGGGTTATAGGGAATTGTTATACGAGGTTACCAAAAGTTGTTCGGAGTCCCGGATGATATCCCGGACGTCAGGAGGAGCTCCGGAATGGTCCGGAGGTAAATATTGATATATAGGACGGATGGTTTTGGATACCGGAAGTGTTTCGGGCGTCACTGGTAACGTACCGGGACCACCGGAGGTGGCCCCGGGGGTCCACCGAAGGGGGGCAACGACCCCAAGAGGCTAGATGGGCCGAGTGCGGGAGGGAACCAGCCCCTAGGTGGGCTGGTGCACCTCCCACACCCAGCCCAATGCGCAGGTGGTGGGAGAAGGGGCAACCCTAGGCGCAGGTGGGCCTTAGGCCCACTAGGTGGTGCGCCACCCCCTCCCACCCTAGCCGCCGCCCCCCCCCCCTTTCACATCTGGTGGCCGCCGGCCCCTAGGGAGGGAGCCCTAGGGGTGGTGCAGCCCCTCCCCCTCCTCCTATAAATAGAGAGGGGTTTTGGCCCTTGGGAGACAGAGTTCTCCCTCTCCCTCGGCGCAGCCCTGCCCTTCTTCCTCCTCCTCTCTGCCGGTGCTTGGCGAAGCCCTGCCGGGAGACCTCGTCTCTCCATCGACACCACGTCGTCGTGCTGCTGGAGTTCTTCCCCAACCTCTCCCTCCTCCTTGCTAGATCAAGGTGCGGGAAACGTCACCGGGCTGCACGTGTGTTGAACGCGGAGGTGCCGTACTTCGGCACTAGATCAGAATCACTGCGAGTACGAATCCATCAACCGCGTTCTAGCAACGCTTCCGCTTAGCGATCTTCAAAGGTATGAAGATGCTGTTACCCCTATCTCGTTGCTGGTCTCTCCATAGGAAGATCTAAATATGTGTAGGAAAATTTTGAATTTATACTACGTTACCCAACAGTGGCATCCGAGCCAGGTTTTCTATGCGTAGATTCTATGCACGAGTAGAACACAAAAGTTGTGGGTGATGATTTGTCAATTTGCTTGCCGCTACTAGTCTTATTCTTTTCCGGCGGTATTGTGGGATGAAGCGGCCCGAACCGACTTTACACGTACGCTTACGTGAAACTTGTTCCACCGACAGACATGCACACCGTGCATAAAGGTGGCTAGCGGGTGTCTGTCTCTCCTACTCTAGTCTGATTGGATTTGATGAAAAGGGTCCTTATGATGGGTAAATAGCTTTGGCATATCATCGTTGTGGCTGTCACGTAGGTAAGAAGGCGTTCTTGCTAGAAACCCAAATCAGCCACGTAAAACTTGCAACAACAATTAGAGGACGTCTAACTTGTTTTTGCAGGGTTTGACATGTGATGTGATATGGCCAAAGTTGTGATGTTGCATGTATGATGTATGAGATGATCATGTTATTGTAATAGGTTTCACGACTTGCATGTCGATGAGTATGACAACCGGCAGGACCATAGGAGTTGTCTTAATTTATTGTATGAGATGCAACGCCATGTGCTTACTACTTTTACTTCATTGCTAACGGTTAGCTATAGTAGTAGTGATAGTAGTAGTTGGCTTGACGACTTCACGGAGACACGATGATGGAGATCATGGTGTCACGCCGGTGACGATGATGATCATGCGATGCCTGAAGATGGAGATCGAAAGAGCAAAGATGATAATGGCCATATCATGTCACTATATGATTGCATTGTGATGTTTATCATGTTTTAAATCTTATTGCTTAGAACGACGGTAGCATAATAAGATGATCCCTCTTCAAATTTCGAGAACGTATTCCCCTAAGTGTGCACCGTTGCGAAGGTTCGTTGTCTCGAAGCACCACGTGATGATCGGGTGTGATAGATTCTAACGTTCGCATACAACGGGTGTAAGCCAGATTTACACACGCGAAACACCTAGGTTGACTCGACGAGCTTAGCATGTACAGACATGACCTCGAATACAAGAAACCGAAAGGACGAACATGAGTCGTATGGTTGAATACGATCAGCATGAAGTTGCTCACCATGGTGACTAGTCCGTCTCACGTGATGATCGGACACGGGTTAGTCAACATGGATCATGTATCACTTAGATGACTAGAGGGATGTCGATTTAAGTGGGAGTTCATACTTAATTTGATTAAATGAACTTAATTGTCATGAACTTAGTCTAAAAGTTGTCTTTATAAATATTGTAGATGGCCAACGTCAACCTCAATTTCAACGCATTCCTAGAGAAAAACAAGTTGAAAGATGATGGTAGCAACTATGCAGACTGGGTTCGCAACTTGAAGCTCATCCTTGAAGAAGCTAAAAAGGCTTATGTCCTTGATGCGCCGCTAGGTGACCCTCCCACTCCCGCAGCAGCCCAGGACATTCTGAACGTCTGGCAAACGCGGAGTGATGACTACTCTCTGGTTAGGTGTGGAATGTTATACAGTTTAGAAACGGGGCTCCAAAGGCGTTTTGAGCAACACGGAGCATATGAGATGTTCCAGGAGCTGAAGCTAGTTTTTCAAGCTCATGCCCGTGTCGAGAGATATGAAGTCTCCGACAAGTTCTTTAGCTGTAAGATGGAGGAGAACAGTTCTGTCATTGAGCACATACTCAAAATGTCTGGGTTACATGGTCCTCTGACTTCACTTGGAGTCGAACTTCCGGATGATGCTATAATCGACAGAATCCTCCAGTCTCTCCCACCAAGCTAAAAAGGCTTTGTGCTTAACTACAACATGCAAGGGATGGAGAAGGCCATTCCCGAGTTGTACTCGATGCTCAAGTCTGCAGAAGTAGAAATCAAGAAAGAGCATCAAGTGTTGATGGTCAACAAGACCACTAGTTTCAAGAAAGGCAAGGGTAAGAAGAACTTCAAGAAAGACGGCAAAGCTGTTGCCGCGCCCGGTAAACCAGATGCCGGGAAGAAGAAAAAGAATGGACCCAAGCCTGAGACTGAGTGCTTCTATTGCAAGGGAAAAGGTCACTGGAAGCGGAACTGCCCCAAATACTTAGCGGACAAGAAGGCCGGCAACGTTAAAGGTATATGTGATATACAGGTTATTGATGTGTACCTTACAGCGCTCGTAGTAGCTCCTGGGTATTTGATACCGGTGTTGTTGCTCACATTTGCAACTCAAAGCAGGAACTGCGGAATAAGCGGAGACTGGCCAAGGACGAGGTGACGATGCGCGTCGGGAATGGTTCAAAGATTGATGTGATCGCCGTCGGCACGCTACCTCTACATCTACCGTCGGGATTAGTCTTAAACCTTATTAATTTTTATTTAGTACCAGCTTTAAGCATGAACATTGTATCAGGGTCTTGCTTAATGCGAGACGGCTACTCATTTAAGTCAGAGAATAATGGTTGTTCTATTTATATGAGTGATATGTTTTATGGTCATGCTCCGCTGGTGAATGGTTTATTCTTGATGAATCTCGAGCGTGATGTTACACATATTCATAGTGTGAGTACCAAAATATGTAAAGTTGATAATGATAGTCCCACATACTTGTGGCACTGCCGCCTTGGTCATATCGGCGTTAAGCGCATGAAGAAGCTCCATACTAATGGACTATTAGAGTCTCTTGATTTTGAATCATTTGACACATGCGAATAGTGCCTCATGGGCAAGATGACTAAGACTCCATTCTCAGGTATAATGGAGAGAGCAACCGACTTATTGGAAATAATACATACTGATGTGTGTGGTCCAATGAACGTTGAAGCTCGCGGTGGCTATCGTTATGTTCTCACTCTCACCGATGATTTGAGTACGTATGGGTATATGTACTTGATGAAGCACAAATCTGAGACATTTGAAAAGTTCAAGGAATTTCAGAGTGAGGTCGAGAATCAACGTGACAGAAAAATCAAGTGTCTACAATCTGATCGTGGAGGAGAATATTTGAGTCACGAGTTTGGCACACACCTAAGGAAGTGTGGAATCGTTTCACAACTGACGCCGCCTGGCATACCGCAACACAACGGAGTGTCTGAACGTCGTAATCGCACTTTATTAGATATGGTACGATCTATGATGTCTCTTACCGACTTACCGCTATCATTTTGGGGATACGCATTAGAAACTGCAGCATTCACTTTAAATAGGGCACCGTCTAAATCCGTTGAGACGACACCGTATGAACTATGGTTTGGCAAGAAACCTAAGTTGTCGTTTCTTAAAGTTTGGGGCTGCGATGCTTATGTGAAGAAACTTCAACCAGAAAAGCTCGAACCAAAGCGGATAAATGCGTATTCATAGGATACCCTAAAGAAACTATTGGGTATACCTTCTATCTTAGATCCGAAGGTAAAACCTTTGTTGCCAAGAACGGATCCTTTCTAGAGAAAGAGTTTCTCTCGAAAGAAGTAAGTGGGAGGAAGGTAGAACTTGATGAGGTAATTACACCCCCTCTCGAACAGGATAGTAGCGCAGCGTGGGAAGTTGTTCCTGTGGCGCCTACACCAACTGAAGAGGAAGTTAATGATGATGATCATGAAGCTTCGGATCAAGTTACTACTGAACCGCGAAGGTCCACAAGGGCACGCTCCGCACCAGAGTGGTACGGCAACCCTCTGATGGAGATCATGTTGTTAGACAACGGTGAACCTTCGAACTATGAAGAAGCGATGGCGGGCCCGGATTCCAACAAATGGCTTGAGGCTATGAAATCCGAGATAGGATCCATGTATGAGAACAATGTATGGACTTTGGTGGACTTGCCCGATGACCGGCGAGCCATAGAAAATAAATGGATCTTCAAGAAGATGACTGATGTAAACGGTAATGTAACTGTTTACAAAGCTCGACTTGTCGCAAAGGGTTTTCGACAAATTCAAGGAGTTGACTACGAAGAGACTTTCTCTCCCGTAGCAAAGCTGAAATCAGTCCGAATCATGTTAGCAATTGCCGCCTTTTATGATTATGAAATTTGGCAAATGGACGTCAAAACAGCGTTCCTTAACGGGAACCTTAAGGAAGAGTTGTATATGATGCAACCAAAAGGTTTTGTCGACCCTAAGGGTGCTAACAAAGTGTGCAAGCTCCAGCGCTCCATCTATGGGCTGGTGCAAGCATCTCAGAGTTGGAACATTCGCTTTACTGAGGTGATTAAAGCGTTTGGGTTCATACAGGTTTACGGAGAAGCCTGTCTGTACAAGAAAGTGAGTGGGAGCTCTGTAGCTTTCCTCATACTGTATGTGGATGACATATTATTGATGGGGAACAATACAGAAATGTTGGAGAGCATAAAGGCCTATTTGAACAAGAGTTTTTCAATGAAGGACCTTGGAGAAGCTCCATACATATTAGGCATCAAGATCTATAGAGATAGATCAAGACGCCTCATAGGACTTTCGCAAAGTACATACCTTGACAAGATATTGAAGAAGTTCAATATGGAAAACTCAAAGAAAGGGTTCTTGCCAGTTTTGCAAGGTATGAGATTGAGTAAGACTCAGTCGCCGACCACGGCAGCAGAAAGAGGGAAGATGAATTATGTCCCCCCCCCCCGCTTCAGCCGTGGGCTCTCTAATGTATGCCATGCTGTGTACCAGACCTGATATAAACCTTGCCATAAGTTTGGTAGGGAGGTACCAAAGTGATGCCGGTATGGAACACTGGACAGCGGTCAAGAATATCCTTAAGTACCTGAAAAGGACTAAGGAAATGTTTCTCGTTTATGGAGGTGACGAAGAGCTCGTCGTAAAGGGTTACGTCGACGCTAGCTTCGACACAGATCCGGATGACTCTAAGTCACAGATCGGATACATATATGTATTGAATGGTGGGGCAGTAAGCTGGTGCAGCAGCAAGCAAGAAGTCGTGGCAACATCTATATGTGAAGCGGAGTACATAGCTGCTTCAGAAGCGGCTCATGAAGGAATTTGGATGAAGGAGCTCATCACCGACCTTGGAGTGGTTCCAAGCGCGTCGGGTCCAATGACACTCTTCTGTGATAACACTGGGGCCATTGCCATAGCCAAGGAGCCCAGGTTTCACCGGAAGACGAAGCACATCAAACGCCGCTACAACTCCATCCAGGACCATGTCCAGAGTGGAGTAATAGATATTTGTAAAGTACACACGGATCTGAATATTGCAGACCCGTTGACTAAACCTCTTCCACGAGCAAAACATGATCAACACCATACGGCTATGGGTGTTCGATACATCACAATGTAACTAGATTATTGACTCTAGTGCAAGTGGGAGACTGTTGGAAATATGCCCTAGAGGCAATAATAAAATGGTTATTATCATATTTCCTTGTTCATGATAATCGTCTATTGTTCATGCTATAATTGTATTAACAGGAAACAGTAATACATGTGTGAATAAATAGATCACAAAGTGTCCCTAGCAAGCCTCTAGTTGGCTAGCTCATTAGTCAATAGATGATCATGGTTTCCTGATCATGGGCATTAGATGTCATTGATAACGGGATCACATCATTAGGAGAATGATGTGATGGACAAGACCCAATCCTAAGCATAGCACTAGATCGTATTGTTCGTATGCTAAAGCTTTTCTAATGTCAAGTATCTTTTCCTTCGACCGTGAGATTGTGCAACTCCCGGATACCGTAGGAGTGCTTTGGGTGTATCAAACGTCACAACGTAACTGGGTGACTATAAAGGTGCACTATGGGTGCCTCTGAAAGTGTGTGTTGGGTTGGTACGAATCGAGATCGGGATTTGTCACTCCGTGTGACGGAGAGGTATCTCTGGGCCCACTCGGTAGAACATCATCATGAGCTCAATGTGACTAAGGAGTTAGTCACACGATGACGTGCTCAGAACGAGTAAAGAGACTTACTGGTAACGAGATTGAACAAGGTATTGGTATACCGACGATCGAATCTCTGGCAAGTTCTATACCGACAGACTAAGGGAATTGCATACGGGATTGATTGAATCCTTGACATCGTGGTTCATCCGATGAGATCATCGTGGAGCAAGTGGGAGCCACCATGGGTATCCATACCCCGTTGATGGTTATTGACCAGAGAGGTGTCTCGGTCATGTCTGCCTGTCTCCCGAACCCGTAGGGTCTACACACTTAAGGTTCGGTGACGCTAGGGTTATAGGGAATTGTTATACGAGGTTACCGAAAGTTGTTCGGAGTCCTGGGTGAGATCCCGGACCTCACGAGGAGCTCCGGAATGGTCCGGAGGTAAAGATTGATATATAGGACGGATGGTTTTGGACACCGGAAGTGTTTCGGGCGTCACCGGTAACGTACCGGGACCACCGTCCACCGAAGGGGGGCAACGACCCCAAGAGGCTAGATGGGCCGAGTGCGGGAGGGAACCAGCCCCTAGGTGGGCTGGTGCACCTCCCACACCCAGCCCAATGCGCAAGTGGTGGGGAGAGGGGGCAACCCTAGGCGCAGGTGGGCCTTAGGCCCACCAGGTGGTGCGCCACCCCCTCCCACCCTAGCCCCCCCCCTTTACCATCTGGTGGCTGTCAGCCCTTAGGGAGGGAACCCTAGGGGTGGCGCAGCCCCTCCCCCTCCTCCTATAAATAGAGAGGGGTTTTGGCCCTTCGAAGACAGACTTCTCCCTCTCCCTCGACGCAGCCCTGCCCTTCTTCCTCCTCCTCTCTGCCGGTGCTTGGCGAAGCGCTGTCGGGAGACCTCGTCTCTCCATCGACACCATGCCGGCGTGCTGCTGGAGTTCTTCCCCAACCTCTCCCTCCTCCTTGTTGGATCAAGGTGCGGGAGACGTCACTGGGTTGCACGTGTGTTGAACGCGGAGGTGCCGTAGTTCGGCACTAGATCAGAATCGCTGCGAGTATGACTCCATCAACCGCGTTCTAGCAACGCTTCCGCTTAGCGAACTTCAAAGGTATGAAGATGCTCTTACCCCTCTCTCGTTGCTGGTCTCTCCATAGGAAGATCTGAATATGCGTAGGAAAATTTTGAATTTATGCTACGTTACCCAACAGAGCTTTCTGTGGAGGAGTTGATCGGCCGTCTCACCTCCGCTGGAAAGCGGTACGGGGGCGGCTCGTCGGAGGGAATGGGATCCCAGCTCCTCCTCACGGAGGAAGAATGGACCCTACGCGGGAAAAGGATGAAGGAGCAGGGCTCCAACTCCGGCGGCGGCGGCAAGAAGGGTCGGGGCAAGCAGCAGAACGGCAAGGGTAGCTCAGACCGCGATATGTCGCAGGTCAAGTGCTACAACTGCAAAAAGTATGCAGGGCACATCGCACGAGACTGCAAGGAGCCACGGCGGGAATGCAAAGGGCAGCAGCAGCAACCGCGTGCACAAGCACATCTCGTCTAGGCTGGCGAAGAGGAGAAAGCCGCCCTCCTCATCCGCACCTGCAACATCAGCGACGACGACAGACCATCACTGATGATGGCGCAAGTGAATGCGCCAACGACGCAGCTGAACGGGGACGGCATGCATGATGAACAGGCGGACGAGCACGCCCTCCCCGCCAATGATCCGCGCCGCGACGACGCCTGGTTCCTCGACACAGGGGCGAGCAACCACATGAAGGGGCATCTCTCTGCCTTCTCGGACCTGGACACTACCGTCATGGGCACGGTGAAGTTCGGGGACGAATCGCTGGTGGAGATAAAGGGGCGCGGGACCGTGCTCTTCGCATGTGCAAATGGTGATCACCTCGCCCTAGCCGACGTCTACCACATCCCTCGTCTTCGCAGCAGCAGCATCAGCCTCGGACAGCTCGAGGAAAGCGGCTGCAATATCACGATCCGTGGTGGGTACCTGAAGCTCCATGATCGGCACGAGCGCCTCCTCGCCACGGTGCCCAGGGCGCGGAATCGGTTGTACATCGTCACGCTCGTCATCGCCAAGCCGGTCTGCCTCGCAGCAGTTCGCGGTGACGAATCCTGGAGGTGGCACGAGCGCTACGGCCACGTCAACTTCGACGCACTCCAGAGGCTCGCGCGGCATGACATGGTGCGCGGGCTGCCCACGATCGACCATGCAGGGCAGCTGTGCAACGACTGTCTCACTGGGAAGCAACGCCGCGCTTCTTTCCCACAGTAGGCGAGGAAGCGCGCCACTGGCCTGCTCGACCTAGTGCACGGCGACCTGTGTGGGCCGATCACGCCAGCGACGCCAGGGGGGCATCGTTATTTCCTCCTGCTGGTCGACGACCTAAGTCGCCATATGTGGCTCACGCTTCTGACGACGAAAGACCAGGCGGCAACGGCCATCAAGCAGTTCAAGGCCGGCACGGAGGTGGAAACAGGGCGCAAACTGCGCCTGCTCCGCACGGATCGTGGGAGAGAGTTCACGGTGGCCACGTTCGCTGCGTACTGCGTAGATGAGGGCGTGGGACGCAGCTCACGGTGCCGTACTCACCCCAACAAAACGGCGTCATAGAGCACCGTAACCAGACGATCATCGCCACCGCACGAAGCATGATGAAAGCCATGGCGGTGCCGGCCAGATTTTGGGGGGAGGCGGTGTCCACCGCCGTTTACCTTCTCAACCGATCGCCCACGAAGAGCGTCGACGCAGGACTCCGTTTGAGGTATGGCACGGATACAAGCCCGATGTGAGCTACCTGTGTGTATTCGGCTGTGTGGTGCACGTCAAGACCACGAAGCCGCACCTGTTGAAGCTTGAAGACAGGAGCAAACCGATGGTGTTCTTCGGCTACGAGCCCGGGACGGCGGCGTACCGTGTCTTCGATCCTGTCGGAAATCGCGTGCACGTTACACGCGATGTCGTCTTCCATGAAGGAACCCACTGGGACTGGGAGGACACGGCGGGGGCACAGGAGGCTGCCCCGTTCCACGTCGAGCTTCTCTCCTACCCGGTCACAAACACCTTTCCTGTAGGATCGGCCACGACGGGTGAAGTCCCTGCCTCCGAAACAGCTACGCCCGCACCAACACCGAACACCTTTGCTGACGACGGCGCGTCAGTGGGATGCCCCTCGCCACCGCCAAGCGCCAGCACCATCACGGGAGCAACAGACACCCCTGCACCACGCCCAGCGACGGCTCCTACTGCACCGCCCCCACTGCATCCCATGCTCACGCGGGCACGCGACGACATTGTACAGCCTAACAAATTGTATGATGACTTCGTCCTGGCAGCGGAGGTGGACGCATACGATCTAAGTGAGATGTGTCTCGCCGCTGCAGAGGAGCCTGTCAGCGTGGACGCAACGCTCTCAGAGGAGTGCTGGAGCAGGGCCATGGACGTCGAGCTAGGGTCAATTCGCGGCAACGACACGTGGGAGTTTGCCACACTCCCGCGCGGTCACCGTGCGATAGGCCTCAAATGGGTTTTAAAGGTCAAGAAGGACCCAGACGACAATGTGATCAAGCACAAGGCGCGCCTCGTCGCCAAGGGCTACGTCCAACGACAGGGGGTGGACTTCGACGAGGTCTTCGCGCCGGTAGCAAGGATGGAGACCGTGCGGCTACTGCTCGCGGCGGCCGCCCACTGTGAGTGGCGGGTGCACCACATGGACGTGAAGTCCGCGCTCCTCAATGGCGACCTCACGGAGGAGGTCTACGTGCACTAGCCACCAGGTTACGTCAGTGTCGGCAATGCAAACAAGGTACCGCGGCTGCGCAAGGCTCTCTATGGTCTTCGTCAGGCACCGCGGGCATGAAACGCAAAGCTGGACGAATCCCTTGTCTCGCTTGGCTTCGAGAGGAGCCCGCTCGAGCACGTTGTGTACAAGAGGAGCAATGACAAGGCAACGCTCATCGTCGGCGTCTACGTCGACGACCTGATCATCACGGGCACCTGTGAGGAGGAGATTGCAGCGTTCAAGGAACAGATGCACCACCTGTTCGACATGAGCGATCTTGGCCTGCTAAGCTACTACCTCGGGCTGGAAGTGAAGCACGAGGCAGGTGAGATCACAATTTGTCAAGGTTCCTATGCAGTGAAGATCCTAGAAGCGGCAGGGATGGCTGGCTGCAATCCTTGCCACACTCCGATGGAATAACGCCTGAAGTTGTGCAAAGGGAATGCTGCTGACGCTGTCGACGCCACGCGCTACCGGAGCATCGTCGGAAGTCTCCGGTACCTCTGCAACACCAGGCCCGACATCACTCACGCCGTTGGGATGGTGAGCAGGTACATGGAGGCTCCTACAACGGCACATTGGGCTGTCGTGAAACATCTTCTGCGCTATATCAGTGGAACGACATGATTCAGATGCTACTATCTGAAGGGGAGGACACCAGATCCTGTTCTGAGAGGGTTCAGTGATAGCGATCACGCCGGTGACCTCGACGATCGGAAGAGCACAACTGGGTACGTGTTCTTCCTCAATTCAGGCATCATCACATGGACGTCGCAGAAGCAGAAGGTCGTCGCGCTCTCGTCCTGCGAGGCGGAGTACATTGTGGCGGCAACAACGACGTGTCAGGGGGGTATGGTTGAGTCGACTCCTCGGCGAGCTGATCGGCAAACCCCCGGCAACGGTGAAGCTGCGGATAGACAACATGTGTGCGATCGAGATCTTCAAGAACCCAGTTCATCACGAGCGGAGCAAACACATCGACACTCGCTATCACTACATTCGCGAGAAGGTGGGTGAAGGCAAGGTGGACATAGAGCACATCGGAACCAACGGCCAGCTTGCCGACATTCTTACCAAGGCACTGGGCTGCACAAGATTCATAGAGATGAGGCTCAAGCTTGGAGTCATGGAGTTCTCATGAGGGCGTCAAGTTTAAGGGGGGATTTGTTCTCTCTATAAACCTGCACCCGTTTAGTAGTCAGGTTAGTTTTCAGTTAGAGCAAATAAAGCAGCTGCTGGACGAGCCTGTTCGTGCAGTAGCCGGGTCCGTTGCTTTCGCTAGGTTAGTTAGTTGATAGTCAGCTTGTTTGCCAAGTTAGTTAGATAGGCCAGTCGCCATGCACGCATCGTGGGATGGCACGAGCTCAAGTGAGCGTGGCGGCGTCGTGAGAAATGGCGAGCGGGCATGTGATGGCATGCCGAGAAGCTCGGATCACTACCCCATTTTCCCTGTTTTCAGCAGCTTAAATAACGAAGAAGAAGAACAGAAAAGTTGCAAGTTTTCTGCAACGCAAACCACCTCTCTCTCTCTCTCTATCTGAATTCAGAGCAAAGTTGATGTCGCCGGCTGACATATGCTGCATAGGTTAAGACTTAAGAAGAGGGGAATCAGAGTGCAGAGAGTGAAAAAACATACCTTTCTCCCCGTTCGTCCCAATGGTACTCGACATTCGCGGCACATCACAAGCCGCCCTTTCCCTGGTTCCGGCCGGCGTCTTTCCCGGCCTGCCCCGCGGCGCCGGCGAGCATCGGTCTCATCTGTACGTTCTCGATTCTCGAGCTGGTCCCTCGCCCACTCCGTCGGGCAAGAGGTTGAGGAGGAACGCGGATTGTGGGATCGGTAGGAAAGACGTCGGCGGTGGTGGAGGTGGGGATCCTCGGCCGGTGGTTCTCCTGGTTGGCGAAGAGGAGGCCGCTGGCATTTGTTTTATTTATCTCCATCAACCGTGCTATATAAATACCACATTAAAAAAAGATATCTTTTTACACGTAGTTGTTTCGGACGTTTCAGTGAAGGCGTAAAAAAACGTGCGCGCCATAAATGGTTCAGTGCACGGGACGAAATGGCATCGCGTGCCGCTTATTTGGAGCATCCGGTCCGGCGTGCTAGACAGCGACGACTCGCACGCGGCTTCCACCCACCACTAGATCTAGGCTCTCGCGTTGCCGCCCGCGCCACCCCATTTGCTACGGCGACCCGACGGCGGTTTCCCGACCTATCCCCGCGCCGCCGCTGCTTCCTTCGTCTCCCTCTACCCGCAGCCGCCCCTCGCGCTCGTCGTTCCTCTCACGAACAGAGGCCGGTCGACCACTGGCGCTCGACACCCACAAGGTGTTCGACAAACGCTTGCAAGGTATGTATTACTTCAACTTCATCTTTTTTACATGAATTTGGTGCTTGTTTTTTGTAGTTTTTTAGACTAGTTTAAATTTAATATTGTAGACTAGTTCGTCATATAATTCTTTCGAAGAAGAATTTGATATTCAGGAGGAGGAGGACCTAGCAATGATCCTAGCTATGCACATCAACAAAAAGCCGCAACACGGTGGTTCGGTTATAGGTCGGCAGAAAATTTGAAGGGATAAAATTGATGCCCACAACAGATTGATGAGGCACTATTTTGTGGAGAATCCCACATACCCCGAGTCGTACTTCAGGCGTTGGTTTAGGATGAGCATCGAGTTGTTCAAGCGTATTGCAGAGAAACTGACGACCCATGATCGGTTTTTCAAGCAAAGGGGGAATGCCGCCGGAGAACTCCGGCATAGCACCTTACAAAAGGTGACATCCGCTTTGCGTATGTTGGCATACAGTAATCCGGCTGATCTAGTTGATGACCATTTGGCCATGGAATTATGCAAACGTTAACTTTCCATGTGTTATTAACCATTAACTTGTCACGAATGTATCTCATAGCATAACATCAATTGGGTCGATTCAACACAAGTGTTCTACTAACATTGTGCCCTCAAAGTTGCGGGCAAAGTCATGTCCATGATCAGGAAAACAAAACCATCATGCAACACTTGAGCTAGTTTAGAGGCTACACTAGGAATATATTTTACCGTTTATTATTCCACACGTGCATATGAGTCTTCTTGAAAGTTGTTAAATACGTTAATGATGCGTCATTGTTGGAAGCAGCGACTTGTCCTGGTGGCTAGCATCACTTGGAGATAATTGCACGTATCGTCCTGGAAGTTGGTCAATGCGTCCCATACATATTACGACGGAGTCTCTCCGCCTATGCGGGACCCACCTGCCAGTGAGCGCGTGGAAAAAAGAACTTTATAGTGCGAGTGGTGTCGGGAGTCGAACACGCGCCAAATCAAGATTGTGTGTTGCTCTCACGGATGCTAGCCAACTCAGCCGGTCATGATAAATTGATTTGTTCCTTCTTATGGCTATTATTGCACCTGCATGCATTTAAAAAAAATCCTTAAAGGAGCCATTTCAAGTCCATTTGCTCACTGATAACAAGAAAGCTCATAATGAACAAACTTTAATTTTATTATTTAACCACGAAATCATCAAATCCACAATGATCTGTTTTTACTTTGGAATTTCATAACCATGAAAATGGCAGGAATATATGAATTACTTCAAATGATATACTGTATGTATGAGTACATTCCGAAATCAATATGAGCTTTTAAGGTTGAAAACTTGAACACATAGTTCCGCAAAAAAAAAACATAGCACTGAATGGTACATATAGCACATCCCGAAGCCAGCGTGTGTTTTATTTTTTCGCAGGGTAAATCAACACGCGCTTTCAGGGTTGCAAATATTTACTGAACTAAAATGAAGTCGAGTTGTACTTGGCATGATTATCTACCAAACAGGAGATTAATTATTATGTTTTTACATATTTACAATAGAAATCTAGCGTGTCAAAATCTACTATAATCATTCCACCGACACAAATGAAAATAAATATGAAATGCAAACAATAGTCCAAAGTGTGCCTTCACTTAAAAAATAAAATTTATTTTACCTACAACACATTTAGAAAAACTTCTATTTTTCATAAGTGTGCATTTTTTTTTTAGTTTATGACATCAAAGTAAATATTTTTCATGCATAAATACTACTGTTTTCTGCAACAAAAAAATTACAGCTGCCAGCTTAAATCGCTAGCACGCGCGTCGTCGAAAAAAAAGTGTGTGCGTGCTACAGCATAAAAGACACTGACATATATATAATAAGAGTTGTATCCCTAAAGAGGTCAAGACAAAGCATTTCGTGTAGTGGCTATGAGCCAGTGAGGTTTGGAAATGTACACCTCACACTGCCTCTCAGTGGGCCGGCCCAGCCGCACGCCTTTTGTGTGTAGCGGTGGTTATTCGCCGCAAGATGCGGTAAATAGGAGGTCCCATTCTATCTTGTTGGCATTTTTCCTTTCATTTCCTTACTTTATTTATTGTTTCTTTTTCAAAAAAATATATCAGTGCCAAGCAATCGGATAAACCGTAAAATATAAAAAAATGTAGTAAACAATCTTTATCCGAAAGTAATAGACCCGCCATATGTTGGAAGAGTTGGAATGAGAGAAACGCTAGGGTATTCTGTTCCAAAGCTTTCCTTCCATCTAGAGTGGTCGCGACGATTAAAGATGAGGCAAAGACATGGGTGATCGCTGGGGCTAGAATATTGGACAATTTAGTTTCGGGAGAGTGGCCTTTTTTATTGGACCTGTGTGGTCCTCTAACCTGAAAACTATTGTCTTAACCCTTTTTATTTAATGAGATGTGTCAAATTTTTGCCTCCCTTTCAAAAAGATAGATCCATTGTAAGGAAATGACAAAAGTAACCTCGCTCACATCCGTTATGACCACGTTGCCATCCAAGGAAGGAAACCCACCAGCTATTTCTTCCAAGTTCCTGTTTCAAAGTTGAGATTAAACAATATGTTTAAAGGTTGAACCTTTACGCAGCCAGCGTCGCAGAGAGATGCAAGCATGGAGAACCACTCCTTTGGGTTGGGTGCATTATAGAGCTGGTTTGTGTAGGTTGCACATTCGCACAACGTATATTATTCTTCCTCTATTCTTTAATAGCTATGACTTATTAGCTAGTTTTTTTCTCCATGCAATAATGACACATCATCAAGTCATACATGAAGTTATAATTTACTTTTTTCGGTAATCTCTTCATTCAAAACATACCACCCCATGCATTATTATTTTCAAGGGAATTAAGTCATGTAAGAAAGTTTTATATTTGTTTTTGCTTTAATTTTAGTCTTCTATCACTTATCCATACACTTTTTAATAAAGTTCCCGTCGCAACGCGCGAGGCATCGTCTAGTTCTATCAATAGGTTGCCCTTCATTAATGGGCTGGTCATAAGACTTGCTCTTCTGCAACTGTACCTCTTCCTTTAGTATGAACGGGTGGTTGTGAGGTATTGGTTGGTATATCAACTTTTTCGGGTGCATTTATATCATGAATAAAAACTTGGTGACACCGTTGTAGTCAACAAATGAATTTGGTAGATAATTTTTATATATTGCTAATTGATAAGTTTTCAAACTTGAACTTCGGTGTCTTGAGTACGTAGATCTGAGGAGGAAACGTCCTGGACATTCCAATTAATTTATTGGCATTCTTTCTAATACGTGTGATCTCCCCATAATATTGGAAAATGGACATTCTTTTCTAAAAAAGTAAACATTTTTGTAAATGTGTGAGCACCTTTCAAAATTCCATGATTTTTTAATAGCGGTGAACACTTAGAAATGAAATTTGGTTGCAGTGTGCGAACACTTTCCAAACTTAGAAGAAAATTTCTTAGAAATAAGTAAAAATTTCTCTGAATAAAATTTTGTTTAAATGAGCTTTTTCAAGATATTGAAAATTTCAAAAATATCAAGAAATTAGAAAAAAAACATGAATTTGAAAATCATTAAAGAACATTGATGACCAAGCTATGCCGGTCCACCACACATGTCTGTGTATAGGCTCGACTATCCGGTGCAATAAACGTTACGGTTATATATCTCCTACAGCAATGCTACATGATTAAGATTTTTTGAATATATGTTTTGATATCTACTTTTTGCATACACACTGTACATTTTTCATAGGCATATGAATTTGTTTTATTTATGATTAATCTTTTACCAATACATGAATGAAAATTCAAATACATTTTTGAACATTTTTCTGAATACGTTTTTTTATATATACGTTAAAATATGTTTTCAATGATGAGAACCTTTTTCAAATAAACAAATATTATAATGTCATGAACATATTTTTGAAACAATTGAACATTTTTTGTAAATGCAACATACATTTTTCTAAAGTACGAGATATTATTCTATATTACATGAATATTTATACATTGACTAAACATTTTTACTGACATAAATTTGTTCGTAATAGAGGAACATTTTTTAAATGTCACAAACCTTTTGTCAATTTCTATCAACATTTTATTCAAATTATTCTAACAAATATTCTACACATGCTAAAAAACTAAATTCATTTTTAAAAAATGTATATAAAAATAAATTTTATAAAATATTTTGTCAATGTGAATAAAAGAGAGAAATGAACGAATGTAAAAACAGAAAAAAAAACCCCCCAAGATGCAGGAAGTTACTTGGGCTGCCCAATAGAACGGTCACTGGAGAAGACGCTTCCTTTTATCTCGCGGTAAGCGAGATGTATGAGCTACCGAGTATCTGTAGCATTATTTTTAATCAATTTGTTAAAAAAGTTTGAAACTTCCCCAAAATGATCAACATAGTAGTGTTAATGTTTGAGACCTGTTACAGCTTTTTATGGGCACTTTCATTTCTAGGTCAAACTTTGAACAAAAAAGTCTTGAATCGGTATTTTCAAAAAAAAGGAACTTTCCTAATAGCGTCGTAATGTTCATGTATAACAATTATTTGAAAATTTCCTGGCCATTTTCAATTCTTGGTAAAATTTTGCCAAAAAAGGTCCTGAATCAGTATTTTCGTTCATTTAGTGGACTGGGGTGACGTGGCCGCTGACTTGGCTGGTGACTAGGCTGCCAACACTTCAAAGTAGCCAAAACTAACCAGAAAACTGGTCTGAGGAGAGGAGGGCTGAAACTTGTTCGGTGTTCAGAGTCTGGACTTGTAATCTATGTGGTTTTGAAGCTCAGGGTTAGAATTAAGTGAAAATTCTAGTTTCAAAGATGGACTTCTCTCCTCAATAATTTCTAAGAATCACCTCCTTATCCATTTTGATGGTAAATTACATGTTGGCCATGGTAGCTAAAATCTGTTATATGAACATTTTTTGAACTTGTCATCTTATCAGTAAAAAAGTTACTATATTTTCCATGAATTAGGAAACACTTTTTCTAAAAAAAATTCATCGTATGTATATTTACCATGTTGTATCTATAGGTGCCACATGTGTATATATCATTTACATACTATTCTATAAACAATGTTTCACGACAACAACATTTTTTTCAAAAACTTCCAAAAGGTTAATGTGTAATTTGTGGTGTGCGGCATCTACTCCTTGCTGGAAAAATTTAAAACGATGGAAAATTTTAGAGCCATTTGTAATATTCACACGTCAAATCTAGGATATTTTGTTCTCTCATACATTACAACTTTTTACAAATGTGTAACACCCACATGTCAATTTTAATTTCAGAGCTAGGGGGAATTTTAAAGCATGGCAAAAAAATGATCAGATGGAAAATTAAATTTCTTAACAATGACAAATTTTACAGAAGTGCAAAGAGCTGTGGGAAATTGTAGAGATCGGCAAAATTTTCCTACTCACATGGCAAACTCTTTTGAGCCATGGCAATGTCATTTTTTTATAAGTTTTGTTATGTTCACATGACAAATCTAGGGGGGGAATGTTTTTCTACATGCCGACACTATTTTTTCGAGAGCCATTTTGTAATGTCATGCAAAACCTACTGGTTGCCATCTAAAAGAACTAGCAAAACAAAACAAAAATCCATGGCAACTTAAGAATGTATCGGTTTTAGTGTAGCAACTTGTCTTTTGAATTCCCTAGATCATGTCAGTATTTTTTTAATGGCAACTTTAGTATGCGTGCACTGATTAATATTTGCGTTTGAAGGATGGCAAATTGTTGCTCTTTCCAGAGGATTTTTTGCCATGTGTTCTGTGTTTCTTTACAACTCATAAATTTGCCACGCGACAACGTAGAATTTTCATTGGTGCCATGTTGACAAAAGAGAAAACTTGAAATTTGCCACGCGACTTTTTACATTTTCCCTTAAAAGTTCTCATGATTTTTTAGATAACAATTTCCCCAAATTTTTGCCATATGAGCAGAACAAACCTTTTACATTTTGCCATGATGTATGTATCAAAATTTATTCAATTTGCCATATTAGTTACCATGCTTTTCATGATTGTTGATGATAGATTGCCTTGATTTATTCATGTAATTTATACATCATTTGTTTGTTTTTTGGCTGTTTTCCTGTAGGTTTTTATTTATTTTGTTTTTGTAGTGTGCCACGGCAATAAGAAAAGATTTGTGTAATTACATTGTCAGCTCCCTAATGGCGTACGTGAAAAATATGAAAGGAATGCGAGGGAAAATGTACTGAACTAGTACAAAGACGCACGTAATCTTCCCCAGGTTCCAACTGTGTATACAAGACAAGACCGATATGCATGCCGTTCAACCAAGAACTCTTCTTCTTCTGGCCACACAAGTTGTGAGTTGAGTTTGAATGGAAGAAATCCTGGTCTGGTTAATGCATGGCTGTTCGACCAAGAACTCTTCTGGTTCTTTTCTCAAAAAATATATATTATTTATTTTCTGGTTCTGGCTTTCTGGGCAGACGTGATCGAGTTGGATAGAAACTCAAAAGTATTCATGTGATCCCGAGATCCAGTGATCCTGGATGAACAGTAACATCCAAAAAAATAGTAAAAAAGTTTTAAAAATCCAAATTCTTTTTACAAGAAACTTTGGGTGAGTTGAAACAACAATGGATTTGTGTTGGCGTTGTCGTTCCCGTACATGACTCGAAAAGACGGGGTTTCGGTGGTCTACTGTCCCGTACGGTGCATGCCGCAAGCCGGGATGGGGAAGAACCCTTCCTTTCATAGGCGCAAGAGAAGGATTCGGCTCAGCTCATTCCCGTAACCCACGGCGCGTCGTGACGAGGCGGTCGGCGGAGGAGGAGCGCGCGTGTATGTCCCTCTTGTTTTAATTCTCATACACGTGTGAAAATATCCTCCCTTATAAGGAGGTCCAACTTCCACTAAACTAGCAATGTGTGACTAAATTTTTTCACCTTTTACGTTGCACAAATGGGCTGTGTGAGGCCTCTAGGATTTATTAGAAATTTCTAAAATTGTATCTTGGGCTGGTCCAAAAATAAATAAAATTTCAGCATTCTCTACATGCATACAAATTTTCATGATGAAATGACATTTGTGGAGTTGTGGGAAAAAAAATGATGTTCCAATGTGCTTTCAAAAACACTTTTTTTAGAACATCAATTTTGTTTTTTTGTCCACACCTTCACAAATGTCATTTCATCATGAAAAGTTGCATGCATGCAGAAAAAACATCAATGTCTCTTAAAAAAATCAGATTTTTTTAAATAGTATTTTTTTAAAAAATTTGCTGTTCATCTAGGATCACTGGGGAACTCGGGATCACATACTTCATGTCCAACTTTTCCCGATACGTCTCGGAGTAAACCACCGTCCGTCCGTTGATTTCTACTCCGAAACGGAATGGACGACCGTGAGCGCTCACCTGATCACCCGGCAAACCGACACAGCAGACCTTGCTTTGTCAAACCAGATAGTAACATGACGAAGAATGTCTGTCCAATTACGTGCTGGTAACACGGGAAATGCGAGAAAATAGACGGGAAACTGACGCGATGAAGGATCTTTGTGCTGATTAATAATCACTCCCTCTGTCTTATAATAAAATTATGGTTTTTATTAATATAATGAAAAAAAAACGTTTTTATATTATGAAACGGAAGGAGTAGATAAGACTTGATGCTGGAAGGGGGTTTGTGCAGACCGGCTCGTTTCTGTCACTCGATCTTCATCCACAACAAAAGTTTAGGTTGCATGTCCTGTCTCCGATATTTAGACATTAGTTAAAGAAAATGACATCGAAGCTCCGTAGTAGAGCAATTGAATGCAGATTAAATAGGTTACAGGTTAGTTGGCTTGTTTACTAAGAGGGTGCTTGAATTTAAGGGACTTGTTTTAGTCTGACTAAAAATAGTCTCTTTAAGAGGCTAAGGGGGTGTTTCTTTCCAGGGACTTTTTGGTGTAGGGACTACAAAAAGTCCCTTTTAGTCCCATGTGAAAGAAACAGAAGGAACTTTTAGGGACTAAAGTGGGGTAGTTGGGACTAAAGAAAGAAGTCCCTATGGGAGGGACTTTTTGAGACTTTTTTGGCTCTTTTCCCAACAATGCCCCTACTTTTAACATGTTATTTAATAACTTGTAGTATATTACTAGGAGTAACATGGTGTTTTTGTATGTCATTTAATGACCTCTAGTCTATGTTTAGTCCTTGGAAAGAAACAGGTAGGGACTAGAGACTTTTTAGTTGGGACTATAAAAAGTCCTAGGACTTTTTAAAGAAACAGGGCCTAAAGTTTCAAGCACCCCTGACTAACGAGGGTCTAAAACTAGTCTTGAGACTAATTTTTTTTAGTCAGGGATACCCCTACTAAAATGTGGATTAGTTCTCACTCTACTCATTTAACTCCTCTCATTTAACACAGGCGAGTTCTGGATTGAAGGATTTGGAGGATAATAAATGCTCATTAACTTAATTTTAATCTCTTTAGTATTTGGATCCAAACATGGGTGAGCCTAGCAAATTTTAGTCCCATTACTTTTCGTCATGGGACTAAAATGTATTAAGCACCCACTGTATACTATAGTATGATATACTACTGTTATTTAAGGAGAGATATTTCCATTTAAGAGCCCGTATTCTTGCAAATTGCTTTCTATTTTGAATATTTTCACATCTGACAACTAAATTTATTTCAATTACAAATCCATTTTTTATCTTGTCATGTCTTACAGGACTTTGGCAACATGGCGTGTTTGCCTCTATGCAAGGCTGGTTATATGTCTTTCTTTTTGATAAAAACGAACAAGTCAGAGATACATTTTTGAACTGGAAGAAATTGCACAACGACGTCTAATAAGGATAGCTTTACTTTTGTTAAAAACATGGCGAGTTTGCCTCTATGTACCGTAAGGCTGGTTATATGTCTTGTGGGGTCAAGTCTTAACTTTATTTGCTCTATTAAACTTTATATGTCTCTCGTGTCGCTCTGAGGGGCGACACCGGGCGCCCCAACCCTAGCCACCATAGGCCGCAACCACCGCAACAACACCGCCATCGCCGGCTATCGCCGCAGTTCGGCGACGCCTCAAAGTAGGCGACGTGTGCCCCTCCAACTCCCAAGTTTGTTCAACGCGTGCTTCACCCCTTCTTAACTTCATCTCTGCTGAAGCTTGCCCTTCGCTCATGTGGATGTCCTTCTCGCCGCCGTCCGGCTAGATCTGCACGACTCTCAGACGCCAGCATGGCCCCTCGCCACATCAATCCATGGAGGTCGCCGTTTGGGCATGCTCCCCGCGCTCAGTTCATGTCCTGCTCAAGGACAACGTCAAAGTGCGGGTGGCTAGCGGCGGCATGTGCGGGCATGGACTAGGCCCTGCAGGTGATAGGGGGTGGGCGGCGTGGCGGAGGCCGTGTCGGGGCTGCTTATGGGGTGGTTGGATCGTGACCGCACTGCTTGATCGGGTTGTTCTATCGGACCTGTCATCAGACGGGCCGTCGCCGCCGTGTCCGGAGTGATGGGTGGTTGGGTTGTCTGCTCCTGTTTACGGCATGATGTTGACGCCGCCATGGCCTTGGCGGTAGATCTGGCAGATCAATAATCTACGCCACTCCGGTCTGTGATGACGGGCCTTCTGTGGATTGCGGTGTCCATCGGAAGGTATTTGTGAGGATCCTCTCCCTAGATCCGGTGGTTGCCTTCGGCGCGGAGTTGAAAATTACGGGCAACGACTTCACACAAAGGATGGTTGTGTAGTGACAACGGACACATCGCATGTAACTGTCGGGGTCGTAGAAAAGAGATGGCGACAACATATAAGTGATGTTGATGGAGGTGCTATTCGAGCACCTGGTCTCGAGCTCCGAGGTGAAAGCCCAGGTCCGATATGTGCGTTAGTTATACCTAGAAATGGTGAGGTTTTGCATCGTTACCTTGTTGAAGGCATTGCATGGATATGCTCGGACTGGTTCTTCAGGGTGAAAGCCTAGATTATAGCCTTCAATGGTTGGATCCGATGACGAGGCGAGAGTGCCACTCCCTTCTTGATGGCATTGCCGTTGAAGAATCTGATCGTCCGCGTATTGTCATGAGATGGTCGGTGCGGATATGGTCTTTGTTGTAGTTTGCCGATCACGGATTTGATCGCTTTTGGGTTCTTTTTCGTTTTCCTTGCCAATGCAGCTTGGGTCTTATGTGACTTTGCTATTTACTAGCGAGTTTTTGTGTGCGTGTATTGTGTTGGCTATGTGCATCTTAGCTATGCAGATGCTGGGTGTGTGCTCATTGTGTTTGTATCCTCTTGATGCTATATTTTGAGTCAATAAAATCTACCTTTTATCAATAATTAAACTTTATTTTGATTATTATGTTTATTTATTTTTTGAAATGGAGGCATAAGATTTGTCTCATCTATTAAATAAGAGAGAAGAGTTACAGAGTGTTACAAGGCCTGCCCGAAATGGCATGACAATTACTAGCGGATTACAATAGACCCTAATGCTTTTGCGCCTGCCGTGACCCAAAGTTTAGCCTCGTCAACGATGGCTCTTAGGAGAATTGGGGCCGGTGCACTCTTATTACGGAAAACACGACCATTTCTCTCGTTCCAAATTGTCCAAGAGACGAGCATCATGAGGGAGGACAAGGCTTTTCTGTTGGGGTTATGCATGTCAATACACCTATCCCACCATTCTAAGACAGACCTCTCCTAATGCCAGAGCTCAGTGTTCAAATGGTGTAGACCGTACTTTTGGATGACGAGGTTCATAGCCTTGTGGTGAAGCGGCACTTGTAAAAAAGGTGTGCACCTGTTTCCATTTCCCTTATGCAAAAAGGGCATAACCGGCAGTTTGTCCATCCTCGTTTCTCGAGGCGATCGTCCATCCAGATACGGTTTTGCAATGCAAGTCAGGCAAATAATTTGACTTTAGGTGGTGCCCAAGCCTTTCAAACCATGAGGTCCATGAGAGACAAAGTCAGACCGAGGAATTGGGCCCTATACTCGGAGCTTGCGGAGTAAACCCCGTCGTTAGCATGCTTCCAAACAATGTCGTCTTCCATGAGATCGTCCAGAATGACCTCTCTCACAAGCATTCAGAGGGTGAAGAATTGGCATATGTGTGCAGCGGAGACAGTGATGTCGTTGCCAATCTTGAAAATCCAGACATTTCCAGCAAAAGCCTCTTGGACCTTCTAGTTCTTCCTCCTAGAAGCCTCGAAGAGATTAGAGGGGCGATGTCCTTTGGTTTCCTCCCCAGAAACCATGGGGAGTCCAAAAAGGTGATTTGGCACCATTGCCCATCGAGGCATAGAAAAAAATCGAGGTCTTCCTTGGTACAAGAATTACCAAGGTCCACCTAAAGCTTATGTGGTTCCTTCCACTCATACCAAGGCCAATGAAGGCGAAAAGTGCGGGCAAACTTGTGAGTGTTGAGGACACCAAGGCCGCCATAATCCTTAAGGCGGCACACGAGATCCCAGTTTACCTTGCATTTGGCCCTAGTAGTCCTCTATGTTTATGTTTTCACTTGATTATTAATGTGTATTTATGGTTCGAAAGTATGATGCTATATTAGTATATGTTATGTATCTGAATAGCCGGTTTTTGATTTTTAGATTATACACCTAGCCTCAACTTGCCACAAAAGTACCGGCTCAGCCACTACACCGTCATCATGCCGCCGTGGGAACTGAGCAGCCGCGCCAGGCCGACCACAGCTTATTTTATCCGCACCCACTTTCCACAAAAAATGCTAGGAGAGAAAGCAAGAAGAAACTTACTATCACTGCTAAGTATTCTTTCTGTACCTAAATAATTATAGTGGGAAAAACAAGAGGAAATACACGAGGCATAGGTATTCTTCTCCAGGTTCCAACCACGAGGCATAGGTATTCTTCTCCAGGTTCCAACCACGAGGCACAGGAAGTATTGATTCATTAATTTTGCTTCGTATGTAGCCCCTAGTATTTAGAAACAAAGAGAGTATTAATCAACGTAAATGACAAATCTTTTTTCTTGTTTCAAAAAAAAAAATGCTATAGGGAAAGCGAGGAGAAACTTACTCCCACTACTAATTACAAGAGGCACACGTATTCTTGTCCAGGTTCCAACCACGACACCGGCCAACATGTATATGCATGCCGTTCAAGGTTCAACCAGGAACAATTCTGGGCAGCAGGGGCGTAGGTTGAGTTTGAATAGAAGAAATCCTCGTCTGGGCAATGCATGTTCAACCAAGAACTCTTCTTGTTCTAGCCGGAGACGTGATCGAGCGAGTTTGAATGAAAACTCTCTTCTCTTACTTATACGGGGTAAAGCTACTACGCGTACGTCTCGTCAGTCCGTTGATTTTGCAGTTCGTTTTACATGGAAATGGGGAATGGGATGGAGCGGGTGGTCGTGTAAAAATCACCCTGCAAACCGACAGAGCTGCTCGCTTGGTCAAACCGGAGAGTGACATGACTGAGAATGTATGTCCAATTGATCGACATGCGAGGCTGGAGACGAGAAAGCGACACACATGATTAAGGATCTTTGCGCCGAGTAATAGGAGTACTAATTAGATAAGACCAACTAATTAACCATCGTATCCACAGAGGGAGAGATTGTTGGGCAGAGGAAGCAGCCACGCAGGTGATAATAAAAGATGTTTGTGCAGACAGCCTCGTTTCTTTCACTGGTCTTCACCGAGAACAACAGCTTAAGGTGAACTATTTTAAATGCTAAATTAAAATATGGAACAACAAGGGTCCATAGCTCAGTGGTAGAGCAATTGACTGCAGATCAATAGGTCACCGGTTCGAACCCGGTTGGGCCCTTTTTTAAACCCAATTTTTCTTGCTGCTACAACAGTTATTGTTGGATCTTTCTTTTCTTTTTTTGGAGTATTGCTTTGGGAACTTTTTTTTACTGTCAATCCTATATTATCTTTGAAAAAGTCTAGGCCAAACGTAGAAAAAAACATATATACACTATATAGGGCCCGAGGTATCATTGCTGATAAAGTCTTGGACGAACCACAACATTCGACAACAACAATCCGGTTCGAAAGACCATTTTCTATGACTCTTTCAAGTGCCCTCACAACACCCGTATGGGGTGAGATGGAAGGGGATTGCAAAAAAGAAAAATGCAAAAAAAGGTGCGATCGAGGGTGACGGCATGGAGCTAGGGGATGGCATCGGATATATACTCCCTCCTCCCCATAATATAAAAACGTTGTTGACATTGTATTAATGTTAAAAACGTTCTTATATATTATGATACAGAGGGAGTATACATGTGCTCCATTATTTCACCGGCAACAGGGAAACACAAGAGTGAGATGGCAAGATGTGACCCACGTAACAGTCGCGGTAGAAGAGCCAAAGGAACGCTGTTGCATGCATGCTAGTCTCAGCTGGTTTTTTTTTTTGTTTAGGGTCTAGACTTCAAAAGTAACACCCCCGGAATGAAAAAAACAATGAAAACATGCAACGAAAAAATAATTTGAATTTTAAAAAAAATCATTTCTGTCCAAAATTAATCTTGTTTTTTTTCAAAAGTAACACCCCCGGAATGAAAAAAACAATGAAAACATGCAACGAAAAATAATAATTTGAATTTAAAAAAAAAATCATTTCTGTCCAAAATTAATCTTGTTTTGAAGATTTAAATATCATGAGTACTAATATCCAGAACGGTTTATCAATCGGATATTTTGTTTGAAAGATATAATTGATACAAATTACATAATCAGATCGAAAAGCATAGCTGGATGGGATGTAATGCAATTTTTTTTACTTCAAAGGTATATGCCCACAATTCACTCTGTCGTGGGGGCCTTCATATCAATAATCCTAGACGTACGGAGCTTTACAGGATTGTTACGGACAAGATAGTTTGTGATTCGTTAATAATCTATCCGCCCCCCTGATTTTCAGGTGGGATGCCATCCTCCGACTAAGAGGGTGCTTGGATCAAAGGGACTAAAACTAGTCTGACTAAAAATAGTCTTTTTAAGAGGGTAAAGTTCCAAGCACCCTGACTAAAGAGAGGCTAAAACTAGTTTTGAGGCTAAAATCTTTTAGTCAGGGGTACCCCTATTAAAATGTGGATTAGTCCTCTCTCTCTTCATTTAACTCCTCTCCTTTAACGCATGCTAGTTCTAGATTGAAGGGTTTGGAGGATAAAAAATGTTCATTAACTTGATTTTAGTCTCTTTAGTATTTGGATCCAATCATGAGTGAGGCTAGCAAGTCTTAGTCCCACTACTTTTAGTCATGGGACTAAAACGTATCCAACCACCCTTTAATAGTATTCCTTTAAATCAGTTTCCCCGTAATCTCCTGTAAAATAAGCCCGTATGTGTAGCATTATTCCCTCCATACTGTTGTCTCACACCTCACTGAGATGGGTAGAAGCCGGGATAGATAGAAAACCAAGTCTCAGAGTTCTATATACTCCGTTGATCACTTATATGTTGCTTGTTGTTTACAAATAATTAACTCGCTATGTTTATATAATCATCATGACCCGGGCTGTCTATTTGGTGTGCTGCTGCAGCGGCGTGAGGAGGAGCTGCACGCCGTCGGACGGCCGGAGCGAGAGCATGACACGGGGCTGGTGCCGGTACTCAGGCGCGACGGCCAGCTCGAACCGCCGCAGCACCATGGCCACCACCACCCGGTACTCCATCCCCGTGAGGTTCCTCCCCACGCAGATCCGCCCGCCGAAGCCGAACGGCAGGTACCCCATCCGGTGCCGGCACCCGCCCTGCGCGCCCGCCGCGAACCGCTCCGGCCGGAACTCGTTCGCGTCGGCGCCCCACAGCGCCTCGTCGTGGTGCATCGCCACCACGTCCACCCACATGTTGGTGCCCCGCGGGATGGTCGTGCCGGCGTCGTCCACGGTCACGTCCTGCAGGGCCTGCCGCTGCACGTTCGGGGACGGCGGGTAGAGCCGGAGCACCTCGCTCAGGACCCACCCCATCTTGGTGAGCTTGGCGAGGGCGGCGGCGTCGAGCGGGCCGTCCTCGGCGGTGACCTCGCGGAGCTCCTCACGGAGCGCGCGCTGCCACTCCGGGTGAGCCGCGAGCATGAGCAGCGTCCAGGACACGGCCAGCGCCGTCGTCTCGTGCCCGCCGAAGAAGAAGGTCTTGCACTCGTCCACCAGCTCCCGGCTCGTCATCAACCTCTTCTTCTTCCCTTCTCCCGCCTCGTCGTTCCCGGCCAGCAGCAGCGAGAGCAGGTCCCTGTTCTTCTTCTCCTGACCGCCGGCGTCTTGTTGTCGGGCGCGGCGAGAGTCGATGATGTCGAGCAGCAGCGCGTCGATCTCGCGGCCGAGCTTCCACGCTTCGTAGGTCTTGCGGAGGTGGAGGAGCCGGGCCAGCGGCACGCCGACGAGGCGGTTGGAGCGGAACAGCATCGATTGCATGGCCTGCAGCTTCTCGAACACCCGCGCGCCGCCCTCGTCGCCGATGCCGAAGCTGGCCCTGGCGATGATCTCCGCCGCGTTCCTCACCACGCCCTTCTCCACGTCCACCACCGCCCCCGCGATCCGCCCCACCGCTGCCACCGCCTCGCTCCACTCCCCCAGCATCTTCGCCGTCGTCTCCTCCATCACGCCGATCATGTCCTGCACGCGTAAGCTTGTGATGTCAGTGCATGGATCCATGCATGCATGGATACAGGGAGAGTAGAGTACGTGCATGCAATGCATTCGAAAGCAGAGCATGTGTAGGCTAAGAGATATACGAGTACGTACGTTGAGGTTGGTGGCGGAGAAGGCGGGCGCGATGATCTGGCGGTGGCGGGTCCAGTCGTCGCCCTCGGCCATGACGAGGCCGCGGCCGAACATGGGCATGCGGTCGCGGCGGAACACGTCGGGCTTCCCCCAGAGCCTCCCCATGGCGCCGGCGGTGGCGGACTTGAGGAACTCCGGGTCGGCCACGTACAGGAACGGCTCGGCGCCGAGCCAGTAGACGAACACCTTCCCGAACGCCGCGCGCCACCGCGCGAAGTACGGGAAGACGGCCGCGTGGATGTCGCTGCTCACCGCCGCCGTCGCGGTGCTGCTGCTGCAGCTGGCCGCGGCAAGCGTTGCCGCGATCTCGGGGAGGTTGCCGAGCGGGAACGTCGGGGCCGGGCCGCCGAAGCCGACCGAGCGGAGCCGGCGTCGCGTGGCCGTCGGAGACAGCCACGCCGCGTGGAGGAAGTAGACGAAGGTGGCCATCGCCAGCGTGGCCAGCGCCAACATGGCGGCATGCAGCGCCGCCGCGACCTCCATTGATGCTAGCTAGCTAGTGATGAAGAAACTAAGGTGGGGTTCAATGGAGCGAAGGATGTGGCAGGGTCGATCGGTGTGAATTGTTGGTTGGATGGTGTGATGTAGGAGGGTTTATATAGAGGAGACGATGAGATGAGAGGCATGGACGGAGGGGAGTAGGTAGGTTGGACGGGGTCGTCATCGCCGGAGCCCCGAGGAATGGTCGGAGCCGGGCACGTACTGTACGTAGTAGCACGCGGTTGGCTCCCCGAGTGGAAGCATCGGGTGCTCGTCCCATTCTGCTTTCTCCTCCTTCTCCGGCTCGTTTTCAAATTTCTCGGTCAAACGCGGGCCGCAACGATCATCGTCGCTGAGCTCCGGCCAAGGATTTTCAGACCGGTCAGGGAATATTTCCGATTGATTGTTAGCTTTATCTGCCACCTTAATTAGTACTACTAGAATATCATTAGACGTTTAAGTCCGGACCGGATTCGATCCTCGTTCCCGCGTCAGCCATGCATATTTCCAGATCCTTTTGGAAATAAGTACACTACGTACCAAAGTTCGTGTTCCAAGATTTATAGGGCGCTTTCGGTTGCAAAATTTATATGCCGTGCGCATTCTGGCGTCAGGAAGCTTCCTTGCAAAATGTTGCTTAAATTCCCCACATTGCTTGCTGAATAAATTACCTAGCTGCACGGCCATTCAAAACTAACCGTTTTTTAAGTTGCGAATTTGATCGTTCAAAAAAAAAAGTTGCGAATTTTACTTTCTTTAGAATGCCCTTGGAATGGAGTAACTAAACTGCAGGGCTCGGCTAGCCATGAAAATTTTACCCACCGCCACGACGTTTTTTATTCTCGCAAGTTTTTCATCTTCTTTAACACGGTAAGAACATATACCATCATACAGTACAATACTTTTTCATTACGACCAGCCTAATCCCTGTTTTTGTATCTTGTAATTGGTGTGATTTAATTATCCAATATCTTAATTGGCTCGATTAATTCTCTCAACTTTATATTAGCGCAATTAATTCTCCCGGCTCGTAATTGGCGTACTTAATTCTTCCTCTCTTTTTTTTGCTTTGATATTCCCATCTCTTAATTGGTGGGATTAATGGGGTTCAAGATTTGTACGCGTGGAATGGGACTCAAATTCTAGCCATTACCGTTCAAACCGTACAAGACTAATAAACTCCGCTATCAATTGGATGTGTATGGTTTCAACTATAGTTACATGACTATGATTTTGAATTTTTCATGTTAAATTTGTACAAACTCAGTGAAGCCCACATGAGCAATCATAGACTTGATAACCGAAGTATTGAGACCCTCAGACGGGAGTAACAAAAGACAAATATACCCTGGTAAGTTTTGCGTAAATAACGTGGTATTTCAAGCATCAAGACTTGAAGACTTACGTACAAACACAGTAATTTTTTATTAACATGAACAACAAAGTTGTTGAAAAAATACACCCGTTAACTTCTATGTAAATAGTACGATAACATACACACCATAGACCTGATAATTAAATAGCATGAAAATACTGCTGATGTACGTGTTCAATGATTTATACTCCCCCCGAGGGCACATTCAGTTACGAATTAATGCCCATGCTTATGCGGTGCGCATTCTAGACAAGGTGAAGCTTCCTCGCAAAATGTTGCTTATATTCCACAGACTTTTCTCTCCCTAGCTAGATGGCCCTAGGAAATTAACCTTTTTAGAATGCCCTAGGAATTTAATTAAACTGCAGGGCTCGGCTAGGCCATGGCTCTGGAAATATTCCCCCACGATGGAGTAGTGTATGACGGATTAATTAAAAAACTTAATCTGCACGTGTTTGCAACAACGGCTGAAAATGAATCTAGCATGCCCCTACTTCGCAGTCTAATACGCACGAGTCTGCATTTCTTTTGTCCTAGTCCCATTTTGAAATAACATACATATAAGTCTACATCCCTTGTGAATGTTGAGCCGTGCGCTAGGCCTGCGTAGATAGAACGCATGCGTTGTCGTCTACATGCATCTGGCCACAAATTAAATTAAGAACACGGCGTTGCCAGCGCTACTAGTTGCTATTTTTGGGTTGTTTGGTGAGCTTAGGTTTGCTCACGTTTACGTCTAAAGCCGTTAAGCGCGTCACATCAATGCATGGATTGTAACTAACATGTGTGTCCTTTTCTAAAAAAAAAAACTAACATGTGTGTAAACATCCAACGAATACCACTAGGGCTCTGCTTTTCAGTTCAAAGTGCTTTTCAGCTCATTTCCCCCGCTTCATATTGTTGTCAAAAAGGTTTAGCGCGTCACAAACACTCACGGTTTGTGATTGGCAGGGAATATTCAAACCAAATAGCCATACAACTGCTGGAAAAGGCCTAATCATCATTACCTTGTATCGGTGCTCCCCGTGGGCAGCGTTGGGTCCTAGTGCCCGTGTTGCCGCCCAGCGCCTGCATGCGCACTTCGAAATCGAAGACGCACGGTAGGCACTAGGACGAGGGGAAACAGGACAGTTTGGGCTGTGACAATAGGAAGGCTTGAAGCGTATACGTTTAGCAGGGACGCGTGCGTGTTTATAAAGGCACAAGACCTAGGAGATTACAACAAGGAGTTAGGATCTATCTCTATTTACAAGGTTAAACACAAGAGATAGACCCTAACAAGATATCCCTAGTTTAAGCCACACACGCACGCCTACAGTCGTAATACACATGGTTTATACATACACCATGTGTATACGTAATACAATGTCTAACACTCCCCCTCAATCACAACTTGTCCAAGTTGAGATTGCGACGAAAAACTTCCAACTGGCGAAGGGTAAGAGGTTTAGTAAAGCCATCAGCCAATTGATCACCAGTGGGAATAAACCGTATGTGTAGCAGTTTCTGAGCTACTCTCTCACGGACAAAGTGATAATCAATTTCAATATGCTTTGTCCGTGCATGAAAAATAGGATTTGCAGATAAGTATGTAGCGCCCAATTATCACACCATAGGGAGGCAGACTTAGGATGAGGAATACACAGCTCAGTCAAAAGATTATGTACCCATATTACCTCGGCAGTAGCATTAGCAAGTGCTTTGTACTCAGCCTTTGTGCTGGAGCGAGAAACTGTAGGTTGCTTTCGTGTAGTCCAAGACACAAGGTTACTACCAACAAAAACAACAAAACCACCAGTAGACTTTCGGTCATCAGGGCAACCAGCCCAATCTGCATCACAGAATGCGCTGACTAACATGGAATCAGACTTAGAGATACACAGACCATGGGTGATAGTGCCTTGTAAATAACGAAGTATACGTTTGACTGCCGTCCAGTGAACAGTGGTTGGAGCATGCAAGAATTGACATACCTCGTTGACCGAAAAACAAATATCTGGTCTAGTGAGGGTTGAGTATTGCAAAGCACCAACAACACTGCGATAGTTGGTAGAATCCCCATCTCCAAGAGGATGTCCATCAAACAAAGACAACTTCTCAGAAGTAGACAAAGGAGTACTGGCAGGTTTGCAACCATTCATATTGACTCGTTGAAGCAAATCAAGCAAATATTTCCCTTGAGATAAAGCAATACCATTATCAGTAGAAGTTACCTCAATACCAAGAAAATAATGCAGGGACCCAAGATCTTTGAGTGCAAAATCCATGCGAAGATCACTGAGGAGGGCTTCAACTGCTTGTACAGAGGAACTAGTAACAATAATGTCATCCACATATATGAGCATAAAGATAGTCACCCCTCTCCGAGAATAGAAAAACAGTGAGGTATCACTCTTGGATGGTTGAAAACCAAGAGACTGAAGCTTGAAAGACAAGCGAGAGTACCATGCACGGGGAGCCTGTTTTAAACCATACAGAGCTTTATCCAGTTTACAGACCAAGTGCGGAAACCTTGAATCTGTATACCCAGGTGGTTGTCGCATAAAAACATTCTCTTCCAGAACACCATGCAAAAACGCGTTTTTAACGTCCAACTGTCGCATACACCAATTTCGAGAGACGGCTATAGATAGAACCAAGCGGATGGTGGCGGCTTTAACAACGGGACTGAAAGTATCCTCATAATCAAGACCATAACGTTGTTTAAATCCTTTTGCAACGAGACGTGCTTTATAGCGATCAATACTACCATCAGATTTGCGTTTGACCTTATACACCCACTTGCAATCAATAAGATTTGTACCTGGGCGAGGTGTGACCAAATGCCAAGTTTGGTTGTCCATGAGTGCACGATACTCCTCATCCATAGCTTCCTTCCACTGGGATGACCAAGTGCTTCTTTTAAATTCTGTGGTTCACCTGTAGCACAGAAAGAGCCCCAACGAATACATCCATCGGTAAATTCTTTGGGTTTAATAATACCAGTATGAGAGCGGATAGTAACACGTGTTGATGACGAGGATGGAGGAGCTGCGCTGAGTTGCCGTTGACGGGGCTGGGCGGCAGGGAGGTCAGAGGAGACCGCCGAGGAGGACACAGTCGGGGAGGCCGGTGAGTCCTGGGCCGCTGCCTGTAGCGACGTGTCGGCAGTAGGGCCGACCGGTGCAGTTTCCTGGCGGGAGACCGCAGCGGGATCCACCTGCCTGTCTGGAGGGTCGGCGCGAGACCGCGGGAGATCCGAGGCGGGGACATCCTGTCCAGGTGAGAGCCCAGCGCGACCGGACCCCGAGGCCGGGTCGGGAGGCGACAGGGGTGCAGGGGCCGGGCCCGCGGGCAGCAGGGGGGCCCGAGGCGGGAGTGGTGGAGGCGCCGCCCGAGCCAATATCCGCAGACGTGGCAGAGGGCGGTTGGGGCGCGGACACCGGGGATGATCTGTCGGCGCGGCGGGATGCCGAGGCTGGAATCCTTCTGGCGCCAGCAGTAGGAGCCGATCCCGAGGCTGATTTGGCAGGGGAATCAGCCCCGTTTTCAGCGCCGACCGGATCTTCTCTGGAGGCCGTTTCTGCAGTAGGATCTGCACACACAAAATCATCAGCGTCGCCAGCCCCTGTATGGATAGATTCCTGCACACTTCCAGCAGAGTTAGGCACATCAATATTAGAAATTGTCACAGTATTAGTATGCACTTCTTCCGGAGGCAAGAGAGGTGGATGGTTAAGAAGGAGTGGAGGAAGGAGTAGGAGTTCTTTGTGCAGTTGAGCATCGGCATTAGGATGTAGTGCGGCAAAGGGAAAAATATGCTCATCAAAAATCACATCGCGAGAAACATAGACACGACCGGTGGAAACCTCAAGACACTTATAGCCTTTGCGAAGGGCGCTATAACCAAGAAAGACACATTGTTTTGATCGATACTCCAGCTTATGCTTGTTGAAGGGCCTAAGATTAGGCCATACTGCACAACCAAAAATCCGAAGAGAGGAATAGTCTGGTGTAGTGTTAAAGAGACGTTCCAAAGGTGTTTGATTATGAATAACACGACTAGGAACACGGTTAATAAGGTAGACAGCTGTGAGGAATGCTTCATCCCAAAACTTGAGAGGCATGGATGCATGTGCTAGGAGGGAGACCAACCTCAACGATGTGACGGTGTTTGCGTTCTGCAGACCCGTTCTGTTGGTGAGCATAGGGACATGAAACATGATGAGTAATACCAATACGTTCAAAGAATTGGTTTAACTTTTGATACTCACCACCCCAATCAGTTTGCATGGCAATGATTTTACGATCAAACAAGCGTTCAACTAGAGCTTGGAATATATGAAACTTTTGGAAGACATCAGATTTATTTTTAATGAGATAAATCCAACTAAACTTGCTAAAATCATCGATGAAACTGACATAGTATTTCTGTCTACCAATGGAAAGAGGTCCAGGACCCCATACATCTGAGAAAACTAGCTCTAAAGGAGCACTAGACACACTAGTGGAACGAGAATAAGGTAATTGGTGGCTCTTGGCCATTTGACATGCATCACAAACAAGGTGATGATTAGTTTTATCGGACACCGGAAGACTATGGTGACGAAGAATTTGCTGCACCACTGGGATGGATGGATGACCTAGACGCCTATGCCACCTAGAAGTAGATGGCTTGACAACACCAAGGAGTTGGCGTCCAGGTGCAACCGACTGGCCAGCAATAGGATATAGGCCACGTTTACTTGGACCTTGAAGGATTGTGCTCCCCGTTTCCTGATCGTTAACAGAAAAGAACTCGGGGTAAACAAGGAGATATGCATAATTATCTTTAGTAAGTTGGTGACCAGAGAGAAGGCTTTTGGATGCGGTGGGAACATGTAAGATGTTGTTTAGGTGAAGGGATTGATGAGGGGTAGGAAGAAGTGCATGACCAATATGTGTAATTTCCATACCTTGGCCACTCGCATTATGAATCTGGTCAGGGCCAGTGTAGCGATCACGCACAGTCAACTTCTCCAGTTCGCCGGTAACGTGATCGGTAGCGCCGGTGTCAAGGTACCAGTTGGTGTCAACACCGTAGGCAGCAGTAGTGGCAGTGTTTGCAGTCTTGTCACGGCGCTTGGGATTGTTGTTGAAGGTTTTGTCGAAGCGCTTCTTGCAGGACCACGCCCCGTGGCCGTCGAGCTTGCAGATCTGACAGACAAGAGGACCAAGGGGCCCTTGAGAGGAGGCAGTACCGCGGCCTGGAGAGGGAGTACCGCCGCTGTGGCCGAAACGATGATCGGTCCCCTCTGCAGGCCTAGCAGAAAAACCACGCCCCCCCCTTTTGACGCAAGGTTGAGGGAGTGGGAGAGCGTGGTATTCTGTGCTTCGAGGCGGGACTCAGCGGAGAGGAGCAGGGAGTAGACTTCGCCGAGGCCGATGGGGTGATCAGCGGCAGCGCGAGTGGAGATCGCCGAGACGAAGGAGTTGTAGTCGGAGTCCAGCCCGTGGAGGAGATGGGAGATGACTTCATCTTCATCTACGGGTTTACCAACGGCAGCAAGCTCGTCGGCGAATCCCTTCATCTTGGTGTAGTAGGCGGCCGCATAAAGATCACCCTTGCGGGTCGTGGAGAGTTGCCCTCGAAGCTGCATGACTCGCCCCCGAGATTGAGAAGTGAAGAGCTGCAAGATCATGTGCCATACCCCGGTGGAGGAGGTGATGTCATGAACTTGCAGGAGGACCTCCCGGAATAGCGAAGCCAGCAGGAAGGTGAGGACTTGTTGATCTTGGGTATACCAGGTGGAGTAGGCAGGATTGGTGGTGGAGATCATCTCCTTCTTCCCGACGATGTCCGCTTCAGTTTGAAGAACGGTAGGGGGCGCCGTGGTGGTACCATCAAGATACCCCATGAGGCCGGCAGCCCTGATGTGAGGAAGTACTTGAGCTTTCCACACCAGAAAATTGTCGCGGGAGAGCTTCTCGGTGATGGTGTGACCGAGGGCAGCGAGGGAGGAAGGGGCATACGCGTGAGTGGAGGAGGAGGAAGACATGGCGGCGGAGGCGATGAAGGAGAGTGGTGCTGCGGCGACGGGCGGTGGCGATGAAGGATGGTGCTGCGGCGGCGGTGTAGGTTTGGACGTGGAAGGAAGAGATAGGCTCTATACCATGTGACAATAGGAAGGCTTGAAGCGTATACGTTTAACAGGGACGCGTGCGTGTTTATAAAGGCACAAGACCTAGGAGATTACAACAAGGAGTTAGGATCTATCTCTATTTACAAGGTTAAACACAAGAGATAGACCCTAACAAGATATCCCTAGTTTAAGCCACACACGCACGCCTACAATCGTAATACACATGGTTTATACATACACCATGTGTATACATAATACAATGTCTAACATGGGCGTCGCCATCACATGATGCCGACGGAGCCCGATGAGGACGAACACCTCCTCGCATGGGTGTATTGTTGGTTCCTCACGACGATGGAGACGAACGCTCGGCGCCTGTGACGGAAGAACACGAAGGTGCTCCTGCTTGCTATAGAGCAGTTGGAGCATGAGGCGAAGGAGGCAGTGGAGGAGAAAGCTCGACTGACGCGGTTGAAGCAGGACCAGGACAGGACGATCCGGCGGATGAAGAGGCTCATCGTCCTTTTCGACGCTGACTCCGACGACAGCTACATCGACAGCTCCTCCGATGAAGACCAAGACCCTCCGCCAGCCGCGGACGGCCACAGCTGCGCCGACGATCCAAAGGGGGAAGGTCCAATTAGGAAGTGGTGATCTGCCCCCTCCCCCTACGCATTGTTAATATAGTTTTTAGGTGATGATGAACTATTTCCTGCGAACTCGATGATCTTTTGGGTGATGATGGATGTTTGTTTGCCGTAAATCTTGTACTCGTTATTGTCTGATGTTTTATCATATAGATTATTTTGACATGCATGTGTAGTAAGGATATAGGACGCCGGTTATGAGGTATGTGGATGTGAAGAAAAAAAAAATAAGACGTGATCGGTAAGGACCCACAGACACGTCCGGATGCGTCCGCGGTTGTTCAGGGAATCGAATTTGCAAGGCGTGAGTGTAGATGTTCTTACTATTTATATATATATATATATATGTGTGTACGGACAGTTTGGCCGATTCATGTTTAGAGACGACCAGAACAGCTCAATAATTAAATTATGAGCTAGCTCGCGTGGCTTAGTTTTAAAAAAAAAAAAAAAAAAAATGAAACTCCATGGGCACTAGCACCCACGGTTTATTGATATAGAAGAAGCATCCCTCATGAGAATTCCAGAAATTCGTCTCTGACAGAGAATCGAACTCTGGTCGTTAGGTTTACAATCATGCGCAGTTTTAGACATATCAACAGTTTAGCCGGCCGATTCATGTTTGCAGACGACCAGAGCAGCTTAATTATTAGCCCATGAGCACGAGGTAGCTAGGCACGCTCTCGGCGTGCATGGACGGCGTTGGAGCAGCGAGGGTCGAGGTGGAGCCGGCCGCCGGCGAGGTGCGGCGCCGGGCGCTGACCGAGGACCCAAACGATGGGCGCGACCCCAAAAACGGCTCCGGCATGGTCTCGGTGATGGGCGCCGCGATTTTTTCTCAGGTGCGCGCGATTCCGTTTCCTTGTCGGAACGGCCTGGTCGGTATTACTACTACTACCACGTGGCGCAGTAGACGGCCTCAGCCTTCTGCCTCTCTTTGGACCTTTTTTTTTCTCCCTCGAGTCAAAACTTGTCTATTTTTGGCAAGTCTCTTCCCTCCTACGTACTCCTACTCCTTGTTGCCGTTGCAATCGATCCAGCGCAGCAGAGAGCGACCCACTCGCCGTCACTTTAGCCTCTCGTGCTGCTACTTTTTTTCTTTGCTCGATGTGTCACCACCATCCTAAGCTCAATTTTCTTCCTGATCGTGCTAATAACTTGCCTTCACGACACCAGGTACGTGTTGTGTCAAACTTGTCTTTGTCTTGTAAAATTAACCAGGCTTCTCATTCGTTCCTCTTTCTTCCTGCGTTTACTTGAGGGCTGGGCAGTAGTCCTCCAAATAGATTTTCGTCTTTCTTGTAAAATTAACCACAAGAAGGATGACAGCGTCCGCAGGAGTCACCTCGTTGGTGCCGGCAAGACCTGACATAGATTTCTCCCGACCCCTCGCACCCGCCACCTAGGACCAACCTTCGGCTCCACCACACCCGCCGCCCACCAACATGCACCAGCATAGTCATGAGAGGACACCGTCGTCGTCTCACCACGGCCAAAGAAGCGAGGCCGATCAGATCCAAACGAGACACCCATAAACAAGGACCGACAACACCGAAGCCACGAGGGAGGGAACAACCTTCACCGGCTCAGGCGATAGCAGACCGGACATAGCAGCAGAGGCACACCAGACCAAATGTCCAGCCGAACCCAGAACAGGCCCGTGAAGCTCCGCCGCCAGGCTGCAGCAGTTGCGGCACATCAGCCGATGTCCCTGTCGCAAGGAGCTCGCCAGAGCCACCGGAGAACAACCCACCACAACCCCCCAGCAGGCCCGCCCCGACCCAGATCGTGCCCCTAGGGCCTAGATCTGAGCCAGCCGGGCGTCGCCGGGTGCCGCAAGCCATGGGCCATCAGCGCTGCCAAGGGGCAACACCTCCGCACCGCCGCTGTCCAGATCCGCAACGGAGCGCCGCCGACCGAAGGGCTCCGTCGCCAGAACCGCATGCCCGAGCCGGGGTCCAGCAACGGGGGAAGAAGGGGGCCCGCCACCGCCGGACTGCGGGGCGCCGTGCGAGCAACGCCCGACCGCGCCCGCCGGCGGCAGCGACGAGGGGGGAGGGCAGAGGCGACTCGTGGGAATGGGAAGGAGGGGGGGTGCCGCCCCGGTCACCTCGCTTGGGGAGGGCGACGCGGGGGGCCTGTTCGGCTGGGCAGTAGTCCAGTGACAAGGGTAAAATGGTGTTACCTTGCAGATCGAAGTTTGACTCATGTCAGGAGCGACTTGCCCACGATCTCATCCGGATGGGATTCTTCTATAAAAATATGTCTTAGATACTAATGTACATGAATGATGAATGCCTTGCAGATCAAAGTTTGACTCATGTCAGGAGCGACTTGCCCACGATCTCATCCGGATGGGATTCTTCTATAAAAATATGTCTTAGATACTAATGTACATGAATGATGAATCTTTTTTTTTTTCGTTCGTGTACTCATAATGACCAAAAGAGACGCAATTCCTCCTATTTCCGAGAAAGACTATGCATGTGTCTTCATGAAAAACTCATACCCCACGTATCCGAAAGTTATTAGTGTGATATTTTACAGGTATGTCTGCCTACCCGGCCAGCTATTTGTTATAGTTTAAAAAACAAATATATATATATATATATATATATATATATATATATATATATATATATATATATATATATATATAAGAAGCAGGTACCCGGCCCCTACATTTGGGCAATGCATTCAACTATTTGATTAATTATTTAAATTAACCTTATAATGGTGTAGCCCAGTCGCAAAGGTACAATGGTGTTACATCATCTCTAACAGACTTCGTAAAAAGGTTCAACTCGTAAAATTTCAGCGAGTATACGGGTTTAGCCCGTTTTAGTGGTCAGAATAGACCCCGTATCGCGCATCCGGTTCGTAATTTTTTTACCGCGGCTTGCAAAAAGACCCCTCCAGACGGAATATATGTGGTTTCACAACGCGTTTACGGGTCGAACCATGTCCTTCTTCGCAATTCAACTCCCACTCCGCCCTAATTCCTCGCCACCCGCGAGACAAAAAACCACCAACGGGCCACAAAAATGGATGGGATGACGTCGAACGTCGTCGCCGTCGCGTCTCGGACGCCGCACGCAAGCGAGGATCGCGGAGGTAGCTGAAGTATGGCCTCCGGCCGCCGTCGGCTTTGGAACGCCGCGAGCTCGAGGAGTACGAGCGCGAGCTCGCGGCTCGACGCATCGGCTCCTCCGGCTCCTCTCCTGCTGGGAGTTTGTCCGGCGACGCCTCGTCCTCGCGGACGATAACTCGTGTGAATAGAAGTGCGGAGGAGCTCGGGCCGCTCACCGTCCAGCTCGAGGAGGACGTCGGCCAGCTGCACGGAGGGGGCCCAACGCCCACCTAGGGCGCCGCCCTCCCCTCTCCACCCTGGCCGCCGCCCCCTTGGCCCCAGATGGGCTGCCGCCACCCCTAGGCTGGAAACCCTAGAGGTGGCGCACCCTCCTCCCTCCCTCCTATAAATACCCGGGGTTTTGGGGCTGAACGGAGACACGAACTCTCTCTCTCTCTCTCTCGGTGCAGCCCTACCTCTCTTCTTCCTCGTCCTCCGCGGTGCTTGGCGAAGCCCTGCCGGAGTTCCACGTAGCTCCACCGCCACCACGCTGTCGTGCTGCCGGAGCTCTCCCTCAACCTCTCCTCCCTCCTTGTTGGTTCAAGGCGTTGGAGATGTCACCGAGCTGCACGTGTGTTGAACGCGAAGGTGTCGTGATTCGGCACATAGATCGGAATCACGCCGCGATCTGAATCGCTGCGAGTATGACTCCATCAATCGTGTTCTAGTAATGCTTCCGCTTAGCGATCTTCAAAGGTATGAAGATGCTCTTCCCTCTTTCTTGTTGTTAGTCTCTCCATAGATAGATCCTTGTATGGCGTAGGAAATTTTTGAATTTACTACGTTTACCAACACTCAGGGCCCTACGACAATTGTACGCGGCGCCTCAAATCATCATTCTTATATGGTGGGTCACACCACCACCCAACTTTGAAATTCTTCAAGCTGGATTTTCTTCAAAGTTGAAATTCATCAATCTGACACTTTGTCACTACTCACGCCGCCGAGATCCACTGCCATGAATATGCAGAATGAAGCATCGCGCCACCAAAGATGTCGTCACCTCATCCCTTGAACACGCGTACACCTCCAAGAATGATTCCTCGAATGGGGAAATGACACAAGAGTGTCGATGTCATCGGATCTGCTGATTTAGGGTTTCCCATGGGTATTGGGTGGAGTTGAGAGCTTCACCTCCATGATGCCTTCATGAAGGAAACGATGATAAGGGCACCGTCATGACCGGCTTCGGTGACCAACCTAAGACCAGGTTATCACCCGGATCCGTCGCGAAGAAATCCACCTAACAACCTATGCACCATCTCGACCGCCTTCAAAGCCCCAGATCAAGCCGCCTAGATCCGGCGACCATCCACAAAAGCATTGCCACCATAGGAGCCCTAGCACACCAGCCACTGCCTAACTGTGCCACCATTGGAGCTTGGGAGGAGGGCCCTCATCCCACCTCGCCAAACCGTGAGAGCCATAAAGATGGAACCCACGCCCTAGTCACCATCTCTAATCCGAATCAATCCGTAGCAAAACCACCAGATTGTCGGCAAAAAACTGCCTTGGACAGGACTCCACCACACCATGCCGCCACGCACTAGTGAAGAAAAGCCTAGCTATGGCGCGGCGAAAAGGGATGTGTTGGCGTGGGCACCCGATGCCACCAATATGGCGCCACCATTAAAATTCAGTGGTGACGTTGGAGATGACACCAACAGTATTTTGATTACCTATGGCGTTGGACAGAGTTGCACGCTGGCAATGCCATATTTAGCTAATAATAAAAAAATATCAGCTTCACAAACTAAATGTTTCAGCAATTCACAAAAGATGCTAAACATTTCAGCAATTCATAAAAGATGATAAACGTTTCAGCAATTCACAAAAGATGCTACCAACTTCACAAACTAAATGTTTCACCAAATTCACAAAAGAAAAGTACCAAGCACACCTTCCACAAACTAAATGTTTTTTCTAAGGACTAATTTAAGCTCACAAAGCTTATTCCTATTCATCTGCCCCTCTAGGATGTAACGAGCTTTCCCTGTCTTCAGTTGAGTCCTCTCGAACTTGAGGTTTCGTATCTCCTTCTTGATCACACTTATCTCGAAGTTCAGCGCCGCGATGTCACGTTCGAAACTGAAAATCTTATCGTAGACAATAGCATTTTCATCGATAATCTTGCCCTTCTCCTCATTGAGGGAGTCATTCAACTCCTACAGGGCCTTGATCGTACTCTTACGTGACGCGATGTGCTCGTGATTGAGCGCGTCCACGTCACGTGTCTGCTGCACAACGGGTGTTAGAGAAGGCGGACCAACCGATAGGTATGCCTGGCAAGGGTTTCAAAGCATCAACAATTAAATATTAGTTAGATATATGAATGTTTGTAATCCTCATGGAAGTTTTTTGTAACCGTCATTACATGGTTAGTGCTCACGTCGCCTTTATCTTCGGCATAGCCCAACCAGTGCTCAAAGGAGCCTATCAAGATGCTATAGTTGGCCATGTTGTAGCACCAGACATAAAACAAGCAATTTGGTTTAATTAACAATAACTATTGAATCCTATGAACTACATGCCAAAAAAGAACTAAGTTTCTACAAAAAAAGAACTAAGTTACTACAAAAAAGAACTTAGTTTGTGGAGCTATTACTTATCAAGCTATTGGGGTACAATTATATATTACTTGTAAAACTATGGTTGAAAACTTCTTAAAAAGTCAAAGTTGCCAAATAAGATAGTACCAAGCCGAATTTGGCAGCTATAGTCACTTTGTTTTTTTGGAACATATCAATGAAACATAGACATAATTATTGGGGCACTAAGGTTGTGTTTGGTTCTAGCTACATTTGGTGTTTGGTTCTAGGCCTAGGATTGTCACACTTTGGTGTTTGGTGTTTGGTGTTTGATTCTAGCTACAAAATGTATGGCTAACAGGGGTTGTTTTGTTCTAGGCCTAGCATTGCCATATTTTGGTGTTTGGTGTTTGGTTCTAGCTACAAGAAGTATGGCTAAGAGGGATTGTTTGGCTCTAGGCAACACTTTATTCCCTAGAGTTTCTTTTCCCCAATTTTTATCAAACTTTGAAGTTTAATTTTTCAGCCACACTTTATGGTTTTGTGGCTTTCCACACTTTGGCTTGGCAAAATTAGTCTTCAACCAGACAGGCCCTAAGTATTGCAAATTCATATATCAATGAAACACACTATAGCTAGGGATTTATCTGGAAATATTTTGGAACCGCATGGACTAGAGTAGTAAGTACTAAATATATTGTGATAGTAACTGAGATGCATGGATTTCCATCAAGAAGTGGCATGCCTAGCTAATTTGTATTCGAGATGCATGGATTTCCATACTTCTTTATATATGACATGAAAAATTACAGACGTGGGTTGTGTCGGGCGGAGACGGGCTGGTGCGTGTCGGGCAGAGACAGGCGGCGTCGGCAGGGCGATGTCGGGCAGGGCGGCATTGGACGGAGATGGGACGCGTCAGGCGGCGGCGGCAACGACGGGGATCAAGAGGAGGACGGGCCGGTGGAGTTGGGGTTCAAGAGTAACGAGAGATAAGTTTTTTCTTACTCCGTCGGGTTGTTAAAACCGACTAGTGCTCGCGTGGGACCATAGAGACCTCACCCGTGAAGTAAATTATCGCCCCTACGATCCAACCAATGCAACGCCGGGCCTAATTTGCAACGCCAACACTAAGCAAATAGCTATGGCGTTCGAATATGTCCAACGACATTGCTATTTGAAAAAACTAGTGCTGGCGTTGGTGAGAAACGGCGCGCCACCAACGTAAGTTGTGGCTAGGCATTTTCTACGAGTGATGGGAAACCTGAGCTTCACCTACCACCACATTCCAGGGCTGTCGCCCAGGGATCCAGGCCGAATATTGTCGCTGCCACCGACCCGCCGATCCACCGGCCACCAGGACCAAGGCCGTCGTGACCTTGCAAACATGCCGAGCGGCCAGCATCACCCGATCTTCCACGACGCTGTGCAGCTCTGTCGCCTCCGCGTAGCACCATGATGCTACCTTGCGCCGTGGCCGAAAGTGATCCGCCGCGCCGTCGCGACACAAATAGGGGAGAACGCCCCAGCGTCATGGGGTGACCTGCCTCACCCGATCCGTCACCGGAGGGAAGAGGCCCTCGGCCGCCGCAGTCAGCCGCTCGGGTCTTCACGTGGCGGCTTTCTCCAACAGTGACGGAGGGGAGGATTGGGATGGAGGCGCCCGACGGTGCGGTCCAGGGTTTCCACCCGAGCCATCCTAGCGGGAGCGATGCGGGGCACTAAAAATAGGAGATATATTTCACAATTTTTTGAAAACCTAGCTATCTTGAAAACTGAGACAACAGCTTGTATGACTCGTGGGACAAGATGCTTACAAACGAAGAGGAAATAGGCGTGTTTCCACATGACTATGCCTCACACACTAGCAGGTTGCGATGTCGTCTTTCGAGGCACTTAAACAAGGGCATTGCTAGGCGTTGGCGGACCGGCGCTAGCTTTTGCCGGTCGGACCCCAACCGTTTGATACAACGATTAAAGACCGTCAGATTTGCTTACCGTTTCGTCCTCCCTCGCGAGTCAACGCCCCGAGCACCGCCGACACCCCTGCCCCACGCTTGAAGCATGACCGCAACGCCCTTGTCGCCAGTCGGCGCCCTCGACAGATGTCCTCCTCGCCGGTCGGCACCCTCGTTGGCCGTCCGCATCACCGGCCGCCGCCCCTCATCCCCAGCTCTACCCCCATGCAATAGTTGCGCCCTCCGGGTTGCAACTCCGTGTGTCGCTTGAAGCTTTCCCCCCTCTGAGATGTAGCACCGCCATGCCGTCGGTCCGCAGCTCCCCGGTGTCACCGCTCCCATCATCGTCGGTATGTTGTATCAGTTGAAGATTTTTCTCATGTCGCTTGAAGCTTTATTCACGGTGGTTGAAGCTATTTTCACGAGTTGAAGCTTTTTCCATCAACGGCTGAAGCTTTTTCCACAATGGTTGAGGCTTTTTATATGTCGCTTGAAGCTTTTTGCTGGTTGTGGCAAAAATGGCAGGCTTTCCTCGTTGGTCTGTGGTTGAAGCTTTTCAAACATATGGTTCAAGCTTTTGTGTCAACGATTGCAGCTTTTTCTGTTTCGCTGTCGCCGATTGAAGCTTTTTATATCGTCGGTTGAAGCTTTTTTCCTAGCCGGTTGAAACTTTTTTCATCACCGGTTGCAGCATTCGCGTTTTGCATGGTGGGTGGGCCTTGATTTCCCTCGTCTCTGGTTGAAGCTTTCGATAATGCCGGTTGTAGCATTTTTGATCGCCAATTTGAAGCTTTTTTCGTCGCCGGTTGCAAAAAAGCGATGCTGGTTGTAGCTTTTTCATGGGGTTGTGCTTTGACGCATGAACTTGTAGCTTCGGCTTCGCAACCTCGCCCGCGATGCAAACTCCTGACAGCAGCCTCGCTGCCATCTACTTGTGGGAGAGGGAAAGGGAGAGGTGGGGCGGCCCTCATCGACGGCATAACGAACACAACGAAAAAGAGGAGTGGTGAGGGAGGATGGGGAAACGGGAAAAAAAAATTGCATGTGGACCCACGTTAATATGCGGTCAGGAAGCGCCGAAGCGTTTTCTTATCCAACCGCGCGCGTGCGTCCGGCGTAAGGTTTCCGCCGGCGCACGGGTGATAAACGTTTACTATTAAACAATGCGATTTGTAATTTGCTGACGCTATGCCATCTGTGGGTGTTGGCTGAGTTAATTTTTCATCTTTCCCTACTTGTGGTTTTTGCCACGTTTACTACTCCTTCCATCACAGTTTAGAAGGCATGCACGTATACCTAGGTCAACAATTTGACTTATATAAAATATATTATCTAATATAAAAAATATATCATTAGAAACTTTAGATGTTCTATTTTTAATGGTATAATTTTTATGTTAAATAATATATTTTATATAAGTCAAATTGATGATCTAGGTATATGTGCATGCCTTCTAAACTGTGACGGAGGGAGTATAGACGAACACCCATCTGCAAAAAAGGAGTAAAGAAAACCACCGCATGTCTGAATAATTTAGCCCAAAAGATAACACATTCATAAAAAAACTGTGAAAATGAATTGGGCGTGTCTGACTTCACATGCATTGTAGTTTTAGAATATTTGTAAATTTTAGACTTTTATGTTCTTTGCAGCATTTATGTGGTTTTACTTTTGTACAGTCCGTGCATAGTTGGTTTAGGCCAACGGTTTTATTGCTGCATGGAAGAGATGAGTTCAACAACCAGTACTTGTACTTTAATGAATTTTTTCTTGAAATTTTTGCAGTTTTATTTCAAACGTAATGTTTTCATCTGCATCATCGGATCTCTATAATAATTTAAAAATGAAAACTTCAAGGAAAGAAAGATGAAAACGAGAAGAAGGGAAATAGAAAAAAATAAAAACAAACAAATATTTTTTTAGGAAAATAGCAGGACTCTGCTGCGTATTCTTATTAATTTTTCTAAAATAAATTATAAAGAATAATGTGAAGAAAAATAAAAAGAAAACTATACAGCAACAAGGAACCTAGGAAAACAAATACAACAAATACAATAACAACATGGCAGGCTATCTAAAGTTTGAGATCCATGCTTTGAAGCCACTGTATTCCTTCCTCTTGATTCTGTGGGTGATCCATTTGGGCTCACCTTTTAATATATTTTTTCTGCTTCTGTAAAAATGAAAATTTTAATTAAAAATAGTAAAGAAGAAAACCTAATTCATTCTCTTTTTTGCGGGTAAAAAATAATAATTCACTCATGCACAAAATTAGGCCACCAATGTTTCTTCAAAATGCATGCCGATTAATAAAAAAAATATCATTATCTTTCAAAGTAAATAATAATATAAATTCCTAACCGATTTTTTACTCTTTCATCTCGATTTTTTATCCCCCACAATCAGCCGATCTTGCAGTCCCTGTATGGACGATTTTCTCAGGCCAACTCCACCGCGCGATCCCAAACGGACGTTCGTTTTGCCTGGTTTATGTCCGTTTGGGTAGGGTGATGGAGTCATGTCCGGGCCTGTCCTGGGATGCGGTGGCCGTGCGCCCAGCGCATGGCTGCATTCTTTTGCCCCATCCTGTCCGCCGGGGCCTAAAATGCCCATATTTTCGTATCAAAATAAGTTTGCACATCAACCCAATCGAAATTGTCTCTAAATAAAATAGTTTTACAATCAAATCAAAATTGTCTTGAATCAACATAAAATGAACCAATACATCTATTGGTTGTCAATATGATCCCACATGTGCTTAACCAAGTCATTTTGAAGATCCAAATGAGTGTGCCAATCACGCAGCTCACGATGGAACTGGACAAATTGTTGAAACGTGGCCGGTTCTTGGTGCAAGGGCTCAACATCTTCACCTTGATAATCAAATCCTTGGTCGAAGATACTGTCATCACGCTCGTCCTCGATGATCATGTTGTGCATGACCACACAAGCAGTCATCACCTCCCAAAGCTTCCTTTCATCCCATGACAGTGCAGGGTTTCGAACAATACCCCAACGGGATTGAAGCACACCAAAGGCATGTTCCACATCCTTTCTAGCACTCTCTTGCATTTGGGCAAATCTCTTTCTCTTCTCATCTTGGGGGTTCGAGATTGTCTTCACAAAAGTTGATCACTGAGGATATATACCATCAGCTAGATAGTATCCCTTGTTGTACTGGTGGTCGTTGATCTCAAAGTTGACAGGTGGGGAGTGGCCTTCTGCAAGCCTTGCGAAGACTGGAGAACGCCGCAGCATGTTGATATCATTGTGAGAACCTGCCATGTCCAAGAAATAATGTCATATCCAAAGATCCTGCGAAGCCACCGCTTCCAATATGGCAGTGCACGCTTTGACATGTCCCTTGTACTGGTCCTGCCAAGCAAATGGACAGTTCTTCCACTTCCAATGCATACAATCTATGCTTCCAAGCATGCCTGGAAAGCCTCTAGCTGCGTTGGTCGCCAACAATCTCTTTGTATCAGCGACAGTTGGCTGCCTCAAGTACTCAGGGGCAAACACCTCGATTACAGCTTGGCAGAACTTGTACATTGACATCAGACTTGTTGTCTCACTCATACGCACATACTCATCCACCAGATCGCCTGGAATTCCATATGCAAGCATGCGGATGGCCGCGGTGCATTTCTGATAAGAGGAGAATCCTAGCTTGCCAAACGCATCCGTCTTGCACTCGAAGTATGGGTCATGAGCGGCCACTCCCTCTCGAATACGATTGAACACATGCCTTGCCATATGAAAACGGTGACGAAATTTATCCGGCTTGAAGAGCGGTGTGTTCGCAAAGTAATCGGCATAGAGCAGGGCCTGGTCTCTCTCCCTGTTGCGGTTCAGGTTGGGAGCACGACCAGGGAGTGACCCCCTGTACCGAGGAAGCTGTCATTGAATGTGGTTGTGAACCACCACTGTAGCCGCCACAAGATCTTCATCATCCGACGACGAATCGTCCGATGAATAAATGAAGTGGTGGAAGAAAAACTCATCACCACTGTCCATACCTTTGCGGGCAAAGTGTCGAACACCTTGCGGTCGTGGTGGCAAAGAGGCCGCGATGATCACCTCGATGCAGGGGTGGTTGGCGGCCGGCTACTGGCCGCTCTGGAGCAATCGTCGGAAGCTGTCGTGGCCGCCGTGGTACGTCGCCTGCGGTCGTATCCACTCTGCCGCCGGCTACAACGGCGACGGCCAAACCTCCTCCGATCGACGCCTAAACTACGGCGAAAGCGCGGGCGTGGTGGCGGCCATGTCGAGACGTGGTTTGCTATGGACGGCCGGGGGCTGAGGTGGTCGAAGAATAGCGGCGGCGCCGTCGGCGGGGCGGGGCGGGAGAGGGGGTGGAGGCGTTGGAATTTTTAGGAATACTTGTGTCCACGACACGCGGGCCACGGGCGGACAAGGGTGTGCGGTGAGCGCGTCCGCGCGATGTCCGTTTTCCCTAAACCCGGCGCAAGTTTGGGCCGGGGATGGATCGAAAACGGACGAAATCCGGACATTTGTCCGTTTGGGTTCGTGCGTTGGGCCATGCTATTCGTTCATTCTACCCCAAACGGACGCACTCGAAGAAGATGGGTGCCGCGGTGGAATTGGCCTCAGGTGCTTGATTGTGCATGCATTCTGTTTGCTTGTGTGAAAGTGGACCGGTCGTGCATGCGGCCACCACTCGTACGTGGCGGCGCCGTTGACCGGCTTCTACTCTTAGTAGCCGTTGCTGTCCAACCGAGCAATCTGTATACTGCATAGCTGGGCCACGTACCGACCCTCACTCGTGGCTCGCAGTCATGTGGTCACCATCCAACTTAATTTGATTCAGCAAATCTTCTCGATCGTGTAGCGCCAGCAAGCGATCTATATACTGTATAGCTGGGCTACGTACTGGTTGTACGTACAGGCTGCACCGGCATGCAGAGCTACATGTAACTCTGCAGAGGCCATGGCCCCTCCAGGTTTGGCAGTTTTAGTGAAGAATTTTTTTATAGGAAGAAAAAAAGACAGCTTCAATGTCGTGGTTCACGCTCGCCCGGTCACCATCCAACTTAATTTGATTGACAGTTTTAGTGAGGAATTGTTTTAGGCTGGTCGTAATGATAGTGCCATAACTAGTACTTGTATCATACATGCTAACTAAGTAATTTTGATGAGGTGACATAGAATTAAATAAAAAAAGAGAGAGTTGAGTAACATATTATGATACTGTATCATAATATTTAATATTGTGCTACTATGTGTCACGCATGTCATAAATGATCTATATATCCTATAATAGCAACATATGATACTATGCATCATAGGTGTAATATGATACACTAGTATCTATGATACTTTCCATTACAACCAGCCTTATAGGAAGGTATAGATTGAGAAAAAGAATAGCTTTTGTGCTTTTGAAAATTGATATCTTGTGTTTGGCCTCCCCAACCAATTCCGTGTAGCTCCGCCACTGACTCCCTATCACTCGTGGCTCGCGCTCGCCCGGTCACCATTCAACTTAATTTGATTTTAGCAAAGCGTCCCGATCATGTAGAGTCACCAAGCGATCTGCATACTGTATAGCTGGGCTACGTACGTACTGGCTGCAGTGCAGACGCTGAAGTGACGGCGAGTGGGTCGCTCTCTGCTGCGCTGGATCGATAGCGAGCAACGGCAAGAAGTAGGAGGGAAGGGACTTGCCAAAAAAAGACAAGTTTGCCAAGAGGGAGAAAAAAAGAGATCCAAAGAGAGGAAGAAGGCTGAGGCCGTCAACGGCGCCACGTGGTGGTAGTAGTAGTACCGACCAGGCGCGTTTTCTGACAAGGAATCACAGGCACCTGAGAAACATCGCGGCGCAGGCTGCAGCACGTGGCTGATCCCTATCGCCGAGGCCATGCCGGAGCCGTTTTTCGGGTCGCGCCGATCGTTTGGGTCCTCGGTCAGCGCCCGGCGCCGCACCTCGCCGGCGGCCGGCTCCACCTGGACCCTAGCTAACTCCAACGGCGCCGTCCATGCACGCCGAGCGCGTGGCTAGCTAGCTCGTGCTCACGGGCTAATAATGAAGGTGCTTTGGTCGTCGGGAAATATGAATCGGCTACACTACTCTCAGTGGCGGAGCTCATCCTATGTCTTCTATAGCTCATTTTATAGCTAACATATACTCCATCCGTTCCTAAATATAAGTCTTTGTACAGATTTCAATAGTGGACTACATATGAATGTATATAGACATACTTTAAAATGTACATTCAATCATTTTGCTTCGTATATAGACACCTATTGAAATCGCTTAAAAGACTTATATTTAGGAACGGAGGGAGTATAATACTCCCTCTGTTCCTAAATATAAGTCTTTCTAAGAGTTTCACTAATGGACTACATACGGATGTATATAGACATATTTTAAGGTATAGATTCACTCATTTAAGGTATATATACGGATGTATATAGACATATTTTAAGGTATAGACTTGAGACTAACTAGCACAACATGCAGTGGTCAGTTCATTGCATGCAATGTGTATTAATTAGCAAAATCACATTAATTTTTTTTGTTTTCCTCTCCGTATTGGTCACGGTGCACGATCTAAGGTGACCTATACACCGAGACGGAGAGAGTACTTATTTATTATATGATCCATCTATTATTCTCACAAAGTGTCTAGGAGCACGTGCTAGAGCTAGCTCTTAACTAAGAGCAAGTCTAGCAGAGCCCTCAAATCCTCAAACCCTTAAAAATAACCGGTTTCTTACAGTTTTCGTCGGAAAAAACGGTAGGCTAGAACCCCTAAACCCTCAAACCCGTAAAAAATTAGAGGTTCAACCCTCAAACTGGTTCTCAACCTGTAGAAGTGAGGGTTGGGAGAGAAAACTCCCCCCAACCCGCACTCCTCTACCTGTCTCGCGCGGGAGGGATTTCATGCCGCCTCCCGCCTCCCGCCTCCCGCCGCCTCGCCGCCATGGAGGCCTCCCCCGCCGCCGCGCCCCCGCCCGCCGCCGCGCCGCCGTGCAACCGGAGGAGGCGGTAGCGGCGTGCCTCATCCTCCCATTCTCCTCCCCCCAGGGCAACCGGCGGCACCGCATCCAACCACAGCGGCGTGAGCTTGGCGGTGACCAGGAGTGGTGAGCGCAACGGACCCGTCGCCGGCGTGCTTCTCCCCCGGAGCTGGACCGGTAAGGCCACGCTCCTCCCCCTCTTCTTAATCCCCCCTTGCTTATCCGCTTAATTTCTATTCTCTATGGTTCATTAAGTTTTAGTTTCTTGGTCTGGTTCTTGGATAATTTCTAGGGTTCTTGGTCTGGGTCCCAAGATTGTTCATATTTGTTAATACAAATTAGCTCATGTGGCTGTCAGATCTCTGTTTTAGTATCTAAGCTGTCTCTTCTCTCTGAATTCAACTAAGGCATGAGGAACAAGGGGGGACATTTGAGTTTGCACTAAATTAATGTATGTAGCAGTTTAATTTGAACTATCTGATGCATGCACCGATTAGTATTCTACAATCTACATAGGCTTGTGTGGTTGTGTTTAGGAATGAGGTGCCCTTAGTTTCAGTTGTAGAATCAGTCAAAATATGCTTCTTTGTGTTTGAATGTAGAGATATATCATTTTTCACCAAACATGCTAGTTCTGCTTCTGACAATTCATGACTGAAAACCTGTTTGGAGGTGCAGATGTCTCCAGGATTCTGTGTTTTTCTAGTGAAAATTGTGATATGCCAAATGACATTTTTAAGGGTTGGGGCTGGGGCAAAGACTAGAACCCTCAAACCCAACCCTTATAATGGAATATATTCCGTTATAAGGGTTGGGTTTGAGGGTTCTAGTCTTTGCCCCTGTTTTTCAACCCTTAAAAGTGTCAAAAATGGCCAATTCTCAACCCTTAAAACTGGTTTTAGATTTAAGGGTTTGAGGGTTCTACCAGACATGCTCTAAGGCTGGTCATAGTGAAGAGTAACATATAGTAGTATCATGCATATGATACTATTGTATGATACTACCTTCATAGTCCATAGTATCATAGATGATCTTATTTATTGACATGCATGACACATAGTAGCATAGCATTTAACATGTTACGGTATCTACCTATGTTACTCTAACCCTCTCTCTCTCTTCTTTAATTGCCTGCCACATCAGCATGTTTGCTATTCCCGAATACATGATACTACCTTAGTTACTCCCACTATGGCTAGCCTAAGAGACCGCTTATTACCTTCTCTCTCTTCTTCTCTTTCCTTCAACTAAGCAAAAATATGTTACTTTATTCCTTATAGCCAGCTGACTCAGCTCTGTTGTACTTGCTCTTATGTCTAAAACTAAGCCACGTGAGCTAGTAATTATTTCTAGCTATACTCGATTTCTCAAAATATAGCACATTTGTCCCGGGTTAAATTTTTCGAAAAACCTTACCATCATCCGGCGGATAGCAGTGGCCGCGTCCGTCTCCTTCGCTGTGTGACACGCGTCCAAGTAAGGGCCGCATCTTCGTCAAACACCCTACTGCAACCAGTGCTATATGTTTCTGAAACATACACGATGTTGCAATGATCTACGATGGGTTTATGTTTTGCAACAAAATCTTTGTTGCAATAACTTTCTACAAGAAGGTTCTAGTTGAAAAAAATGCAACAAAACCTCAGATACATATATTTTTTGCAACAAACCAACTGATGCAAAAAAATTCTGCAACAGGACACGTGTTGCAGAAATGATTCTCCAACAAGGTCTGTGTTGCAATAATGAAAGCGTGCTCAGCTGCTTGATGCGGGCAGATCCGATGATCCGCGACCCGACTGATCATTTAAAAAGATCAGCCAGCAGACGCGTAGCATTGCGCCAAAAAATTATGTAAAGTTTGGTCCAGTTTTTATGAAGGAGGAACTTGACTAATTAAGTTTACAAAAACATATATGAACATGTACTATAGCAAATATATACGATACAAAAATATGTTTTATAATGCTGTTGATTTTGTATTGTAGATGTTATATACTTGTTTCTATGAATTGATCAAAATTTGCATATTTTGACATAGAGGGATATCATTGACAAAATCTCTCTAAATTCATAGTGAAGCCCACCCTCGCGAGTAAATATGCAGATATCTTTTTAAAACTTGGAAGTCGAGTTGTGCTTCATGACTCCATCTACCACACAAAGATTTTGCTTTCTATAGCAAATGGCGATGCTAACAAAGACTCTAATTCATTTCACACACACACAAAGGGAAGGCTCTACTTATATCATTTTCAACAAGGACACACTAAATTATTAACTACTACCTTCATTCGGGTTTAGAAGGACTATACGTATGTATCCCTAGGTCCATGATTTAACCAACGTAACATGAGTTTTATACCATTAAATTATACTTCCATCAGGAAATATATTCTATTTTAACTGTTATAAATTTTGTGATATATAATGTATATTACACTATCAAAATTAATGACCTGAATGTACGCACAGGACCTATAAACGGTAAAGGAGGGAGTATAAAATATGAGCTGCTCTTGGCCGGCTGTGAACTATTTATGATGTATCGTCTTTGTCTCGATGTGACAATTATGAGTGAATAAAACTCCTTTTATAGAAAAATATTGCACTTGTTCTACATGCTTCATTGAACTCGTTGTTTTGGAAATGGTCAGAAATTAATAACCACAAGTTCCAAAAAAAAAAGGACCGTGTATACATAAGATAATACACTATTGATGCGCAGAATTTCATGGACAAATAATTTGATCTGTAAGTTGCACAAAAAACCATTTACACTTTACTTGAATATATGTACCTTCCATATATTCTTTATTTTTTAAAATATACATTTTGAGTTTTTCAGTGAAGAGCTTTAGGGCAAAATATAATCCTCACTCCTTGAAAGATCAGCCATGCATATGGGTTGACTTAATTGGTGCCGGCCTACTGCATGCTTCACTTGCATGCCACCGAAAACACATACACATGCAGTAGTGTAGTATCATTTCCGTACATGTTTGAGCCACAACTTTTGACCGAGGGCATGCATGTAATTCGCACGCATGTAGAACACCGTCCATTTTGTGTAAGACCAGCTATAGCTAGCTGAATATACATGTGTGCACAGTAGTAGCCCGCCATCTAAAGGCTAGCTAGAACTACCACTAACACACTACTGTCTTGAGTTCACATAGAAAGTAGTCGCGGCTAGCCGTCGCCGGAATCAAGCACTCCATCGAATGGATCGGTGGCTTTCGGGTGGAAATTAGCTAGGCCACATATCGACCATCATAATGAACGACTATATCTGCGTGACAAAGACTGATGTGAAGTTAATCAACACGTACCCATCTAGAGCCGCGCCAAGTGCAAGGTTTTCTGAATATACGAAAGCCGCAATGCAAGTTTCTGCCTATGTATACACACTATTGACTATGCATCAAGGTCTTAGGCTGCCGCCACGTACTTCAGTCCAAATTAAAGGCTCGATTGGTGTATAATCATTCCTACAAGGAAATAAGTGCACGAATAGACAAAAGTGAGTTAACCAAACAAGAAAAGCTTCAGTAATAAATTGATCGCACAAATATAGATATCATCACCCCTCAGTGTCAAACATATAGTGATAATTAGCCATGTACTGGAAAAAATATAGAATATTACTAAAAAATCATAGAATATTACCACTTAGAGATATTTCATATTCTAGATTTTTTTTGTACTTGATAATTATCACTTTTATTACTAGCACACAAAATAGATAAGCATGTGTTCCAGAAAGACTAGCCAACTTATAGCTATCTGCCATTATATTTAAGGAAACTATAGTAGACACATACGTTTTATATATTTGTAATTCTTATATGAGGCATAAATTAATCTGCAAGGACTTGCATCTTTCTCTTTTGCCATTTTTGCCTACATAGAAGTGAAGTGTTAAACCAAAATGACAAATAAGGGGCTAGTGTCTTGAAAAAGAAATGAGTACACACATTCCTCATGATGTATGTTTCAAACTTGAGGATTTGATTTTTTTCACGATTGGTGTTAAAATTATGTGAGAAAATATATAATCGTAGCATTTAGTTGCATCACTACATAGCTCTACTAATCGAGATATATATCAAAAAGAAAACTTCTAACTATAAACGGACCTATTATTTGCAAAGAAACCCGAGTCTCATATTGTGAAGCAGGGCATCTCTATTTAGAGCATCTCCAATAGACACATAAAAGTTTCGCGCGAAAACACGCAGTGCAAACTGTGAAGCGCATGATCCGGCGCTTCAAATTTACTCCCTCCGTCCGAAAATACTTGTCTGAAACATGCATGTATCTAGATGTATTTTAGTTCTAGATACATCCATTTATATTCGTTTTTGTGACAAGTAATTTGGGACGGAGGGAGTACATTGTAGTATTTTAAAGTCTCTGTTGAAGCTGTGGGCTGTTTTTGAACTACTGTTCGAAATGCTCTTAGCAACGGCGGTCCGGTCCTTGTTCTTGTAGACCTGGCCGCAAGATGAATAGTGCACCTAATGAAATAGATACATGCATACCACGTGATGGATACGTGGAACGGCTCGCTGCCCGTCCCCATCAACGACTCATCCATCCGCCATTGAACGTGCTCCCACTAATTACTTGGCAGAAATGGCAAAATGGCATTGTCAACAACGTTTCCGAATTTGTCAATCATTCTGCCTTTTTGCATGGAGATAAGCTGGTGCGTAGCGAGAGAGAGACATGCATGTAGGTCACGATTTTTTAGCGGGGAGTTCAATAATACTCCCTCCCTTTCTAAATATAATTAGACCTTTTAGAAATTTTACTACAAAACAAAATAAATAAATCTATATTTTAAATATGTCTATATATGTATGCATATAATTTATAGTGAAATTTTTAAAAGATTTTATATTTAAAAACAAAGAAAGTATAAGATATGTGGTCGGTTGATTAAAACCCGTCGCAGCTCGATCCATACATGCATGTACGGCACAAATATGTATTGTCATATTTTGCTGAAAAAGCCTCTCGCCTTATTTTATATATAAATCAACTATTAACAACAACTTCAAGGTATGATACATAGATGATGTTTACAACAATACCACACCTGACACTACAAGAACAACCCGTGGCTCAACCGAAAACATGCCACCACGAAGAAATCAAGCCGCATACGCCGAACCATGGGCTTCAAGGCGGTGCCTTCAATAAAGATACGATACTGGAGCGCCGCCATCGCCCGATCTCATGTAGCAGCACGATGGACAGTGAGAGCCGCGACGACGCCTTCAAGAAGAGAGCAAGCTTTGTCATCACCGGTCCGTCCGAAGATACAACAGGTTTTCACCCAGGCCAACATTCACCGCCAACGAAAGCCACAGCCCAGCTACCATGCCTCCCACACGACCATGGCCATTGAGCAGCACCAAGCCACGGGCTCTCCCCAAGAGCACCGAGCTACACCACCAGGATTGTCGCCTCAGCATCCAAGACCTTGACACCGCCTCATTCAAGATTCATCGTCACCCCAACCAAAGAGACAAGCAGAAAAGTCCCGCCTTTCACACTCCTGGACAAACCCAGTGGGGAGACCCAATAGGTCAGCCAAAGCTGGCCTCCGTCGACCCGTCCTGCAACACCAAGCGTGAGACGAGCTCAGTCCTACGCAAACATGGGCGAGACAAGGCCGGTCCTGCTGCTCCGTTTGTGGGATGAGCTCGGTCCTGTTACAGGATGCACGATACGAGGTCGGTCCTAACACATATGACGCGATATGAGCGATGGATCGCAACTAGGAGAAGGACAACACTTCAACGAAGTAACACCCGTACGATGAGGAGAGGAAGCAAAGGCCGAGGCAAGTCGACTAGAGATGATCCGATGTTGAAACAAGCCAATCGCCGCCGCTATCGACCTACTAAGCCGTAATGGAGCCACCCACGTTCAACGCAGCAGCCACATTGGGTCACTGCCCGGCAAGCGTGAAGCGCCGGAGACGTCGGGCACGCACAACCACCAACACAGCCGGCCACCACAACCACCAGCTGACCCCCACTAGGAGGCAAGGAACAGGCCACCAACGGCGAGCCACCACTCGAGGCTCAGAAGATTACTTGACCCTATATAATCGCCTATGTGAGTGATAACAAGCCCATCTGGGGATACTGATTGATTACTTGACCCTATATATCGCCTATGTGAGTGACATACCACCTATATGTTGTTTCCAATAAAAATAGTTACCAGGTACACCTTTCATATTGTTTTCTATTGCTTTCCTTTTTTTGTCATTTTTATTCTTGTTTATTTTTTTCATATATATATATATTTGCATAGGTAGCAAGCTTCTGTTACATGAACATTATATGGAAAATATCAAATAATTTTAAAGTTGAAACATGTAAAAAAGTGGGGGAAAAGTTAGATTAACATTTGAAAAAATCTGTTAATTTTCAAATTATATATGATTTGTTTTAGAAAAAATATGTTGAGCGTGTATTTTAAACAATGTTCTTTGTGTATTGGAAAGTGTTCAACGAGTATTTACTCAAAATATATGAACATTGTTCTATATATGCATGATCTTTTTCTTGGAAAAAATCTTCAAGCCTTTATTTTCCTATGCGTGAACATTTTCCAGCAAACAGCTTTCCAAATGTCGAGCATTTCTTTAAAAAGTACATACATTTTTTAATTAAATTTACTAAAACGTGTAGAAAACTATATACATTTATTATATCACAACATGGTAATTTCTTAAGTAAATATAAAATATTGAAATAAATATATATTTTCAAAATATATAGATATAGCATGCAAGTTTTATAGAAACACGGTTATACTTACGGAAACTCACACTTATGAATACACACACACGCATATTATACCCCTATAAACAACTGCAAAAGATTGAGCCGACTAATTTTGGGATTGATAAAATTATCACAACACAGAGGTGACCTATGTACATACGGAGTATTTGAAATGTGCTAAGGCCAGAACTATCCTATTTAAGATCACTGATATGAGAGAGTGGTTAAACACCGCTTACTGGAAGAAAACTCATTTTTCTTACCCGAAAAAAAAAAGATCAGTGATAAGCGAAAGCGGCTAAACACCGCTTACTGGAAGACAACTCAAGTTCATTTACAGAACGAACAGCAAAAGGGACCTAATGGGCCGGTCCAAGTCGTTGCCCGTTACTTCAATTTTCTCTGTTTTCTTGTTTGCTTGTTTTTTATATTTTAATTTTGAAAAAGTTCGAAATACATACATTTACAAAATGTATATTTCATCAACAAATAAATAATGTTAACACTGTGTAAACTATTCATGGCATCATTTTACAAAGAGTCAATACCATTCAAACAAAATCATGGTGTACATGAAAAATGTACAGTGCATTTAAAAGTATACATGAAAATCATAGGTTTACAAATTTTAATGATGTATTTAGACAATGTAAATATATAAAAAAATTATTGGTGTATGCAAAACATGTACTAAGAAGTACACATCGAAAGATATATTAGAAAAAAATTAGTCATGTATTTGAAAGAATTAAACTTGTATACAAATGTTTCTGATGTATATGAAAAATATATAACATGCAGGAAAAATTTAGACATTTAAATATTTCTGAAAACTTAATAATATATAAGAAAATGTGTAACATGAATAAAAAATGTACAACGTGTTTGAAAAAAGTAGATATGTGATGGAAAAAGATCAAATAGAAACTAAACGAAAACCAAGAAAAACATAGAAAATGAAAAAAAGCCAAAGTAAAACAGAGGCAAAGCAGTGAAGAGTAGAGAAAAATTAAAGAAAACCAACAAAATAGTGGAAGCAATGTAAAATCAAAGAAACCCTATGAGAAATGTAAATAAATTACATAGAAAAATAAAGAAAAGAAAAAATGTTGAATTCAAAGAAAGCCATTATAACACGTAGAAGAAAACACAAAAAGAAAGAAAGAAAAACAAGAACAACAGTACCAGTTCAACAACGTACAACAGAAGAAGGAAAAAACGGTAGAACTAGTTAGCGAGCGCTCCTTCGGGTTTCTTCAACCGCCACCACGCGTCATCCTTTGAGCGTTTCTTCGTTTTTCTTTAAATTTTTCACATGTGTTTTTGGTTTTTTAGATTGATTTTTTATTGGTTTTTTGGTATTTCGGTATTTCATCGGTCTTTCATAGCTTTTTGACGACAAAATACAAAACAAAAAATGAAAAAATGTGTTATCTTTTTTTTACAAGAGACAAAGTTTTGCTTTCGTGAGAGGCACGGTTTTACCTCCGCAAGAGGCATTGACGGGCCTCTCGAAAACGGAAAAACGCGTATTTTTGCTAGAGGCACGGTTTTGTTTCTACGAGATGCACGGTTTTGCCTTCGCGGGAGGGACGGCTTTGCTTCTCGGGAAAGGAAAAAAAAACACGCTTTCTGTTTTTTCGCGAGAGGCACAGTTTTGTTTACGTGAGAGGCGCGGTTTTGGCTTCACGAGAGGCACGCCCGTGCCTTTTAGAAATGAAAATAACACGTTTTCTTCTTATTATTTTTCACGGTACGCATGGTTTTGCATCTGTGAGATGCATGAATTTGCCTTCATGAGAGGCACAAAAATAAAATGTAAAAAAATATGTTTTCTATTATTTTTCTCTATTGCAAGAGGCACGGTTATTTTTGAGAAAAATCATCAAAGTCTATCAACATGAGATTTAGTTTGAAGATCACGAGTAAGAAATCCAACGATGAAAATGGTTCAAAATATGAAGACACAATATAGGAGATAATTCATTTTAAAAATACGAATCTACATAAAAAAGGAAAACTCACAGATTACAACAAGCGGTATACATGCAATGCGGCACTTGTCATAATCTGAAAAGGCAAAAATAAATTTTGAAAAGTATACTACTTAATTAATGATTTCGGGAATAAACCTAACCGAGCAAGCAAACTCGGTAACAAGGCGGCGCATACTTGCAGGCTCCAGAGGACAGGCGGCGAACACACGGCAATTCTATTTGGCGGTGCAGGCGTTCGTTATAGGGCATTAGGGTAAAGGGCGCTACAGTGCACACCCCCAGCCATGATTTTTGGTCGGCCCAGTTGCATTCTTTTCTTTTTCTGTAAAAAATGGCAAAAGGCTGGACAGCGTTGGATTAGAACCTGGGAGCTAGACATAAGTACGCAACGCATCAACTACTTGGACAACCCACCGCAAGTGACAAGTAACTCGTTTTTCTCCTTCTATTATTACTCCTATCGCGGTTTTGTTGGTTTTTTATTTTTATTTTCTTTTTATTTGGTTCGTTTTTTCTTTTGCAAATGCGTGAAATTTTCTCAATTTTTTCTATTTGTATTTAAAATCGATTAACTATTTTTTTTTCAGAATCGATGAACTATTTTCAAATTTGATTTCAAGATCGATGAACTTTTTTAGAATTTGAAGACATTCTTTTCCAAAAACTGATGAACTTTCTTTTTAATCAGTTTTTTTTTCAAAATTAGATTTACTTTTTCAAAATCAATGAACGTCTTTTCAAATTCTTGAAGATTTATTTTTTCAAATTTACCAACTTTCATCAAATTTGGGCAACTTTTTTGATTTTGCAATTTTTTAGAACTTTTTTCCACCAGAAGTCAACTGGTCAAATGGCCTGGTGAACCAGTTCGGTTAGCATCGCCAGTCAACGGTGAACACCTGTGCAAGCCTCGCTAGGAAAAAAGACCGTGCAACCGCGAAGACCAGCAAGCGAGCGAGCACAGGAAACGCTTAAGACTCGCGTTAGGCGCTTACTAGGAGCTCCCGGAACGCACCCCATTTGTGTGGTTATTCTTTTCTTTTTGTGTGTGTGTGTGTTTTATAAGAGCATCTCCACTCGCTCCCTCAACAGGCCCTTCAAGGCAACTTTTTTAATGTCGGCGGTGTAAAATCAGTACAGTCGCGTCCCCAATTCCTTGTTTATCGTCGGTTTTGGTCAAAATGATAGCCGGCGAACCCGAGCCGAACCCAGCTCCCCGGGGTCGTATGGGAACGCCGGGCGAAGCGAAAAGACAAGCGGGCCCGCTCTGTCGGCCGTAGTCGAGTCTTTTCCGCCGTTTTCTCCCCTTCCTCCTCCTTTTCTCTCGATTTTCCCGCCCCCTCCTGCCTTTCTTCTTTCGCTCCCGCCATCCGTTTGTCATGTCGTTGAAGAAGTACACCTTCCCACGCCCGCCATCACTGTCGATTCCAAACAGCCGAAGAAGAGGAAGCCGAGGAAGCCCATGCCCAGGTCGACAGGCATTTCGTACACCGAGTGGAGGGCGGACGTCTAGTGCCAGAAGGCGGTCACAAAAGACCGGCGGAGGAGGCTCGACGCCAAGAAGATCAAGGACGCAGCGGCGGCCGCCGCCGCCGCGGTCGATTAGGAAGAGGTGTCCCGCGCGGGGATGATGAACCCGCCCGGTCGCAACCCACATGCCGCATGGAGGGGTCTTTAGGGCGTTGCCCCGGCCACCCACTCGCCGACGATGTCGCCCTGGGTGTACGAGCATTCGCCTGGCTACTCTGATGGCGACCCGCATGGCGGTTTCAATCCCAACACCACCTTCCCGCATGGCGCGCTGCAGCGTTCCTCCCCCACCGGTTTTGGCCACGACCCGCATACTTCCCCGCCCGTGTTCAGCGCCAGCCTCAACACCTAGTACAACAACTCGTCGTCGGCGTACTCGTCAGTAGCCTCGCCTCGCCGTCTCTAAGCCGGGGCGTCCTTCCGTTCGCGCCCACTTCATCGCTACACTTTAATTACGGCGACGTCTCCGACATGGACGAGATTATCACGAGCAGCTCCGTCACCGCCGCGTCGCACCCAGAATTAGGCACGGAAGATGAAACAATGGACACCACCAGCGACGTTGACGACGAGCTTGACGGCGTCTAGGAGGAGAAGGGGGGAAGAGGCGGTGGAGATGGAACCGGAACCAGTACCGCAGAAGAAGGGAAGGAAGACAAAGCTGGACGCGAACGCCAAGCCGGCCGAACCCCGCATTAAGTGGGCCTCCAACGAAGATGAGTGCGTTGCTGAAGCGTGGAAGACTATTAGCATCGACCCGATCAGCGGCACGAATCAGAACAGCGACACATACTGGGGGAGAATCAAAACGGCATTCCACGAACGCAAGCTGGTCGACCCCGACTTCGCCATCATCCACATGGACCGCGGCGAGAAGGCGATGGCGAACCGCTGGTCGACGATCCAGACGGCCTGCAACAAGTGGCATGGCATCGTCGAGGAGGTCGCAACTCGCCCGGAAGGCGGCGCCAACGTCGAGGGTCAGGTATGCCCAAAGTTCATCTGCCCTAGTTCGTTGCATCGCCGTGTGCTTCACCGACATGTTTCGTCCGCCGTTTTATGCAGATGCTTCGGATGTTCGTCATGTACCGCGCCGACAACGAGGACAAAGAGTTGAGGTTCCTTCACGTGTTCTGGAGGATCAACTCGTGCGAGAAGTGGATGGAGGTTCGGCTCGCTCTCGACAAGGGTAAGGAGACCTACAACCCGGACGTGCGTGCCTCGGCTGCGGGAGCAGGGCGCCCAGATGGCACCAAAAAGGCCAGGGCGGCGAGAGACGCGGCGCCCGCTACCCAATGGCTGCAGGCTTCGGTCGAGTAATGCATCACCGGCGTCAAGAGCAGCGCTGCTTGGCGGGAGGAGAAATCTGACGCACGGTGGTCGACGCTGATGATCAACGTCACCGCAAAGAAAAGGAACACCGACCTGGAGTTGAATATGAGGGCACACACGTCGACGATGAACGAGAAAGTGAAGACGTGGTACATAGTACAACGCGACCTCATCTTAAACCAGATGACAGAGCTGGCGGCGACAATGACCACCACAACAGCGGCCACAACGGCGTCCACAACGGCGCCCAGTCCGAACGCAGACCCCACGCTAACCGCAAGCCCGACTACGCCGACGATGAACAGCCCGACGACGTCGATGATGAGCCCGACTACACCGATGACGACCCCAGCCAGTCCCCCGTAGAGGAGCCGCAACCCGTCGAGTCGGTCATGTGATCCGTTTTTCCTTTTCTTTTGATCGTCGAACTGTTGGTGTGTTTGATCGCCGAACTGTGGCACTCATCGCCGAATGCGCGGTGTATTGAAAAATGTTCAATGTGTAACAGGAAAATGTCCGTGTGTATATGAAAAATTTACAACATGGACTGAAAAAAGTAGGCATCTATTTTACTAACAAGAAAAAAGAAAAATGGGTCAATATAGAAAAGGAAAACCAGAAGAAAGAACAAAACAAATAAACAAACGCATATAGAAACCAAACGAAGAACAAACAAAACGTTCATATAATAACTTTGTTAATTGATAATAGAAGAGTCCGACTTGTATGCATGGGCATTTGCTTTTCTCAAAAAGCATGGACATTTACTTGGGAGCTTCTAGGTGACGCAATCTACGTAAAATGTGAAGTTTCGCCTAGGAGGCGGCTGACCTAGGCCGGCCCATTCCATTTTGCCTTTTTCCCGTTTTGAATCTTCTGTCTTTTTTTAAATGTTTTTATGCCTTTTTCCATTTTCTTTTATTTTCTTTGCTCTTTCGTTTTTTTGGTTTCCATGTTTCTTCTGTTTGAAAATTTTAAATATTTATTCGGAATTATACAACCATGTTCTTGTTTTCAAAATTAGCTCCCAATTAAAAAAATTCCTCATTTTCAAATTTTGTTCAAAATTGCAAAAAGTATTGGTGTTTCAAAACTTCATTCAGAAATTACAATTTTCTTTTCACAAGTTCAAAATAAGTTCGTGTTTTCAAAAAAGTTCAGTAATTTCAAAAGAAGTTCCTGTTTCCAAATTTTGTAATGTTAAAATTGTTCAGGAATTATACAACATATGTCGCGCAACACAGAGAAGAGACACACCCCTAAATTTGAAGTAGAACTAGCCCGGCTAGAGAACGCATGGCAAAAAAAAACACAATTGACGGTTAGGAAGAGTCGAAGAGATCAACCACACGGACGGGTGAGGGCCGTGGCACCACTCAGCTCAGCTCAGCAGCATGTTGCATGCATGATCCGCCCAAATAAAAAGACAGAAAATATCTACCCTCTGTTTCAAAATATAAGACCTTTTAAAGATTTTACTAGGAGACTACATACGAAGTTAAATTCTTCGATTGGCTCGCATTGCAAGATAGAATATGGCCCGCCGGTCGTTTGGAGAGGCGCGGGTGTCCAAATTGCGGTCCTTGCCCTCTTTGCAAAAGGGAGCAAAAAACAGGTGCTCACCTTTTCTTTAAGTGCCGCTACACGATTAGGCTTTGGAGGGTCATCATCGACAAGTTTGGCTTATATCACATGGATACCTCCACATGGTACCTAGACGAAACCGTCAACGAATGGTGCGGCAAGAAAATCAACAACAACAATACTAATTGGCATGGCCTCTCTCACCATGCTTGTCTCTTGAACCATTTAAAATGAAAGAAATGCTAGAGTGTTCCGCCACAAATACATGCCACCGTCTACTCTCCTTACCATCATCTTCGAGGAGGCCAAACTTTGGGTAACCGTGGGCGCTAAGAAACTAAGACATTTGTTGTTGGTCGAGTAATTGTTATGCTGCTCTTGTGGGTGTTTTGTGAAACTTTAAACTCTATTTTTTTTTCTTAATGAGTGGATGAGGCAAATATTTTGTCTCCATTTCGAAATAAAATCTCGCGAGCGAGGCGAGCTGCTGAAAAGGTTTCTTTGGCTGAGACCTGAGACTGGTATATTGATTGGTTGCAGTGTCGCGGTCGGGGTCTCTCTCCTTGGCTCGCAGGACCTCTCCTGAAAAACTCCCTACCTTTCCTCCGATCCACAAGCTGCATGCTGCCTGTTGCTGTCCCTAGCTTCCCTATCTTGTTCTACTTTACACTTGTTGTTGTTGCTGCTGCTGCTGCTGCTGCTACAAGTAGGAGAGTGTGCGAGCCACCTCAGCTCACTGTTGTCTGCATGGTGACACTACACTGGTTACTGGCTAGCTCACACCGGCGGGCAGTGGCTGACTGCTGTGCGCCGGTGAAGCGTGTGGTCATCTGGCGCCGGCCGTGTGCGTTTTGTGGCCACCAAACAGTGATGAGGAACACAAAGCTTTGTGGATATTAATTTGAGCTCTATCTATCTGCTCCTGCCTGAGACGTACGTCAAGGTCTTGCCTATAATTTCTGTATGTACAGGTATTACGAGTGGATAACGCCGGCCGTAGTTGCGTCTGCCACAATGTACTAATCGTTGGAGAGCTGTCAATTATTCAAATGCGGAACTACTGTGCTGTCGATAGTCAGTGGCCAATCTCAGTTACCTCGTCGATCAATTATAAAGAAAAAGATTGTTCAGTTAATTAACAGAAAACCGAGCTAAACCAACGCCTACTACATTTTCAATGGGACTGGGCATCTGGAAGGCCACCGCTGCGATGAGACCGAGGGCGACGTACTTTGACAACTACCAAGCTCCCTGGAGGTGCAAGGTAAGAGAGGGCCACTTCACTTGAGTGTGTTTGTACAGTGACACCAGTCATCAGTAACTCTCTACTCACCTGACTGACCGCGGTCGTGTGGTCACCTGGTGCCGGCCGTGTGTGCTTCGTGGCCACCAAATGGCGATGAGGAACACGATGCTTTGTGGATGTTAATTTGAGCTCATCCGGTCCTGCCTGCGACGTCGAGGTCGAGGTCTGGCTATAATCTCTCACAGACTGTACGTAGCTAGCGGATAACGGCTGGGAAGGAAAGGAGGTCGCCGCAGCTAGCTAGGTCAGCAGTTGAGCCTGACACACACAATACTCTACTACAGTAGATTACTACCACTAGTAGTAGTAGTTGCAGCAGCAGCCAGTGCGTACCTTGACAACGATTCTTCGGATAAAACCAACCAGAGGTGCACAATTCTTCAGATTAATCTCTACTAATCGATAAAAGCTCTGTGAGCTGTAGGTTCAGATGACCTGATCAATTATCAAGCTACAAGCCTAGAACTAGTGGTGTGTACGCCTGGTACACTTGCCGTATGCACTTAGAGCAACTCCAATACAGCGCACTCAAATGAACATGTTTTTTTTATCTGTTTTGGTTGGCCGAGCCAATAAATTTATCTTTTTTTAGGTCAGCCGGTACGGTCAATGGTAGCCGACGCATTTTAGGCAAGAAAAAGAAAAAAGGAGGAGAGAGAAAGGGATGGTATGGGTGAGTGGATCCTTTTCTTTGGATGGCAGGTGCGTCAAACGAGACATGCAGCGGATATAGTGAACGAAGAGGATGCAGAAAACATCCGCTTTGTGTCTCATTTCAGTCCCAAATTTGAAACTGAAATGAGTCTGAACGAACACAAAGCGGATAGGAAATAGGAATGGGTCTGTGTGTTGGGCGTTGTCTTTTGTCCGTGCAAATCCAAACGGACACATGCAGATGAAATGAGTCCGCACAATGGAGTTTCTCTTAAAGCATCTACCTTTGCGAGTAGCAAATCCGACCCCTCAAACGTCCAATGACGGACCCTGATGCCTTCAAAGAATGTGACCGGTCACTTCTCATATCCCAACCCTAATATCCCTGCAACTCATTGTCGAAAATATGTGTGAATATTTTTTTGAAATAAATGGATGAACCTTTATTTCCATCTGCGTGAACTTTTTTGCTTTCCAATATCTGAACGTTTTTTTCACGTGCAGTACATGTTTATACATGTATGAAGATGTTCTTCATAACATGAGAGTATGTTTTAGCTGAATGCACTGAATCTCTAGCCCGTGAAATAAAAGTTCTTTCAAAAAATTATACTACATTATACGAAGACCGCATATATGTTCAGTAGGCCTTAAAACCGGCTCACCCCTCAGCAGTTTGGGCCCATTCTACTCTTGGTTTTGAAAATAGGACGATCTATTAGGGCACGGCTACGCAGAGATGGTATGTACGCTCACTTGGACGGCCGAGTAGGATAACTTGGCCTTTTCTCAATAGAGGCTTGTGTTTTCTTTTTTCATTTTTACTTATGGTCTCATATTTTTTTGAAAAACTGTTCATGTGGTTTGAACATTTGTTCTTGACATATCAGAGAAGTATTTATATAATGTACACAAGTTCATGCAAGTTTACAAAAGTGTTCGTACGATTCAAAAAAATGTACAAGAGGTTTGAGAAAAAGTTCAGATGTTTAAAATATTCGGATAGTATAATAAGATGTTTCATACCATTCAAAAATGCTTAATTTGTAGTATTTTAGTTCTTTTAAAATTTATTTTAAAATATGTTCAGACATGAATTTAAACATATTCATCATGTATTTAAAAGATGTTCAACATGTATCAGGAAAATGAATGTTACATGTGTATACGAAAAAATGTAGGACATGGATTTAAGAAAGTACACATGTTTTCAAAAAACAAGAAAAAAAATAAAGCGATAAAATAAAATATAAAATGGAAAATCCAGAAGAAAGAGCAAAAAGAATAAGAAAACACATATATAAAAATAAAAGGAAGAAAAAAAGGATATAAAAACTGGCCTCAACTGGTCCATAGAATGCCCCTAAAACCACCTTGATGGGTTGGCCTGCGTCCTGAAAGCCATTGTGTGATAACTGATAAGAGGGGAGTTCAACTTGCATGCATGGGCTTTTACTTTACTGTCACATTTACAGTCGTCTTCCTCAAGGTTCCAGGTGGCAATATTCCCGGTGGGGATTTACCCATTATGGGACGGGGATGAGTGACAAATTCGTCCCATAGGTATTATTTGACAGGTACCCATTAGTCTGGCGGGGTGGGGATGGGGATGAAATTTTCCCCATGGGGACTCCATGGATACCCGAAAAACTATGTCATACATATTACAAACGCATAGTATATAGATTAATACCTAGATATTTCATAGAATTATATTTTTTCACCTCTCCGAACAACCATGCACTCTCCAATCTCACCTATCCTAGTCAGTTTTGAGATCCCCATGGATAACCGACGGGTATCGGGTAGCCGTTATTGACGGGGATGAGGGGGTGTTTTGTCCCCGCGAAGCTTCACGTGGATCGCGGATATGGGGATTGGCGGGGATCGGGGCGGGGATGGTGGAGTCATCCCCGGTCATCCCCGTTCCCGTTGCCATATTGACTCAAGGCAGGGCCCCTGGCTCTTTACACGTGCTCGGCTAGAATGGTCGGACATTTGGACTTGTGATTCTTATTTGCAAAACAAGAAACGCTGTGACGGATGAAGGATGGCGTTGCGTTGGATGAATGGTAACTTTGATAACCCCCTTCTTTCATTGAAAGCACCCTCACCCTCAGGGAAATACACTTTGGTTCCTGGTTGTATATGTACTGAACATGAAGAATTTTTTTAATAATTAAATAGAAAGTTAAAATAGTTCAACAATTTTTTTGGATTAAAGTTGACTTTATTTTGCACTAGTATAAAAAATTTCAGAAAAAACCCAACATTGACCCCTGGGCAAAAAGATAAAAATTATTTGCTATTATAGGTCATTATTCACACTATTTTGATCAAAAATTTGTCTTATTTGAAAAGACGTCAACGTGTAAAAAAAAATTGAAAATTTTCTTGCAAATACAATGAAAGATCAAATTTATTTTAAAAATATTTTCAGATTTTTTAAACCTTTTGTTGAATTGCTATTTGGTTTTTTGCATATAAGGTGTATACACACCGAGGAACCAAACGTTTCCCTCCCACATCCTCGACATTATTTCTAGTATCACACAAGAGTATGGTATATATCAGAAATGGCACGCAGCGGAGAGAACACACACATAAATTTGCAGCAGAACTAGCCGGCTAGAGAACGCGTGGCAAAAAAAAAAAAAAAACACAGGTGCCGGTTAGGAAGAGATCAAACCGGGACCGAGGAGGGGCTACACCACCCAGCTCAGCTGAGCATGTGGCGTATCCATGATCCGCCCAAATCCAAGGGCTGGACATATATATATATATAGATGTATATATATATATATAGATGTATATATATATATTCATCTATCTGAAGCTGATGGCGCAGCGAGCAACTAAAAACAGCACAATCCTGAGCCCCACTGCACACACTGCGCGATCAGAGGCCGCCGGACTTATCCCTTCTCACCCCATTTCCAAATTGATTATGGACATACATAAATGATAGATAGATAGATAGATAGATACATGCCTCGAATGGGCAGGGGAAAGGCGGCCATAAGATTAAAGGGGTGGTGGTGCAGCTCACGGGGCCGGGATGAGATTATACGAGACGAGGCCACAGCCCACAGCACAGGTGAAGTGAAGTGCACAAGAAGCGCGCCCACATGCACACTCGCGAGCAGCTGAAAAGGTTTCTCTGGCCGAGAGTGAAGTGCATGCAGGCAGGGTATATTGATTGGTTGCAGCGTCGCTCTCTCACAGCTCGTGTCGCAGGACCTCTCCTGAAAAGCTCCCTAACTTTCCTCCGATCCACAAGCTGCATGCTGCTGCTGCCTGTTGCTGTCCCTATCTTGTCCTACTCTACACTTGTTGTTGCTGCTGCTGATGATACAAGTAGGAGAGCGAGAGCCACTTCAGCTCATTGTTGCCTGCATATATAGTGACACTAGTTACTGTCTGGGTTACTGTTGCAGTGTCTTACTGCTGTGCACCGGTGTGGTTGTCTGGCGCCGGCCGTGTCCGTTTTGTGGCCACCAAACAGTGATGAGGAACACAAAGCTTTGTGGATATTAATTTGAGCTCTATCTATCTGCTCCTGCCTGAGACGTCGTGGTCTTGCCTATAATTTCAGTATGTCCAGGTACTACGAGTGGATAACGCCGGCAGCAGTTGCGTCTGGCACACTACGGTAAATTACTGCTACGTTATCTGTGAGCTCCTATGCGATCTACTTGCTATGTCTTTAAATATAAGTCTTTAAAAAAATTCATTTGAACACTATAAACAGAGCAAAATGAATAAATCTATACTTGAAAATATGTTTATATACATTCATACATAGTTAGTGAAACCTTAAAAAAACATATATTTCCTCCGTTCGAAAATACTTGTCACGGAAATGGATGCCTGTAGAAGTATTTTAGTTTTGGATTCAACTATGCAGCGGCGCCGCATGCTGGTGCTCCCATGCGGCGGCTCGCATGCACATGCATCACGTAAAGATTCTCTCCAACGTTTGAAATTCAAAAAGTTTTATCTTTAAAACCGTTAATTCAATCGATGATCTGTTTTCACCGTTGGCTTTGTCGCGACAAGATCTTCGAAACTAGATCCCATATCGACATGTTTCGACAAACATTTTTCCTTTCATAATTGCCACATTGTTCCACTCACTTGCTATATTATTAACCACTTACTTATCCAATAAAAATAACTTAATTGCCATATTTTTTTATGTCGTTTCGTGCAAAGATTGTTGATCTCACGTGATCATACTTAATTTTTTTGCTCGTACTTATCACATTTGTTGCACTTACTTGTCATATTAGTAAGTACTCCCTCCGTCCCAAAATAAGTGACTCAAATGTGACTCAATTTTAAACCTAAAGTAATGTAAAATTGAGTCATTTTTGAGTCACTTATTTTGAGACGGAGGAAGTACTAAGCAAGCGTAGTTGCAAAAAATCTATACACACGATTGCCAAGTTGACAACTAAGTTAATTAAATATGACTACTAACTGTCTCATAATCTAACAACTAAATAATAGCAATCTGGCAACTATCGATGAAAAAAAGTTTGTCGAAACATGTCGACATGAGATCTAGTTTTGAAGATCTCGTTACGAGAAAGCTAACGGCGAAAACGGATCGTCAATTGGATTTATAGTTTAGGAGATAAAACTTTTTGAAAATTCAACATTAAAGGAATGTTTGCTGATGTCATGTTGATGTACCAGATAGTAATCTGGCAAGTATCCAAACAGGGCCTAGTTTGCATGCATAGAGGTTGTCTTCGTGTACCGCCGCATGCCAAGGTAGGCGTGCACACGCTGTTGATTAGAATTTTCCAAGTAATTTCGGACGAAAAATGTATTTAGAAACAGAGGAAATACAAACCGTTGGAGAGCTCTATCTGTGAGCTGTCGATTAACTTCAAATGACCTCGTCAACTATGAAGTACCAGTGGTGTGTACGTGTGGTCACGATTAAGTTGCGAGTTTGTCTTCACATTACAAGTCGATATCTAAACTACCATCACATAGAAGAGGGTTGCGGTCACGATGAGCATCATCGCGATGAAACTGATCTTCATCCGGTTCCTCCTTCGCTCCCTCCTCTCTCCCGCTAGATAGCGCGCGTATCTAGCTTCCGCCTCCGCCCTAGTGGTTTACCCTTTGTAACTGTTACCGCCGAAACGGTGAACCTGTCTCCGACACTCCTCCCAGTCGTCGTAGACTCCGGGAACCTCACCCTTGTACATGACATACGACGACATCTCTATGCACTAGACAAACAAAAGCAATTCACAGATAATATATAAGCAATACATAAGTATGCAACAAAAGGATCGGAAGAGAAAAGCAACACATTAATAGCATGATTCATGGTCCTACTAATAAATAGCATCGACTACACATATAAGTTGAACGACTGTCCAAACTAAAGAGATATACAAGTTCATTAAAGTTTAATTACAACATAGCATCAGTACTTTCGACTCGACTCAGGGACCGAAGCATGGATGAAGCCGCCTCTTTCATGATGGTCATGAATGTGCGGTCGTTGTCAGCCTGCATTTGTAGCGTTGTGTCAATATCACCGTTGGATGGTTGACAATTTAGGTAGAACTGCCCCGATCTAGCAAGGACATCTTGATAGATGATTTCTGCCAACTCCGACTGGATGCGAAAGAATTCTTGTCTGATGTCCTCGTCCTGGATTGCCGACAATCGTGCGGACCAATCTTTGAGCTCATTTGGTAGCATACGGTGATGTTTGTCCCGTACGATCGCCCGCATGTGATGGAGGGCGTAGTAGACATCCTTCTGACTGCCAGGCGGCTGCTTGACGCAGGGGAACGTCGTTACGTGGGTGAACACGTGCTTGCCATACCTAAGAATTGGCCTCCTGAAGGTGCCTCCAGATTTGGCATAGCCGGGGAGGACATCATCAAGAACTTTCTTGATATTTGTGTAGTCTTTCTTCGACTGACGGTCCGAGTCGAAATACGTGGCCATGGAATATTTCGGGCTTAAGAGGATGAGTGTGCAATGTGTGTCACTACACAAAACACAGAATGTAAAAAAAAGAACGATCGAAATATAAGAAATCATATGTTACGGGGTGATGAGGGGATGACTTACTCAGAAAAGTAAGGCACGAGGAAGTTATCCTTATCTACGTTCACCAGAATGACGCCTTCGAGGTATGAACTCGCGACTTGCTGGTCCCCAGCGCCGTCCAAGAGCTTGGCACGCATGTAGAAGAGGTCGGATATCACGATGTCCGGGGTCTTGTCTCTAATGATCCGCATCTCCATACTGAGCGAAAATAGCCGAATGAAGGTGTAGTGCAGCGGATAAAGGTTAAGCATAGCGAAGATGTCATCAAACCGTAGGACGATCATACGCCCGATGTTGCTATCGACAAAGCCCTTGCCCTCTGGTACCTTGGCCACAAAAACCGGGTATGCCACATCATTGTCGGAGAGACGCCGCTTCTCCATATAAAGAACATCGTCATGCAGACTCCGCATAGCACTGGTTGCAGTATTGAGCATATTAGTCGGTAGCATCGGCCTACCCGCCACATGCATATTAGTCGGTAGCCCGTCCTGAGCACGGATCGTACTCGGTGCCGGCTGGTTCGCACCCTTGTTAGTTTTTCTTTTCCGTCCCTTCTGCTTCTTCTGCTGTAATGGGATCGATTTCTGCTCAGAGACCACCTTCTTGATTGTGTTAGGGCTGATAATATTTCGCACCTCAGCTATTTGAGTCTTGGTGAAGGCGGGAGCTGGAGGCGTCTCCTGAGAACTGAACAGCCGACGCCTGTTGAAATTGGGTTTATCCGCGGTACCAGCTAGATCGCCATCGTCTTTTGCAGGGTTGGGTTGTTGGGAAGGAGGCCCGAACAAGTCGTCATCATCACCGTACCCATGTTCGTTGATGTACTTATCGACGTTGGAAATTGTATCGTCGTCGTCGTCCGGATACTGTACCATATGCATGTCCGGATCAGCTGACGGCGGTAGCGTTGCGGCGGTCTTGCCATGGCTTGGCGCCGGCACGACTGGCGGTGTTGTCTGTGGGGTGGTGTACCCCACCCCCAAACGAATCTGGCTCTTCGGCCAAAGCATGGACCAGTTTAAGCAGGCGCTGAGGGTCATCACATCATCTTCGTCGGCCCCAGCGGGTCAATACAGAGGTAACAAGTCGTCGCAGCCCCACAGCACCCGAACCAGTTGAACCCTATACACGGTGGGTGCCATCGGATTACCGTGGAACACGCGGTTGCCCGGTTCAATGATTTAGGCCTTGGCGACATCGATCAACTCACCGTCCACGAAATGCAGGAGAGTGCATGGAATGTTGGCGGCGCCCTGCGAAAACATGTAGGGCGTCAGGGATGCCCAGTCAAAAAGGCAAGGAGATGAAGTCATCGGCCGAGGCTTATAGTTACCGTGATGGCGTCGAGCTCGGCTAATGTCGAGGCACCGCCAACGGCGGGCGTGCAAGTGACGGAGGGGCCGCTTGATGCTGAGGTGCCGGCCGGCGTATTCTTCCCACACACGGGTGCATTAACCTCCAATACCGATGCTGACGCCGGAGGCACCTGCAATGCCGCCTCCGCTGGAGACACCGATGCCGGCGCGTTGTGCGAGTTGCTATCCATGAAGCTAGGAATCGAGGGCGGCCCGTGTTGGCCGCTCGCAATCCACCCCCCGCAGCCCCTCAAGCAAGGAAGGCATAATGGCGGTGATCGTCGCTCCAAGTTGGTCTCACACTTGCTCTTGGACTATCTTCGGAATCCGCGCCACTTGTGCCTTGAGTTCTTTAACCTCACGCTCCTGGCTTTCCGAGATGGTCTTTCTGTCATTTCGCCCAGACTTATAGTATTCCGACCATTTCGTGGACAAGCCTTCGCCGGCCACACGACCAGCTGACGACGGCTTACTGAGCTTATCCTTGTGTTTCATTATGTTCAACGCCCTATGTAAAGTGCTGTCCCAAGGGGCAGACGGGGAGCTCCGAGACCCCACGCTACTGCTTTCAGTTTCCTGCAGAAGGAACGTGAACCATTTAGAAATTTGGCTTCATTAATTAGAATGCAACCATATGGAGCTAATTATGCGGGGGTGTATTCCTTACTAGAACACGTTCAAGCTCCTTCACCTTCGGATCTGTGGTAAGCTCCTTTGTTACCGGGTCCACCTTGTACCGGGCCCTGATATAGTTCCAGGTCTGCTTTTGAGGGTATTTATCGAAGAGGGGCGGTAGGCCTTGCTCAGCACGCTCCGCACCCTCCTTGTCCCATTTAGGTTCCGCCACTCTGTAACCGCCGGGACCGAGTTTGTGGACCCCTAAGTTCAACTCCCACATATCTTTCTTCCACTGACTTGATTCCGTGGATGCGTTGCTCTCGCACTTGATCTTGAACTCCTGGTAGTCAGCTTCGCTGATTGAAGGATTTGTCTCCTTGATTTTCTCATAACTATCACCTCTTGGAATCCTTCTCTTCACCGAGGCTCTCCAAGTAGCCAGGGTCGTGCTCATCTTTGTGAGGGCGGCACTGTTCACTTTATTCCCTGCGAGGCATGTGTTTGCGACATCATCGGGGAACTTGTATCGTTCGTGTAGCTTCGTGAAGAGGAGGTTGCGCAAATTCGCTCGGCCTTGATGCCTTAGGTTCTCGGTGTTGATCGAGACGGTGCTCCGGAGAATGCACCCGAGTTGTCCCGCATACCCACCGACTAATTCTTTGGGCGCCGTTGGATGCCCACTGGAGGACACTGCAGTAAATTCCTCCCTGACGGTGCCGAGCACGTTCGGGCGCCAGTCCTTCCTTTGCTTCTTCGGTTGGTTGCCATCTGTGCGTTCGCTGCCATCATCAGTGGTGGCATCCCCGGCGGCACCATCAGTGGTGTCATCCCCGACGCCACTAGGGGTTGTGTAGTCGTGATCGGTGTCTTCTGCAGCGTCCTCATAGCGGTGAGGTTCTTCCTCCAGCTCCTGGGACAGCACCCAGAATGGCTTGCCCGAACCGTCGGCCTCATCGTTGTTGGCCATGTTCACTCTAAATAGGAAAAAGGCTACTAGAGTTATTGCACGGGGTTGAATTATCACCAACTATAATTCCACCGTATCCAATTTTACTTTTCTTTTACTCCATAGGATCGCAAAATGTGACACACGAGAAGTTCCAACGTATCCATACCAAAAAGTAGTAATAGTCAGTGTTTCATTTTTAGGGCCCTGTTAGTGAAGAAAAAGAAAACAAAAATAATGTGCTAGTATAACAAGATAACACTAATCCAGTAGTGTGGTAGTATTGATAATGTCATGCAATCTAACATTTGAATAGATCATTTTGGACCCATTTCACTCACATAAAAAATAAACATAAGAATTGAAAAGAAACAAGCTCTGTTTTCAAGAAAGGATAAGGATTTTGTTTCGGTTGAGAATCGGGCACCTTCTAGGTCAAGAAAATTGGGCATGACCTTTGCTAATTTTCTTGACCTAGGAGTGCCCAATTCTCAACCGAAATGGAAATTAATCTACGTTTCAGGAGAAAGGGGTAACAAATATGAGTCAGCGGTTCCATCAAGCTCATATAGGATTCCAGAAAGGTACACACATTGATGAGTTCACAACAATCCATAGATGGTTAGTGGCAAATAAGAGAGAATATGCTTGGTGTGACATTTCGACATGTTATTTCCTAGCAAATGTTCCTGTTTTTAATATCCTCAAGTGACAGTGATAATCAAAATCAGAGGCTATCATAGCCGCAGACAAGTAAGTGACAATGGCATAGTATCATAATCATCTAACCACAACCAAATCGAACGGAATCTTAAATTGTTGTTTTGCCAAGGCCCTCACTTATGTCCCCGACTCACCATTTCTTTGAAGAAGTTAGGCACTATGAATTCCATGGAAAGCTAGTCAGGAGTGACCATCATTTTATTGGATGGACATGTTCAATAATTGTCCGTCACTGTAAACATGCATCTAGGAGTTTCATTTTGCACTACTTCCTGCTAATACACTTGATTCTACAAGCACCAAAATTGACCGGAATCATAAAGCAATAGTACAAGTATTCAAAACCTCAATGGTTTGTTGATAAAAAGAAAAACCTTAAAGGTTTGTAGGCTTTGGAACTGAACCCAGTTTCTAGTGCTGTAGGGTTTGCATATAATTGCAACACTGTTGTGTTAGTTGAGTGCTTGCACTAGCAGCAGTGAAGGAATACATTGGGTCTTAATTTCTTAATCCTAGAGTAGAGTTGTTAGATTAATGTCTTGATCCTAGACTAGTTTCTTTAGCTTTAGATGATAGATATATTCTTTTGTGTGTGCCTATGTGGTAGCTATAACCTACTAAGTATACATCTAAATCATGAATTGACTGTTTGAAACAAGAAATTCCGTGTTACCTATGTTTTCTCCTAACACCACATCTCGTAGAATTGTTCTGCTAGAAGCTTGCGGTTTGTACTTTTGTTACTATGATTTACTTGCGTGATTGCTTGTCTCATTTCATAGGCTGGCAGTGCATCTTTAATATATAATAAAATGTTTTGGTATATAAGTCCCAATTGTTGTTCTAAAATGAATGTACAAACTGGATAAAATCATAAAGCAAGAAGATAATAAAGAGCAAACCTATATGAGCCATTATTGAACATGTTTAGAATAATTGATCGGAACCCCAATTTCTCACCAAACGAGTACCAAAATTCAACTGAACACTCTCAACTTTCCACTAATACACTTGCAACTTCCTCCTAATGTTAGACACTGGATCCAATTGCAAGATTTTGGTGAAATTAATCGCAGCTTTGTACCAAAAAGAACAACAAATCGCACGAGAAATCAGAGGTAATTAAACCTAGATCTTGCTGTCTTTCCTGCTCTTGCGAAGGCAGGGGAGAAATGAGACGTTTCACGGGTCTGTACCTAGATCCGGCGCAGCGGGAGCAGTTGTGCTCCGTGACAGGGGCGGCGCCGGCGGCTGGAGCTGCTGTTGAGGGGGCCGCCGCCGTTGAGGGGTGATACATCTCCAACGTATCTATAATTTTTGATGGTTTCATGCTATTATCTTGTCAAACTTTGGATGTTTTGTATGCCTTTTATATATTTTTTGGGACTAACCTATTCACTCAGTGCCAAGTGCCAGTTCCTGTTTTTTCCGTGTTTTTGACCCTTTTCACAGGAGGATTTTAAACGGAGCCCAAACGGAATAAAACCTCCGAAAAGATTTTTTCCGAAACAGAAGAAGATCGGGAAGCTTGAGAACCAAGGCAGGGGGCCACCAGGGACCCCACAAGCCCCCTAGCCGCGGCCAGGAGGGCCCGTGCCTCCCAGGCTTGTGGGCTCCCTGGGCCACCTCTGCCCTAGGTCTTTCGTCTATATATTCCTTAAAATCCTAGAAAAAAATCAGGAGATCATCGAAAGTACTTTTCTGCCGTCGCAAGCTTCTGTCTTCGCAAGATCCCATCTGGGGCATGTTCTTGTGCCCTGCCGGAGGGGGGATTCGGATACGGAGGGCTTCTTCATCAACACCATGACCTCTCCGATGATGCGTGAGTAGTTCACCACAGACCTACGGGTCCATAGCTAGCAGCTAGATGGCTTCTTCTCTCTCTTGGATCTTCAATACAAAGTTCTCCATGATCTTCATGGAGATCTATCCGATGTAATCTTCTTTTGCGGTGTGTTTGTCGAGACCCGATGAATTGCGGATTTATGATCAGATTATCTATGAATCTTATTTGAGTTTCTTCTGATCTCTCTTATGCATGATTTCATATCCTTGTAATTCTTTTCGAGTTGTGGGTTTTGTTTGGCCAGCTTGATCTATGATTCTTGCAATGGGAGAAGTGCTTGGTTTTGGGTTCATACCGTGCGGTGACCTCACCAAGTGACAGAAGGGGTAGCGAGGCACGCATCGTGTTGTTGCCATAAAGGGTAAAAAGATGGGGTTTTCATCATTGGTTTGAGTTTATCCCTCTACATCATGTCATCTTGCTTAAGGCGTTACTCTATTCATCATGAACTCAATACACTAGATGCATGCTGGATAGCGGTCGATGTGTGGAGTAATAGTAGTAGATGCAGATATTATCGGTCTACTTGTCTTGGACATGATGCCTATATGTTCATGAGTCCTTCTAGTCTTCTTCAGCTGGAACCAATAACATTTGAAGACTACGACGTTCGGTGGGTTTTCACCATAGAATTGAAGTTCATAAATTGCTTCAACTCTTCCATAATACTCGATAACACCTTCGCCGATAGCAGAGACACCACAATTTGTAGATTTCCAGTCGGGCATAGATAGCTCTTTGCCAAAGGTACGAAAGAGATACCCGTTGATGTTGTATTTCTCAAATGAATGGACATTATAGTCAAAACCATTAGCGACTTGTCTCAATTCGGCGTCCATAGACTCTGAATTAGCCTACAAGTTTAATACGAAGTGATTGTTGCATTAGCCGCAAGTTAGACCAAGAAATGAAATCGTCCATTATTGATAATTACCGTTTGTTTGAACCAAGAGATGAAACCGGGATAGCCGCCTCCTGTCTTTGACAGAAGCTCATACTCTTCGACGAAATCATTTTCGATCACCGCTCCATCCGAGAATTTGGCGACGTAACGGCTGTTTGAAATATCCGGGAATAAGAGCAGTTCAAATGAATTAGAAGTTACGGGAAAATGTGCCGAGAACTCACTCGATGTACGGCCGCACTTCTGTTAGGTTGTTGAAGATATACAATGAAATGTTCCGCCATTCTTCGACATCCAACGTTATTGGTTTCGAAGCACCGGGTGGTGCGAGCTTACCTTTGAATAGGCTGAGGTTGGACCCACCTTTTTTAGGGTCTGCATCATTGTGCCGAGGCTTCAGATTATGCAAATGATGATATTTGGCTTCGTAGTGTGCTATCACAAAGTTTGCGACCTCCTCAGTAATGAATGCCTCAGCCATCGATGCTTCAATTCTACGCTTATTTTTACATTTAGCTCGAAGGGTCTTCTGCATTCTCTCAGTTGCATAGCACCAACGATCTTGCATGGGCCCACCCAATCTTGCCTCGGTCGATAGATGTAAAATCAAATGCTGCACTCGATTAAAGAAGCCCGGTGGAAAGATCTTCTCTAACTTGAAAAACAACTCCGGTGCAAACTCCTCCATGTCTTCTACCACGCGAGGCGACAATTCTTTCGCACAAAGAACACGGAAGAAATAGCTCAGCTCCGCCAGTACTAACCATTCATCCTCAGGAATAAAACCACGTAACATCACCGGCATTACCCGCTCTAGCCATATGTGCCAATCATGACTCTTGAGACCAAGGATTTTTAATTTTTCAAGACTCGCTCCCCTCTTTAGATTCGCTGCATACACATCGGGGAACATCAAGTGCATTTTGACCCACAAGATAATTTCCCTCATAGCTGGTCTTCCAAGATTGAACCAGGCCTTTGGCTTCAACCACTTTTGCTTTCCTTTGCCTTCTCGCATGTTTTGTAACGGTCTATGACATAGTGTCTCTTGATTGACTCTAGCCTTAATATTATCCTTTGTCTTGCCATCTATGTCGAACAATGTACCAAAAATAGCCTCTTCGATATTCTTTTCAGTGTGCATCATGTCGATATTGTGTGGAAGAAGGAGGTCTTTGAAGTAAGGCAGATCCCAGAAGCATGGCTTGTGAGTCTAGGCTTGTTTTGAATTATACCCCTTGAAATACCCTGGATGCTCTGGATCAGGCTCGAGGGCGTTTAACTGATCCAGGATCTGTTGGCCTGTGAACGCACGTGGTGCCAAGTTTTTGACAACTTTACCTTTGGTAAAGTTCTTCTTGTCTTTTCTGAACTGATGGTCAGGATTCAGGAACTGTCTATGCAAGTCAAAGCAAGAATACTTCCGACCCTCCTGCAACCAATGAAACTGAAGAGCTGCCTTGCATTGGGGGCACGGGAACCTTCCATGCACACACCATCCAGAGAATAGCGCATACGCTGGCAAGTAATGCATAGAGTACACGTACCACACATGCATTTTGATGTTTTCTTTTCTAGCGGCATCGTATGTCTTGACCCCATTATCCCAAGCTTCTTCCAATTCATCCTTAAGCGGTTGCAGGTACACATTCATATTCTTCTCCGGATAATTGGGCCCTGGAATTATCAACGTCAGAAATATGTTCTTTCTTTGCATAATCTGCCCGGGGGGAGATTGAGTGGAATGACAAATACAGGCCAACAACTGTATTGGGTTGCCGTCATGCCGAAGGGATTAAAAGCATCCGTGGCGGCGCAGACTCGAGGATTCCTTGGATCTTCCGCTTTATCCTGATGCAATCCATCGAAATGTTTCCACGCTTCCCCATCCGATGTGTGTACCATCATATTATTCCCATCCGATGTCTGGCTGTCTCTTCGACCATGAAAAGACGTTGAAGTCTTGGTACGATTGGTATATACCGAAGAACACTAACTGCGATTTTGGTCTGCCTCTTCTCACCCATACCGTTGTCTACCACAAGATACGTGCAAGACTCGCAATTGGGACAATAGTCCAAGTGTGCTTACTCCTTCCTAAATAAGACACATCCTTTCTCACATGCATCTATCTTCTCATAGGGCATCTTAAGTACACGAAGTATTTTGTCCGACTGGTACAGGTTTGCAGGCATGACATGGCCTTTGGGTAGGAAGCGTCCAAATAGTGTCATCATCGCGTCGTAGCATTCTCCTCCCAAGTTGAACTGAGCCTTCAGAGCCATTACTTGTGCAATTGCATCCAGCTGACAGAGCTCAGTGTGCTCATGGAGAGGACGTTTTGAAGACTCCAACATTTCATAAAAGGCCTTCGCAGATTCCTCCATCTCATCTTCCGAATCCCGAGCATCATCAAAGTCTTGCACCATGTCTTCGATCCCGGTACCATGCTCGTCCGTGCGACGACGGACCACCTCAGATCTTGCGGGTTGTATAGACTCACCATGAAATGTCCACACCGTATAATTAGGCTTAAAACCCCTCCTCTACAGGTGTTTAATCATTACAACCTCTGTCATCTTTTTATAGTTGTCGCATCCAGGACAGGGGAAATAGTTTCTTTCCTGGCCATTTGCGAATGCGGCTTTCACAAATTCCTTTGTTTTTACAAACCATTCTTTCGTCATCTCTTTCTGACTAGGGTGACTGGTATACATCCACGCACGATCACTCATCTTGCGTAGCTACTAAAGACAGAAGAAATATATTTATATATAATTTAGCATTTATATTCATCGGTTAATCAGGTTCGCCATTTTTATTACGTCCAGGCAACCTACACGCTAATAGGTAAAGATAGGTCCTAATCCCACCCGAGTATGTGTAGATTGGGTTCGTTTTCCCATGCTCTGCTCCGGACCCAACACAAAATTTCGGCAGCACCTCCCCGCTGTTCTCCTGATACACGTCTCCGCAATAAACAGAGAGGATGTGCATCCGGAGAACAAGAGGGAGCCACTGACGAAATTCCGCATCGGATCCAGAGCACAACATACAGGAAAACGAACCCAATCTACACATACTCGGGCTGTCCATGGATAATGTTGGACAATTCGAAAGGATGGCGGTTATAAATATGCAAAGACATGCATATTTATAGATGTCGCCCTTTCGAACGGGAGACACATACTGACAAATTAATTTAATTACCTAAGTCTAGAAAGTTTCATCTGGAAACCGAGCCACGGTAAATGAAGGGGCGGGGAGGAGATGAAATTTGTACTGACCCACGAAAGCAGGGGCGGAGCTCGTACAACGCACGGGTAGGTCTTCGCACAGTAGATCTCACAGCGACGAGACAACTATCACATGTAAATCCACCCGATCAATACAAATATTCTAATTATGTCATTTTAGAGGAAAACAAGTTAAGAATATAATATTCATGAGCTAACCAAGATTTTTATGCCATTTTGTAGCTAAATGGGCTAATTATCTAATTGTTGGGGAAAATAAGGTCAGGAGAATAAGATAGAGGAGAAGAAAGAGGAGGAGGAGGAGAAGAAGAAGAAATCAAGAAGAAGGAGAAGGAGGAGGAGGAGAAGAAGGAGGAGAAGAAGGTGGAGGAGAAGGTATTCTTCTTCTCTTCTTCCCTTCTTCTTTTCTTCTTCTTTTCTTCTTCTCCTTCTTATTTTTGTCTTCTCCTCCTCCTCCTCTTCTTCTTCTTCTCCTCCTCCTCTTCTCCTCTTCTCCTCCTCCTCATCTTCTTCTTCCTATTCTTTCTATTAAGCTAACTAACTAACTAACCTAACTAACCAAGCTAACTAAACCTATCGCTAAACCTAGATAGCACTAGACAACAAAAAAAAGAATCTACCACTAAGTAACTAAAAAAGAATCTAGCTACCACTAAATACCAAACAATAAAAAATTAACTTCTTCTTCTTTTTTCTCTTCTTCTCCTTCTTATTTTTTTCTTATTCTCTTCTTCTATTCTTCTTTACTTCTTCTCCTTCTTATTTTTTTCTTCTCTTGTTCTTGTTCTTGTTCTTGTTCTTCTTCTTCTCCTTCTCCTTCTTTTTTTTCTTCTCCTCCTCTTCTTCTTCTTCTTCTTTTTCTTCTCCTCCTCCTCCTCCTCCTACTCCTCTTCTTCTTGTCCTCTTCTCGTCCTCCTCCTCCTCCTCTTCTCCTCTTCTCCTCCTCCACCTAACTAACCAAGCTAACTAACTAACCTAACTAAAACTACTAACCTAACTAAATCTACCACTAAAACTACTAACAATAATCTAGCTACCACTAATTAACAATACAAAACTAAATATGTAAATTAGCAAAAAAAGAAAAAAAATGACTCACCGGACGGGGCGGCCGGGGAGGAGGAGGGTGGAGCGGTGGAGGAGACGACAGTGGTGGCGGAGGGGGTGGTGGAGGAGAAGGGGAGAGCTCCGATGGCGGTGGTGGAGGAGGAGGTCCCGGGGAGGAGGAGGGGGCGTGGTGGAGGAGGGGGCGCAGGGAGGCCGGAGGAGGAGGGGGCGGCGACGCAGGGAGGCCGGAGGCCGGAGGAGGGAGGAGGAGGGGGCGCAGGAAGGCCGGAGGAGGAGGGGGCGGAGGCGCAGAGAGGACGGAGGAGGAGGAGGAGGGGGCGCAGGGAGGCCGGAGGAGGAGGGGGCACAGGGAGGCCGAAGGAGGAGGGGCGGAGGCGCAGGGAGGCCGGAGGAGGGCACGGCGGCGGTGGTGGTGTCGGGGGTGAGAGAGAGGGGTGTCGGGGTGGCCGTTAGGGGTGAGAGAGAGGCGCGTGGGGGTGGGGCTAATGGCCGTTAGGGGGGCACCCTCTTTGCCGTCCGCCTCCCGACGGCACAGAGGAGAAAAGCGGACGACAAACAGAGAGGCCGTTAGGGGGGAGAGAGGGGCTGCGGGGTGGGCCGCCCATGCTCTTTCCCGTCTGCGTGAGTGCTCTTTGCCGTGAGCTGGCTGACGGCAAAGAGCTGGTTGATGGCAAATAGTATCTTTGCCATCAGCCTACTCTTTGCCGTCTGGTTTTTGGTAGCTGATGGCAAAGAGGGTCTTTACCATCAGCTAGTAGACGACAAAGAAGCAGCAGTTGGCAAAATCTCTGATTTCAGTAGTGTATTACTCACTGATTTTGGGTCCCGCTTCGATCGGAACGTTCCGGGAAACCCGAGGTCCGGTTACGGGGAACTCGCCAAAACTCGCAATTTTGGCCTATTGTGGCTAGGTTTGTATGCTATTAGTCATGATTTTGGGTCCTGCCGTGATCCGAACGTTTCGGGAACCTCACGGACCGGTTACGGGGAACTCATCAAAACTCGCAATTTTGGGCTATTCCGGACAGTTTTGTATGCTATTAGTCAGTGATTTTGGGTCCCTCTATGATCCGAACGTTTTTAGAACATCGGGGTCCGGTTAAGGGGAACTCGTCAAGAAGTCACATTTTTGGCCTATTTTGGCCAGTTTTGTACTCACTCATTTTGGGTCCCACTTCGATCTGAACGTTCCGGGAACCCCAAGGTGCGTTTAAATGGAACTCGTCAAAACTCACAGTTTTGGCCTATTCCGGCCAGGTTTGTATGCTATTAGTCACTGATTTTGGGTCCCGCTGCAATCCGAATGTTTCGGGAACCCCAGGGTCTGGTTACGGGAATTTCGTCAAAACTCAGAGTTTAGGCATATTCCGGCCAGTTTTGTATGCTATTACTCGCTTATTTTGGGTCCCGCTACGATCCGAACGTTTCGGGAACCCAGGGTTTGGTTACGGGGAACTCGTCAAAACTTGAAATTTCGGCCTATTTAGGCCAGTTTTGTATGCTATTAGTCACTGATTTTGTGTCCCGCTCCGATCCGATCGTTTTGGGAACCCCGGGGTCTGGTTACGTGGAACCCGTCAAAAGTCGCAGTTTTGGCCTATTTTGGCCAGTTTCGTATGCTATTACTTACTGATTTTGGGCCCCGCTACGATCGGAACGTTCCGGGAACCCCGAGATCCGGTTCCGGGGAACTCGTCAAAACTCGCAGTTTTGGTCTATTTTGGCCACGTTTGTATGCTATTAGTCACTGATTTTGGGTCCCGCTATGATCCAAACGTTTCAGGAACCCCAAGGACTGATTACGGGGAACTCGTCAAAACTCGTAATTTTAGGCTATTCCGGCCAGTTTTGTATGCAATTAGTCACTGATTTTGGAGCCCGCTATGATCGGAACGTTTCTGGAACCTCAGGGTCCGGTTACAAGGAACTCGTCAAAACTCGTAGTTTTGGCCTATTTTGGCCAGTTTTGTATGCCATTACTCACTGATTATGGGTCCCACTTTGATATGAACATTCCGGGAACCCCGAGGTCCGTTTACGGGGAACTCGTCAAAACTCGCAGTTTTGGCTTATTGTGGCCACGTTTGTATGCTATTAGTCACTGATTTTGGGTCCCGTTGTGATCCGAACGTTTCCAGAAACTCGGGGTCCAGTTACGGGGAACTCATCAAAACTCACAGTTTTGTCCTATTTTGGCCAGTTTTGTATGCTATTAGTCACTGATTTTGGGTCCCGCTTCGATCCAAACGTTCCGGGAACCCCGAGGTCCGGTTACGGGGAACTCATCAAAACTCGCAGTTTTAGCCTATATTTGCCAGTTTTGTATGCTATTACTCACTAATTTTGGGTCCCGCTTCGATTTGAACGTTTCGGAACCCCGAGGTCCGTTTACGGGGAACTCATGAAAAGTCGCAGTTTTGGCCTATTGTGGCCACGTTTGTGCTATTAGTCGCTGATTTCGGGTCCCGCTGCGATCCGAACGTTTCGAGAACCCCATGGCCCGGTTACGGGGAACTCGTCAAAACTCACAGTTTTGGCCTATTGTGGCCAGTTTTGTACGCTATTAGTCACTAATTTTGGGTACAGCTGAGATCCGAACGTTCCGGGAACCCCCAAGTTCCGGTTACGGGGAACTCATCTAAACTCGCAGTTTTGGCCTATTCCGGCCAGTTTTGTATGCTATTAGTCACTGATTTTTGGCCCCGCTCTCATACGAATGCTTCGGGAACCTCGGGGTCCTCCTAGGGGGAAATCATCAAAACACGAAGTTTTGGCCTATTCCGACCAGTTTTGTATGCTATTAGTCACTCATTTTAGGTCCCGCTGCGATCCGGTCGTTTCGGGAACCCCGGGGTCCGGTTACATGGAACCCGTGAAAAGTTGCAGTTTTGGCCTATTTTTACCAGTTTTGTATGCTATCAGTCACTCATTTTGGGTCCCACTGCGATCCGATTGTTTCGGGAACCCCGGAATGTGGTTACGTGGAACCCGTCAAAAGTCGCAATTTTGACCTATGTTGGCCAGTTTTGTATGCTATTACTCACTGATTTTGGGTCCCGCTGCAATCCGAACGTTCCGGGAACCCCGAGGTCCGGTTATGGGGAACTCATCAGAACTCGCAGTTCTGGCTTATTTTGGCCAGGTTTGTATGCTATTAGTCATTGATTTTGGATCCCGCTATGATCCAAACGTTTCAGGAACCCCAGGGACCGATTACGGGGAACTCGTCAAAACTCGCAATTTTGGGCTATTCCAGCCAGTTTTGTATGCTATTAGTCACTAATTTTGGAGCCCGCTATGATCGTAACGTTTCCGGAACCTCAGGGTCCGGTTACACGGAACTCGTCAAAACTCGCAGTTTGGCCTATTTTGGCCAGTTTTGTATGCTATTACTCACTGATTTTGGGTCCCACTTCGATATGAACGTTCCGGGAACCCCGAGGTCCGTTTACGGGGAACTCGGTAAAACTCGCAGTTTTGGCCTATTGTGGTCACGTTTGTATGCTATTAGTCACTGATTTTGGGTCCCACTATGATACGAACGTTTCGAGAACCCCATGGTCCGGTTACGGGGAACTCGTCAAAATTCGCAATTACTCACTGATTTTGGGTCCCGCTTCGATCCAAACGTTCCGGGTGTTGGGGAACGTCGCATGGGAAACAAAAATTTTCCTACGCGCACGAAAACCTATCATGGTGATGTCCATCTACGAGAGGGGATGTGTGATCTATATACCCTTCTAGACCGTACATCAGAAGCGTTAGTGAACACGGTTGATGTAGTGGAACGTCCTCACGTCCCTCGATCCGCCCCGCGAACCGTCCCGCGATCAGTCCCACGATCTAGTGCCGAACGGACGGCACCTCCGCGTTCAGCACACGTACAGCTCGACGATGTTCTCGGCCTTGTTGATCCAGCAAGAGAGACGGAGAGGTAGAAGAGTTCTTCGGTAGCGTGACGGCGCTCCGGAGGTTGGTGATGATCACGTCTCAGCAGGGCTCCGCCCGAGGTCCGCAGAAACACGATCTAGAGGTAAAACCGTGGAGATATGTGGTCGGGCTGCCGTGGCAAAGTTGTCTCAAATCAGCCCTAAAACCCCACTATATATAGGAGAGGGAGGGGGAGCCTTGCCTTGGGGTCCAAGAACCCCCAAGGGGTCGGCCGAGCCAAGGGGGGAAGGATTCCCCTCCCAAACCGAGTCCTACTTGGTTTGGAAGGTGGAGTCCTTCTTCCCTTTCCCACCTCCTCTTTTTTTTTCCTTTTTCTCTTTGATTTTCTTCCCAATGCGCATAGGCCCCTTTTGGGCTGTCCCACCAGCCCACTAAGGGCTGGTGCGGCACCCCCAACACCTATGGGCTTCCCCGGGGTGGGTGGCCCCCCCGGTGAACTCCCGGAACCCATTCGTCATTCCCGGTACATTCCCGGTAACTCCGAAAACCTTCCGGTAATCAAATGAGGTCATCCTATATATCAATCTTCGTTTCTGGACCATTCCGGAAACCCTCGTGACATCCGTGATCTCATCCGGGACTCCGAACAACATTCGGTAACCAACCATATAACTCAAATACGCATAAAACAACGTCGAACCTTAAGTGTGCAGACCCTGCGGGTTCGAGAACTATGTAGACATGACCCGAGAGACTCCTCGGTCAATATCCAATAGCGGGACCTGGATGCCCATATTGGATCCTACATATTCTACGAAGATCTTATCGTTCAAACCTCAGTGCCAAGGATTCATATAATCCCGTATGTCATTCCCTTTGTCCTTCGGTATGTTACTTGCCCGAGATTCGATCATCATTGCCAATGAAGACTCGTTCCGTAATACAAGATCCCGCAACTTACACTAAGTCACATTGCTTGCAAGGCTTGTGTGTGATGTTGTATTACCGAGTGGGCCCCGAGATACCTCTCCATCACACGGAGTGACAAAACCCAGTCTCGATCCGTACTAACTTAACGAACACCTTCGGAGATACCTGTAGAGCATCTTTATAGGCACCCAGTTACGTTGCGACGTTTGATACACACAAAGTATTACTCCGGTGTTAGTAAGTTATATGATCTCATGGTCATAGGAATAAATACTTGACACGCAGAAAACAGTAGCAATAAAATGACACGATCAACATGCTACGTCTATTAGTTTGGGTCTAGTCCATCACGTGATTCTCCTAATGACGTGATGCAGTTATCAAGCAACAACACCTTGTTCATAATCAGAAGACACTGACTATCGTTGATCAACTGGCTAGCCAACTAGAGACTTGCTTGGCACAGTGTTTTGTCTATGTATCCACACATGTAAATGAGTCTTCATTCAATACAATTATAGCATGGATAATAAACGATTATCTTGATACAGGAATTATAGTAATAACTATATTTATTATTGCCTCTAGGGCATAATTCCAACAGTCTCCCACTTGGACTAGAGTCAATAATCTAGCCCTCACATCATCATGCGAATTACATAGTAATAAATCTAACACCCATACAGTTCTGGTGTTGATCATGCTTTGCCCGTGGAAGAGGTTTAGTCAGCGGGTCTGCTACATTCAGATCCGTGTGCACTTTGCATATGTTTACGTCCTCCCCTTCGACGTAGTCGCGGATGAGGTTGAAGCGTCGTTTGATGTGTCTGGACTTCTTGTGAAACCGTGGTTCCTTTGCTAGGGCAATGACACCCGTGTTGTCACAGAACAAGGTTATTGGATTCAGTGCGCTTGGCACCACTCCAAGATTCGTCATGAATTGCTTCATCCAGACACCCTCCTTAGCTGCCTCCGAGGCAGCCATGTACTCCGCTTCACATGTAGAATCTGCTACAACGGTCTGCTTGGAACTGCACCAGCTTACCGCACCCCCATTAAGAATAAATACGTATCCGGTTTGCGACTTAGAGTCATCCGGATCTGTGTCAAAGCTTGCATCGACGTAACCTTTTACGGCGAGCTCTTCGTCACCTCCATACACGAGAAACATCTCCTTAGTCCTTTTCAGGTACTTCAGGATATTCTTGACCGCCGTCCAGTGATCCACTCATGGATTACTCTGGAACCTACCTGCCATACTTATGGCCAGGCTAACATCCGGTCTAGTGCACATCATTGCATACATGATAGAACCTATGGCTGAAGCATAGGGGACGGAGCGCATATGCTCTCTATCTTCATCAGTTGCTGGGCACTGAGTCTTACTCAATCTCGTACCTTGTAAAACTGGCAAGAACCCTTTCTTGGACTGTTCCATTTTGAACCTCTTCAAAACTTTATCAAGGTATGTGCTTTGTGAAAGTCCTATCACGCGTTTTGATCTATCCCTGTAGATCTTAATGCCTAGAATGTAAGCAGCTTCTCCTAGGTCCTTCATAGAGAAACTTTTATTCAAGTAATCCTTTATGCTCTCCAAAAACTCTACGTTGTTTCCAATCAGCAATGTGTCATCCACATATAATATTAGAAACGCCACAGAGCTCCCACTCACTTTCTTGTAAATACAAGATTCTCCAACCACTTGTATAAACCGAAATGCTTTGATCACCTCATCAAAGCGTTTGTTCCAACTCCGAGATGCTTGCACCAGTCCATAAATGGATCGCTGGAGCTTGCACACCATGTTAGCATTCTTAGGATCGACAAAACCTTCGGGTTGCATCATATACAACTCTTCCATAAGGAAACCGTTAAGGAACGCCGTTTTGACATCCATCTACCAGATTTCATAATCGAAAAATGCAGCTATTGCTAACATGATTCTGACGGACTTAAGCATCGCTACGGGTGAGAATGTCTCATCGTAGTCAACTCCTTGAACTTGTGAAAAACCCTTTGCCACAAGTCGAGCTTTATAAACGGTCACATTGCCGTCAGCGTCCGTCTTCCTCTTAAAGATCCATTTGTTCTGAATAGCCTTGCGGCCCTCAGGCACTACTTCCAAAGTCCACACTTTGTTCTCATACATGGATCCTATCTCGGACTTCATGGCTTCTAGCCATTTGTTGGAATCTGGGCCCACCATTGCTTCTTCATAATTTGCAGGTTCATTGTTGTCTAACAACATGATCGATAAGACGGGATTGCCGTACCACTCTGGAGCAGCACGTGGTCTCGTCGACCTGCGTGGTTCGACAGAAACTTGAACCGGAGTTTCATGATCATCATCATTAACTTCCTCCTCAACCGGCATCGCAACGACAGAGGTTTCCCCTTGCCCTGCGCCACCATCCAGAGGGATGTGAGGTTCGACAACCTCGTCAAGTTCTATCTTCCTCCCACTCAATTCTCTCGAGAGAAACTCCTTCTCGAGAAAATCTCCGTTTTTAGCAACAAACACTTTGCCCTCGGATTTGAGATAGAAGGTGTACCCAACTGTCTCTTTTGGGTAACCTATGAAGATGCACTTTTCCGCTTTGGGTTCCAGCTTTTCAGGTTGAAGCTTTTTGACATAAGCATCACATCCCCAAACTTTAAGAAATGACAACTTTGGTCTTTTGCCATACCACAGTTCATATGGTGTCGTCTCAACGGATTTTGATGGTGCCCTATTTAAAGTGAATGCAGCTGTTTCTAATGCATAACCCCAAAATGATAATGGCAAATCGGTAAGAGACATCATAGATTGCATCATCTCTAATAAAGTACGATTACGACGTTCGGACACACCATTAAGCTGTGGTGTTCCAGGCGGTGTCAACTGTGAAACAATTCCACATTGTCTTAAGTGAGCACCAAACTCGAAACTCAGATATTCACCCCCACGATCAGACCGTAGGAACTTGATCTTCTTGTTACGATGGTTTTCAACTTCACTCTGAAATTGCTTGAACTTTTCAAATGTTTCAGACTTGTGCTCCATTAAGTAGACATAACCATATCTACTCAAATCGTCAGTGAAGGTGAGAAAATAACGATATCCGCCGCGTGCCTCTACGCTCACCGGACCACACACATCGGTATGTATGATTTCCAACAAGTCACTTGCAGGCTCCATTGTTCCGGAGAACGGAGTTTTAGTCATCTTGCCCATGAGGCATGGTTCGCACGTGTCAAGTGAATCAAAGTCAAGTGACTCCAAAAGTCCATCAGCATGGAGTTTCTTCATGCGCTTTACACCAATATGACCTAAGCGGCAGTGCCACAAAAATATGGCGCTATCATTGTTAACTCTAACTCTTTTGGTCTCAATGTTATGTATATGTGTATCGCTATCAAGATTCAATATGAACAATCCTCTCACATTAGGTGCATGACCATAAAAGATGTTACTCATAGAAATAGAACAACCATTATTCTCTGACTTAAAAGAGTAACCGTCTCGCAATAAACAAGATCCAGATATAATGTTCATGCTCAACGCAGGCACTAAATAACAATGATTTATGTTCATCACCAATCCTGATGGTAATGAAGTGAAACTGTGCCGACGGCGATTGCATCAACCTTGGAACCATTTCCTACGCGCATCGTCACTTCATCTTTCGCCAGCCTTCGTCTATTCCGCAGTTCCTGTTTTGAGTTGCAAATATGAGCAACAGAACCGGTATCGAATACCCAGGCACTACTACGAGAGCCGGTTAAGTACACATCAATAACATGTATATCAAATATACCTGATTTTTCTTTGGCCGCCTTCTTATCTACCAGATACTTGGGGCAATTGCGCTTCTAGTGACCCATACCCTTGCAATAGTAACACTCCGTTTCAGGCTTAGGTCCAGCTTTGGGTTTCTTCGTCGGATTGGCAACATGCTTGCCGCTCTTCTTCGAATTACCCTTCTTGCCTTTGCCGTTTCTCTTGAAACTAGTGGTCTTATTCACCATCAACACTTGATGCTCTTTACGGAGTTCAGACTCTGCGACTTTCAGCATCGCAAACAACTCGCCGGGAGACTTGTTCATCCCTTGCATGTTGTAGTTCAACACAAAGCCTTTATAGCTTGGCGGCAGTGATTGAAGGATTCTGTCAGTGATAGCTTCTTGTGGGAGTTCAATCCCCAGCTCAGCTAAACGCTTTGAGTACCCAGACATTTTGAGCACATGTTCACTGACAGACGAGTTCTCTTCCATTTTGCAAGCATAGAATTTATCGGAGGTCTCATACCTCTCGATCCGGGCGTTCTTCTGAAAGATAAACTTCAACTCCTGGAACATCTCAAATGCTCCATGACGCTCAAAGCGACGTTGAAGTCCCGGTTCTAAGCCATACAAGACTGCACATTGAACTATTGAGTAGTGCTTCTTACGTGCTAACCAAGCGTTCTTAACATCCTGATCAGCCGTAGCGGGTGGTTCATCTCCTAGCGCAGCATTAAGGACATAATCCTTCTTCCCAGCTTGTAAGATTAGCTTAAGATTACGAGCCCAGTCTACAAAGTTGCTTCCATCATCTTTCAACTTAGCTTTCTCTAGGAACGTATTGAAATTCAGGATGACTGTCGCGTGAGCCATGATCTACAACACAAATATATTCAAAGTGGACTTAGACTATGTTCAAGATAATTAGAGTTTAACTTAATCAAATTATTCGCTAAACTCCCACTCAAAAAGTACATCTCTCTAGTCATTTGAGTGGTTCATGATCCACTTACACCAGCTCAAGTCCGATCATCACGTGAGTTGAGTATAGTTTCAGTGGTAAGCATCCCTATGCTAATCATATCATCTATATGATTCATGATCGACCTTTCGGTCTCATGTGTTCCGAGGCCATGTCTGCACATGCTAGGCTCGTCAAGCTTAACCCGAGTGTTCCGCGTGCGCAACTGTTTTGCACCCGTTGTATGTGAACGTTGAGTCTATCACACCCGATCATCACGTGGTGTCTCGAAACGACGAATTGTAGCAATGGTGCACTGTCGGGGAGAACACAATTTCGTCTTGAAATTTTAGTGAGAGATCACCTCATAATGCTACCGTCGTTCTAAGCAAAATAAGGTGCATAAAAGGATTAACATCACATGCAATTCATAAGTGACATGATATGGCCATCATCACGTGCTTCTTGATCTCCATCACCAAAGCACCGGCACGATCTTCTTGTCACCGGCGCCACACCATGATCTCCATCAACGTGTCGCCATCGGGGTTGTCGTGCTACTCATGCTATTACTACTAAAGCTACATCCTAGCAAAATAGTAAACGCATCTCCAAGCACAAACGTTAGTCATAAAGACAACCCTATGGCTCCTGCCGGTTGCCGTACCATCGACGTGCAAGTCGATATTATCTATTACAACATGATCATCTCATACATCCAATATATCACATCATATCGTTTGGCCATATCACATCACAAGCATACCCTGCAAAAACAAGTTAGACGTCCTCTAATTTTGCTGTTGCATGTTTTACGTGGTGACCATGGGTATCTAGTAGGATCGCATCTTACTTACGCAAACACCACAACGGAGATATATGAGTTGCTATTTAACCTCATCCAAGGACCTCCTCGGTCAAATCCGATTCAACTAAAGTTGGAGAAACTTACACCCGCCAGTCATCTTTGAGCAACAGAGTTACTCGTAGCGATGAAACTAGTCTCTCGTAAGCGTACGAGTAATGTCGGTCCGAGCCGCTTCGATCCAACAATACCGCGGAATCAAGAAAGTACTAAGGAGGGCAGAAAAACGAACATCACCGCACACAAAAACTTTTGTGTTCTACTCGAGAAGACATTTACGCATGAACCTAGCTCATGATGCCACTGTTGGGGAACGTCGCATGGGAAACACAAATTTTCCTACACGCACGAAGACCTATCATGGTGATGTCCATCTACGAGAGGGGATGTGTGATCTACGTACCCTTGTAGACCGTACAGCAGAAGCGTTAGTGAACGCGGTTGATGTAGTGGAACGTCCTCACGTCCCTCGACCCGCCCCGCGAACCGTCCCGCGATCAGTCCCACGATCTAGTGCCGAACGGACGGCACCTCCGCGTTCAGCACACGTACAGCTCGACAATGATCTCGGCCTTCTTGATCCAGCAAGAAAGACGGAGAGGTAGAAGAGTCCTCCGGCTACGTGACGGCGCTCTGGAGGTTGGTGATGATCTCGTCTTAGCAGGGCTCCGCCCGAGCTCCGCAGAAACGCGATCTAGAGGTAAAACCGTGGAGATATGTGGTCGGGCTGCCGTGGCAAAGTTGTCTCAAATCAGCCCTAAAACCCCACTATATATAGGAGAGAGAGGGGGGAGCCTTGCCTTGGGGTCCAAGAACCCCCAAGGGGTCGGCCGAGCCAAGGGGGGAAGGATTCCCCTCCCAAACCGAGTCCTACTTGGTTTGGAAGGTGGAGTCCTTCTTCCCTTTCCCACCTCCTCTTTTTTTCCTTTTTCTCTTTGATTTTCTTCCCAATGCGCATAGGCCCCTTTTGGGCTGTCCCACCAGCCCACTAAGGGCTGGTGCGGCACCCCCAACACCTATAGGCTTCCCCGGGGTGGGTGGCACCCCCGGTGAACTCCCGGAACCCATTCATCATTCCCGGTACATTCCCGGTAACTCCGAAAACCTTTCGGTAATCAAATGAGGTCATCCTATATATCAATCTTCGTTTCCGGACCATTCCGGAAACCCTCGTGACGTCCGTGATCTCATCCGGGACTCCGAGCAACATTCGGTAACCAACCATATAACTCAAATACTCATAAAACAACGTCGAACCTTAAGTGTGCAGACCCTGCGGGTTCGAGAACTATGTAGACATGACCCGAGAGACTCCTCGGTCAATATCCAATAGAGGGACCTGGATGCCCATATTGGATCCTACATATTCTACGAAGATCTTATCGTTCGAACCTCAGTGCCAAGGATTCATATAATCCCGTATGTCATTCCCTTTGTCCTTCGGTATGTTACTTGCCCGAGATTCGATCGTCAGTATCCGTATACCTATTTCAATCTCGTTTACCAGCAAGTCTCTTTACTCGTTCCGTAATACAAGATCCCGCAACTTACACTAAGTCACATTGCTTGCAAGGCTTGTGTGTGATGTTGTATTACCGAGTGGGCCCCGAGATACCTCTCCGTCACACGGAGTGACAAAACCCAGTCTCCATCCATACTAACTTAACGAACACCTTCGGAGATACCTGTAGAGCATCTTTATAGTCACCCAGTTACGTTGCGACGTTTGATACACACAAAGTATTCCTCCGGTGTTAGTAAGTTATATGATCTCATGGTCATAGGAATAAATACTTGACACGCAGAAAACAGTAGCAATAAAATGACACGATCAACATGCTACGTCTATTAGTTTGGGTCTAGTCCATCACGTGATTCTCCTAATGACGTGATCCAGTTATCAAGCAATAACACCTTGTTCATAATCAGAAGACACTGACTATCGTTGATCAACTGGCTAGCCAACTAGAGGCTTGCTAGGGACAGTGTTTTGTCTATGTATCCACACATGTAAATGAGTCTTCATTCAATACAATTATAGCATGGATAATAAACGATTATCTTGATACAGGAATTATAATAATAACTATATTTATTATTGCCTCTAGGGCATAATTCCAACACCGGGAACCCCGAGGTCCGGTTGATTTTGGCCTATTTTGGCTAATTTTGTATGCAATTACTCACTGATTTTGGGTCCCACTTCGATCTGAACGTTTGATGTCAGCTATGCTACTGCACAAAAGTCCGTCCAATGGCGCCAGAAACAGATGTGTCGATGGCACCAGGAATCCTTCAACTGCGGCTACACCTTAAGGGACTTCCTAGGCAAGTATGCAAAGGATTTCCCCCGTGGCCGTGGAGCCTTGCGTTGGTGTTCCCTTGAAGCGGAAAGGGTGATGTAGCACAACGACGATAAGTATTTCCCTCAGTTTGAGAACCAAGGTATCAATCCGGTGGAGGAGTATCACAAGATCCTGCACAAACACAAAAGCTTGCTCCCAACGCTATGAAGGGGTTGTCAATGCCTTATAGATTGTTTGCCAAGTGAGAACTGAAAGCAACAAAGTAACAAAGCAAAGTAAAAGCGGAGGTGTAAACGATGGATGTGAATAGACCCAGGGGCCGTAGTGTTTACTAGTGTCTTCTCTCATGAAAGCAAGTAGACGGTGGGTGAGCAAATTACTGTCGAGCAATTGATAGAACTGCGCAAAGTCGTGACGATATCTATGCAATGATTATATCTATAGGCATCACGTCCAAAACAAGTAGACCGATACTTTCTACATCTACTACTATTAGTCCACACGTCGACCGCTATCCAGCATGCATCTAGTGTATTAAGTCCATAAGAACAGAGTAACGCCTTAAGCAAGATGACATGATGTAGAGGGATAATCTCAAACCAATGATAAAAAACCCATCTTTTTACCCTTGATGGCAACTATTTGATGTGTGCCTTGCTGCCCCTACTGCCACTAGGAAAGGTCACCACATGGTAGAACCCAAAACCAAGCACTTCTCCCATTGCAAGAATCATAGATCTAGTTGGCCAAACAAAACCCAAGACTCGGAGAGACTTACAAGGATATCAAATCATGAATATAAGAAATCAACAAAGACTCAAATATATATCATAGATAATCTGATCACAAATCCACAATTCATCAAATCTCGACAAACACACCGCCAAAGAAGATTACATCGGATAGATCTCCATGAAGATCATGGAGAACTTTGTATTGAAGATCCAAGAGAGAGAAGAAGCCATCTAGCTACTAACTACGGACCCGTAGGTCTGAAGTGAACTACTCACGAGTCATTGGAGGGGCGATGATGATGATGAAGAAGCCCTCCAACTCCAAAGTCTCTTCTGGCAGGGCGCCGGGAAAGGTCTCGAGATGAGATCTCACGGAAACGGAAGCTTGCGGCGGCGGAAAAGTATTTTTGAGGCTCCCCTAATTTTTTTGCTGAATATTTGGGAATATATAGGCCAAGGATCTAGGTCAGGAGCCGGCCAGGGAGGCCACAAGCCCCGACCCCGCCGCCTCCCCCTGGTGGCGGAGTGGGAGCTTGTGGGCTCCGTGGAGCCCACCTGCCTTGCCCCAGAGCCCCCCTGATCTTCTTCCGTTCGAGAAAAAATCATTTTGGGGTTTTTATTCCGTTTGGACTCCGTTCCAAAATCAGATCTGAAAAGAGTCAAAAAAACACAAAAAACAGGAACTCACACTTGGCACTGAATTAATAAGTTAGTCCCAAAAAAGGTATAAAAGGTACATAAAACATCCAAAGAAGACAAGATAACAGCATGAAACCATCAAAAATTATAGATACGCTTGAGATGAATCAATGTTCAGGGAACCCCGCGGTTCGTTTACGGGGAACTCGTCAAATCTCGTAGTTTTGGCCTATTGTGGCCACATTTGTGCTCTTAGTCACTGATTTTGGGTCCCGTTATGGTACAAACGTTTAGGGAACCCCATGGTCCGGTTACGGGGAACTGGTCAAAACTCGTACTTTTGGACTATTTCGGCCAGTTTTGTATGGTATTAGTCACTTATTTTGGGTCCCGTTGCGATCCGAACGTTTCGAGAACCTCGGGTTCCAGTTACAGGGAACTCGTGAGAACTCGCAGTTATGTCCTATTTTGGCCAGTTTTGTATGCTACTACTCACTGATTTTGTGTCCCGCTGCGATCCGAACGTTCGGGGAACCCCGAGGTCCGATTACGGGGAACTCGTCAAAACTCGCACTTTTGGCCTATTGTGGCCAGGTTTCTATGCTATGAGTCACTAATTTTGGGTCCCGCTGTCATCCGCACGTTTTTATGCTATTAGTTACTGATTTTGGGTCCCGTTGTGATCCAAACGTCTCTAGAACCTCGGGGTCCTATTACGGGGAACTCGTCAAAACTCATAGTTTTGTCCTATTTGGCCAGTTTTGTATGCTATTACTCACTAATTTTGGGTCTCGCTTCGATCCAAACGTTCCGGGAACCCCGAGGTCCGGTTACGGGGAACTCGTCAAAACTCGCAGTTTTGCTCTATTCTGGCCAGTTTTGTATACTATTACTCACTGATTTTGGGTCCCGCTGCGATCGGAACGTTTCGGGAACCCCGGGGTCCGGTTACGTGGATCTCGTAAAAACTCGCAGTTTTGGCCTATTCTGGTCAGGTTCGTATGCTACTAGTCACTGATTTTGGGTCCTGCTGTGATCCGAATGTTTCGGGAACCCGACGGTCCGGTTACGGGGATTTCGTCAAAACTCACAGTTTTGGCCTATTCCGACCACTTTTGTATGCTATTAGTCACTCATTTTGGGTCCCGCTCTGATACGAATGCTTCGGGATCCCCGGGGTCCGGTTACGTGAAACCCGTCAAAAGTTGCAGTTTTTGCCTATTTTGACCAGTTTTGTATGCTATTAGTCACTCATTTTAGGTCCCACTGCGATCCGATCGTTTCGGGAACCCTGGGATCCGGTTACGTGGAACCCGTCAAAAGTCGCAGTTTTGGCCTATTTTGGCCAGTTTTATATGCTATTACTCACTGATTTTGGGTCCCGCTGCGATCCGAACGTTCTGGGAACCCCCGAGGTCCGGTTACGGGGAACTCGTCAAAACTCACACTTTTGGCCTATTGTGGCCAGTTTTGTGTGCTATTAGTCACTGATTTTGGGTCCCGCTGTCATCCGAACTTTTCAGGAACCCTGAGTTCCGGTTACGGGGAACTCATCAAAAATCGCAGTTTTGGCCTATAGTGGCCTGTATTGTTCACCATTACTCGCTCATTTTGGGTCCCACTATGATCCGAACGTTTCGGGAACCCCACGGTTCGCTTACGGGGAACTCGTCAAAACTAGAAATTTCGGGCTATTTAGGCCAGTTTTGTATGCTAGTCAGTGATTTTGGGTCCCGCTGAGATCTGAACGTTTGTGGAACCTCGGGATCCGGTTACGAGGAACTTTTCAAAACTCGCAGTTTTGGCCTATTTTGGCGAGTTTTGTATGCTATTACTCACTGATTTTGGGTCCCGCTTCGATCGGAACGTTCCGGGAACCTCGAGGTCCGGTTACGGCGAACTCGTCAAAACTCGCAATATTGGCCTATTTTGGCCAGGTTTGTATGCTATTAGTCACTGATTTTGGGTCCTGCTGTGATCCGAACTTTTCGGGACCCTCAGGGACCGATTACGGGGAACTCATCAAAACTCGTAATTTTGGGCTATTCCGGACAGTTTTGTATGCTATTAGTCACTGATTTTGGGTCCCGCTATGATCCAAACGTTTCCGCAACATCGAGTCCGGTTAAGGGGAACTCGTGAAAAAGTCGTAGTTTTGGCCTATTTTGGCCAGTTTTGTATGCTATTAGTCACTGATTTTGGGTCCCACTTCGATCTGAACGTTCGGGGAACCCCGAGGTGCGTTTACGTGGAACTCGTCAAAACTCATAGTTTTGGCCTATTCCGGCCTGGTTTGTTTGCTATTAGTCACTGATTTTGGGTCCCGCTGTAATCCGATTGTTTCGGGAACCCTAGGGTCCGGTTACGTCGATTTCGTCAAAACTCGGAGTTTTGGCCCATTTCGGCCAGTTTTGTATGCTATTAGTAAGTGATTTTGGGTCCCGCTGTGATCCGAATGCTTCGGGAACCTCGGGGTCCGCTTAGGGGGAAATCATCAAAACCTGAAGTTTTGGCCTATTCCGGCCAATTTTGTATGCTATTAGTCACTCATTTTAGGTCCCGCTGCGATCCGATCGTTTCGGGAACCCCGGGGTCCGGTTACATGGTACCAGTCAAAACTCACAGTTTTGGCCTATTTTGCCAGTTTCGTATGCTATTACTCACTGATTTTTGGTCCCGCTGCGATCCGAACGTTCCGGGAACCCCGACGTCCGGTTACGGGGAACTCGTCAAAACTCGCAGTTTTGGCCTATTTTGGCCACGTTTGTATGCTATTAGTCACTGATTTTGGGTCCCGCTATGAGCCGAATGTTTCGGGAACCCGAGGCACCGATTATGGGGAACTCTTCAAAACTCGCAGTTTTGGGCTATTCCGGCCAGTTTTGTATGCTATTTGTCACTGATTTTGGAGCCGCTATGATCCGAACGTTTCCGTAACCTCGGGGTCCGGTTACGGGGAACTCGTCAAAACTCACAGTTTTGGCCTATTTTGGACAGTTTTGTATGCTATTACTCACTGATTTTGGGTCCCACTTCGATCTGAACGTTCCGGGAACCCCGAGGTCCGTTTACGGGGAACTCGTCAAAACTCGCAAGTTTGTGCTATTTTGGCCAGTTTTGTATGCTATTACTCACTGATTTTGGGTCCCGCTATGATGCGAACGTTTCGGGAACCGCATGGTCCGGTTACGGGGAACTCGCCAAAACTCGCAATTTTGGGCTATTCCGGCCAGTTTTGTATGATATTAGTCATTGATTTTGGGTCCCGTTGTGATCCGAACGTTTCCAGAACCTCGGGGTCCAGTTACGGGGAACTCGTCAAAACTCGCAGTTTTGTCCTATTTTGGCCAGTTTTGTATGCTATTACTCACTGATTTTGGGTCCCACTTTGATCTGAACGTTCCGGGAACCCCGAGGTCCGGTTACGGGGAACTCGTCAAAACTCGCAGTTTTGGCCTATTTTGGCCGGTTTTGTATGCTATTACTCACTGATTTTGGGTCCCACTTCGGTCTGAACGTTCCGGGAACCCCGAGGTCCGTTTACGGGGATATCGTAAAATCTCGCAGTTTTGGCCTATTGTGGCCAGGTTTGTATGCTATTATTCACTGATTTTGGGTTCCGCTTCGATCCAAACGTTCCGGGAACCCCGAGGTTCGGTTACGGGGAATTCATCAATACTCGCAGTTTTGGTCTATTCTGGCCAGTTTTGTATACTATTACTCACTGATTTTGGGTCACGCTGCGATCCGAACGTTTCTGGAACCCCGGGGTCCAGTTATGTGGAACTCGTCAAAACTCACTGTTTTGGCCTATTCTGGTCAGGTTTGTATGCTATTAGTCACTGATTTTGGGTCCCGTTGTGATCCGAATATTACGGGAACCCCACGGTCTGGCTACGGGGACTTTTCAAAACTCGCAGTTTTGGCCTATTTCGGCCAGTTTTGTATGCTATTAGTCACTGATTTTGGGTCCCGCTCGGATACGAATGCTTTGGGAACCTCGGGGTCTGCTTAGGGGGAAATCGTCAAAACTCGAAGTTTTGGCCTATTCCGACCAGTTTTGTATGCTATTGGTCACTCATTTTAGGTCCCGCTACGATCCGATCGTTTCTGGAACCCCGGGATCCGGTTACGTGGAACCCATCAAAAGTCGCAGTTTTGACCTATTTTGGCCAGTTCTGTATGCTATTACTCATTGATTTTGGGTCCCGCTGCGATCCGAACGTTCCGGGAACCCCCGAGCTCCGGTTACGAGGAACTCATCAAAACTCGCACTTTTGGCCTATTGTGGCGAGTTTTGTAAGCTATTAGTCACTGATTTTGGGTCCCGCTGTAATCCGAACGTTTCGGGAACCCCGAGTTCCGTTTACGGGGAACTCATAAAAAATCGCAGTTTTGGCCTATTGTGGCCTGTTTTGTTCGCTATTACTCGCTCATTTTGGGTCCCGCTATGATCCGAACGTTTCGGGAACCCCAGGGTTCGGTTACGGGGAACTTGTCAAAACTTGAAATTTCGGGTTATTTAGGTCAGTTTTGGATGCTATTAGTCACTGATTTTGGGTCCCGCTGTGATCCGAACGTTTCTGGAACCTCGGGTTCCGGTTACGAGGAACTCATCAAAACTCGCAGTTTTGGCCTATTTTGGCCAGTTTTGTATGCTATTACTCACTGATTTTGGGTCCCGCTTCGATCAGAAAATTCCGGGAACCCCGAGGTCCGGTTACGGGGAACTCGTGAAAACTCGCAATTTTGGCTTATTGTGGCCAGGTTTGTATGCTATTAGTCACTGATTTTGGGTCCTGCAATGATTCGAACGTTTCGGGAACCTTAGGGAGCGGTAACGGGGAACTCATCAAAACCCGCAAATTTGGGCTATTCCGGACAATTTTGTATGCTATTAGTCACTAATTTTGGGTCCCGCTATGATCCGAATGTTTCCGGAACATCGGGTTCCGGTTAAGGGGAACTCGTCAAAAAGTCGCAGTTTTGGCCTATTTTGGCCAATTTTGTATGCTATTACTCACTGATTTTGGGTCCCACTTCGATCTGAGCGTTCCGGGAACCCCGAGGTCCGTTTACGTGGAACTCGTCAAAACTCACAGTTTTGGCCTATTCCGGCCAGGTTTGTATGCTATTAGTCACTGATTTTGGGTCCCGCTGTGATCCGAATGTTTCGGGAACCCCAGGGTCCGGTTACGTGGATTTCGTCAAAACTCGGAGTTTTGGCCCATTTCGGCCAGTTTTGTATGCTATTAGTAAGTGATTTTGGGTCCCGCTGTGATCCGAATGCTTCGGGAACCTCGGGGTCCGCTTAGGGGGAAATTATCAAAACCTGAAGTTTTGGCCTATTCCGGCCAATTTTGTATGCTATTAGTCACTCATTTTAGGTCCCGCTGCGATCCGATCGTTTCGGGAACCCCGGGGTCCGGTTACATGGTACCAGTCAAAAGTCACAGTTTTGGCCTATTTTGCCAGTTTCGTATGCTATTACTCACTGATTTTTGGTCCCGCTGCGATCCGAACGTTCCGGGAACCCCGAGGTCCGGTTACGGGGAACTCGTCAAAACTCGCAGTTTTGGCCTATTTTGGCCACGTTTGTATGCTATTAGTCACTGATTTTGGGTCCCGCTATGAGCCGAATGTTTCGGGAACCCGAGGCACCGATTACGGGGAACTCTTCAAAACTCGCAGTTTTGGGCTATTCCGGCCAGTTTTGTATGCTATTTGTCACTGATTTTGGAGCCGCTATGATCCGAACGTTTCCGTAACCTCGGGGTCCGGTTACGGGGAACTCGTCAAAACTCACAGTTTTGGCCTATTTTGGACAGTTTTGTATGCTATTACTCACTGATTTTGGGTCCCACTTCGATCTGAACGTTCCGGGAACCCCGAGGTCCGTTTACGGGGAACTCGTCAAAACTCGCAAGTTTGTGCTATTTTGGCCAGTTTTGTATGCTATTACTCACTGATTTTGGGTCCCGCTATGATGCGAACGTTTCGGGAACCGCATGGTCCGGTTACGGGGAACTCGCCAAAACTCGCAATTTTGGGCTATTCCGGCCAGTTTTGTATGGTATTAGTCATTGATTTTGGGTCCCGTTGTGATCCGAACGTTTCCAGAACCTCGGGGTCCAGTTACGGGGAACTCGTCAAAACTCGCAGTTTTGTCCTATTTTGGCCAGTTTTGTATGCTATTACTCACTGATTTTGGGTCCCACTTTGATCTGAACGTTCCGGGAACCCCGAGGTCCGGTTACGGGGAACTCGTCAAAACTCGCAGTTTTGGCCTATTTTGGCCGGTTTTGTATGCTATTACTCACTGATTTTGGGTCCCACTTCGGTCTGAACGTTCCGGGAACCCCGAGGTCCGTTTACGGGGATATCGTAAAATCTCGCAGTTTTGGCCTATTGTGGCCAGGTTTGTATGCTATTATTCACTGATTTTGGGTTCCGCTTCGATCCAAACGTTCCGGGAACCCCGAGGTTCGGTTACGGGGAATTCATCAATACTCGCAGTTTTGGTCTATTCTGGCCAGTTTTGTATACTATTACTCACTGATTTTGGGTCACGCTGCGCTCCGAACGTTTCTGGAACCCCGGGGTCCAGTTATGTGGAACTCGTCAAAACTCACTGTTTTGGCCTATTCTGGTCAGGTTTGTATGCTATTAGTCACTGATTTTGGGTCCCATTGTGATCCGAATATTACGGGAACCCCACGGTCTGGCTACGGGGACTTTTCAAAACTCGCAGTTTTGGCCTATTTCGGCCAGTTTTGTATGCTATTAGTCACTGATTTTGGGTCCCGCTCGGATACGAATGCTTTGGGAACCTCGGGGTCTGCTTAGGGGGAAATCGTCAAAACTCGAAGTTTTGGCCTATTCCGACCAGTTTTATATGCTATTGGTCACTCATTTTAGGTCCCGCTACGATCCGATCGTTTCTGGAACCCCGGGATCCGGTTACGTGGAACCCATCAAAAGTCGCAGTTTTGACCTATTTTGGCCAGTTCTGTATGCTATTACTCATTGATTTTGGGTCCCGCTGCGATCCGAACGTTCCGGGAACCCCCGAGCTCCGGTTACGGGGAACTCATCAAAACTCGCACTTTTGGCCTATTGTGGCGAGTTTTGTAAGCTATTAGTCACTGATTTTGGGTCCCGCTGTAATCCGAACGTTTCGGGAACCCCGAGTTCCGTTTACGGGGAACTCATAAAAAATCGCAGTTTTGGCCTATTGTGGCCTGTTTTGTTCGCTATTACTCGCTCATTTTGGGTCCCGCTATGATCCGAACGTTTCGGGAACCCCAGGGTTCGGTTACGGGGAACTTGTCAAAACTTGAAATTTCGGGTTATTTAGGTCAGTTTTGGATGCTATTAGTCACTGATTTTGGGTCCCGCTGTGATCCGAACGTTTCTGGAACCTCGGGTTCCGGTTACGAGGAACTCATCAAAACTCGCAGTTTTGGCCTATTTTGGCCAGTTTTGTATGCTATTACTCACTGATTTTGGGTCCCGCTTCGATCAGAAAATTCCGGGAACCCCGAGGTCCGGTTACGGGGAACTCGTGAAAACTCGCAATTTTGGCTTATTGTGGCCAGGTTTGTATGCTATTAGTCACTGATTTTGGGTCCTGCAATGATTCGAACGTTTCGGGAACCTTAGGGAGCGGTAACGGGGAACTCATCAAAACCCGCAAATTTGGGCTATTCCGGACAATTTTGTATGCTATTAGTCACTAATTTTGGGTCCCGCTATGATCCGAATGTTTCCGGAACATCGGGTTCCGGTTAAGGGGAACTCGTCAAAAAGTCGCAGTTTTGGCCTATTTTGGCCAATTTTGTATGCTATTACTCACTGATTTTGGGTCCCACTTCGATCTGAACGTTCCGGGAACCCCGAGGTCCGTTTACGTGGAACTCGTCAAAACTCACAGTTTTGGCCTATTCCGGCCAGGTTTGTATGCTATTAGTCACTGATTTTGGGTCCCGCTGTGATCCGAATGTTTCGGGAACCCCAGGGTCCGGTTACGTGGATTTCGTCAAAACTCGGAGTTTTGGCCCAATTCGGCCAGTTTTGTATGCTATTAGTAAGTGATTTTGGGTCCCGCTGTGATCCGAATGCTTCGGGAACCTCGGGGTCCGCTTAGGGGGAAATTATCAAAACCTGAAGTTTTGGCCTATTCCGGCCAATTTTGTATGCTATTAGTCACTCATTTTAGGTCCCGCTGCGATCCGATCGTTTCGGGAACCCCGGGGTCCGGTTACATGGTACCAGTGAAAAGTCACAGTTTTGGCCTATTTTGCCAGTTTCGTATGCTATTACTCACTGATTTTTGGTCCCGCTGCGATCCGAACGTTCCGGGAACCCCGAGGTCCGGTTACGGGGAACTCGTCAAAACTCGCAGTTTTGGCCTATTTTGGCCACGTTTGTATGCTATTAGTCAGTGATTTTGGGTCCCGCTATGAGCCGAATGTTTCGGGAACCCGAGGCACCGATTACGGGGAACTCTTCAAAACTCGCAGTTTTGGGCTATTCCGGCCAGTTTTGTATGGTATTTGTCACTGATTTTGGAGCCGCTATGATCCGAACGTTTCCGTAACCTCGGGGTCCGGTTACGGGGAACTCGTCAAAACTCACAGTTTTGGCCTATTTTGGATAGTTTTGTATGCTATTACTCACTGATTTTGGGTCCCACTTCGATCTGAACGTTCCGGGAACCCCGAGGTCCGTTTACGGGGAACTCGTCAAAACTCGCAAGTTTGTGCTATTTTGGCCAGTTTTGTATGCTATTACTCACTGATTTTGGGTCCCGCTATGATGCGAACGTTTCGGGAACCGCATGGTCCGGTTACGGGGAACTCGCCAAAACTCGCAATTTTGGGCTATTCCGGCCAGTTTTGTATGGTATTAGTCATTGATTTTGGGTCCCGTTGTGATCCGAACGTTTCCAGAACCTCGGGGTCCAGTTACGGGGAACTCGTCAAAACTCGCAGTTTTGTCCTATTTTGGCCAGTTTTGTATGCTATTACTCACTGATTTTGGGTCCCACTTTGATCTGAACGTTCCGGGAACCCCGAGGTCCGGTTACGGGGAACTCGTCAAAACTCGCAGTTTTGGCCTATTTTGGCCGGTTTTGTATGCTATTACTCACTGATTTTGGGTCCCACTTCGGTCTGAACGTTCCGGGAACCCCGAGGTCCGTTTACGGGGATATCGTAAAATCTCGCAGTTTTGGCCTATTGTGGCCAGGTTTGTATGCTATTATTCACTGATTTTGGGTTCCGCTTCGATCCAAACGTTCCGGGAACCCCGAGGTTCGGTTACGGGGAATTCATCAATACTCGCAGTTTTGGTCTATTCTGGCCAGTTTTGTATACTATTACTCACTGATTTTGGGTCACGCTGCGATCCGAACGTTTCTGGAACCCCGGGGTCCAGTTATGTGGAACTCGTCAAAACTCACTGTTTTGGCCTATTCTGGTCAGGTTTGTATGCTATTAGTCACTGATTTTGGGTCCCGTTGTGATCCGAATATTACGGGAACCCCACGGTCTGGCTACGGGGACTTTTCAAAACTCGCAGTTTTGGCCTATTTCGGCCAGTTTTGTATGCTATTAGTCACTGATTTTGGGTCCCGCTCGGATACGAATGCTTTGGGAACCTCGGGGTCTGCTTAGGGGGAAATCGTCAAAACTCGAAGTTTTGGCCTATTCCGACCAGTTTTGTATGCTATTGGTCACTCATTTTAGGTCCCGCTACGATCCGATCGTTTCTGGAACCCCGGGATCCGGTTACGTGGAACCCATCAAAAGTCGCAGTTTTGACCTATTTTGGCCAGTTCTGTATGCTATTACTCATTGATTTTGGGTCCCGCTGCGATCCGAACGTTCCGGGAACCCCCGAGCTCCGGTTACGGGGAACTCATCAAAACTCGCACTTTTGGCCTATTGTGGCGAGTTTTGTAAGCTATTAGTCACTGATTTTGGGTCCCGCTGTTATCCGAACGTTTCGGGAACCCCGAGTTCCGTTTACGGGGAACTCATAAAAAATCGCAGTTTTGGCCTATTGTGGCCTGTTTTGTTCGCTATTACTCGCTCATTTTGGGTCCCGCTATGATCCGAACGTTTCGGGAACCCCAGGGTTCGGTTACGGGGAACTTGTCAAAACTTGAAATTTCGGGTTATTTAGGTCAGTTTTGGATGCTATTAGTCACTGATTTTGGGTCCCGCTGTGATCCGAACGTTTCTGGAACCTCGGGTTCCGGTTACGAGGAACTCATCAAAACTCGCAGTTTTGGCCTATTTTGGCCAGTTTTGTATGCTATTACTCACTGATTTTGGGTCCCGCTTCGATCAGAAAATTCCGGGAACCCCGAGGTCCGGTTACGGGGAACTCGTGAAAACTCGCAATTTTGGCTTATTGTGGCCAGGTTTGTATGCTATTAGTCACTGATTTTGGGTCCTGCAATGATTCGAACGTTTCGGGAACCTTAGGGAGCGGTAACGGGGAACTCATCAAAACCCGCAAATTTGGGCTATTCCGGACAATTTTGTATGCTATTAGTCACTAATTTTGGGTCCCGCTATGATCCGAATGTTTCCGGAACATCGGGTTCCGGTTAAGGGGAACTCGTCAAAAAGTCGCAGTTTTGGCCTATTTTGGCCAATTTTGTATGCTATTACTCACTGATTTTGGGTCCCACTTCGATCTGAACGTTCCGGGAACCCCGAGGTCCGTTTACGTGGAACTCGTCAAAACTCACAGTTTTGGCCTATTCCGGCCAGGTTTGTATGCTATTAGTCACTGATTTTGGGTCCCGCTGTGATCCGAATGTTTCGGGAACCCCAGGGTCCGGTTACGTGGATTTCGTCAAAACTCGGAGTTTTGGCCCAATTCGGCCAGTTTTGTATGCTATTAGTAAGTGATTTTGGGTCCCGCTGTGATCCGAATGCTTCGGGAACCTCGGGGTCCGCTTAGGGGGAAATTATCAAAACCTAAAGTTTTGGCCTATTCCGGCCAATTTTGTATGCTATTAGTCACTCATTTTAGGTCCCGCTGCGATCCGATCGTTTCGGGAACCCCGGGGTCCGGTTACATGGTACCAGTCAAAAGTCACAGTTTTGGCCTATTTTGCCAGTTTCGTATGCTATTACTCACTGATTTTTGGTCCCGCTGCGATCCGAACGTTCCGGGAACCCCGAGGTCCGGTTACGGGGAACTCGTCAAAACTCGCAGTTTTGGCCTATTTTGGCCACGTTTGTATGCTATTAGTCAGTGATTTTGGGTCCCGCTATGAGCCGAATGTTTCGGGAACCCGAGGCACCGATTACGGGGAACTCTTCAAAACTCGCAGTTTTGGGCTATTCCGGCCAGTTTTGTATGGTATTTGTCACTGATTTTGGAGCCGCTATGATCCGAACGTTTCCGTAACCTCGGGGTCCGGTTACGGGGAACTCGTCAAAACTCACAGTTTTGGCCTATTTTGGATAGTTTTGTATGCTATTACTCACTGATTTTGGGTCCCACTTCGATCTGAACGTTCCGGGAACCCCGAGGTCCGTTTACGGGGAACTCGTCAAAACTCGCAAGTTTGTGCTATTTTGGCCAGTTTTGTATGCTATTACTCACTGATTTTGGGTCCCGCTATGATGCGAACGTTTCGGGAACCGCATGGTCCGGTTACGGGGAACTCGCCAAAACTCGCAATTTTGGGCTATTCCGGCCAGTTTTGTATGGTATTAGTCATTGATTTTGGGTCCCGTTGTGATCCGAACGTTTCCAGAACCTCGGGGTCCAGTTACGGGGAACTCGTCAAAACTCGCAGTTTTGTCCTATTTTGGCCAGTTTTGTATGCTATTACTCACTGATTTTGGGTCCCACTTTGATCTGAACGTTCCGGGAACCCCGAGGTCCGGTTACGGGGAACTCGTCAAAACTCGCAGTTTTGGCCTATTTTGGCCGGTTTTGTATGCTATTACTCACTGATTTTGGGTCCCACTTCGGTCTGAACGTTCCGGGAACCCCGAGGTCCGTTTACGGGGATATCGTAAAATCTCGCAGTTTTGGCCTATTGTGGCCAGGTTTGTATGCTATTATTCACTGATTTTGGGTTCCGCTTCGATCCAAACGTTCCGGGAACCCCGAGGTTCGGTTACGGGGAATTCATCAATACTCGCAGTTTTGGTCTATTCTGGCCAGTTTTGTATACTATTACTCACTGATTTTGGGTCACGCTGCGATCCGAACGTTTCTGGAACCCCGGGGTCCAGTTATGTGGAACTCGTCAAAACTCACTGTTTTGGCCTATTCTGGTCAGGTTTGTATGCTATTAGTCACTGATTTTGGGTCCCGTTGTGATCCGAATATTACGGGAACCCCACGGTCTGGCTACGGGGACTTTTCAAAACTCGCAGTTTTGGCCTATTTCGGCCAGTTTTGTATGCTATTAGTCACTGATTTTGGGTCCCGCTCGGATACGAATGCTTTGGGAACCTCGGGGTCTGCTTAGGGGGAAATCGTCAAAACTCGAAGTTTTGGCCTATTCCGACCAGTTTTGTATGCTATTGGTCACTCATTTTAGGTCCCGCTACGATCCGATCGTTTCTGGAACCCCGGGATCCGGTTACGTGGAACCCATCAAAAGTCGCAGTTTTGACCTATTTTGGCCAGTTCTGTATGCTATTACTCATTGATTTTGGGTCCCGCTGCGATCCGAACGTTCCGGGAACCCCCGAGCTCCGGTTACGGGGAACTCATCAAAACTCGCACTTTTGGCCTATTGTGGCGAGTTTTGTAAGCTATTAGTCACTGATTTTGGGTCCCGCTGTTATCCGAACGTTTCGGGAACCCCGAGTTCCGTTTACGGGGAACTCATAAAAAATCGCAGTTTTGGCCTATTGTGGCCTGTTTTGTTCGCTATTACTCGCTCATTTTGGGTCCCGCTATGATCCGAACGTTTCGGGAACCCCAGGGTTCGGTTACGGGGAACTTGTCAAAACTTGAAATTTCGGGTTATTTAGGTCAGTTTTGGATGCTATTAGTCACTGATTTTGGGTCCCGCTGTGATCCGAACGTTTCTGGAACCTCGGGTTCCGGTTACGAGGAACTCATCAAAACTCGCAGTTTTGGCCTATTTTGGCCAGTTTTGTATGCTATTACTCACTGATTTTGGGTCCCGCTTCGATCAGAAAATTCCGGGAACCCCGAGGTCCGGTTACGGGGAACTCGTGAAAACTCGCAATTTTGGCTTATTGTGGCCAGGTTTGTATGCTATTAGTCACTGATTTTGGGTCCTGCAATGATTCGAACGTTTCGGGAACCTTAGGGAGCGGTAACGGGGAACTCATCAAAACCCGCAAATTTGGGCTATTCCGGACAATTTTGTATGCTATTAGTCACTAATTTTGGGTCCCGCTATGATCCGAATGTTTCCGGAACATCGGGTTCCGGTTAAGGGGAACTCGTCAAAAAGTCGCAGTTTTGGCCTATTTTGGCCAATTTTGTATGCTATTACTCACTGATTTTGGGTCCCACTTCGATCTGAACGTTCCGGGAACCCCGAGGTCCGTTTACGTGGAACTCGTCAAAACTCACAGTTTTGGCCTATTCCGGCCAGGTTTGTATGCTATTAGTCACTGATTTTGGGTCCCGCTGTGATCCGAATGTTTCGGGAACCCCAGGGTCCGGTTACGTGGATTTCGTCAAAACTCGGAGTTTTGGCCCAATTCGGCCAGTTTTGTATGCTATTAGTAAGTGATTTTGGGTCCCGCTGTGATCCGAATGCTTCGGGAACCTCGGGGTCCGCTTAGGGGGAAATTATCAAAACCTAAAGTTTTGGCCTATTCCGGCCAATTTTGTATGCTATTAGTCACTCATTTTAGGTCCCGCTGCGATCCGATCGTTTCGGGAACCCCGGGGTCCGGTTACATGGTACCAGTCAAAAGTCACAGTTTTGGCCTATTTTGCCAGTTTCGTATGCTATTACTCACTGATTTTTGGTCCCGCTGCGATCCGAACGTTCCGGGAACCCCGAGGTCCGGTTACGGGGAACTCGTCAAAACTCGCAGTTTTGGCCTATTTTGGCCACGTTTGTATGCTATTAGTCAGTGATTTTGGGTCCCGCTATGAGCCGAATGTTTCGGGAACCCGAGGCACCGATTACGGGGAACTCTTCAAAACTCGCAGTTTTGGGCTATTCCGGCCAGTTTTGTATGGTATTTGTCACTGATTTTGGAGCCGCTATGATCCGAACGTTTCCGTAACCTCGGGGTCCGGTTACGGGGAACTCGTCAAAACTCACAGTTTTGGCCTATTTTGGATAGTTTTGTATGCTATTACTCACTGATTTTGGGTCCCACTTCGATCTGAACGTTCCGGGAACCCCGAGGTCCGTTTACGGGGAACTCGTCAAAACTCGCAAGTTTGTGCTATTTTGGCCAGTTTTGTATGCTATTACTCACTGATTTTGGGTCCCGCTATGATGCGAACGTTTCGGGAACCGCATGGTCCGGTTACGGGGAACTCGCCAAAACTCGCAATTTTGGGCTATTCCGGCCAGTTTTGTATGGTATTAGTCATTGATTTTGGGTCCCGTTGTGATCCGAACGTTTCCAGAACCTCGGGGTCCAGTTACGGGGAACTCGTCAAAACTCGCAGTTTTGTCCTATTTTGGCCAGTTTTGTATGCTATTACTCACTGATTTTGGGTCCCACTTTGATCTGAACGTTCCGGGAACCCCGAGGTCCGGTTACGGGGAACTCGTCAAAACTCGCAGTTTTGGCCTATTTTGGCCGGTTTTGTATGCTATTACTCACTGATTTTGGGTCCCACTTCGGTCTGAACGTTCCGGGAACCCCGAGGTCCGTTTACGGGGATATCGTAAAATCTCGCAGTTTTGGCCTATTGTGGCCAGGTTTGTATGCTATTATTCACTGATTTTGGGTTCCGCTTCAATCCAAACGTTCCGGGAACCCCGAGGTTCGGTTACGGGGAATTCATCAATACTCGCAGTTTTGGTCTATTCTGGCCAGTTTTGTATACTATTACTCACTGATTTTGGGTCACGCTGCGATCCGAACGTTTCTGGAACCCCGGGGTCCAGTTATGTGGAACTCGTCAAAACTCACTGTTTTGGCCTATTCTGGTCAGGTTTGTATGCTATTAGTCACTGATTTTGGGTCCCGTTGTGATCCGAATATTACGGGAACCCCACGGTCTGGCTACGGGGACTTTTCAAAACTCGCAGTTTTGGCCTATTTCGGCCAGTTTTGTATGCTATTAGTCACTGATTTTGGGTCCCGCTCGGATACGAATGCTTTGGGAACCTCGGGGTCTGCTTAGGGGGAAATCGTCAAAACTCGAAGTTTTGGCCTATTCCGACCAGTTTTGTATGCTATTGGTCACTCATTTTAGGTCCCGCTACGATCCGATCGTTTCTGGAACCCCGGGATCCGGTTACGTGGAACCCATCAAAAGTCGCAGTTTTGACCTATTTTGGCCAGTTCTGTATGCTATTACTCATTGATTTTGGGTCCCGCTGCGATCCGAACGTTCCGGGAACCCCCGAGCTCCGGTTACGGGGAACTCATCAAAACTCGCACTTTTGGCCTATTGTGGCGAGTTTTGTAAGCTATTAGTCACTGATTTTGGGTCCCGCTGTTATCCGAACGTTTCGGGAACCCCGAGTTCCGTTTACGGGGAACTCATAAAAAATCGCAGTTTTGGCCTATTGTGGCCTGTTTTGTTCGCTATTACTCGCTCATTTTGGGTCCCGCTATGATCCGAACGTTTCGGGAACCCCAGGGTTCGGTTACGGGGAACTTGTCAAAACTTGAAATTTCGGGTTATTTAGGTCAGTTTTGGATGCTATTAGTCACTGATTTTGGGTCCCGCTGTGATCCGAACGTTTCTGGAACCTCGGGTTCCGGTTACGAGGAACTCATCAAAACTCGCAGTTTTGGCCTATTTTGGCCAGTTTTGTATGCTATTACTCACTGATTTTGGGTCCCGCTTCGATCAGAAAATTCCGGGAACCCCGAGGTCCGGTTACGGGGAACTCGTGAAAACTCGCAATTTTGGCTTATTGTGGCCAGGTTTGTATGCTATTAGTCACTGATTTTGGGTCCTGCAATGATTCGAACGTTTCGGGAACCTTAGGGAGCGGTAACGGGGAACTCATCAAAACCCGCAAATTTGGGCTATTCCGGACAATTTTGTATGCTATTAGTCACTAATTTTGGGTCCCGCTATGATCCGAATGTTTCCGGAACATCGGGTTCCGGTTAAGGGGAACTCGTCAAAAAGTCGCAGTTTTGGCCTATTTTGGCCAATTTTGTATGCTATTACTCACTGATTTTGGGTCCCACTTCGATCTGAACGTTCCGGGAACCCCGAGGTCCGTTTACATGGAACTCGTCAAAACTCACAGTTTTGGCCTATTCCGGCCAGGTTTGTATGCTATTAGTCACTGATTTTGGGTCCCGCTGTGATCCGAATGTTTCGGGAACCCCAGGGTCCGGTTACGTGGATTTCGTCAAAACTCGGAGTTTTGGCCCAATTCGGCCAGTTTTGTATGCTATTAGTAAGTGATTTTGGGTCCCGCTGTGATCCGAATGCTTCGGGAACCTCGGGGTCCGCTTAGGGGGAAATTATCAAAACCTAAAGTTTTGGCCTATTCCGGCCAATTTTGTATGCTATTAGTCACTCATTTTAGGTCCCGCTGCGATCCGATCGTTTCGGGAACCCCGGGGTCCGGTTACATGGTACCAGTCAAAAGTCACAGTTTTGGCCTATTTTGCCAGTTTCGTATGCTATTACTCACTGATTTTTGGTCCCGCTGCGATCCGAACGTTCCGGGAACCCCGAGGTCCGGTTACGGGGAACTCGTCAAAACTCGCAGTTTTGGCCTATTTTGGCCACGTTTTTATGCTATTAGTCAGTGATTTTGGGTCCCGCTATGAGCCGAATGTTTCGGGAACCCGAGGCACCGATTACGGGGAACTCTTCAAAACTCGCAGTTTTGGGCTATTCCGGCCAGTTTTGTATGCTATTTGTCACTGATTTTGGAGCCGCTATGATCCGAACGTTTCCGTAACCTCGGGGTCCGGTTACGGGGAACTCGTCAAAACTCACAGTTTTTGGCCTATTTTGGATAGTTTTGTATGCTATTACTCACTGATTTTGGGTCCCACTTCGATCTGAACGTTCCGGGAACCCCGAGGTCCGTTTACGGGGAACTCGTCAAAACTCGCAAGTTTGTGCTATTTTGGCCAGTTTTGTATGCTATTACTCACTGATTTTGGGTCCCGCTATGATGCGAACGTTTCGGGAACCGCATGGTCCGGTTACGGGGAACTCGCCAAAACTCGCAATTTTGGGCTATTCCGGCCAGTTTTGTATGGTATTAGTCATTGATTTTGGGTCCCGTTGTGATCCGAACGTTTCCAGAACCTCGGGGTCCAGTTACGGGGAACTCGTCAAAACTCGCAGTTTTGTCCTATTTTGGCCAGTTTTGTATGCTATTACTCACTGATTTTGGGTCCCACTTTGATCTGAACGTTCCGGGAACCCCGAGGTCCGGTTACGGGGAACTCGTCAAAACTCGCAGTTTTTGGCCTATTTTGGCCGGTTTTGTATGCTATTACTCACTGATTTTCGGTCCCACTTCGGTCTGAACGTTCCGGGAACCCCGAGGTCCGTTTACGGGGATATCGTAAAATCTCGCAGTTTTGGCCTATTGTGGCCAGGTTTGTATGCTATTATTCACTGATTTTGGGTTCCGCTTCGATCCAAACGTTCCGGGAACCCCGAGGTTCGGTTACGGGGAATTCATCAATACTCGCAGTTTTGGTCTATTCTGGCCAGTTTTGTATACTATTACTCACTGATTTTGGGTCACGCTGCGATCCGAACGTTTCTGGAACCCCGGGTCCAGTTATGTGGAACTCGTCAAAACTCACTGTTTTGGCCTATTCTGGTCAGGTTTGTATGCTATTAGTCACTGATTTTGGGTCCCGTTTGTGATCCGAATATTACGGGAACCCCACGGTCTGGCTACGGGGACTTTTCAAAACTCGCAGTTTTGGCCTATTTCGGCCAGTTTTGTATGCTATTAGTCACTGATTTTGGGGTCCCGCTCGGATACGAATGCTTTGGGAACCTCGGGGTCTGCTTAGGGGGAAATCGTCAAAACTCGAAGTTTTGCCTATTCCGACCAGTTTTGTATGCTATTGGTCACTCATTTTAGGTCCCGCTACGATCCGATCGTTTCTGGAACCGCGGGATCCGGTTACGTGGAACCCATCAAAAGTCGCAGTTTTGACCTATTTTGGCCAGTTCTGTATGCTATTACTCATGATTTTGGGTCCCGCTGCGATCCGAACGTTCCGGGAACCCCCGAGCTCCGTTACGGGGAACTCATCAAAACTCGCACTTTTGGCCTATTGTGGCGAGTTTTTGTAAGCTATTAGTCACTGATTTTGGGTCCCGCTGTAATCCGAACGTTTCGGGAACCCAGAGTTCCGTTTACGGGGAACTCATAAAAAATCGCAGTTTTGGCCTATTGTGGCCTGTTTTGTTCGCTATTACTCGCTCATTTTGGGTCCCGCTATGATCCGAACGTTTTCGGGGAACCCAGGGTTCGGTTACGGGGAACTTGTCAAAACTTGAAAATTTCGGGTTATTTAGGTCAGTTTTGGATGCTATTAGTCACTGATTTTGGGTCCCGCTGTGATCCGAACGTTTCTGGAACCTCGGGTTCCGGTTACGAGGAACTCATCAAAACTCGCAGTTTTTGGCCTATTTTGGCCAGTTTTGTATGCTATTACTCACTGATTTTGGGGTCCCCGCTTCGATCAGAAAATTCCGGGAACCCCGAGGTCCGGTTACGGGGAACTCGTGAAAACTCGCAATTTTGCTTATTGTGGCCAGGTTTGTATGCTATTAGTCACTGATTTTGGGTCCTGCAATGATTCGAACGTTTCGGGAACCTTAGGGAGCGGTAACGGGGAACTCATCAAAACCCGCAAATTTGGGCTATTCCGGACAATTTTGTATGCTATTAGTCACTAATTTTGGGTCCCGCTATGATCCGAATGTTTCCGGAACATCGGGTTCCGGTTAAGGGGAACTCGTCAACCTGTCGCAGTTTTGGCCTATTTTGGCCAATTTTATATGCTATTACTCACTGATTTTGGGTCCCACTTCGATCTGAACGTTCCGGGAACCCCGAGGTCCGTTTACGTGGAACTCGTCAAAACTCACAGTTTTGGCCTATTCCGGCCAGGTTTTGTATGCTATTAGTCACTGATTTTGGGTCCCGCTGTGATCCGAATGTTTCGGGAACCCCAGGGTCCGGTTACGTGGATTTCGTCAAAACTCGGAGTTTTGGCCCATTTCGGCCAGTTTTGTAATGCTATTAGTAAGTGATTTTGGGTCCCGCTGTGATCCGAATGCTTCGGGAACCTCGGGGTCCGCTTAGGGGGAAATTATCAAAACCTTGAAGTTTTGGCCTATTCCGGCCAATTTTGTATGCTATTAGTCACTCATTTTAGGTCCCGCTGCGATCCGATCGTTTCGGGAACCCCGGGGTCCGGTTACATGGTACCAGTCAAAAGTCACAGTTTTGGCCTATTTTGCCAGTTTCGTATGCTATTACTCACTGATTTTTGGTCCCGCTGCGATCCGAACGTTCCGGGAACCCCGAGGTCCGGTTACGGGGAACTCGTCAAAACTCGCAGTTTTGGCCTATTTTGGCCACGTTTGTATGCTATTAGTCACTGATTTTGGGGTCCCGCTATGAGCCGAATGTTTCGGGAACCCGAGGCACCGATTACGGGGAACTTTTCAAACTCGCAGTTTTGGCCTATTTTGGCCAGGTTTTGTATGCTATTACTCACTGATTTTGGGTCCCACTTCGATCTGAACGTTCCGGGAACCCCGAGGTCCGTTTACGGGGATATCGTAAAATCTCGCAGTTTTGGCCTATTGTGGCCAGGTTTTGTATGCTATTATTCACTGATTTTGGGTTCCGCTTCGATCCAAACGTTCCGGGAACCCCGAGGTCCGTTTACGGGGATATCGTAAAATCTCGCAGTTTTGGCCTATTGTGGCCAGGTTTGTATGCTATTATTCACTGATTTTGGGTTCCGCTTCGATCCAAACGTTCCGGGAACCCCGAGGTTCGGTTACGGGGAATTCATCAATACTCGCAGTTTTGGTCTATTCTGGCCAGTTTTGTATACTATTACTCACTGATTTTGGGTCACGCTGCGATCCGAACGTTTCTGGAACCCCGGGGTCCAGTTATGTGGAACTCGTCAAAACTCACTGTTTTGGCCTATTCTGGTCAGGTTTGTATGCTATTAGTCACTGATTTTGGGTCCCGTTGTGATCCGAATAAGCTTCGAACCCTCGATCCTAAGCATGGAACCTATCAAAAGTCGCAGCTGACCTATTTTGCCGCCTGTGATGCTATTACTCATTGATTTTGGGTCCCGCTACATCCAATGCCTGAACTTAGGCTCCACATGCAGAACTCATCAAAACTGCACTTTGGCCTATTAAAGTAGTTTTGTAAGCTATTAGTCACCGATTTTGGGTCCTACTGCATCCGAACGCTGGAACCCCGAAGTTCATGATGTGGGAACTCATAAAAAATCGCAGCTTTTGGCCTATTGTGGCCTGTTTTGTTCGCTATTACTCGCCATTTTGGGTCCCGCTTGCGATCCGAACGTTTCGGGAACCCTGTGGTTCGTTACGGGAACTTGTCAAAACTTGAGACTGGGTTATTTAGGTCGGCTTTGGATGCTATTAGTCACCGATTTTGGGTCCCGCCAAGATCCGACGCTCGAAATCCCTACCCGGCGACGAGGAACTCATCAAAACCGCAGTTTTACTATTTTGCCAACAACATGCTATTACTCACTGATTTTGGGTCCCGCTTCGATCGTAAAATTCCGAACCCCGAGGTCCTGTTATCAGAACTTCAGGAAAACTCGCAATTTTGAACGAAGTATAAC